>NC_133410.1:137185000-137810000 GCF_049350105.2 Macaca mulatta
AGAAACAACATACCGAAACCTCTGGATGTGGCAAAAGTAGTGTTAAGAGGAAAGTGTATAGCGCTAAATGACTACATCAAGAAAATAGAAAGATTGCAAATTAACAACCTAACCTCACACCTGAAGGAATTAGAAAATCAAGAACAAACTAAACCCAAGCTAGCAGAAATAATAAATAACTAAAATCAGAGCAGAACTAAATGAAATTGAGACCAAGAAAACATACAAAGAATCAAGATTTAAAAAGCTCGTTCTTTGAAAGGATCAGCAAGATTCATAGACTGTAGCTACATTAACAAAGAGAAAAAGAGAGACAATCCAGATAAGCACAATGAGAAATAACAAAGATAATATCACAACCAATCCCACAGAAATACAAAAGATCCTCAGGGATGACTATGAACATCTCTGGGCACACAAACTAGAAAAAAAAATTTGTTGAGACTTGCTTTATGAGCGAGCAGCTGGTCAATACTAGAGTATGTTCTGTGTGCAGATGAGAATGATGTATATTCTGTGGTTTTTGGGTAGAGTATTCTGTAGAGTGTTCTGACTATTATGTTTAATTGTTCCAGTTTATATTTAAGTCCAGAATTTCTTTTTTAGTTTTCTGCCTCAATAATCTGTCTAATGCTGCTGGTGGAGTGTTGAAGTCCCCCACTATTATTGTGTGGCTGTGAAAGTATTTTCTTAGGTCGAGAAGTAACTGTTTTTTAAATCTGGGTGCTTTAATGTTGGGTGCATACATATTTAGGATAGTTAAGTCTTCTTGTTGAATTGAACCCTTTATTATTATGCAATGCCTTCTTTATCCTTTTTTACTGTTGTTGGTTTAGGGTCTATCTGATATAAGAATAGTGATTTCTGCTCTTTTTTGTTTTCCTTTTGCAAGATAGAAATTTCTCCATCTTTGACCTTATGGGTGTCATTACACGTGAGATAGCTCTCTTGAAGACAGTAGAAAGATAGAAAGATGGGTCTTATTTTTTAAATCCAATTTTCTACTCTGTGTCTTTTAAGTGGAGCATGTAGCCCATTGATGTTCAAGGTTAATATAGATATGTGAGTTTTTATTTTCCCTGTCATAGTATTGTTAGCTAGTGGTTTGTAGTCTTGATTGTGTAATTGTTTTGTGGAGTTAATGGGCTATATGCTTGTGTGTGCTTTTGGGGTGGCAAGTATCATTCTTTAATTTCCATATTTAGAACTCCCTAAGCACCTCTTGTAGGGCTGGTCTGGTGGTGATGAATTTCCTTAGCAATTGCTTGTCTGGGAAATACTTTATTTCTTTGTTGTTGTTTATGAAGCTTAGTTTGGCAGGATATAAAATTCTATGCTGGCATGTCTTTTCGTTAAGAATACTAAAAATGAGCTCCCTATCTCTTCTGGCTTGTAATGTTTCTGATGAGAAGTCTGTTCTTAGTCTGATGGGTTTCCCTTTACAGATAATATAAGCCTATATTATCCTTTTCTCTAGCTGCCCTTAATTTTTTTTTCTTTCATATTGACCTTGGACAGTCTGATGGCTATCTGCCTTGGGGATGGTCATCTTCTATAATATCTCACAGAAGTTCTCTGGATTTCTTGTATCTGCATGCTAACCTTTCTAGCAAGATTGGGGAAATTTTCCTGAATTATATCCTCAAATACGTTTTCTAAGTTGCTCACTTTCTCTTCTTCTCTCTCAGGAATGCCAATACATCATAGATTTGATCACTTTATATAATTCCATGGTTATTGAAGGCTTTGTTTATATTTTTATTACTTTTAAACAAATTTTTGCCTGACTGGGTCAATTCAAAGGACCAGTCTTCAAGCTCTGAAATTCTTTCTTCACCTTGGTCTAGTCTGTTGTTAATGCTTCTGTGTTTTAAAATTCCTGAAGCAACATTTCAATTCCATAAGATTCTGCTTGGTTCTTTCATAATATAGCTATGTTGTCTTCTAAATCTTGGATTATTTTTCTGTCTTCTTTGTGTTATATTTCAACTTTATCTCAGATCTCATTGAGTTTCTTTGCCGTCCACATTCTGAATTCTATATCTGTCATTTCAGACATTTCATTCTGGTTGGGACCCATTGCTTGGGAGCTAGTGGGATCCTTTGGAGATGTTAAAATACTCTGGCTGTTTTTATTGTCCAAGTACTTGCACTGATTCCTTCTCATCTGGGACAGCAGATGCTGCTGCTGCTGCTGCTGCTGCTGCTGCTCCTGCTGCTGCTCCTCCTCCTTCTCCTTCTCTGTCGCCGTCTCTGTCTCTTTCTCCTTCTCCTTCTCCTTCTCCTTCTCCTTCTCCTCCTCCTCCTCCTCCTCCTCATCCTCCTCCTCCTCCTCCTCCTGCTCCTCCTCCTTCTTTTTGAATTTGCTATTGTTTGGATGGGGCTCCTTGATTTTTTAATCTTTTTTTTCCTTTGGGTGTATAGCTGTGGTATTTTATATATATATAAAATATAAAGTTATATTTTATATATTTATATATATATATGTATATAATTGATTGGCTGCATTTCTGGGTGCTTTAAGGGTCCTAGCTCTGTACAGGTTTCTTGGTTGCAGAGAGGTTCATGCTGTGGCTTACTCAGATGTGGCTTGTTGTAGCAATGCAATTTTCTTTGGTGATGTAATTCAGGCTGCAGTCTAGTTAATGGAGCTTAAGAGTAAGAGCCAGCAGGTAAAGGTGGGAGCAGAGGAAACAGAGAAGCACAAAAAGTACTCACTACGAGTGCATATTAGCCTTCAGTGGAGTTGGGGCTACTAGAAAAGCCTGGGAAGCAGACTCTTTCGGCTCATGTTCCCTAGGCCCTGATGGGAATAGTTGCTGCTGAGTCTGTGACAGTGCATTGAGGAAGGTAGGGTGAGAGAAGATTCCTCTCCACATCTGTTTTTGGGCTATGGTGGTGCTGCCTCCAGTGTCTGGTGCTGTGCTTATGTTTCTTTTGACCCAAGGGGGTGTTTGGTGGGCTGTGCTCTCTCATCCCTTAGGGGTAGTCTGTGCTAAGGATTAGATTTCCTGGGGTGTGGGGTCTGTCTCCCTCCTGCTCCTTGTAGCTGGTAGGGCCCTGTCCCCCAACTGACCAAGGGAGCAGGCGGGGGGACCCAGCAGTGACTCAAACTGCTTCCAGATCACAAAGCTGTCTCCGATGCAAGTCTTGCAGCCTGGGAGAAACCTAGACTTCAGCAACTCTCCTCCCATTCCTGTCCTGCAACAGGAGAAAACATAATTCAGTGCCTACTGCTGGGGCACTCTCCACACTTGCCACTTAATTCTGGCTCTGTGGGTCCTTCCCCAGTTCCAGAGCAAGCGCTGGAAACTCTGGCTCAAGACTACAATGAATGTTGTGGCCACCACTGCCAGGTTGCCAAACAACATCTCTAAACTCCCCAGATGGTTCCAGGTGTGGACTTGTGACTGAAGACGGTGGGACCCTTCTCAGGTGAACAGCATGGGCAAGAAGCTGTGCAGTCCACTAAATTCTCAGTCTCACAGCAGCCTATGGCAAGGCATTGGGTATTTTCCTCGATATGTATAGGGGAGCCTGGCTTGCCTGCCCCTCCTTGGCTGGGTGGTGGCTGCATCCTCGTCAGCCTGAGCTCAGGTTGAGTGTAGGGTGCAGCCCAGGATTAAACTCTGAAAATGGCACCCAGGACCTGGGACTGGAGAGGGTGGGGTACCATCCAGACAGGCAGCATGAGCAAGAAGCTGAGGGAAGTGTGGTCTGCTTGCATCTCAGTCTCAACAGCAGCTCACAGCAGGGTGGCAAGTACCCTCCCCAGGGCGCAAGGAGGTACCTGTCCTCTGGTCTCCCTCCTTGGAGCAGTGCAGTGGCTGTAGCTACATCTGTAAATCCTTGGTATCTAGGCTCAAATCAAAATGCCTCCCAGCTGAGGCTGCTCCAGGCTTGGATGCCTGTAGGATTCTGTGTGGGTTCTCTTTCTGGAGCAACATCTCTGTGCAGTCTTTAGGCAGCTGTGTATGTATGTTAGGCACAAGGGCCTAGTGGGCAGAGGGTTTCTCTCAGAGCCAAGATCATAAAAGCCTGTTACAGAGCTCTGGAATTTCTCTTTTACTGTTTCCCCATGTCCAGGAGCCTCTCCCGGCTGTCAGTCAGTTCCTGGCTTGGCAAGCTGCCTCAGACTTTTTCCTAACTTACTTCTGGCACTTCCTATCTCTTCTCTGATGAATTCAAGCATTCTCTACTAGATGATATGATTGAAAGGTGAGTATCTACTTACTATTTTGGCTTTTATCCATGGAGCAGACATATGCTACCTGTGTACCCTCCCAGGAACACTTCAAACACAACTAAACATCCCTCATCTCAGGCCTCGGTTCTTTTCTGGTGAAAGTGAAGGCTCAGGGCAATTGTGTGTCAATAATGAGAAATTTGGGTTTGGGATTTTTATCTTGCTGGATTCATATGATGAAAATAACACTGTTAAAAAAGTACTTGTTGATACAAAGTACTTTTCCTATACTATCTTATTTAAATCATACAACACTTGAGTACAGAGAGGTCAAGTAGCTTGAATAAGATTGCAGCTAATATGTGATAAAGCCAACCCAGCTCCTCAGACTTGGGACCTGACCCTACTCCCTTCTACTTGAACCTGCTATTTGTATAAGTTCTCATCACCAGGAACTTTTTGTAAGAAACCCAAATCCCACTTGCTATAATATGAACCTATTTATTTTTGTTCTATCTTCAGTGAATTTAAAAAAGAATACTCAATCACCCCAAATTAGAGGTTTATTCCAAAGTGGTAGGTTTACCTCATATAGTATTAGGATAATAAGGCCCTAAATAGAAAACATTGAAAGAGACCAACAAGTTTTAAAAGAGGCTTTACTCATGTGATCACATTTCTCATTTCCAAGCCAAGTATGTGCACATGTGAGTGTTTGAGGCTGACATGATAGCCCTGTGATTGTCTCTTCTTTCACTTCTCTCCAACATGTAGAACAGTTTCAACCTAAAGTATAAAACTATAGTGAAGGATGTAAAAGTGTAAACCTGGGTGCTCACAAGTATCATAAGCTCCTGGAAGAAATATCATATATTTTCTATTTCTGTTCTGCTCATGGATCACCCGCATGTTACCTTTTCTCCACTCTGTCCTTCATGATATGTGCTTTCTTGGGCTGAGCTCTGAGAATGAGGTGTGTGGATTGAAATTGTACTGGGACTCTGGCCTGGCCTAGAAGAAAGTGCAGGAGTGAGTGTCAGTGTTGTGGTTTGGACTCAGTCTGATTGGAGAGTAAATAGTTGACTAATGAAAGGAGGCAAAGGCAAATCCTGAAACAGGCAGGCTTGGGAAGCAGGGAGGCCCTTAACCCAGAGGTAGGAGAGAAAAATCTTGATTTAAATGTTCGAAAAACAGACTAAAAATAAATCAGTCTCTTTTATTAGAATACAGCCTAAATTTACACTTCTAATGTCACCACCAAAGAATAACCCATTTGTTCTAAAAGGCTGAGGTCTTTAGTTGGCTTGGTTATCCAGTGAGGGAGATGTCTTTTCTGGGCATATGTCCTTGGTACATTGTCTGTGGATAATGCTGCACCTTCCGAGTGGGTTTACATCTTTTCAAGGAGCTCAGGTTTTTATTTCACCTTAACTTGGAGCAGGTAGATTATTTGAGGCTTGTGATTCTCTTCATTGTGGTTTTTGTCTTTGGGAATTTTGCAGTTCCTGGACTGGGAAGGGATTGGTTTTGCCAGGCTTCTCTATGGAGAAAATATGACATGCCTTGATGCTCATTTCTCTGAGCCTGAATCAATGTATTTTACAAATTGGCTTTGAGGGTTTCAGAAACAGGAAGTGACCAGCTTTTTTGAAATTAGAATGTTTGTCAGGTCATATCTGGTGAAGAAAATATCAGAAATATGGACACTAAAATGTAGAAATTACTTCAGAGTGAATGTTGGTTGATAGAGTCATTCATTGCATTAAACAGATATTTATTGAGTGCCTGATACTGGGAACTGAATAATAAGAAAAAATAAGGTGTTTGCTGTTTTCTTAAGAGGCCCACAGGAGCTGAGGAGGCAGCCAGTTACTTGCAGAAAGCATGATAGGTACTATGGATGTTTTGCTTTGCGTTAGGAATTTCAGTACAATGCTGCAGCCAAAGGTCTCTCTAACCAATATTGTCCTCTAAACAGGAGTATTTTTCATGAACAATCTGATATGTTAGCCAAGGTTATGTTTGTTCCTTTAGGTTACCCATTTCACAGAGTGTAGTTGTTTTGATCTATGTCAAAAACAACCTACGTGCCCTACATCCCAAAAGACATTAAAATGGCTTGGCCTGTTTTCCCCACACAGGCTTAGAAGCACCACAAATACTGTATATTGTTAAGTTTGAAATGCTAAAGAGAAAATTTTCAGTATAGAATTTAATCGGCCAAACTTAATTTCTTTCTGGAAGAGCGAAATATATAAGCTATTGTACAGTTTTAGATTTCTTCTCTGGGAAAAATAAAAGCTTACTTTTTATTAATTGGCATGATAATTTTTTCAAAAGTGATCAGACAATTGTGTTAGGATAGCTCCTATTTAATATAGTTTCCAGAGGGAATATTTACTCTGAGATGTGAGAGGTTCCTGTTTCTTATTGCAAGCCCAAATGAGAATTCAAAGAACCCATTACTTTCCAATACATCAGTATAACTTCTTATTCTTATTCATTATTATTCACTTGATTCCTCTTACAATATGAATAGAAGGATAAAAACATTTATAGATTACTTAAAGCATTTTATGAGAAGAAAGGGAACAAATTAGCCCATTTGAATCACTAGCTTTGCAGAGGAGAATGGGCAAAAGATATATTTAATCTTTCATCAAACGCTTTATTTGAAATTACTAATACACAGTTCCACTCAGAACAGCGCCAAATGAGTTATTAGGGCATTTAAACAAGATCATCTTTGTTTTTATTAGCAGCGTTATTCCTTACTCCTTTTGTTAGAAAAACACCCTGCAGTGTGTGCAGATCTGTTTAATTGCAATGCTTTTACATTTTCTTTCAAATGTAGTTGACTTATTTTATAAATATTTCAAGTACATAATTGCTATTTTGTTTTAATTAAATCACAAATGTATTTAGATAATCTAAGACATTAGAATACATTGCTGCTATGTCAGATTTGTAGAAGAGGTAAGAATGACTTATTGACTTTATTGACTATGATCCTGAATGAGAGTCTTTCACCCTTATGATCCCCTTTGTAGTAAACATCTGTGGCATCAGATACACCTGGGCTTCAAGCCCAGTTCTTTAACTTACTAGTTAGTGTGATCTTAGGTGAGTTCTTTATCTTCTTTGAGCTTCCAGAATGTTCTGTAGATTTTATTGAGTATAATAATATGAACTTGCCAGACTGGTATGAGGATAAATAGATCATAAAGTACCTAAGAGAGGGCCAGGCAAATAGTAAGTACTCAATAAATGTTCATTTCTTTCCTTGTTACCTCCTTTTGATTAATAGAGGAGACTTGCTAAAGAGATTCTTGAGGTTCTGATCCCAGTTGTCAGTAGAGATCCATCTTCTTTTCTTTATTACTGAAGTTAAGAACTCTAGATTTAATCCAGGACCATCTCTTCTATGTGCTGTGCCAAAAAAAAAAAAAAAAAAAAAAAAAAAAAAGCATGTCTTAGTCATTTCCATCCTGTCTTTGTGGTTCAACAGTGATCACAATAGCAAACGTGAAGATATCGTGCTGATGTGGAATACAGGAAAGTGGAACAGATGTAGAATTTGGGGCTTGGCTAAGGCTGCTGGGAAATTTGCTTTAGGTGGCCTAGCTGGGAATCCAGAAAAGCAGGTGTTTTTGCAAGGATATGTCCTGGGGTGGTGGTGGTGGTAGCAGCATGGAGTGGTCCAGGAGGCCACAGGGCACAGGGCCTCTGCCCCCCGTTTACTGGGGCAGAGGCAGCTACGTGCATCTACAAAGAATCCATTCCACAGCCAGTGATCACTATTTACTCCTAGAAAATATCTAGAAAATTATCCACGTTCTTATCACTTAACGCTGCAACTCTGAAACCACACAATGCTCACTGACACACTGAAATGAAACTGGTTGCTTCAGTTAATGATGCAATCCGATAACTTCCCATACAGGCACATCTTTCTTAAGGCCTCTTGCTGGAGAAGATGGGTTGGCATGATCTTGTGGCTTTCACGTGATGCTGTCCTCCGGTGGGGCACAGGAATAACCTCGCCTTGAATGTATGACCTTGAAAATGTGTGATGTACAATGCATTTCCTGGTACTGCTGCCCGGAGAATGAGAAGAAAGTACTTAATGTGGTTGTTATTTGTCCCATGCTACTTCGCTGGGCACATTTCTGTTCTACCTTAGACGTATAGTGGAAACAGAGGCAGCAAGGCCAAATCTTTACTGTCCATCAGTTGTTTCTGAGATTTGGAGCAACCAAAGACTGCCAAAGACTGACCTGGGCATTTCTGCTCATTCCAGGATGAGCTTAGAGAATCACCAGGCATTCCTGAGAATGGAAGTCTTTTCTGTACTTCTCACAGAGCCCAGAGTGTCATCTGTACCACAAAATAGTTGCTCACTATGGATGAACTTATTGGATGAATAAAAGTTTTCCGAGATAAGCCCTTTTTATATTTGCCACTTATACTTGTGGACAGCTATGCTTTCCATTGTCATCATCATCAATATCGTTGTAATTTTCGTTAACAGGAAACATCTGCAAGGCAATATCCAAGGTGTTATGCAAAAAAGAATGAGAGACACAATCTAAATAGAACTTTCGAGGGCAATGACCAAGTGTTTTTTTGTTAACTTTTATTTTAAGTTCAGGGGTACATGTGCAAGATGTGCAGGTTTGTTACACAGGTAAATGTGTGTTATTGGGCTTCATTATTTCATCACTCAGGTATTAAGCTTAGTATTGGTTAGTTTTTTTCCTGACTCTTACCCTCCACTCTCCAATAGGCCCCAGTGTGTGTTGTTCCCATCTATATGTCCATGTGTTCTCATCATTTAGCTCCCACTTACAACTGAGAACATGTGGTATTTGGTTTTCTGTTCTTGTGTTAGTTTGCTAAAGATAATAGCCTCCACCTCCATCCATGTCCCTGCAAAAGACATGATCTTGTTCTTTTCTGTGGCTGCGTAGTGTTCCATGGTATATATGTACCACATTTTCTTTGTCCAGATCTATCACTGATGGGCATTTGGATTGATTCCATGTCTTTGCTATTATGAATAGTGCTACAATGAACATACGCATGCATGTATCTTTATAATAGAACAGTTTATGTTCCTTTGTGTATATACCCAGTAATGGGATTGCTGGGTCGAATGGTATTTCTCTCTTTAGGTGTTTGAGGAATCACCATACTGTCTTACACAATGGTTGAACTAAGTTACACTCCCACCAACAGTGTATATGCTTCCCTTTTTCTCCACAGTCTCTCCAGCATCT
Organism: Macaca mulatta; assembly: GCF_049350105.2. Taxonomy (NCBI): domain Eukaryota; kingdom Metazoa; phylum Chordata; class Mammalia; order Primates; family Cercopithecidae; genus Macaca; species Macaca mulatta. Next base: position 137,194,466 of record NC_133410.1, read on the forward strand.
GTTACTTTTTGACTTTTTACTAATAGCCATTCTGACTGGTGTGAGATGGTATCTCACTGTAGGTTTGATTTGCATTTTTCTTTTCTTTTTTTTGAGACAGAGTCTCGTTCTGTCGCCCAGGCTGGAGTACAGTGGCGCGATCTCGGCTCACTGAAATCTCTGCCTCCCAGGTTCAAGTGATTCTCTGCCTCAGCCTGCTGAGTAGCTGGGATTACAGGCGTGTGCCACCACGCCTGGCTAATTTTTGTAGTTTTAGTAGAGATGGGGTTTCGCCATGTTAACCAGGCTGGTCTCGAACTCCTGACCTCGTGATCCACCCACCGTGACCTCCCAAAGTGCTGGGATTACAGATGTGAGCCACCGTGCTGGGCCCTTGATTTGCATTTTTCTAATGATCAGTGATGTTGAGCTTTATTTCATATGCTTATTTGTCAAATGTATGTCTTCTTTTGAGAAGTGCCTGTTCATGTTCTTTGCCCCCTTTTTAATGGGGTTGTTTGCTTTTTGCTTGTAAATTTGTTTAGGTTCCTTATAGATGCTGGATAATAGAACTTTGTCAGATGGATACTTTGCAAAATTTTTCATCCATTCTGTAGGTTGTCTATTTACTCTGTTGATAGTTTCTTTTGCTGTGCAGAAGCTCTTCAGTATAATTAGATTCCATTTGTCAATTTTTGCTTTTGTTGCAATTGCTTTTGGCATCTTCATCATGAAATCTGCCTGTGCCTATGTCCTGAATGGTATTACCTAGGTTGTCTTTCAGAGTTTTTATAATTTTGGGTTTTACACTGAAGTTTTTAATCCATCTTGAGTTAATTTTTCTATAGACCAAATCTTAAATGACTTTTTATTTCTAGAGCTTAGCCCAGTGCCTGTTGCATAGTACTGGCACAATAAGTTGTTGAATGATGATACTTGAAAAAGTGAATGTGTGTGATACGAATAGATCGATAAAAGCTACAATAGCTGAAGAGCTATATCTTATACCCCATTTCCCCTTTTTTTAATTAAACCACCTCCCCAGTACCTCCTACCCCACATCTGAAATAACTCTTTTTCTTTCATTTGAGAAAGGAGTGTATATTGTATCTCAGTGCTGTTACTTGGATCTATTAAGGGAAGCACAGGTTATAGTGCTGCTGTGATGCTAGGATTTTGGCTGCCTTGAAATTTAAGAGAATAATTCTTTCTAATACTAGAAATAGATCAATATTGAGCTCCTGCTTTTTCTCTGTGCCCAGAACACCCACTGAAGTCAGGAGGACCTGGAAGTGTGTGGGAACAGTGGAGTGGGGGCCTTTCTCTATTAATTTGAGTTTCATTCTTTCATTTCACTCCAAAGGTGATTCTGAAAAATAAATGCATTTATAAGGCTATTAATAACCATATTTTCCTCTTGATCATTATGGTTAAGTCATTGGTACTGCCAGGTGCCTGCTGCTCCCATCAGAAAGCCCTGAACAATTTTGCTTTACCGTTTGACTACACTGAGTTACTCTATGTCGGAGGAGTTGCTGCTGAATTTTTCCTTCTCCTGTCAGTTGATTTAAATTCACACTGGAAACAGAGAATAAAGTTTAAAATAATATTCTAAATCATAAAAGTCATTCTTCAGTTAAGGAACAATAAGTCAGCTTTCCTTTTATTAGACTATTCCCAAGAAAGGTTTTATGGTGAAAATATCACAGTTGGGTTTTTTCCCACATTTTTTCTTCTTCCATCCTGAGTGTCTCATGATCCAGTCATTCATGGAAGCCTGCAATACCTGAATAAATATTCTCCTCATTGTATTTACTGCAAAAATGTTCCACATCTCCATGAGTTAACTCCCCTGACCCCAATATTCCAGTTCATGCTTTGCAGTGTCATGGAGAAGATCAGAGTACACACCCTGCCGAAAGATGCCCAGTTTTGAGCCCCAGCTCTGCCCATCTACTCGCTGTGAGATTACCAGCCTCACCAAGCCTTCGTTTCTTCTTATGAAAATTAGAATCATAATACTACCTACCTCCTCAGTTGGTGATGAAGAGTAAAACTTTCCTGGAATACTGACAGTGCTCCATAGATGGTAGTTTTATTATTGTGAGAATGAGAAAAGCAGTTCCCAACATCCAGAAGCTGGATGGACAGCAAGAGTTCTTGGGGTTCTCCTACCGAAATAAATCATTTTCACAAAATATCAACATTAGACAAGGCCACTCTGTGATCATGAAGGATAAAGAAAAAAACCAAGACCGTTGTGTAATTATGTTTTGACACAGATAAATTGTGGACATTGTCCAATACATAAAACTGACCAAACATCCCTTTATTCTGGCTAATATGAGTGACTGCTGATTTTTTAAAACCAATTATGGCTTTAGCCTGGCTCTATTCATCCCTCTTTACACATAAGATTTATTATGATACTTAGTCATAGAAGTACTCTTGCTTCCTCACAGTATCCAATCAACAGCAAAGTTCACTTCCTTAAACCCTCCCCAAAAGTCACCTAGCAGGACCAACATTCTACACTAAATCCTTTATAATACTTTCTTATTGAGACACCCCATGGTTCCTCACCGTGTGTGATCTCTCTTGCCACAGCACATAATTCAACTACATGTGTATTTCTGGTAGTCTCTGTCTGCAGGGCATTGACAACTACTCCTTTTGATAACCACAAGTCACAGGATTTAAAGTCATATAGCATGGAAAGGACATTTTGTGACCTTGAATAAGTTATTTAATGTCTCTGTTGATTTTCCCACTTGTTAAAATTAGGGGACTGGTCTCGTGCATTCTATGATCCTTTTTAGCACTAACGTGCTATGGGTATCTGTGTCAGACGCTTACCAACATTAGGAGTGCTGTGGAACAGAAATACTTAACGCAGGAATGTCCTCAGATTCTGATCTTTCCTAGACTGCCAAAGAAAATCCCGTAATTCCAAATTCAATTTCTCCCCTCCTCCCACCTCTTCATGAAAAGGAGCTGTTTCTTTCTGGGAGATAGGCTAATATGCTGAGAATAGAGGAAGGAGAAGAAGGAAAGAAAACCACGCGGGCTGGGAATTGAGAAGGAGATTTTCTGGGGATCACAAAGACTGGTAGAGACATGGAAACACCAGAGAGAAGTGGCTGAGAGGAAACAGGAACACAAAGCATTGTGCAGATCATGTATTTGTATCCCTTTTATTGCCTTTAAAAAGTAGCAAGCAAATAATAGGATTGATTATTGAGTAATTTGGGTTGTTGAATAGTGTGTCCTGAAGAGAACGCTAATCAATAATTGAATGTGAATTTACAGGTTTTGGGGAATACATTTGTTATATAGTCAGAACACTCATCAAAGAAGGCCTGTTTCTCCTGGAGAGCTTGCCACTTTATAGTTAATAAAGGGAAGAAGCAGCTTCTTTTTCAAACATTTTCAGGATTTAACCATTCACAGCTTCTCCTGATCTCCATTCGGAAGGACCCGTAGAGTCCAGCCCTTGTATGGGCGATGATGAGAATGTGTTTACATGGAGCTGGGTGAAAGAGGCAAAAATCAGTGTCACTAGTTTAAAGATTCATGAGGCTTAATTAAAGCTTTTAATTTGCATGGGAACCCAAAGAAGCTAACCTTTGTCAGATCCAAACAGTAAGATGACTAGCCATTCTGGTTTTCCCATGATGATGATGTTTCCTGAGATGGAGAACTTGCAGTGCTAAAACCAGGACATTCCTAAGCAAACTGAGATCAACTTAGCATTCCTCTTCCTCACAGACTCAAGTTTTCTTCCATTTAAAATTCTGTTACAGACTGAGTGCTTCTTTCTGACATGTTCCCTGTGCATCAGATCTCTGCTAAATAATGGAGTCCTAGAACTGGAAGGGATGCTTAGATGTCATGAGGTCATCCGCTGCCTTCTAGCAGGTTTCATTCAGCTGGGCTGTTTAGATCATCTGCTCCTAAAAAACGATGTGCTGGGAAAGAGTCCACAGATAGTGTAGAGTCTGATACTCAGTCCATCATTTTATAATCCTTACTATTTGCTATTTGAATTTCTTTCATCTTATGTGGTTTCTTTCTTTTTTCTTACACGTTATTATAGAATTGAGAGGTGTGGCTGCCCGTTTTTGCAGAGGGATTATGGAGGTTGAGTTTAGAAGTTCATGGTTCTAGCAATAGCCGTGGTTTGGGGGGAAATTACTGCTTTGTATTGGCAAATGTAAATATAAGTTTTCTAAATTTAGAGTTCAGTGTTTAGAGGGTTCCCCCAAACTGCTGTTAAAACTATACAGAGATTGGCTTGTCTCACTGATAAAGAAGAAGGTTGCTGGTATTTTATTTCCTGGTTGTTTTGTTAATTCTTTATATTTGATATTCTCTTACATCCTTCTCAAATATGTGTATAGATCTCAATAATTCTAAAAGTTCAGGGAATGGAATTCATTTTTTTTTGTAAATATATTGCCCTTTTCTATCTCATTAGGGTAGACAATTTGTCTATCTCAATTAGCCAAAATGCTATTGAGTCACAGTTACCTTAGCTTGGGTAAACTATAAAGAACTGGTTCAGATACTCTATATGGAACTCTGTCTGTCAAATTCTGGTTCCCAAACCTTGGCTCAGTTTAAGACTTCAAGATACACACATAAATGTAAATAATTAATTAAAAGCATGTATATTTATTGTTGTCGTTGTTATTGTTAGATTGTTTTGTCCCAAAGGTATAACCAGTATATGGTCACTATAGTAAATATATAAATAACAGAAAAAAAATAGGAAGAAGAAGAAAATTAATCCGATTCCACCTAAAGATAGTGACTGATTTGGGGGTATTTCTTTTTGCTCTTTATTTCTATGTAGTGTTGTTTGTTTCACATATTATAATATTGCATCCTACCTTTTTCACTTATAAGCATTTTTTCCATTTCACCATGAACTCTTTTTAAATAACGTGTGCAATGGTTGCACAACATTCCATGGCATGCTATAGCATTTCAGGTAGAACATTGCTTGGTGGAGGAGACAACAGTATACACAGAGTAAGATTAGATTACGTTGTCAAATTAGTTAGGAAAGAATGTAAAATCTGATAGGCAGCAAGGTGTCCTCAGAGGGTGGGAGCAGATGCAGAACAAATCAGCATGGCTTCTCTTACTCTGTGCTGATCCTCATGAGGCACGTGGCTGTCGCTGATATCCTTCATAGCAGGTTTCTGGATCTGGAAAGCTCCACAATCCTTTCACCACCCTTTTATATCCTTGGAAGAATTTACACCAAAAAACTATGCATTTTTGTTGAAGATAATTATTACGCATTGAACTTTTCTGGAACCAAATTCAGCAAAGAATAGGTGATGTTCTCATCTTGAAGGATGTATAGGGTATCAATTTATTGCCTCACAGCTACAAATTCACTCTTCATTGCCTGCTCTGAGAAAATGGATATGGGCCCTTTAAATATTTTTCTTTGCCAGATGGCACCGTGTTAATCTTTGTCAGTAGAGGGTGCATGAGAGACATGATGGGAGGAAAGGGCTTTGCTTCCTGGTCTGACCTTTTTTATATGCAAGCTCCTGGAATGCCTGTGGTTTCTCCAGCACCTGGGTCCTGCCGGCAACCAGCAGCACCCAGTGGCCAGCAGCATACTCTTTCACCTCTTCTTGGTTGACTTTGTGGAATGCTCCAATGTGACATCTCCCTGTGAACGCCTTTCCTGACACCCTAAAAAGTGTCAGGAATTTCCAGCAAGTTCCAGAGAGCAGGTTTCCAGCAAGTTTGGTCAGTATGACACCACAGCAATTTCTCTGTCATTCATTGAACCTGGATTCTTCCCTCTTCAGTGAGGTGTGGATTTCAACCCTGGATTGGGAAGTGACTGGGGAGCCTTTCATGGGCACTGTATCCCAGCCCTGGGGGCAGTGACTGCGTCATATTCCCATATCCATTAGTGTTCTCTTCTTTTTTTTTTTCTTTCAACTTTTGTTTTAGGTTCAGGGGTACATGTGCAGGTGTGTTACGTGGTTAGACTGTGTGTGATGGGGGTTTGGTGTACAGATTATTTCATCACCCAGGTAATAACCATAGTACTTGACAGGTAGTTTTTCAGTCCTTACCCTCCTCTCACCCTCCACCCTCAAGTAGGCCCAGGTATTTATTGTTTCCTTCTTTCTGTCCATGTGTATTCAGTGTTTAGCTCATACTTATAAGTGAGAACTTGAAGTATTTATTTTCTGTTCTTATGTTAATTTATTTAGGATACTGACCTCTAGCTCTATTCATGTTGCTGAAAAGGACAGGATTTCACTGTTTTTTTATGGTTTCATAGTATTCTGTGGTGTATATATACCACATGCTCTTTATCCAGTCCAACACTGATAGGCATCTAAGTGGATTCCATGTCTTTGCTATTGTGAATAGTGCTGTGATGAACATATGCATGCATGTCTTTATGGTAGAATTATTTATGTTCATTTGTGTACATACCCAGTAATGGGATTGCTGGGTCAAATGGCAGTTCTGTCTTAAATTCTTTGAGAAATCTCCAGACTGCTTTCCACAGTGGCTGAACTAATTTATGTTCCTAACAGCAGTGTATATGCATTCCCTTTGCTCCACAACCTCACCAGCATCTGTTATTTTTTGACTTTCTAATAATAGCCATTCTGACTGGTGTGAGATGGTATCTCATTGTGGTTTTGATTTGCATTTCTGTAGTAATTAGTGATATTGAGCTTTTTTTCATAGGCTTGTTGGCTGCGTGTATGTCTTCTTTTGAGAAGTGTCCGTTCATGTCCTTTACCCATTTTTTAATGGGGTTGTTTGTTTTTTGCTTGTTAATTTATTTAAGTTCATTATAGATTCTGCATAGTAGACCTTTGGTGTATGGTTTGCAAATATTTTCTCCCATTCCGTAGGTTGTTTGTTTACTCTGTTGATAATTTCCTTTGCTGTGCAGAAGCTCTTTAGTTTAATTAGATCCCACTTGTCAATATTTGTTTTTGTTGCAATTGCTTTTGAAGTCTTTGTCATGGGTCTATGTCCAGAGGGTACTTGCTACGTTTTCTTCTAGGGTTTTCATAGTTTTAGGTTTTACATTTAAGTATGTAATCCATCTTAATTTTTGTGTATGGTATAAAGAAGGGGTCTAGTTTCCATTTTCTACATATGGCTAGCCAGTTATTCCAGCACCATTTATAAAATAGAGAGTCCTTTCCCCATTGCTTGTTTTCATTGACTTTGTTGATGATCAGTTGTAGGTTTCTGGCTTTATTTCTGAGTTCTCTAACTTGTTCCATTGGTCTATGTGTCTGTTTTTTTTATCAGTATCATACTGTTTTGATTACTGTGGCCTTGTAGTATAGTTTGAAGTTAGGTAGTATGATGCCTCCAGCTTTATACTTTTTGCTTAGGATTTCTTTGGCTATTGGGCACTTTTCTGGTTCCATATGAGTTTTAGAATAGTTTTTCTAATTCTGTAAAAATTGTCATTGGTAGCTTGATAGGAATAGCATTGAATATATAAATTTCTTTGGGCAGTATGGCCGTTTTAACAATATTGATTCTTCTTATCCACGAGCATGGAATATTTTTCCATTTCTTTGTGTCATCTCTGATTTCTTTCAGCAGTATTTTGTAATTCTTGTTGTAGGGATCTTTTACCTCCCTGGTTAGCTCTATTGCTACATATTTCTTTGTGTTGCTATTGTGAATGGGATTTCATTTAAAAAAATAACTTTAAAAATTTTGGGAGGTACATATTAGGTGTACATATTTATGAGGTACATGAGATGTTTTGGTATAGGCATGTAATACATAATAATCATGTCATACAAAATTGGCTATTTTTCTCCTCAAGTATTTATCCTTTGTATTACTATTTTAGTTATTTTAAGATAACTAAAATTATATTCTTTTAGTTATCTTTAAATGTACAATTAAATTATTATTGACTATAGTCCCCCTATTATGCTGTCAAATACTAGGTCTTATTCTTTCTTTCTATTTTATTTTGTATCCATTAACCAACCCCACTTCTTACCTGCCCTCCCACTACCCTTCCCAGCCTCTGATAACTATCCTATTCTCTATCTCCATGAGTTCAATTGTTTTGATTTTTAGATTCCACAAATAAGTGAGAACATATGATGTTTGTCTTTATCTGCCTAGCTTATTTCATTTAACATAATGACAGCCAGTTCCATCCATGTTGTTGCAAGTAACAATCTCATTCTTTTTTTATGGCTGAATAGTACTCCATTGTGTATAAGTGTGACATTTTCTTTATCCATTCTTCTGTTGATGGACACTTAGGTTGCTTCTAATCTTGGCTATTGTTAACAGTGATACAACAAACATGATAGTGCAGATATCTCTTCAATATACTGATTTTTTTTTCTTTTGGTACATATCCAGAAGTGGGATTGCTGGATCATATAATAGCTCTATTTTTAGTCTTTCAAGGAACCTCCAAACTGTTTTCCATAGTGGTTGTACTAATTTACATTCCCACCAACAGTATATGAAGGTTCCCTTTTCTCCATATCATTACCAGCCTTTGTTTTTGTCTGACTTTTGGATAAAAGCCATTTTAACTGGAGTGAGATGATATCTCGTTATAATTTTGATTTGCATTTCTCTGATGATCAATGATGTTGAGCACTTTTTCATATGCCTGTTTGCCATTTGCATGTCTTCTTTTGAGAAATGTCTATTCAAATGTTTTGCCCATTTTTAAATTGGATTATTAGATTTTTTCCTATAGGGTTGCTTGAGCTCTTTATATATTCTGCTTATTAATCCCTTGTCAGATGGGTGTTGCAAATATTTTCTCCCATTCTGTGGGTTGTCTCTTCACTTTGTTGATTGTTTCCTTTGCTGTGCAGAAGCTTTTTAACTTGATGTGATCCCATTTGTCCATTTTTCCTTTGGTTGCCTGGGCTTGTGGGGTACTACTCAAGAAATTTTTGCCCAGACCAATGTCCTGGAGAGTTTCCTCAATGTTTTCTTGTAGCAGTTTCATAATTTGAGGTCTTAGATTTAAGTCTTTAATCCATTTTTATTTGATTTTTGTATAAGGTGAGAGATAGGGATTAAGTTTCACTCTTCTGCATATGGATATCCAGTTTTCCCAGCATCATTTACTGAAGAGACTATCTTTTCCCCCAGTGTGTGTTCTTGGCACCTTTGTTGAAACTGAGTTCATTGTAGGTGTGTGGATTTGTTTCTGGGTTCTGTATTGGTCTATGTGTCTGTCTTTATGCCACTACCATGCTGTTTTGGTTACTATAGCTCTGTAGTATAATTTAAAGTCAGGTAATGTGATTCTTCCAGCTTTGTTTGTTGTTGTTGTTGCTGTTCAGAATAGCTCTGGCTATTCTGGGTCTTTTGTGATTCCATATAAGTTTTATGATTTTTTTTTTCTATTTCTATGAAAATTTCATTGGTATTTTGATAGGGATTGCATTGAATCTGTAGATTGCTCATGGTGGTATGGACATTTTAGGAATATTGTTTTTTCCAATCCATGAACATGGAATATCTTTTCATCTTTCTGTGTCCATTTCTTCTGTCAGTGTTTTATACTTTTCATCGATTTACAATTTTCATTGTAGAGGTCTTTCATTTATTTGGTTAATTCCTAGATATTTGGAATTGCATTTGCATTTGTGATTTGGCGTTCAGCTTGAATGTTATTGGTGTACAGAAATGCTACTGATTTTTGTACATTGTTTTTGTATCTTGAAGTTTTACTGGAATTGTCTACCAGATCTAGAAGCTTTTGGGCAGAGACTCTGGGGTTTTCTAGGTATAAAATAATATCATCTGTGAAGAGAGATAGTTTGACTTCCTCTGTTTCTACTTGGATGCCTTTTAATTCTTTCTCTTGACTAACTACTCTGGCTAGGACTTCCAGTATGCATTTAATATGAGTGGTGAGAGTTGGCATCCTTGTCTTGTTCTGGTTCTTAAGGGGAACACATTCAGTTTTTGCCTGTTCAGTATAATGTTGGCTGTGGGTTTGTCATAGATGGCTCTTATATTTTATGCATAATTTGTTGAGGATTTATAACATGCAGAGATGTTGGATTTTATTGAAAGCCTTTTCTTTGTCTATTGAAATGATGATGTGGTTTTTATTTTTACTTCTCTTTATGTGATGAATCACATTTATTGATTTGTGTATGTTGAATCAACCTTGCATCCCAGGAATAAAGCCCACTTTATTATGGTGGATTAGCTTTTTGATGTGCTGCTGGATTCAGTTTGATAGTATTTAGTTGAGGATTTTTGCATCTGTGTTCATCAGGGATATTGGCCTGATATTTTGTGTCTGTGTGTGTCTGCTAGGTTTTGATATCAGAATGGTGCTGACCTCAAAGAGTGAGTCAGGGAGGAGTCCTTTCTCTTCAATTTTGGGGAATAGTTTCAGTAGAATTGGTACTGGCTCTTCATTATACGTCTGGTAGAATTCAGCTGTGTAGCCATATGGTTCAGGGCTTTTTCTGATTGGTAGGTTTCTTTTGACTAATTCAATTTTCGAACTCATTATTGGTCTGTTCAGGATTTTAATTTCTTCCTGGTTCAATCTTGGGAGGTTGTATGTTTTCAGTATTTATTCATTTCTTCTAGGTTTTCTGGTATGTGTACATGGAGGTGATCACAATAGTCTCTGAGAAGTTTTTCTATTTCTGTGCGGTCAGTGCTAATTCCCCCTTTGTCCTTTCTGATTGTGCTTTTTTGAATCTTCTCTCTTTTTTTCTATTAATTCTAACTAGTGGTCTATCGATCTTACTTATTATTTCAAAAACCAACTTTAGGTTTTTTGATCTTTTGCATGTTTTTTCACATCTCAGTTTTATTCAGTTCAGCTCTTATTTCTTTTTTTTTTTTTTTTTTTCTTTTGCTAGTTTTTTTTTTTTCTTCTTGTTTTTCTGGTTCCTCTAAGTGTGATGTTAGGTTGTTAATCTGAGATCTTTCTAACTTTCTGATGTGGTCATTTAGCACTATAAACTATCCTCTTAACACTTCTTCAGTTGTGTCCCAGAGATTCTAGTATGTTGTATCTTTGTTTTCATAAGTTTCAAATAATTTTTTTATTTCTGCCTTAATTTCACTGTTTGCCCAAAAGTCATCTATGAGACAGTTGTTTAGTTTTCACATAATTGTATTGTTTTGAGAGATATTATTAGTATTGATTTCTATTTTTATTTTGCTGTCTTCCAAAGGCTTCGTTGGTATGATTTTGATTTTTCTGAATGTGTTAAGAATTGTTTTATGGCCAAGCATGTGGTTGATTAGAGTATGTGGCATGTGCAGATGAGAAGAATGTATATTTTGTTGTTGTTGGATGGAGTGTTTTGTAGATGTCTGTTAGGTCTATTTGGTCATGTTGTGTTTAGGTCCCACATATTTTTGTTAGTTTTCTACCTCGATGTTCTGTTACTGTCAGTGGGGTACTGTATTAGTCTGTTCTCACACTGTGTAAAAAACTACCTGAGAGTGGGTAATTTATGAAAAAAGGAGGTTAAATTGACTCACAGTTTGCAGGTTGTACAGGAAGCATGACTGGGAGGGCTCACGAATCTTATAATCATAGCAAAGGCAAAGGGGAAGCAAGCACATCTTACCATGGCAGAGCAGGAGAGAGCGAGAGAAGGGGAAAGTGCTACACACTTTCAAACAGCCAGGTCTCTTGATAATTCACTCATGATCATGAGAATAGCAAGGGGGAAGTTCGCCCCTCATGATACAATCACCTCCCACCAGGCCACTCTTTCAACACTGTTAATTACAATTTGATATGAGATTTGGGTGTGGACACAGTGTCAAACCATATCTTTCCACCCCTAGCCCCTCACAAATCCCATTTCCTTCTCCCATTTCAAAGTACAATTATGCTTTCCCAACAGTCCCGCAAAGTCATAACTAATTCCAGCATTAACTCAAAAGTCCAAGTCCAAAGTCTCATCTGAGACAAGGCAAGTCTCTTCCGCCTCTGAGCCTTTAAAATCAAAAGCAAGTTAGTTACTTTCAATATATAATGGGGGTATGGGAATTTGGTCAATAGATGTGTTCTAAGAGGGAGAAATCAGCCAAAACAAGGGGGCTGCAAGTCTAAAACCCAGCAGGGCAGTCATTAAATCTTAAAGTTCTAAAATAATCTCCTTTGACTCTATGTCTCACATCCAGGCCACACTGATGCAAGGGGTAGACTCCCAAGGCCGTGGACAGTTCTGCCCCTGTGGCTCTGCAGTTCCCACAGCTGCTTTCATGGGCTGGCATTGAGTGCCTGCAGCTTTTCCAGGCACATGGTGCAAGTTGTTGGTGGGCCTACCATTCTGGGGTCTGGAGGATGGTGGCCATCTTCTCACAGCTCCATTAAGCAGAGCCCCAGTGGTGACTCTGTGTGGGAGCTTCAACCCCACATTTTCCCTCTGTGCTGCCCTAGTTGAGGTTCTCCATGAGGGCTCTGCACCACAGCAGACTTCTGCCTGGACATCCAGGCATTTCCATACATCCTCTAAAACCTAGGCAGAGACTCCAAAACCTCAACTCTTAGCTTCTGCACACCTGCAGGCTCAGCACCATATGGAAGCCATCAAGGCTTCGAGCTTTCACCCTCTGAAGTAGTGGCCTGAGCTGTATATTGGTCCCTTTGAGCCATGGCTGAAGCTGGAGGGACTCAGATGCAGGGCACCATGTTCTGAGGCTGCACAGAGCAGCAAGACCCTGGGCCTGACCTATGAAACAATTTTTTCCTCCTAGACTTTCAGGCCTGTGATAAGAGGGGCTGCCATGAAGGTCTCTGAAATGCCCTGGAGACATTTTCCCCATTGTCTTGGCAGTTAACATTCAGCTCCTCTTTACTTATGCAAATTTCTGCAGCCTTGAATTTCTTTTCTGAAAATGGGTTTTTCTTTTTATACTGCATGGTTGGGCTGCAAATTTTCCAAACTTTTTTTTTTTTTTTTTTTTTTTTTGAGACGGAGTCTCACTTTGTTGCCCAGGATGGAGTGCAGTGGTGTGATCTTGGCTCACTGCAATTTCCACCTCCTACATTCAAGTGATTCTTGTGCTTCAGCCTCCTGAGTAGCTGGGATTACAGGCATGCACCAACACACCTGGCTATTTTTATATTTTTAGTAGAGATGGAGTTTTGCCACATTGGCCAGGCTGGACTCAAACTCCTGGCCTCAAATGATCTGCTGGACTTAGCCTCCCAAAGTGTTGGGATTATAGGCATAAGTCACCAAACCCAGCCCAAATTTTCGAAACTTTTATGCTTGCTTCCATTTTAAATATAAGCTCTAGTTTTAGGTCGTTTCTGTCTTTATGCAAATAAGCCTAGGCTTTTAGAAGCAGCCAGGTCATACCTAGAACACTTTCCTGCTTAGAAATTTCTTCCATCAGAAGAAATTTCATCTCTCTCAAGTCCAAAGTTCCACAGATCTCTAGGGCAGGGGCACAATGCCACTAGTCTTTTTGCTAAAGCATAGCAAGAGTGAAAAATAATTACTCCAGTTTCTAGTAAATTCCTCATCTCCATCAGAGGCCAACTCAGCCTGGACTTCACTGTCCATATCACTATCCGCATTCAGGTCACAACTACTCAACAATCTCTAGGAAGTTCCAAACTTTCCCTCATCTTCCTGTCTTCTTCTGAGCCCTCCAAACTGTTCCAACCTCTGCCCATTACCCAGTTCCAAAGTCACCTCCACATTTTCGGGTATCTTTATAGCAATGCCCCACTTCTCTGGTACCAGTGGTGGAATGGCTTTTTGAAGTCACAATCACAACACCAATTAGGCGTGACAATACTTTACAAGGCTGGGGCAAATTTCTCCACAAGGCTGTGTGTGCTCTGAATCAGCATCCAATATATGGTACTGTTTTTCCCAGGATTCACGGGTTCAGGAATCAAGGGGTGGAAGTGGAAGTGGCACCATTCACCATCACCCCTAGTGACCCACTAGCAAAATTTTTACTTCTTTTTTCCATGACGTTATCTTCTACTTCTAGAAGTCTTATTTCCAGAGGAAGGAATGCCACCACCGGGAGACACAACAGTGATTCCATTAAACTGGAAGTTAAGATTGCCACCTGGGCACTCTGGCCTCCTCTTGCCTCTAAGTCAACAGGCTAAGAAGGGAGTTACAGTGTTGGCTGAAGTGATTGACCCAGACTATCAAGATGAAATAAGACTACTACTCCACAATGGAAGTAAGGAAAAGTATTTCTGGAATACAGGAGACCCCTTAGGGCATGTCTTAGTATTACCATGCCCTGTGATTAAGGTCAATGGAAACTACCACAACCCAATTCAGGCAGGACTGCAACTGGCCAACACCCCTCAGGAATGAAGGTTTTGGTCACTCTACCAGGTAAAAAAGCATGACCAGCCAAGGTGCTTGCTGAAGGCAAAGGGAATACAGAATGGGTAGTAGAAGAAGGTAGTTATGAATACCAGCTATGATCACATGACCAGTTACAGAAATGAGGATTGTAATTGTCATGACTATTTCCTCCTTATTTTGTTATAAATATGTTTGTGCATGCATATACCTGCACTGAGAAAATGTCTTCATTTTATTTCTCTTCTTTTTCCTTTATCACGTAATGTAAGACTTATTGACGTCATATCAGCATTTAAGTGTTGTTAACTATATGTAATAGCATTTAGGTTGATTAGTGTGCTGCTTGTTGTATGAAGGATACTTTGTATTATGTTAGGCATAATTATAACCTGTTATTGTCTTTACTTGGAGATTAAGTACGATTTCAGGAGATGTGTATGAGTGCCAAGTTGACAAGGGGTTGACTTGTGATGGTCAATATGAGGTGACAACTTGATTGGATTAAAGAATGCCTAGATATCTGGTAAAGTATAATTTCTGGGTGTGTATGTGAGGATGTTGCCAGAGGAGACTGACATTTGAGTCAATGGACTAGAAGAGGAAGACCCACCCTCAATGTTCAGTGGGCACCATCCAGTTGGCTGCCAGTGCAGCTAGAATAAAAGCAGGAGGAAGAAGGTGGGATAAGTTGGCTTGCTGTGTCTTCTGGCTTTCATTTCTTTCCTGTGGTGCATACTTCCTTTTGTTTCTCCTGCCCTTGGCCATCATACTCCAGGTTCTTAAACCTTTTGACTCTTGGACTTCTGCCAGTGGTTTGTGAGGCGCTCTTGGGCCTTCAACCACTGACTAAAGGCTGCACTGTTGACTTTCTTGCTTTTGAGGCTTTTGGACTCAGACTGAGCCACTACTAGCCTCTCTCTTCCTCACCTTGCAGATGGCCTATTGTGGGACTTTGCCTTGTGATAGTGTGAGCCAATTCTCCCTAATAAACTTCCTTTCATATATACATATATCCTGTTAGTTCTGTCCCTGTGGAGAACCCTGACTAATACAGGTACTGATGTCTTCCACTCTTATTTTGTGGTTATCTGAGTCTCTTCCTAGGTCTTTTAAAATTTGTTTTATGGATATGGGTTCTCCAGTGTTGGGTGCAAATATACTTAGGATAGTTAAGTCTTTTTGAATTGAACCCTTAATCATTATGTAATGCCTTTCTTTGTCCTTTTTGTCTTTTGTCAGTTTAAAGACTATTTTGTCTGAAATTACAGTGGCAACCCCTGCTCTTTTTTGTTTTCCATTTGCTTGGTTGATTTTTTTTTCCAGCCCTTTACTTTGAGCCTAAGGATATCATTGTATGTGAGATGGATCTCTTGAAGGCAGCATACAGTTGGGTCTTACTTCTTTATTTAACTTGCCATTCTTCACCTTTTAAGTGGGGTGTTTGGCCCCCCACTTAACTTAAAATGTTCAAGTTTAATATTGATATGTACAGATTTGATTCTATCATTGTGTTATTAGTTGGTTGTTATGCAGACTTTCTTTGATGCTCTTGAGGGTTGACTGTGGTATAAATTGGATTCAGTTAACCGGTTTCATTGCTGGAAGATTTCAGGGGGCCACAACTCAGTTCAGCACAACTGGGCTGTGTGCTGTAACCCTAGGCAGCTGGTAGCAGGCCCACAGCTTTATTCTCTGGTACTTCAAGGTTAAGTACCTACTGCACTAGAGGGGCTGAAGTGTTCCCGGCCTGCTGGCAACAACAATCTGATGAGGGATGCTGGCAAAAGTGCTTTGTTGGAGCATGGCAGCAAGGTCCTTGCATGTATGTGTGCACTGGTTGGGGCAGGGCAGCAGAGTCTGTGCACACATGCTTGTGCCAGCAGCAGCAGGGCAGTGGAGCGTGCATGCACATGCATGGGCAGGGTCTGTCTCACAGGGTTATTGTGAGGGTTAAAAAGAGATAATATGTATAAACTGAAACCGTGCCTGGCACATCATAAGTATTCAATAAATATCATGTTATTATAAGTTAATCTGAGTGGATCTGACATTGAGTTTGGTTGGAGGGCCACAAATACAAACGTAGTGCCTGACAGGAGCATATGCTACAGTTTACTTTGCCATTCCTGCATGGCATTTTGTTGCTTTTGATGTTTTACTGTAATAAACAATGCTATGATTAACATCTTTGTGTGCAAAACCCAGGTACTTGGGAACTTTATTTATAGGGGGGAATGGAAAGTCATTTGTCTTTAAGGAGGTGCTTCATTAACCAACATAGGTTTTTGGCCTCACCCAATACAGCAAGTAGAATTACCATAAAGTATAGAATAAATCTTGTTGAGGATCTCAGTGACTCAGATTTTGCCAACTTCTCAAGAACCTCTTTCTAACTGCTTCTTAACATGTGACAAAGCAAAGTTTTTCTTTTGAGGAAATAATAATATTCAATACACAGTAAGTAATCTTATTATAGTTTTTAGAATGTTCTTTGGCTCTAAGTTAGGCACCTTGAAAATGCCCATTCTGAGTTAATTAGTTAATTAAGTTAATCAATACTTATTCAAATGTCAAATGGTTTAGAAATTAAACAATTTTGGGATGGGACTTCAGAAATGACTTAATAGTTATATGACCTTGGGCAAGTTATTTTAACCTCTTTGAGTTAAGCAATTATTTTGGCCTCTCTGAGACTCAGTTTCCTCATAAGTATAATAAAAATAATAATGCTTATGTTAATTAATTATTTATGCAACAATTGTATATTGAGTTTCTATTACATGACAAGTACTTTTCTAGGTGCTTGGGATGCATCAGTGAAAAAAAATCTCCCTATTCCAAAGGACCTTACATTATAGTGGTAGCGAGAACAGATGGTAAATGATAAACATAATGCTTAAATAAATTATATAGCATGTTAGAAAATGGTAAATGCAATGGAAATGGAAAACATAGAGTTGGATAAGAAGGATCAGGAGTGCATGGAAGGATCACTATTTTTAAAAGTCCTGTTATGGTAGGTCTCACTGGGGTAATATTTGAATAAAGATTTGAAAGAGGTAAGGCAGTCAGCCATGCAGCTATGTGAGGGAGAAGTATTCCAGGTAGAGAGAAGCAAGTAGAAGGCCCTTATGTGGGAGCATGACGGGCATATTTTAGGAATAGTAAGGACAGTGTGGCTGAAGCAGAGTGAGTGAGGGGGAAGATGGTTGGAGACAAAGTTAGTGAGGTAACAAGTCCCAGATCATGTTGGACCTTCTAGGCATTGTCAGAGCTTCAGATTTTGCTCTGAGTGAAATGGAAAGTCATGGAGGGTTCTGAACAGAGGAACAATTGAACTTATATTTTATCAGAATCATTCTGACTTCTGAGTGAGGATAAACTCTGGGGGTACAGCTGATATTGTCACTCCTCCTTCCCGTTCCCCTTCTCATGGAGGATACAGCCTGGCAGCTGAAAATGTGAGGCAGTGATGGAGTTTGGGCAGCCATGCAGGGGCATAGGATGGGGTTGGGGAGCTGCAGGCTGTGGGTCAGCAGCTGAGGGAGTGGTGTGGAGGTGGTAGGTGGAAGACACAACCAGCATGGTGGGTGGTAGAGCGGGGAGAGGGAGTTGGTTACATTGAGCAAATTAGTAAATTGATGGTGAATGTAAGAATAATGGGAGCCAAGTTTTTCACTGCTGGAGAAGGAATTTATAAACAGAAATGAGGAAGGCTAGAAGGAACTCTGAAGTTGGACTGGAATTGGAGGTATCAGTATGAACATATGATTGTCTGTCTAGCAAACTAATTATAGATGTTTAAATGTGTGCCATGTATATACACAACATGTCCAAGCTCTGTTCATTGAGAGGGCTTAGTAGCAATAACACCTTAGCAACAATTAGTACAATGAGCACCCAGACATTGGTTTCTAAAAACCATCTTTCACTGGAAGATACCAAGGCTCCTTCGAGTAATGACCAATGGCTGATTCTAGGTTGGTTGGGGTGGGGAGACTTGGAAAGTGTAAGATGAGCCTGCAACATCTTGTACTGGACAATAAGGAAAGGCTCAGTGAATGGTGGGAACATTTCAAAAGGACACATGGGCTCCTATTGGTCAAATCAGGGAGAATTTTTGCATTAAAGAATAATAATGGATTACAACTCATTGAATAAAATAGAAATCTGTGAATCCATTCTGATACAGATGAATAAATGAATGAAAAGGGAAAGCTTGACTTTACTATAAAGTGCCAACTAATTAACGTATAAAGAATAATGGAAATAGTGAGTCAGTGTTTGGCAATTTTCACAGATGTGGTTGCTTTGGGCTAAAGTCATCAATGAAGTCTGACAGAGGATGGATGCTAAGGCTGAAAGGTGAAGGTTTCATGAGGAACAGGATATTTTGACATATTCTGAGAATACCTTCCCCTAACATATAAATCAATTACAAAGAAAAAATGGTGAATTTAAGTGGAGAAAGCTGGCAGACATCAACATGACCAGGAGACCAAGGTAAGATAGGTTGACATTGTATCACTTCTGCTGTGATGCACTGAAAAGAGAATGGCATTGTTTCTGTGGAATTCTTGCCCTGGATGAAGTGCCTGAGTCTGATCATAAGGAACCATCATCCTACAGTGGGTGATCCTACAGAATTTAACACTTCCTACTGTGCCAAGTGCATGGAAGATGGTGAAAGACTGAGACACTTCCAGATCAAAGGATTCTGAAGAGATATAACAGCTAACTGTGATGTGTTCTTGAAAAACACCTGAACCACAGAGGGAAAAGAGACATTTTAGGGACGATTAGCAACATTTGAATGGGATTTGATGGTAGTGTATCGATGTTAATTTCCTGATTCAAAGCGTTGTATGCTGATTATATAGGAGAGTGTTGTTGCTTTTGGAAAATTCACACTGAAGAGTACTTTTGGGGTGACAGAATGTACCCTCAAAAGCTTCTGATTGTGTAGTTAAAATTATTTTAAAGTACTTATGTTTTTAAAAGAAGGCTATTGGAAGTGAGAGATGATGATGATTTAGATCAGGGAGGTGATGTGGCAGTGGTGGGAAATGGTCAGACTCGGGATATATTTTGAAGATAGAACCAATAGAACTTCCTGATGAATTGGATATAGATTATGAAAGAAAAATAGGAGGCAAGAATGATTCCAAGGTTTTGGCCTGAGCATCTGGAATGATATGTAAACTGTGGGTGAGACAGGTTTTTGGAGGGAGTATCAAGAGTACCATATTGGATGAGTTGAGTCTGAGACACTCATTAGACATCCTCCTGATGAACATGTCGAGGCAGTTAGAGACCAGAATTGGAAGTTCAGGAAGGGATTTATGCTGGAGACAGAAATTTGGGAGTTGTCAGAAAGCAGATGGTATTTAAAGTCATGAGGGGATGAGATCACCAGAAGAGGAAATGTAGAGAAGAGGGCATTCTCAGGACTGCTTGGCAGGGGTATTTTCAGCCTAGGTAAACTCACTGAAAAATTACTGAAAAATGTCCAACTTTGTAAAAATCCATGCCTAAAGTCTTCAAAGAGGTAACAGTTTGACACATGCAAAGAGGATTAACAATATAAAAAACAAGATTATTCTAAACATTAAAGTTTATGTTGTGTTTACTATGTGTCAGGCACAATGTTGCTTTATATAGATTATCACATTTAATCTTCATCTCGATCTTGTGGGGGTAATATCATTTCTATTTTTCATGTGAAGAAACTGAGGCTTAAAGGATTTAAATAATTTGTTAAAGGTCTCACAGCTAGTAAATAGTGAGCCTGGGATTCATATCCTTGTGATCTGCCTACACTGCCTTCCATTCTAATGGCTGCACTATCCTGCCTCAAGTACTGGACGAGGACAGAAAGAAGCCAGTTATGGGGCTCTAGATCCCTCTTGACTGCCCAAAACAACCACATCAAAGCAACATTTTTACACACACCACACCATACACACAGACACACACACACACACGCACACACACATGCACACACAATCAAGAGCTGCAGCCTTAGAAGATATAAGAACATTCCATCTTTCAGGCTGACTGCCCCTTACTTACTGCCATGTCAGCTCCCTGAGAGAGGTCCTAGAAACTTTGGTGTGATGGAGGAAGGACTTACAGTGGAGGAAACCCATGTTTCCAAGGACCATGGTCCAACAATAGGCAATGGAGAGAGCACCCCAGGCTCCAAAGAGCAACATCAGCATCTGGGTTATGAACACAACCAACCCTGTGTTTTTAAGAACTCTGTCTTTCCTGAAATATCCTTCTTTTGGCTTGCTGTTATTTGCCACTTTTACAAGCTACTGAGCCACATCACTGGTGTGAACAGTTTCAAAGCTTACATATTTCTTCTTGTAATCAGTTTAGTCGATCTTGTAACTATAAAGAGTGAGATGGTAAATCCTGAGCTCTCATTCTGAGTCAGAATTTATGACAAGAACAACGTGCTTGTGCCCAAACAGAACCATGCATGTATGGTAATACAGCACTTGAAATTTATGTACTTCCTTTTATCCAAGGAACAGAAAGTGCTTCTATAAAATGGATTAAGAGCCAACTGTCTACAGCAGGCAATGGGAACAGTTCAAAAAAGGACTGCTGAGAGAATCATTTAATTTCTGCAAGGCCAGGGTTTGCACTAGACAACCATGTGTCCCAGTGTTTCACAGAAATGGTTCCAGGAGACCACTGCCATTTCAACCCCTGCTCAACAGGGATGAATTCAACTGCATCTTTGCCCACCAGTTGTATATGAAGATATTCTTTCATCCCTGCGGTTTAGTGCTGGTTGCTGCACAGGACTAGCCCCTGGTATTAGCTGAGGAGATCACCAGCAGAATGGATCCTGTCATTCCTTTCCACTGACTAACTGGTTGGCTCTTCTCCTTAGTAAGGGAGAGCCTTTATGATTCACTGTGCTAGCATGAAAAAACTCTAGTCTTGTAGATAAGCCCACTATAATTTATGACCCCACTGTAAAATAGGATGGCTTCTCTATATCACACACTTTAAAATGTACATGCTACAGTCGGTCCTTGCATTAGTTACCTGTCGCTGCATAACAAATTATTCAGAACTTAGTGCCTTAAAACGTTTATTATGTCCCAGTGTCTGTGGGTCAGGAATCCTGGCATGGCTTGACTGAGTCTTCTGCGTCAAGTCCTCTCTCAAGATCTTAGCCAGGGCTGTAGTCATCTCCAGGCTAGACTAGGGGAGGATTTGCTTCCAATAATGAGGTATTTGGCATGATTCAATTCTTTGAGGGCTATGAGACTAAGGCCCCAGTTTCTCACAAGCTGTTGGTTAGAGATCTCCTTCATTCCCAAGAGAGAGCACCAGCACGAATGAAGTGACAGTCTTTTGTAACCTAATCACAGAAGTGACATCTCATCACCTTTGCCATATTCTATTTGTGGAAGCATGTCACCAGTTCACATTTAAGGGCACGGGCTTACCCAGGGCATGAAAACCAGAAGGCAAGGATCACTGGGAGCCACTTTAGAAGCTGACTACCACCGTCCGACGTACATTGTCACACTTGTCCTTATAATGATCCTCCAATGCATTGTTAGTCCTCTCATTTCACAGGTAGGGCAAGTTCTCAGACTTTAGTACTTGCACCTACTGACACTGACATTTATCTTTAGTGACTCATAGTGTTCATTCATGTATGCATTTATTCCATGACTATGATGTGAAAGTACAAAATATTAGGTATGCTACTGTGCTAGGTGCCAGTAAGTTTTTATTCTTGGTAAAATATAGGTGTGTACAGCATCCTAGTAGTTCTTCAATGAATATTTCTTGAGAGTAAGAACTGTTTGTAATATATATATATGTATATAGTAGTGCTTAATTTATTGTGTTATACCAATAGTACGTGGTAGTAGTAATTGGTATTTATATTATTAGATATAAAAGTTATTATAAGAATATAATAATTCTCATGAGTTGTTAATCTATTTTTATAGTTTTGACATATATAACTGGGAGTCCTCTTCTGGTTTTTGAGGGTCTAGGATTCAATAACTTCTATTTCAGAGATGAATAAATACAGTTGAATAGTGGTTACGATATAGACGACACCCCAGAAACTGAAATGGAGAATTTCATTCTAGTCCTATTTATAGCCCAAACTCTATGTACATGTACTACATGGGAAAAGCTCACATGTAACTTGAGTCAGCTCCACATTAAACACACATTGAGTACCTGCCATAGGCATTATTAGTAAGGCTCATCATCGTATTGCTGGTGAGATCATGTACAAAAATAATTTTGCAAATTGAAAAGTACACATAAATATAAAAGAATTTTTAAAATTGTTTGTGCTGCTTCCTTAACTCAGGGAAGCCTACAAGGTGCCAAGTGCTGTGGTAAGTGCTTCTTAAAATGTTACTTAATCCTTCTCACAACTGCTCTGAAAAGTAAGGTCAGAGCTCCTGGTTGCTGGTAGTTCAAAAAGGGTTCATTTCTGTCTGCTGAGAGGGCTCTGTGATCTGTGAGTCCGTGGTGGCCAAACACAGGGAGACTTCCAAGTGAAACCCTCCTTGATGACATAGTGAAACTGCGAGTTTATTCAAGTGGGAATACACCCCCTCCTAACTTACCCCACACAGAAACAGATCTGTGCAAACATGCTTGTCCTTTTTAGGATGATACAATAACTTTTGAAATAATGGAAGATACTCTGGAATCTTGGAAGTCAGTGAGAGGAACTACTGGCGCAGTAGTTCTTGACTAACAGAAAGGCAGGAGTTCTCACAGACAAGGCGTAGCCTAGAGACAGTGACTTGGCCATCTCCGACCTATGCAATTACTCAGGGGCCAAAAGGAAAGACAAGCCCAGTTTAATAAAACCCAACAGCAGGGATGTAGAGAATCAATAAATGTTGGTTGATGTCCACAGGGCAGCTTGGAAGCAACTGGAAGACCTTTTGCAGCTGGTTATTTTTGAACAACAATCTAAGATGTGTAAAAGCAGAAATAAAAATAACTGAAGAAAGGAGCCCTGACTTGCTGCCTTGAAATCATGAGTGTGCTGTGGTTGATTTGTAGCTTTTTGCAGTATGGTCAAGATGACCCCTGATTCAGTATCTCCTTTTCCTACCACCTGCCTCCCCTGGGTGGGGGAGGGGAAAACCATGCTAAAATATTCTATAGAACCAGTACTCTGAGAAGTAGCCTCTATAGCAACCAAGCAGGTAGGAGGTAGCTGTTGTAGTTTCTGTCTTTTACCTTTTTCCTCCAAATATCCAGATTTCTAAGGGGTGAGAAAACACAAACACCAAAAACATCATTAGAATTTTGGATTAAAGACAGCTATTTCCCTTGTCTCATTTTTGATACACCAGCTGATAATTGGGCTATATCTGAGTCTAAAAATAACACATAGTACATTAAAATAATATTCCTTGGCTACATTTCCAAAGTGGTATTCTGGGATTTCTGTGCATTAATCCTGTAACAATAACAGGATTTGGGCTTTTAACTCCCCTGGTGTAGCTTCGAAAATCTAGCCTAAAGCAGCTAATGTTGCCGTTTAAATCATCCTCTCACTATCCTTAGGGAAATGTGGAGATTAAAAAAATGACAGCCCAACTGCTCAAATGACCTATACCTGGGAGAATAAGAGAAACAACCTATTTCCTCTCAGGAACTGGGCCGATCAATAGAAATATTTCAAAAGGACCATCGTGCAATAAAGGCCTTGGAATTTGTATCCTACATCAGAGCACCCTAGATATTTCCAACATAGACCTATCAGGTTTTCCACGAGGGAGGGAGACACTGTAACAGTTGAATAACTGGAACTGAACTGGGTTGCACGTGTGTGAGCCTCTGTGTGTGTGTCTGTGTGTGTGTGTTTGTGTGTTTAGGAAAGGAAGGGAAAGGAGGCCATTATTATTATGTATGTTTCTGGTAAACATGCTTTTTTTCCCTACTGAAACTTGGGCGTATCTCAGAAATTAGGTGCTGTTAATCGTGTCAGCTAAAAAAAAAAAAAAAAAAGCATGTTCTAAAATATGCACACAGTTCTAAATTGAAGCTCTAAATAGCTCCAAATTGAAGTGGCAGGAGTTTTTCAATGATACCATTAATTGCATTTCATTAATTGGGAAAAAGAGCTTTTGTGTAGCTGTGGTTATGATGGGCTGGATTTAATCAGCGTAGGTACCACTAACAGGCTGGCACTGCTTTTGGCCTGCAATGCCTTTGAAATTCTAAAACGGAAAAGGAGGCCAACACACTGAGCAATTATTTCAGAACAGATTGCCCGTTAACATTTCATAATATCACCGAAATACATCCTTTCTGGGACAGAGACTTGCTTTGGCTATGAACATCCAAGAGGTGGCAGCACCCCATGCTCCATCGGCTTTCTGCATCCCTCCAGATGAGAGCTCACCGCAGAGGTCTCATCATTGCGTCACCTGAAAGCCAGTTTGGAGGACGGAGGTGGGGGGAGGTGATGGAGGGAAGATGTAGCATTTTGTATTTCAGTTCTTCTGGAAGAGTTCAGGAAACAGCTGCATGGATTGTTTTAAATGGACTTGAAAAGGTTTTTCTTTTCTTTTCCTCCCTGAAATCTACTGCCCTGTGCAATATCTTTCTATGAAGGCCACATGAGTGCACTTACGTGTTCTCTGGTTCACTCCCTGAGGGAGGAAGGAAGAGTTTCAATTGCCTGGGATCCCCTGAGACTCATTTTCAATTCACTGCACTTGTCTTTTATAAACACAGGAAGGTGGGATGAAGATGGCATTATTGACAATTATTTTTTGAGCATGTATGTGTGCAGGGCACTGAACACATCATCAAGAATGTGATACAGTTGCCTGCTAGGATAATTCTCTTCTTCCCTAACCGTTCCTCCAGGTCCCCCCATACACATAGAAATTCCATGCTAAAAATATTTTACACAACAAATAGCTGTTGAGATGACATCAAGCCCTGAACAATAAGGAGCAGTATAACCTTACGTGCTGGGTGTCATGTGCCTGATAGGAAAAGCATCTAGTGACATGGGTGAAGGAGCATCAGAGCTGGTCTAGCCTGGCCAATGTCCAACTATCTGTGGAAACTGGCCCTCGTCATGCTAGGAAGTATGAGGGCAAGAGCTGGAATACACTGAGGCAACCTTGCTGTTGGGGGTTATTGGCAGCTGTTGGGGGTTAGAGACAGGACTGTCGCGGGAAAGTAGTGTGCAAAATGCCACAGGAGGCTGGAGCTGGGCTCAGCAACAGTCTGGGGTCCAGCACAGCTCAGCCGTGGGCCTACCCCCATCCTATCCAGCATAGGGACTTTGCGTCTGTGTACACCACTACTGCTTGGCCTCGCCTTCAACTCTGTGTACCTTTTCCTTAACTCATTTCTTCAGCTTAGTCTTGACCTTGACACCCTCGTACCCTCTGTCCCGTAGCTTTCCTGCATGGCACCTGCTCTCTGGGTACATCTTTTTAGCTTCTGGTCCCACTAACAATTCAGTGACTATTTTCCCTGTATTTCCTGGTTAATTTTGAGGGAAGCGTGGAGGGGGAAGGGAAGGAGGAAGGGAAGAGAGACTCTGGCTGAGTTAATTGCATTCTCCCTGTCTGAAAAGAGCTTTGGAGGCCAGGTCACCTCCCGGGGATGAGTTAGGCTCGGCTTGACCACCTTTGAGTCACTTTGAGACCTGTGCAGGGCTGTTCCCCAGCCTGGGCTGTGGGCATGGTTGTTCCCTTCAGGAGGACTGTGGATGTGGTGGACACCAGTTTTGACATATTGCCCCTTTCTCCATACAAAGGAAGGCTCAACGATGCTGGATATCCTGGTGTCAGGGTACTTACCCTGGTAAGTTGCTCAGACTCTAGGAAGAGACAAAGAAACCTCTTTTCTTCTTTATAAGAAAGCAGTCATGAAGCTTGGAGAATACACTTAAGAGTGATAATTTACACTCAATCTTCAATGATTCCAGAAACTTGGAGAAAGAGGTACAGATGCTTCATTTGAACGATGATGCATGTATTTTGTATAGCACAGCTTGGTTTGGACTAGGCTGAGGCAGGGGAGTGGCTGAATTAGACACCAGTCTCCTTGTTACAGTCAAGTCTTCCTTAATAAGGTCTCAAGCTTGCATTTTAATCCAAAGACAGATTCGCGAGTGCTACCTCTTGGTGCTACTTCTAGGCGCCATGACATATGCAGCAATGAGCTCCTCACCTGTTGCCCAGTGCATTGGCAGCATCCCTGGTTGATGCAGCCAAGCCATCTGGAGCAGGGCAAGGGGGGGCACACAGGGTATGACAGCCAGATAGCTGCCAGATGCTGCAGTTTCTTGGCCTTCCTCTAGTCCTTTCACTATTATGCTGAGGGCATGTGGCAAAACAAGGCAGGCCCCACGAGGCAGCTTATTTGCTTTTGGCTACCTCCAGTTGAGCCACCAAGAACTTGAGGAGCTTTTTCTTCTTCAGCTATTTTTCTTGAGAGCCTGAACATCCCCTCCATCTCTTCCACTTGTAGCACTTGTAGTCAGTCTCAGCCGTAAGCCACTGACAAGAGTGTATTAACTGCAGGTGTGAGGATGAAGCAAGGGGGAAACTACAGTTAGTTTTCAGAGGCGACTGAGCCCCTTCACCTCATAGATAGGGATTTCTATATATGGTGAATTTTGTCACTGAGTGCTCTGTTTTATGGCATCCTATTTACCAGTATTTGAAGCTTTTATTTAACAATTTTATTATGTGGTCCTCTCTGGTGTTGAGTTTGAGCTCACTAATTAGATCATTAAGTTCCTTGAAAGAAAGACAGGGCTTCTGTACTCCTAAGCATTTCCTGCAATGTGTAGCACAGCGTTGTCATTGTATGAGGAATTGGCACTCAGTGGGTATTTGTTAAATTGATTTGACCCAATCTCAATTTCATGTTCAGCTCAGGAGATTTCTTATTAAGCTCCAAGGAGTCTAGATCCTTTCTATACCTGAAGGTATAAATTCATTTTGACGAATTTTCCAACTTTAACTTTCTCCTCCACACTTCAGGAAGAACAGCACCCGAGACATGACTTTTTCAGGGACTTGGAATTCCACATTTCCCATGGGATTCAAGGCATCTGGGAGTTTGACTTCCTATTTTTTACTTTTCATCTCTGTCCCCTTGAAGTTAAGCATGGTCACGTGACTGACTTTGGCTAATGAAATATCAGATGTAATGTGTGATAACCTCCTTTGCCAAACTAATCTCCTTTCCCAGAAGGATAGGTGAAGTTATGCAGTGGTAACAACAGCTTCCAAAACTTAGTTGAGATTCTGTTTGACAGAGTGGCTCGGGGACCCAACTGACAGACAGTCTGTCATCTCAGTGTGTGCTGCCGGGATCACTGTGGCAGGGGAAGCTGGCATGGATAATCGTTCACCAACTCTTCGCTAACTCTTCCACCCTGAAGTGACACACATTGCAACAGATAGTTCATTAGCCAAAGTAAGCCACATGGCCATGCTTAACTTCAAGAGGATGGAGAAGTGCAGTCCTTCCCTGGCTCTGGAAAAAACCAAAAACCAAAACTACTGGTGACCTCTGTAGAACTGACCACACCTCCTCAGAGAACCCAGAAGTTGCTGTCTTTCAGTTCATTCTTTAATAAGGCATGGGACGACCTTTGGGAATAATATAAATACTTTATCCTTTGAGGTTCACAGGAGTTATGAAACAAACCCGTATTAAAGATGATTTA
The DNA here is from genome assembly GCF_049350105.2 of Macaca mulatta. Lineage (NCBI taxonomy): Eukaryota > Metazoa > Chordata > Mammalia > Primates > Cercopithecidae > Macaca > Macaca mulatta. The sequence goes on from NC_133410.1 coordinate 137,222,522, forward strand.
TGTATTAATAATTAAAAATTAGATTTTTAAATATTATGTAAATATCAGGCTATTTTCCCCCAAATCAGTGATCAGTGGTAATCAGTTGTGGCGCTCTCCAAATGCCATCTAAACAGATGGCTGATGGAAGTGATTGGACATGTTTAGAGTTGCCAGCCCTTCTCATGCTTCTGATGCGTCTTACACCTCACAGTCACTCAAAGGCCCAGTAGCTCAGACCTTCTCCATCATCAGAGCCACTTCAGACTCCTGGGCTCTGGGGATCTGATCTTTATTCCCTGCCCTGTGATTGACTCTGTCAGTCACAAAGCAAGGCTCCAGGTTCTTCAAAAGCAAGCAGGGAGTCATCCAGACTCACTCAGTTGTCCTGTGTTCTACACGCACTCCATAACTTCCCTCCTTCCAAAGATACAATTCTAGGCCAGGCTCAGTGGTTCATACCTATAATCCCAGCCAGGGCAGGGGAGTCATTTGAGGTCAGGAGTTTGAGACCAGCATGGCCCACATGGTGATACCTGTCTCTACTAAAAATATAAAAATTAGCCAGGCGTGGTGGTGCACGTCTGTAGTCCCAGCTACTTGGGAGGCTGAGGCGCGAGAATTGCTTGAACCCAGGAGGTGGTGGTTGCAGTGAGCCAAGATCGCGTCACTGGGCGACAAAGTGAGACTCTCTCAAAAACAAACAAACAAAAAACCAAAAACAAAGATACAATTCTAACCATAAGAACCAGGAGTATATTCACAAGTGTAATGAGTTTGGTAGCCAACGCTCTTTTAACCCAACTCAATGGACTATTACTTTGACATGCCAAGAGTCAACCATGATATGATTGAAAGAGCTTTTGCATTAGAATATAAAGACTGCTTCAACTCCCAGCTCTGCCATGTTCTAGCTGTGTTACCTTGGAAAAATCACTTGGCCTCTCTAAATCTTCATTGGTAAAATTAGGCTAATTACACTTATCTTCTAGGATGGAGTTTCCTATTGATAAAATGTAAATTATAATGCCTACCTCTTGGGGTCATGGAGATTTAAATTATTTTGACAAAGATAATTTATGGGAAAAATATATATGTATAAGTATGTATATCCCAAGCTGGGAACTTCTTCCCTCCTTTTTGCTTGCTAATTAAGAGTCATAAATAAAATGCTGATGAGCTGCAGTCTGCCGTCTGTGCTGTAGCTGGAGGGCTGTTTTGACTTAGCCTGACAAATGGCTAACCAGCCGCTCCCACTATGCCCAACTCAAGTGTTCAGCACTGAGAAATCCAGCTACTGCCAACAGCATCTTATAAACTTGTCACTATTTACTTACTTGGTGACAGTGTTTTTGTTCAGTGATCATCCCTGAGATTTTACTCGTCAGGGTGTGTCTGTTTCTCTCAAAATGCCAAAATGCCATTTAAATATAATCCTTTCTCAAACCACATGAAAATAGTGAAGGTCTCTAAATGAGACTTGATGCCCTTGTAGTTCATCCCCATTGCAGTGCAGTTGGGATGGGATGTTGTCTTTACAAAGCTGTAGCTGCATGTGCACAGGGCTTTATTAAATGGACACAAACTTCAGAGCTGCTTCAATAAGCTACTAGTCGGGATTTCCAGGTAACCTGTTGAGTGGTGTGCTAGAGACAGCTCATACAAGCTTGGAAGAACTGATAGTTACATTTTCAGGAATTTTGCAAGGTGGTTGAAATCATGTTGGTAGAGTGAAATTGGCCATGGTGAGAGTGTTGACACCATGGAAATTAGCAAACACTACAAAGTCAGGCATTTTCTCCCAGAGGGCTGGTTGCTAAACATTTACCAGCTCAGCACTCTATAGTATAACCAAATCTTTGTGCACCTGGGTAAAATGCAGATATGACTGAGAATGGGAGAAGGGGCATCCCAAATCAGAAGTATAAATAAAACCATGATGCAGGACTCACTTTTCTTGAGTCCCTGCTGTGTGCCAGGTTCTATGCTAGCCTAGATTGAGACTGACATATATCAGGAGGTACCTAGCAAATTAACGATGTGGGGCCTAACAAAAATGTATTCATATGAAGGACAGAGAGCCTCCTAGGAGCTTGACTGCAAGTTGGTCATGGGAAGGAGGGAATAATGCTAGTTATAACATGGTACTTATCACTCAGGTTTTGAGCTAGGCCCTAGCTGAGATTTGTAGAGGGTGGGTTGGAGAAAGCTTTAAGTGAAAAACAGAAAAGGTTGCTTTGGGATAACTCTGTAGGACAAGATGGCATTGTTTGGATTTGGCATCTTGTTTGTTCCAGGACCTCAGCTGCAGTAGTTTTGGGACAGCAGAGGCTTGGCTGACCACAGAGTGCAGTGGGGTGGGCTCCCTTGCGAGCTCTTTTGCAAGAGCACTTTCTGGAGGACCACAGTGTGAACAAAGAGGGGGAAAAGGACAGTAGAATTTATTTTGATGACCCCATATGTACTGGTAAGGCAAAGGGGTAGCTGGTTGCACATACATTTTCTCAACTTATCCTCACAACACCCTTATGAGAAAAGCATTATCATATCCTCTTTGTAGGTGAAGAAACTGAGGCTTGGAGGGTCCGAATAACTTGCCCAGCATTACAGAAAGTAAGTGGCAGATCTGGGATTCACACATGGGGCTGACTGCAAACCCTTCATGGAGCCTCTGTGACCACCCTGAATTCATGTCTGCATATTCTTATCTTTTTCTTCTAATTTTTGGGGAAGAAGTGTCTCTCTTCTTTCCAAGGTCAACCTTTCCACTCCTGCCTGTACCTGCCTGAATTCTGTACCTTCCTAATTCTTGCTCCAGGGTCTTTGTAAAGCACCCAATTGCTCTATTGTGCATCTTTAGCTTTTCTTCTGTCAGTTTATTCGTTAATCTTTGCCATCTATTAACAGAAATGAGTGACTGTGTGGGGACTTTCTTAGCCTTCTCTCTTAGCCTTTCTGTTGTACTGAACACAGAACACATTCTCCTTTATTCTTGAAACTCTCTACTTTCCAGCTTCTGTGATTGGTTTTTCTCTTCCCTCTCTGGTTATTCTTCTGATCACTTCTGGCTCTTCTCCCTTTCCCAACCCATGAAATAGAAGCATTACTCCAAGAGTCTGGTGTTGGCTGTCTTCTCCTTCTTGTGGTCCCCATGACCTCAGCACTTTATGCAGACAAATATATGAATATATCTACAGCTCTAGTTAGGAAATGAGCAGAAGTAATCCAACTGGGTCCCCAGGACCAAGAGCAGTCTCTGGCATGTAGTGGGTACTCAATAAACAGTAGGGATTTCAGGTGAAGAGAACATTGTGAACAGAGGCTGTGCATGTATGTATTGATTTATTTGGAGGATACCCCTTTCAAGCTCTTGAACTCCTCAAACTCAGGAACTGTGCCTTTTCCTCTTTTTTAATTTCCTGATCCAGCATAATACATAGTAGCTGTTCAATAAATGTTTGCTGAATGAATGAATGAGTCCAAGGTTGATGATAAATTGATGCAAAATTGCGGCAGTCCTTATATAGGAATTTACGCTTTACTGTATGTGCAGTGGGCTTGCAGCCATGCAAGGCTTTTTCTCATTTGAGTAACTCAATTGAAGCTGAGCTTCAGGATGACTCATCTGGCTGCCGTCAGCATTGAAACCTTGTGCCATCTTCCTCCCTTGCCCTTGCTGTTCCATCTCTAATCAGGGGCCCAATCTTGTTGATTTTACTTCCACGTGTGGCTTTATGGCTCGCATTTGTGTTTTTGTTTCTGTTCTCATGGCCACCTCCCAAGGTCAGCTCTAATTACCTCTTGTCTGTATGTCAGCATAGGTCACTCCCCACTCTGGTCGCTGTTGATCCCTTTTCTGTAAGCCACGGGCTTGGCTATGCTACTGATGACTGGCTCTGTTTGAAAAAAAGAAAACAGAACAAAGCAGAATTGGTTCTGGGAAAGCAAGGATAAAGAGGGCTAAAGTAACACTCCATTATCTGCCTTTAATCCCACAGGCCCTTAAAGCTGTTGCCTGCTTTGGGTTTTACCCTTAAGTTGCTTGAGTGGGCTTATCCCCTCATTGCTCCTTATAACAAAGAGTAGGATCCATTCTCACAATAAAGTTAAATTGTAGGGAAAGAAAGCAGACCAATGGGAAGCTTGTGCTTGACTATGTTGTTGAAAAGAGGCAAAGGAAATGGAAGAACAATCCTTTAGAGAAGGGAGAACAAGAGAAGGGAAAATGTAAAAGAGGAGATAGGAGAAGGCCATTAAGATAATAATTCTAGATGGAAGGAAGAAAAAAAGGAGAGAAGACTAGAGCTGAGCTCCTGCCATTTTTCATAGCTAATTATGATTAAATGGGCCGTTTCTGAAAATGCTCAATAAATGTGCACTTTTACCTTAAGGTTTGCTCTATTGCTGTGCATTGCATGGGCATTGCATGAACTTTATCGGTCCAGAATTTTACCTAATAAAACAGTGAGCTAATGGACTTTAGGGGGCCTCTCTGGGGACTCTTGAGCTTAAGCAATTTAGGTCAGTGTTATGCAAAGTGTGATCTGCCTTCTGCAAGGAGGTAAGTACAGAAATCCACAGTCTGTATTTAGAAACTTTATAGCATTGCACATTGCTACAATGATGTGCAGGAGGTGGGTGGTACCAGTCGAGAGAGCCAGAGCCAGAGAGATCGTGGGCATTTCTTCCCATTTTTGCAGCTCAGTAACTTCACTGTGGTAGCTTGAAATCAGCCATAATGGGAGGTATTTTTATCATGCAAATTGACAAATGCTACAAATCAGGACTCCTCCCACCCTTAAGAACCGGGTGCTAAACATTTGCGGCACGCCACTGCTTGGCTGAGAAGTCCAAGCATCTGATGAGGAAATACTATGGAACGGCATGTTGTTCCACTTTCTTGGTGAGTTACTTGTGACTGGAGCTGCCTACCCAGACATGCATGGTAGGATCACCTATCTGTCAACAAAGGAATAGAGGAAATTGGCCCTTCACCATAGGGAGTTTGAAATGCACTGCCCTAGATCACCTTCAGCTTGTTCTGAGATCCAACAGAGTATTTCAACAGAGGTCTTCATGATAACCAAATGGTTATGCCCACTGGTTTAGAAACCTCCTACTCCAGATTTTGAGTCCTATAAGACAGTTAGGATCAAGGGTAGCTGTGGCAGACCCAGCTGGGGCAGAGAAGCCAAATGTGAAATAGCAGAAGGTATGTGTATTAGTCTGTTAGGGCTGCCATGAAAAATACCAAAGAATTGGTGGTATAAACAACAGAACTTTTTTTTTTTTTCCACAGCTCTGGAGGCTGTAAGTCCAAGATCAAGGTGATGGCAGACTTAGTTTCTCTTGAGGCCACTCTCCTTGCCCTGCAGATGGCCGCCTTCTTGCTGTGTCCTCACATGGTCTTTTCTCATTTGCATGCAAATATAGAAACCCTGGTGTCTCCTCCTCTTCTTACAAGGATACCAATCCTCACCCTTATTACCTCATTTAACTACAATGATCCCTTAAAGGCTCTATCTTGAAATACAGTCACCTTGGGGGTTGGGACTTTATACAAAATTTGGGAGGACACAACCCCGTCTGTGTCAGTGTGTCCCTGTGCTTTACCTGTCGGGGCTCACTCTGCATTCCAATCAAGCACAGTGTAGTGGGTCACAAGACTGAAGACAAGGAGGTTTGACCTGACTCCCAGGTCTGCCTTCCCGTTGGCTGTGTGTCTTCCGGCACCTTAATCTTTCTTATCCTGCATTATTCATCTGTAAGATGAATATAATACAAGGGCTTCCCTCACAGTGTAGTTATGAAGATCAAGTGAAGTCACGGACGTAAGCTTTTAGCACAGTGTCTGGCCCATGATAGGTGCTTAATAAATGTATACTTTTAATTTATGGTTTTGCTCTATTGCTGTGCATTTCATATGCAGTATATTTTTAGGTCACAGAGGAGGTCTAGGTGTGGAGAGCTGATGCAAAGAGTCTTCTGTCTCATTTTTAGATCCCCAATCTATGGTCCTCATCTTCAGTGTCACGGGTAAGAAAAGGCCAAGGTTTTTCTGACACCCCCTGTTTTACACATTCCCTCTGAACTTGCTAAGGCCGACTCTGAGTGGAGAGCCACGATTTCTTGAAGATCAGTAATGCCAAAGAATCCAAAGGCATCACTTGTAAACCAATGCCGTAGTGGCCTGGCCTGCAGTGGGGTAAGAGGCATCAGAAAACACACAGGAACTGAGAGTCAATGCACTGGAAAGAGAACCAGCTCCCTCGAAGGGGCTAATTTTCCCAGTGTGTGAATAAATTATGTAAATAAATATCTGTACATATTTATAACCTCTGCTTCTGAAAGATCCACCTAGGTGAATTTATTTGACTTTTACCCACTAGGAGAAGTTTGTTTAAACAGTATTATCAAGAAAAATCATGTAGTCAAATTGTTAGACTTTAAAGACAAAATGGGCAATTTTATACATGAGGAAACTAATATGTTTTAAAAAATCTCCTGGTGTATTAATTTGAAGATGAAAAGTTTTAAATTAAACACACAAAAATAAGATTCTTAGATGAAAAATAAAGTATATTATACCTCGTTCAATATTCTTTTGGATAATTCAAATTTTGGTGATCAGAAAAAAAGATGCATAGGCTTTTACTGTATAAGATCTTGCCAACATGCTATGCCCTTTACTGCCTGGCATTGATTTTCCCTCTCACCCACTCCAGGCATTCTCACTTCTGTTGGATGCCCCTTCCACTTTCTAGCAATCTCCAGCCTCATCAAGGGCTATCCCTCCTCCAGTTCCTGCCTGAAGTCCTGTCTCTCTGATCTTGTCTTCCCTGACTACTCCTGCTTGGAAAGAAATCTTCCTCACCCGAATCACTCTAGCACTTTTACTATGTATTGTTAATTTGCCAACTAATCTCATCCACCTTTGCAATGCCTTTCATGATATCACCTTGAATTGCATGGTTTTAGGGCTTGTCTATCTTTTTCAGCTGCAGGTACCCTGAGAAAGGGACCTCATCTTACTCTTTGACACTCCTCCCCCGTTTAGTGATAATTAGCTGTGTGCCTTTTATAGAGTAGGATGTCAGTGAATGTCACAGAGTTGATCTGCTTTTTCCTGAAATGGTTAAGATCATTTTATGTTAATAAGTGTGTGTCTAGTCAAACTTATAGCAGTAAGCACTGAGGCTTTCTTTTTTAATTGTAGATACCAAGCTGGAATTCTCTAGTAAATGCTCCTGGAATGTAATCTGGGGGTGCCATTGTTCCAGTGAGTTACAGTAATTTTTAAATCTAACTCTGGTGTGAAAGAGACCTGGGTTGAGTTCTAGTTTTCTTGGTTACCAGCTGTCTCACCTTGGATAAATTACTACCTCTCTGTGATGGTTAATTTTAGGTGTCAACTTAACTAGGTTAAGGGATTCCCAGACAGTTGGTAAAGCATTATTTCTGGGTAAGTCTGTGAAGTTGTTTCTGGGAGAGACTGACATTTGAGTCAGTGGACTGAGAAAGGAAGATCTGCTCTCACCCAGTGTGGATGGGCACCGTCAAATCAGCTGAGGGCCTGGAGAGAACCAAAAGGCAGGGAAAAGGCGAATTTGCTCTCTCTTCCAGAGCTTCTCCTGCCTTGTACATGAGGACTTCAGGGTCTCTGGCCTTCAGACTCTGGGAGTTTTGAACAGGCAGCCCCGAGGTTCTCAGGCCTTTGGCCTCTGATCAAGAGTTACATCATTGTCTTCACTGGTTCTGAGGCCTTGGGACTTGGACTGAGCTATACCACTGACTCCTCTGGTTCTCCAGCTTGCAGACTACCTATCGTGGGCTTCTCAGCCTCCATAATCACATGACCCAGTTTCCATAATAACCCTGCTCTTGTCTGTCTGTCTGTCTATCTATCTATCTATCTATCTATCTATCTATCTATCTATCTATCTATCCATCCATCCATCCATCTATCCATCCATCCATTCTATTGGTTCTGTTTCTCTGGAGAACTTTGACTAATATACTCTCTGAAGCCCAGTTTCTTCATCTGTTAAGTGTGAGTAATAATAACACCTTATCTCATAAGGTGGTGGCAAAGGAGTAAAATAGAAATAGTAGCACTCAATGAATATTAGATTTTTTATCATTAATATTACTGTGACACACAGAGATCAAAAAGTAGAAAACTTACCCATAGCTGTCAGTCTCCGTTCATCTGAAACAAGGGTAAAGAGTAAGACCGGGCCGGGCGTGGTGGCTCACGCTTGTAATCCCAGCACTTTGGGAGGCCGAGGCGGGTGGATCACGAGGTCAAGAGATGGAGACCATCCTGGCCAGCATGGTGAAACCTCATCTCTACTAAAAATACAAAAAAAAAAAAAAAAAAATTGGCTGGGCATGGTAGTGTGTACCTGTAGTTCCAGCTACTCTGGAGGCTGAGTCAGGAGAATTGCTCGAACCCTTGAACCCAGGAGGCGGAGGTTACAGTGAGCTGGGATTGTGCCGCTGCACTCTAGCCTGGCAACGGAGTGAGACTCCATCTCAAAAAAAAAAAAAAAAAAGTAAGACTGCCACACCATTGGCGAGTTGGCCATGCAGGAGCTGGGTCTTCGCTTCCCTGTGCCCAGGGCTGCTGGATAAGGAATATAATATTTCCTGTGCAGAATTCAGAAGGAAGACTTTCCCGTCTAGGAAGAGTTGACTTGTGAACCACCTTTGGCCTCATGCTGTCATCACCTCCCCACATCCCACTTCCCTTTGTAAAGCATAAAACATTTTAATACCTACAAAACACTGTATTTTGTGTTGTTACTCTGGAGTTGGGCAGGTTGCACTGTCAGTACAATCTTATTCATTAAAGATAAGTCAGCAGGACATTTGGCCTGGAATAAATGATGGAACAAAGTCAAACTATATTCAGTGTTTTCTCAGAGATGTTCAAGAAAAACAACAACTTTAGTGGAAGAAGAAGACAGGAGCCCAGGTCCTGTGTTTCACCAGGACAGCCGTGCAAAGCAGAGGCTGCCGAAAAGGTGCAAAGTGGTTTGTCAGCTCTTCTGCATGTTCTAATAAATTAGACATGCATCCCAAAAGGTATACTACAATATTAAAGCTTATTTATACACACTGTAAAGTTTCCCCTGAGTGTCCTGGCAGGCACGTGCATGGCTGGGCAGTATCTGTGGACTGATTCCTTTGTGAATTACATGGAGCTGACAGGGCTGAAACCCACAGCTGACTTGGAGGAGGATGGAAGCTTGTGCTGGGCGAGGGGCTAGGCCCCTCTGTGTAAGTCATATTAATCTCCTCTGAGCAGAGTGGTACAAAATTACTAAAGCTGCTTCTTGAAGACACTTCTAACGCAGCACCTAATGAAAATGTCAGGTGCGATGAGTTATTAGTTGCTGCACTGCTGTTCTGAAGTCCCAGGTATTTCTCTACCTGTTATCTGTGAACGTGAGTTTTGTGGGGAAGGCAGTCACAGGCTGAGGAAAGCATCAGCAGTCGTGTGTGCTGACAGGCCTGGAAAGTGAGTGAGGACAATGAAGCTGGTTGAAGTGCCCCAGGAAATGGCCAGACTTCCATAGTGGAGGTGAGGTGAAGAAGTGAGCCCTGGCAAAGGTGTGTGGGGAGAAGAAGCTGCCTGGTATATGATGCTGAGTAATGATATAACCCAAATCATCTGACTCTGCAGATTTGAAAGTTGCTATTATTATTAAGAATTCAGATGGGAAAATAAATATGGTTTGGGTTATTTCCGTAGTCATTCCAGAAATCCAGGCTCAGTTTGGCATTTATTGACATAACTGTTTATTTTGGATCCGTGTAGAAGTTTGTGTCTTTCTGATTTGTGTGATACTTCAGCCTTTCCTTGGAGTCTCTGCAGCTTCTCTTCCTCCCTTGCTCACGTCCAGTCATTGTCAAATGGCTCTGTGCAAGTTAGTCTTTCTCGACCTCCATTTTTTTGGATCCTGTCTTTGTTCGATCTCGTTTCTCTTTGCCACCCTCCTTGCCTGTACTCTGTCCATTCCAGGCCCTCTGGACCTCTTGCCTGGACCTCCAAGCTCTCCTTCCTCCCATCTCTTCCCTTTCAATCTTCCTACCCAGAGCACAGCAGTAGTAACTGCTAACACCATTTAATAGGAACCCTTTCTATGCCAGGGTTTCTTTCTAACCCTTTCTAACCCTTTCTATGACCTTTTCAGGCCCTGAGGTTGCTATGTCACATACGTTATTTGTAATGTTTGCAATAACCCTGGAAATGGTATTATTACCTCCATTGTACAAGTTTAGAAGGCACCAAAAGAAGGTACATAATGTGCCCACATTCATGCCAGCTAATGAGGGGCAAAACTGGAATGAGAACCCAGGGCTGCTGGGTCCCTCAGTTCCTGCTATTACTTAACCATGCTGCTTTCTCTGCTCAGAATCCTTCAGTGGCTCCCATTGCCTAATAGATCAAGTCTGGGCTCCTTATCTTGGCTTCTGGGTCCCTTAAAATGTAGACTGCTAGGTTTCCAGGCTTTCCTCTCCACCCCTCACACATCCTGCTCTTTAGCCAAAAAAACAGACAAAAACCCCAAAACAAAAAACCATTTTTATTATACCCGTGCTTTCTTTCCTAAGTGCTTTTATATGTGCTATTTCTCCTGCCGGGAGCAGAGACTGTCACGCTTTCCTCTGTATAAGTAAATGTTGCCCAAGAAAACATTGAACAGAGTTGGGCTAGAGATCCATTTATTTTCTGGTTCACAAAGGGCATATTGGATCTTTATTAAATAGTCTAAAATGTCCTTTCAATAGTGTTTTTCTTTAATATCTTTTTAAAAGACATTTAAAGTGAATCAGAAAGCAATTAAATGATTAATTGCTGTGGCTGGATTCTGCTGCCCTCAGCCTCTGTGGATGCTATCTGACCGATTAACCTCCATTTCTGAGCTCTGTCTGATTGAGGGAAGCAGTGACGGAAAACGCTTGGCCTGTCACATGACTGATCCTTGCTGTCATGAGCCATCGTTTTCTAACTGCAAGCTTTCATTTTCAAAGCCCTGGCATGATTTCAGGAGCTGTAAACCCTCATGTGAGTAAGTGAGCAGTAAGAACTGGCAGTTTTTCAATCTTAAGTCTCTCCAGCTTTAAACCCACATTTAGCTGTGATTCTTTTTTTCTCCTTAAATTGGACATGTTTTTAGTGAATACTTTTTTGATAAATAAAGTAGGGTGAAGGTGAATTTGACCGAGACAGATATGGATTGGTCCATTTAGGGCTGACCCTGAAAAAAAAAAAGTCATATCAGTCTTAACATTAATTCCGTAGTCAGAGTAGGCGAGAGAGGAGTGGATGAGTATATAGGGTTCCCAGCCTTCCCAGTACAACCATGGATTCTCGAGTTGGGGACATTAAAAATGTACATGAAGTTTATGATTTAACTGGTAGAGATGGCCCACAATGCCAATTTGGACAGGCATTACTCTAAATGTCTTGGGGAAGGTCAGGAGACATCTACTCCAAGGTGTGACTTCTAGGACAGTTTGTGGGGTATCAGGGAAGGTTATATAATTGGAAAGATTTCTAGTTGCCGTACATAAATAATTGGGCTTCAGTTTTAATGCAGAATTAACTCTTCTCAGTGTGTTATTAGCTGGACAATGCAATTATTACTTTATTTACGTTAGTGTTTATAGGTAATCTGAAAAGAAAAATGTGAATATAATATGAACTATCTCAAAGATTTGTCTCTGCTTGATAGTTTTATTTCAAATTTATATATCAAATGTTCCATTACCCTTTTTTCATTTTATTTTTTAGCTTTCAAAACAAATTAGCTAGAGGAGGAAAGAGGAGAGGGAGAAACTATGCACACCACCAGAATGTTATAGTAGGCAATATCGTGAAAGCAATGTTGGAACTTTATACTCAGGTTTTGATTGTGCATCTATCTCATTGCTGCCTTCTCCTTTATCTTCATCTTTACCAAGTAATTATTGACCATCAAATGCCATTATGATACCGTCTTAAGAAATGGATGTAAAGAATTCTACAGGAAAAAAACCACATTGTTAGTGTATGAAATTTATTTAGAAGACAGTTACAGACACATATAAAAATGATAGCAGCTTATGTTTACGAAGCACTCACTATATGCCAAGCACTTTCTATTAGCTAATAATAATATTTGCTCATTTAATATTAGCTCAAATAGTAATATTAATATTATTAACTCATTTAATCCTCTCGACAACTGTATAGGGTAGGTACTATTATCCATATTTTATGGATAAGGAAATTAAGTCAAAAAGAGATGAAATAATTTGTTTATAGTCACATAGCTAGGAAGTGGTAGAGTCACACGTTGAACCCAGGCAGTCTGAATCTGGAATAATGATAATAATAAAAGGTATAACCAGGGTAGAAACTTATTTTGCTCTTTTCAGGTTTCCTAGACTTTCCATCACCACCAGTGAATTCCGAGTGACAGTAGTGTGGAATTTGGAAGAATGGAAGAGAAACTGAAGTAGAGAGATGGTGAAAGAGAAGAAAAAATGAAGAAAGATGCTTGCAAAAATACTGCCGTGGGTCCTGAGATGAAGATTCTGGGAGGGTAGGTGTGGCAATATCTCCCGTTCTGTGCTTACCTGGGCCTCAGCTAGTACCAGCAGGCAGGCATGGGCAATCAGTTAAGGAGTGTGGCTGGTGACTGGTGTGTCATGCATCGCACTGGTTTCCTGCTCCTCAGGCTGAAATGGATGCCCCTGACAGCTCCCTTTGAGTTCCTGTTCATCTGAAGTACACCATCCTTCTAGATCTGCTGTCACTTTCCTTCTGCAGAGCCACAGTGGGCTCCTGTCTTCTCAGACCTCTTCTCACCTCAAATCACTTAGGACACGGCCACCAGACAGGTTTGGGGTTTCAGAACTTTGCAGATGTTAGAAAGGTAAAATGGTATATATTGCATATGTAGTATTTCTAGTAGAGTCTGGGTCAGCACCTCATAAGCAAATATATTAATATTTTGATCGCAACATATATGAATCATCATCCTCAGGTCAGTAGCGACTATGCAGAACCTCATGTCAGAAAGGTCAGATTTTGGCCACCTATGGAGTTTTTGTGTCAAATATGTGAAAAACTTTTGGTTGCAGGGCTTTTGGGATTTTGGAACTGAGGATAAGGTATCATGGACCATATCATTACCAGTTCCTTCCTCTTTCATCAAGGTCATGTACATGAAGCTGCTGAGAAAGCTGTTCCTACACTTCCTGTGCTGGCTGGGAAGGGATCTGATTCGGGCTGAGCCTTAAGAATCACAGTTCCAAGCTTTCTTCTCATTCCAGATTTTAGTTGGGAAAGTAGGCATTCTGGAAGTAGAGTCCATATCTACACTTTATACATTCCCTGTAGGTTTGATGAGCAAAAAGTAATAAAGGAAACACAAACTCAGAAAAGAAAAGGTTTTTCTAGGAAAGATCTATTTACCCTACTTAGGCCTCTACCCTTCTTCCCTTGGGAGTTTCTTAGCTTAACTTGCAGGATCACAGATTAAAGTACAATATAGCAAGTATTATTAAAAACAACCTGTAAAACTGCATTATCCCAAAGATTTAGCAGCTAATTTTCTGTTGCCTTTAATTCTCACATCATTTTTTTTTCAGGGTATAACCTTCTTTAAATTTTATGCCCTGCTCTCAAATTCCTTCTGGGTTTAATGACTAATCTCTTTATTTATGTTTACCCTGGTGAAGCCTGTAGAAAGAAAATCATAAATTAATGGCATATATTTGCAGCTATAAACAGGGGACAGATTCAGAAACATACAAACATGCCTGTAACCTATTTCCTGGAATTACAATGCTCAACTCCCAATTAACCTTAGATTTACAAGTCTAATCAAATGGCCCAGTCCATTTCCATTGAAAAGCTGTGCACTGTGTATAATCTTTCACTTTACCTAAATCTGTAGTAGACTTTGGGAAATAAACTCCTTTGTGGAGTCAGCCATTCTATTGGATGAAGTCAATGTCCCTTTTTAGGACCTTGAGCTACCACTTTATGTACTCTAAGACACAGTTTGCAAAGGACCAGTCTGCCACACCCCATGTAGAAGGAGAACTGTGCTGACTCCCACCACAGGGTGTGTTCTGTGGTAATGGAAGACTGTGCTGAGTCACTTACACTGTGTCCCTGGGTCTTCCTTAAGGACAGTATATGGTTTTAGAAGATAATAAGCAAACATTTATCTACCACCTCTCTAGATCAGCTAGGCATTCTTTTTTTTCTGACACAGAGTCTCACTTTTCCGGCCAGGCTGGAGTATAGTGGCGCGATAATCTCGGCTCACTGCAGCCTCTGTCTCCGGGGCTCAAGCAATTCTCCTGCCTCAGCCTCCCAAGTAGCCGGGATTACAGGCGTGTGCTACCATGCCCAGCTAATTTTTGTAGTTTTAGTAGAGACGAGGTTTCACCATGTTGGCCAGGCTGGTCTCAAACTCCTGACCTCAGGTAATCTGCCCACCTCAGCCTCCCAAAGTGCTGGGATTACAGGCGTGAGCCACCATGCCTGGCCAGGTATTCTTCTAAGCCCTTTCTGCTGTGAACTCATTTAATATTCTTAACAAACAAAGGGACAGGAACCATTATAATCACTGTTCAACAGATGAGAAAACTCAGGCACAGAGAGGTTAGGTAAATTGTCCAATCAGCCTTAGCTAGTGACTGGGGGAATGGGGTTTTGAACCTGTCAGTCCTTCCTAGGATCTATCCACATAACTAGGAAGTCACATTGCTTTCTGGGATATTGCATAGCCTATGGCAAAACCTGAATGGTGTGGAGCTTGCCATATGGGCTTCATTAGAATGTACCCTCCCCCAGTTGCAGTGAGCTGAGATCGCGCCACTGCACTCCAGCCTGGGCAACGAGAGTGAAACTCCGTCTCACAAAAAAAAAAAAAAAAAAAGAATGTACCCTCCCCCAGTGCTTTTCAAATCTTGGGGCTCTGCAGAATCCCTAAGGGTCATGAGAATGAGAGGCAAAGGAGGCTCTGGACTTCTACATCCACATCAGCCAGAACCAGTCAGCGCTTTAAATGTTATTTGCTAACACTAAGAGTTTATCTGAGTAAGGGGTTCTGCAGCTCACAAGAAGCTTAAGAACTATGGCTCTAAACAATCAAGCCAGTTAACTCATACAGGGGTGGTACCAGTTGCAAAGAGAAATGAGATGTAGAAACCCTGACCCCAGTGCTGTGTGTTGCTGTTACACTCTTTTTACTATAGTCAATGTCATAGTTGTGAAGTCAGTGTGCATTTTGGTGATGACATTTCAGGGTAAACTAGAGGCTGCTGCCTGGGTACCACAGGGTGGTGACCAGATCAGGTGCTTTCACAGTAGAAGATGAAAAAGGCCAGCCAATGCTAGAGCCTGGTCTAGGGAGGGGTAGGAGAGATGAGGCAAAAATGCTCAACATGGTAGGAAAGGCATGAAATTAAAGAAAGTGGTGAACAGAGCCAAGGGCAGGTGCTGAAATGAGGGTCCATACTCTGTGAATTAAATTGTTGAAAGTAGGGCTGGGAGCAGCAGAAGAGGAACCGATTGAAGGTGGCAAGATGAGAAAGACAGGATGGAAACTTCCCAAGGAAATTGTGGACCACAGAGGACCCCAGGAAAGAGACTCTTGAGTCAAGAGAAATAAAAAGCTAGGCAGAAAATTTTTTTGTTAAAGTTTATGCGATTGGTATATCAGAGTAAAACAAAGGATTACCACAAAGCATTTTACCAAGTATCTCACCATGCCCTTGATTAGGTGGATTCAAAACTGGCTAAGTGAACTTTATCCAAAGGTGCTGCCTACTGGGCTACAGACCATCGTGGAGGGCAAGTATGGCTCTGCACTCTTCAGCCTTGTTTTATAAAGCAAATGCTGTAGGGCTGGCACGTTGGCTCATACCTGTAATCCCAGTGCTTTGGAAAGCCAAGGTGGGCTTGAGCCCATGAATTTGAGGTCAGCATGGACAACATGGGGAGACCCCCATCTCTACAAAAAATTAAAAAAATTAGTCAGACATGGGGGTGTACACGTGTAGTCCCAGCTACTTGGGAGGCTGAAGTGGGAGGATCTCTGAGTCCAGGAGTTCGAAGCTGTAACGAGCTGTGATTGTGCCACTGCACACCAGCCTGGGTGATAGAGTGAGACCCTGTCTATCTCAGAATAAACAAAGAAATGCAAATGCTCTGACAAGGCTCTGACATTATATGTTACTAAAGAATGATGTTCTCTGATTTGTCCTGTGTGTGTCCATTTCCTCATTGTTTATAGTTGTTAGTATGGGATTTCTGGATGAGCCTAGAGGGCCCATGAGTCCTCTGAGATTATTATACTAGGCGTATCTGCTTACTTTTCTGTCTGTCTTGCTAGAACAGGAGCAACTTGTGGAAGTGAAGCAAGTCAGAACTGACAAAAGAAAAGCAGTGTACATATTGATCCATGGTTGAGCTATAATTGATTCATGCAGTACTTATTGAGTATCTCAAACATGCTTGCAGTTGAGTACTAGGCACACAGGAAGAGGGATATGAAAAAATTAACAAACAGCAAAATGAGCATTATTGTTGTAATGTGCTGTGATAGAGAAAACACGCCCGAAAGGCACCTGCTCTAGCCTGAAGAATGAGAGTTTTCTTTCTGAAGAGGAAACATCAGTTGCTTGTGGACACATGAGAGTTGGGTGTCCTGTATGAGGCAAGGAGAAGGGGTTCCAAGACAGAGATGAGAAATAGCATAGTGTATGTGCTAAAATGCAAGTTGTTTGGGATGGGGATGGTGAAGGGCACCTGTGAGGGCCGAGGTAGACAGGTCCAGGTGGAACAGGCTTTAATACCATATTAAGAATTTATATTTTTATCCCCAATTTAGATTTTAATGGCCCCAAAACCACTGGGGCCATTAAAAGATTGAAAGTAGGGAGTGGCATGATGGAATTTCTATTTTTGAAAAATTATGAAGGCAACAGTGTGAAAGATGCAATAGGAAGGGGCAAGATCATGGACTGGGGAATGTTGTAGAAGGCCACTACAGAAACTGGGGTGAAAGACTGTGTTGGTGTGCTGTCACTTACGGCTTCCATGGGTGCTGTTACTCTGTGTAGCTGCTGCTGCTATGATCACTGTTTCTATTACCACAGGGATGGTCAAGGGGGAGCAGGATCATCTTAGACCATGAGGGAGGATGAGCTGGAAGAATGAAGAGAGAAGTGTCTTGATGAGGAGGTGGAGGTGTATGAAGTGACGAAGAGTCTGTGAGGAGAATGAGGAAGGGCAACCAGAGAAATCAAGAAAAATTAGGAGACAGATCTCCTAGAAGCCAAGAAGATGGTGGTAAACTAATAAGTGATGGGAGCAGTGAAGGAAAAAAAAAAAAAAACTCGGAGTATGTTTATATTGGTGGCAAAAAGAGTTTGCTTTCAAGTGCCTTGTTAGCACACCTGTGATCTGACTAAGTTACATCAGTGGGAGGCAGAGGATGAAAGGATGCCGGCCTCTGAGACCGACTTCAGTTCTTTGAGTGTTTGAGAAACACTTCAAGTCTTAGTCAGTGGCTTTGGTCATGGTGAGGATGATGCCCTGAGGGCTTTCACCGCAGAGACAAGCCGACTTGTTCAAATCCATTCTCAAATAGTAAAACACAGGCAAAGGTAAAACATGCAGAACTACTGCACCATGATCAAAACATGTACTCTGTCACATCTAATGGCTTCAGGCACCCCTTGAACTTTTGAGTTAGCAAAAACGGGCAAATAAAGATGAAACTTGTCTTTCAGTTCTCCTTATGTGTTTTTTAATTGTTTCCTCCTTGGTTCCTCTGCAACAGCCCTGCGGTCTCTGCATGTTCAGTGGCATGTCTCAGCATCTTCAGGGGAGTTGAGAACAGCTGCCCCCAGCCTTCTGTACTTGTCAGGCATACAGTGGGGGAGACATAGCCCTGGCACGCCAATCTCTTCCCTGATTTAAAGTGTCAAAGCATTTTGGAATTCCGGTCTTGGTGTTAAAAACTCTCCATGAACTTTGATAGGCTTCAGTGGTAGTCACTACCTTAGGATGCTGATGAGGAACAACTGCTAGCCTGCCTATGGTGATGACCTTCGAAAAGCCCATGAACAGAACTATTACGAATCATGAGTAAGAAGATTAGGGAAAAGCTGGGCGCGGTGGCTCACGCCTGTAATCCCAGCACTTTGGGAAGCCGAGGCGGGCGGATCACGAGGTCAGGAGATCGAGACCATCTTGGCTAACACGATGAAACCCCGTCTCTACTAAAAATACAAAAAATTAGCCGGGCGTGGTGGCAGGTGCCTGTAGTTCCAGCTACTCGGAAGGCTGAGGCAGGAGAATGGCGTGAACCCCGGGAGGCGGAGCTTGCAGTGAGCGGAGAACGAGCCACTGTACTCCAGCCTGGGCGACAGAGTGAGACTCTGTCTCAAAAAAAAAAAAAAAAAAAAAAAAGAAGAACAAGATTAGGGAAAAACTAATCTCTGCTATTTGCTTTTTCTCTGTCAGAGACACAAGAATTTGTATGCATGTTTTCAACCTCTCTCTGATCTTCTTGCAGCTATTTAAAGTATTTTACAAAGGAGACGTTCCAAGAAGGAGCTGTGACTAAAAGGTATCCATAAAATTCAGATGTCTTTTGGTACAGCCATTACAGAAAACAGTATGGAGGTTTCTGAAGAAATTAAAAATAGAACTACCATATGATCCAGCAATTCCTCTTCTGGGTATATACCCAAAGGAGATGAAATCACTACCTCGTAAATATATCTGTACTCTCATGTTCATTGCAGCATTATTCACAGTAGCTAAGATGTGGAAACAACCCAAACACCCAAAGATGGACGAAAGGATAAAGGAATTACAATGTATATACATATATATAAACACACACACCACAGATGCACCACAATATAAATGTATACATACCATAACAGAAGCATATATATATATATATACACACACACACACCATAATACAAACTTTAGTGTATATGTGTGTAAATAAATAATATTGCATTGTGTGTATATATATGTGTGTGTACATACAATGGAATATTATTTGTTGTTGGAATATTATTCAGTCTTTAAAAAGAGGTCCTGCCATTTGCCACAATATGGTTGAAGCTTGAGGACATTACGCTAAGTAAAATAAGCTAGACACAGAAAGAAAAATATTGTATGCTCTATTTTATATGTGAAACAACAAAAAAGAAGCTCAAGCTGAAATATACAGAGATAGAGGATGATACAGCAATTACTATGGGTGAGGGGTGGGGAGAATGGAGAGATACAGATCAAAGGATACAAAATAGCAGATACATAGGATGAACAAGTCTAGAGATCATGTGATACATGAGGACTATAGTTAATAAAATTGTATTAGGGATTTTTGTTAAGTAGATTTTAGCTGCTCTTGTCACACACATGCAGAGTAACTACATGAGATGATAGATATGTATTGGTTTCACTATAGTAACAATTTTACTATCTATATGTGTCCCAAAATATATCCTAAACCCCAAATATACATAATGAAATTTATTAGAAAAGAAACAACAACACATTCAGAGTTTTTTGTTTGTTTGTTTTTTTGCTGTAAAGTTCAGGGGGCTCTCCTGGCATTGACAAATACCTAAATAACAAATGTTTTCTCCTCACTTCCTGTCATTGCTGTAAAGGAAACAGTCCCAGCATGAGAGGAACCTTTCTTAGTGTTCTCTGAAGGGTCATTTGTCAGTTGAGAGTAAGGCACATGCTTGAAGAAGTTTCAAGTAATTCTTGTTTGCACTACTTATCTTTAGTCAATCTGGGGATTAACCGAAGATTAGAGATAGGCCTGCCCTGGCTGAGCCCCCAGCTGATGTCTGCCAGCCACATACATGAACCACTTTAGAGAGGCGTCCTCAGGCCCAGGAGAGTCACCCCAGTTGATGGTCAATGCTACAGGAGCAGAGATGACAGGTCCCTGCTGAGCCCTGCTTAAATTGCAGATTTCTGAATAAAATAAATGGTGGTTATTTTTAGATAAAAATTTTAATCGACAAATAATATTTAGGGAGCACAACTGTGATGTTTTGGTATATGTATACATTATAGATTAAATCAAGCTAATTAACATATCTATCATCTCATGTATTTATTTTTTTGGTGGTATGAACATTTAAAATCTATTCTCTTAGCAATTTTCAAGAATACAATACGTTATTATTAACTATAGTGGTCATGCTGCACAATAGACCTCCAGAACTTATTCCTTCTGTATAACTGATACTTGGTACCCTTTGACTGGCAGCTCCATTTCCCCTCTCTCCACCCCCTGCCCCTGGTAACCACCATTCTGCTCTTCTACTTCAATGAGTTTGATTTTTTTAGATTCCACATATACATGACATCAAGCAGCATTGTCTTTCTGTGCCTGGCTTATTTCGTCTAGCATAATGTCCTCTGGTTTCATCCATGTTGTTGCAAATGACAGGATTTCCTTCTTTTTAAAGGCTGAATAGTATTCCATTGTGTCTATGTACCACATTTTCTTTATCCATTCATCTATTGTTGGACATTTAGGTTGATTCCATAATTTGGTTAGTGTGAATAGTGCTGTGATGAACATGAGAGTGCAGGTATCTCTTTGACATATTGATTTCAATCCCTTTGGATATAAACCCAGAAGTTGGATTGCTGGATCATATGGCAGTTCTACTTTTAGTTTTTTGAGGAATCTCTATACTGTGTATAATTGTTATATTTTTAAGCCATAGATTTTTGGGGGTGTGTTATGCAGCAATAGACAATCGGGACACTTGATTTCTAGGATAGCATGCTCCTGGTTTTGTTCCTGTTTCAGTGGCGCTCTTTCTTGGCCTCCTTTAATAGTTCCTCCTCATCCCTCTGTCTTCGTTTTTCTCCTGTCATTATGCAAAATTTTAGCCATACACATATTAGACAGCAAAGTATAATGAAACTCCTTGTGCCCATTTCCCAGCTTCAGTATTTATCTACTTAGAGCCAACCTTATTCATCTATTCTCCTACCTACTTCCCTCCATCCACTCCATATTACTTTTAAACAAATTCCTCAGACTCTCTTTTCTCTGTTATATTCCCTTGGTGGTCTCACCTGGACTCATAACTAAATATCATTCACATGCTAAAGACTCCTGAGTTTATTATATTACCTGGGCTGTAGCATTGTAGCTCAAAGCATGCATTCTGGCACTTATATTCCTGCATTCAAATCATGGCTCTTCCACAAACTATTCTCGTGACCTCAGGTAAGTTCCTTAACCTCTATGTGGTTCAGTTTCCCAACCTGTGAAATAAGAGATGATAATATTTCCTGCTACCTCTTGGGGTTGTTGTGAGGATTAAATAAGTTACATATGTAGAATGCTTAGCACAGTGCCTGCACGTATGCAATTATTGCATTTTTTATCATATCTTCAGGCCAGACCTGCCTGAACTGCAGGTGTATATATCCAGCTGCTTACTTGGCATTCTCACTTAGATGCACATCTCAAGCTTATTATTCTAAAACCAAACTCCTGACCCCCCTGCAAACTCCACATAGCTCTTCTCTCAGTCTCTCATTTCAGCTAATGGCAGTGTGTTCCATCTTTCCTTTCCTTAGCCCCAAATGCCATGATGTTATCTTTGACTTCTCTCTTGCTCTCATATCGTACATCAAATCCTGTTGGATCTGCTTTCAAAATATATTATAACAGAGTCATTCACCATTGTTACCCTTGTAGAAACCTCCATCACCTCTTGCCTGCAATATAGCTTCCTAACTGGGCCACCTACTTCTACCCTTCCTTCTCCCTCTCCATCCCCTCCTCCAATAATCTATTCCCGAACTCCTGACCTCAAGTGATCTTCCACCTTGGCCTCCCAAAGTGCTGGAATTACAGGAATGAGCCACCACACCCGGCCAATAATCTACTCTCAGTACAACAGAGTGGTCTTTTTAAACACTTAAGTCAGATTATGTCACTCCTCTGTTCAAAAACTTGTTGTCTCATGATACAAAGTGAACACCAAAGTCCTTGCAGTCCTCTCTGATCCCATTGCTGTCTACAGTGGCTCATTTTGTTCCAAAGTCACTGGCCTCCTTTCTGTTTCTGGAACATGATGGTAGGGCTCCTACCACATATCTTCAATTCAGCCATACCTCTTAAAATTCTCTATGCTCAGATCTTCATGGCCAACTCCCTTCTTCTTCTTGGCTTAAGTGTTATCTTCTCATTTAATGAACTTTCTGATCAATAAATCTGAGTCCTGGCCAGCCATCCCCCTCCCCACATTAACACTCTCAATCCCTCTTACTCTGCTCTACTTTTTCCTTTTTCCATGATGTTTATCACCTTCTGATATATTTTCATAATGTACTCATTTACTTTGTATATCATTTATTCTTTGTCTCCCTCTACTAAAACGTAAGCTTCATGAGGGCATCTTTATCTGTTTTGTTTATTGCTGAATCTCAAACACCTAGAACAGTGCCTGGCACAAAGTAGACAATAGATAGACAGATGGATAAACTTGTTTTAGAAAGATCACTCAAAAAACAATATACAGGATAGTTAGAAGGGGAGAGAGAATGGAAGTTTTTAAGATCTGTGCAATAATCCTTGCAAGAAATAATTATGAGAGCTTGAGCTAGAAAAGAAGCAAGAAGAGAGATGAGTGGGAATTTTGTTGGTAGAACCAATAGAAATGGATGACATTCTGATTATGGGGTGGGGGAAAGAGAGAGAGAGAAGTCAGTGTGACTTTCCGGTTTCTGGCTTGGGGGTGTCATACGGAACAAATTTTAGGAAAAGTCACATGCGAAAGTATCATGTTGGAAGAGTGTGGAAGAAAATATTGGCCTGGAATTAGAAATGGATCTTTACAATTAAGCACTTAATTGCATACTTTAAAAAATTATATTTCAATGAATGTATGTGAATAGTCTTTTCTATTTAGATTGCCACCTCATTTTTTGTTTCTTCTACTCACAATGCTGAGCTAATAGCAGGACTTTGAAAAAGAGTTGTGATTGACTGATAGGCTAAAACATATATTTTTAAAAACTTAGTTAACTGCTTCCTCCCCCATATTTGCTAGAATTACAGATTTGACACACTGTTAGATGATTTACAAATTCATTTCCCCCTTCTTCCAGAGTAATAGAATTTTGTTTGGACACATGATTACTCAGCTAAAAACTATATTTTCCAGGTATGCTTTTAATTGGATAAGGCCATGTCACTGAGGTCAGGCCAAGCAATGACAGTGGAAGCAGTATGCGCCATTTCCACACCTTAGCCTAAAAAACAGGACTGTGCTCCCATTTGATCTGGTCTGAAGTGAAACAGAGCCCTTTTGAGACCCAGCTTTGACATGAAGATTAAGTAAAATGCCTTGGGGCATAGTGGATAAATGAGATAGAAGGAACCTGAATCCTTGAATGACCTGGTGGAGCAGAGCTGCCTTGCCAAGATAGGCTTGCCTGACTATTATTTAGGAGCGGAAGAAATATGTACCCTATTTAAACCTCTGTATTTTGGGAGTTCTTTGTTTTAAAAACAACCTTCATTCTGACTCACAATAGGATAAATGCCATCGATGTCTTTGTTTCTTAGTGTCCTCTGTTATTCAAAGGAAAGACGAATACATTGAATTGAGTTTTTAAACATTAATAAAATACTTCTAATTCTGCTCTTTGTGTTGCTGCATAGTTCTTTTCTAAATGTAACATGGAATTACAGAGCCATAAAATGGAAGCAGAGTTAAACTCAGACATGTGGGCACTCAAGGTAGGTAAATATTCTGGTATTCATGACAGATTAGTCATTTGACACACCAACAAACTGATAATCTTAACTTTCTCCCCATAGTACTCAGTATTTTTCTTATAGTTTTAACTCATTCCTCTCTTTAATCTTTAAAAACATTCTTATTTTATAGATTGTTCCACATTATTTTACTATCTCAACTCTTTGGGCCTGCTAATTCTCCCAATTTTTAAGTCTGTTGACTCATTCTCTCTCAATGTAGATTATTTCTGCATGTGCTTTGTGAGCTCATCTTCAGCAGGGTTGTTTTCTATAAAGTCTGTGTGCCCTAGAGAATGGTTTGGATTTGCTTCTGCTATATAACATCTTTTGGCATAAATTTGGACTCCCAACCTGGTCAAAGCACGGGCCTGGGTTTTTGATTTTTCACCCAAAATCTCTAGGAAGAGACACACTCCTTGCTTATGTGTCACATCCCTGGTCTGATGCACAGATGTTTTAGTCCCTTTCATTGTGGGTATGTAACTTTGACATATCGGCTTTATTTAGGAGTTTCAGTTCTGGCTCTCTATTTCACATAAGCCCAAGGCCATGTCTCTTGACACTCATCATACTAAAAACCTACCACTTAACAGATGAGGCCCTGTAGTTATTCCAGTCTCCTCCCTGGGCCACTGTTACCACTTCAGTTTTAGGTTTCCTTTGCATTTCTGATACCTGGGATAGCCTGTCTTTCAATTTTAACCATTTTGAAAACATTGCTGGTTATATTATGTTGGTCATTTTTAGTCTATAACATGAAGGGCATTGTGCATTTTGCTTAGTTAGCTACTTTGGGGGCATGAGATAAGTTTAAGTCTTTTTCAATATTTATTTAGCATAAAGATCTCAATAAAGCTGGAAAAAAATGTGAAAACCTCAAAAAAAAAAAAAAAAAAAAAAAAAAAAAAAAAAAAAAACCAGACTGAGGTCCTTTTTTGTCGTTTTGTGCACTGCTTTATCCCCAGTACCTCAAATAGAACATATATTAATAGTAATCACTCAAAACATATGTGTTGACTGACTGAATGAATGAATGTATGAACAAATGCTGGGTGACAGTGCTCAGCCTGTCCTGTGTAGTCCAGCTCTGGATCCAAATATACAGACCTCACCCTACCAAAGAAGAGCCCTGTTGTCATCCCGACCTTACCTCATTAGAACACAGTTGAGGGCTCATCAGCCATAACATTATCACACCCTTTGGCAGTCTCTTTCTCTTATCCCAAGAAGATTATTAAAGCATCCCTTTCCACCACATACACTCCCTGAGAGGAGGCCTGATAAATATAATTTTCTACACTCTCAGGTTATATTACCAGTTGAATTTGAGCTTCCAATCATGCTATAGTACTCAGAAAAGGCTGGAGTCCTGGGCCACTGCCCAGGTGGTCTGTTGCCTGTCCACCTCTGAATGGTGGAGGCCATCGTCTTTCCACGCCTTTGTCCATGCACAGTTCTAGGAAAAGAGGATTAACTTGTAGTCAGCAGGTTTAGTGCTTTCTGTATGACTATAAGGGATAAATCAAAAATCTCCCAACCAGGTGATTAGGAGCTTTCTGCAATGAGAAAGGGATCAGACTGATCCTTAAGACTTTATGCAACCCCAGAGTATTGCAGCCACCTGCATGCCGAAGGTGTCAGTGTTCTCACTGCTGCCTCTAGGAGGGTCTTCAGCCTCCAGTGATCCAAAGTACCAGATAAAATATTTAAGCCAGCAGAAAGAACGTGTTTTATTGTGTTTTATATGTCATAAAGCATTCTCTGTCATGAGATATCATTCTGTATTGGTGAGACAGGTTTGAATTTCTGTCTTGGCTCTGCCACTGACTAGCTTTATTCCTTGGGCTAACCTGGTGGAATCTCAGTTTCCTCACTGTAAAGTGAGGATAATTATCCTTATTTTATGAGGATAGTTATGAAAATTAAGTAACATAATGGTTGCAAAACACTTAGCACAGCACTAAGACACAAAATAGACAATAAATGTTAGTTACCTTTATTCCTGTCCCCTTTCCTATCCAGGCAAAGGCTCAGTATAAGGACAAATATTGTTTAGAACTTCTTTTTAAACCTATGAGCGTTACCTTTCAAGAACCACAGATTTGTTCCTGAAAGTTACCTGTGTAGTGAGGGTTTTATAAATCAAATTTTATTTTCAATGTACCGAGAAGCTTTGACAGAGTCCCTTTTCCTAAGAAGTCATTGTGGGTTTGGCATCCTGTTCAGCCTGGCTGCGGCCAGGGGAGCTGAACTGTAATGACAAGCAGATGTACTATTGTTCTGTGAAAATAGTGTCTGGCTCCAGATGGGGTTTAGGAAAACTTAGTAATGATTTCTGTTGAGGAGGATGGGAATTCCGACCTACTGAGCTAGCTGGGGAAGAAGGAGAGTAAGACATGTGGGTAAATGCAGGCTAAGAGAAAGGACCTCTAGATCAACTGAAAGCCTACTGGAAGAACATTAAAAGCAGATAAGAAAACAAGGAAGCAAGCAAACAAAACTGGACAAGAGGAAGAAGAGACCATTAGGAAACATCCAGGATAATTGCTGTCATCATTAAAGCTCCCATTTGTTAATCTGTTACATATGAGGCCCAACACTGGATGGTTTACCAACATTTAACCTCCCACTTTGCAATGAGTTGGATATTGTCACCCCCCCTTATTAATGGAAAAATGGGAGCTCTAGAATATTGAAGTCACTTGGCTATTAAGTGGTGGAGCCAGGATTGGGATTCAGAATCCAACACTCATATTCTTTCCATGAGGTGTAGACTCCATTGAAAAGAAGGTGTGTACCTAACACCATGAGAAAGTCTTGGCCCTGGTAATGCTGGTGAGGCCACTGACTGAGAAAAGAATACCTCTTACCTAAGGCTGAGAACAGAAGACCCGAGGTTGTGGAAAACTGACAATGGTGCCCTTCCTCACACAGAGTGCAAAGATTGGTGGCTT
Organism: Macaca mulatta; assembly: GCF_049350105.2. Taxonomy (NCBI): domain Eukaryota; kingdom Metazoa; phylum Chordata; class Mammalia; order Primates; family Cercopithecidae; genus Macaca; species Macaca mulatta. The sequence goes on from NC_133410.1 coordinate 137,249,309, forward strand.
ACCTGCTTCAGACTCTTGGACATGCTCTTAAATGCAGATCCTGGCAGTCAGAGAGGAAAGACTGAGAAAAGTTCACTCTTTGCCAAAGTAATAAATCCTTTTCTTTGATCCCTCAAAAGCTGACAGAAGAAAACTCCTCAAAGCACGTAGGGGTAGGAACCCCACTTGAGAGTCGTGGGCTCTCCATTTCATCACAGGGATTTGCTGTGAAGGAATCCTGTGGTAAACTCCATAAGAAAATGTAAATAACATCCCCTCTCCAATTTATCCTTTCTGTAAATCTGGCTTTTCATATATTAGGTTTCTTTACAGTAAATTGAAACCTTAAGAATAGATTTCAAAATATTTAGGAAATGGCCTATTTATTTTGAATGGTATTCAACACCATTAAACTAGAGTGTTGGGAGAATATTTGGACATTCCATAATGATTTGACTTGTAACTGAATATAACAGAACTAAAAACAAACACCACATGATCATCTCAATAGATGCAGAAAGGCTTTGGATACAATTCATTTTCCCTTCATGTTAAAAACCCTTAACAAACAAGACATCACAGAAATATACCTCAAAATAATGAGAGCCATCTATGACAAATCCACAGCCAACATCACACTGAATGGGCAAAACCTGGAAGTATTCCCCTTGAGAACCAGAACAAGGTAAGAATGTGTCCTATTCAACATAGTACTGGAAGTCCTAGCCAGAGCAATCAGGTAAGAGAAAGAAAAGGCATCTAAATAGGAAGAGAGGAAATTAAACTCCGTCTGTAAAGATGACATGATTTGATACCTAGAAAACCCCACAGTCTCTGCCCAAAGGCTCCTAGACCTATAAACAACTTTAGCAAAGTTTCAGGATACAAAATCAATGCACAAAAATCAGTTGCATCTCTATACACCAACAATGTCCAAGGTGAGAGCCAAGTCAGGAATACAATCTCATTCACCGTTGCCACAAAAAAATAAAATGCCTAGGAATACAGCTAACCAGAGAGGTAAAAGTTCTCTACGAGAATTGCAAAACACTGGTGAAGGAAATCGAGAGAAGACAAACAAATGGAAAAACATTTCATGCTCATGGATAGGAAGAATCAATATTGTTAAATGGCCACACTGCCCAAAGCAATTTACAGATTCAGTGCTATTTCTATCAAACTACCAATGATATTTTTTATAGAATTAAAAAAAAACTATTCTAAAATTCATGTGGAACCAAAAGGAGCCTGAACACCAAAGCAATTCTAAGCAAAACAAACGGACAAAAACAAAAAACCCAAACAACAACAAAAACCAGAGGTACACTACCCAACTTCAGACTGTACTACAAGGCTACAGTACCCAAAGCAGCATGGTACTGGTACATAGACACATAGACCAACAGGTTAAAGAATCTAGAAATAAAACCGTACACCTAACTAACTGATCTTCAACAAGGTCAATGAAAACAACCAATAGGGAAAGGACTTTCTATTCAATATATGATGCTGGGATAACTGGCTAGCCATATACAGAAGATTAAAACTGGATCCCTCCCTTTTACCATATGCAAAAATTAAACCAAGATGGATTAAAGACTTAAATGTAAAACCTAAAACTATAAAAACCCTAGAAGAAAACCTAGGAAATACCATTCTGGACATAGACCCTGGCAAAGATTTCATGACAAAGACTGCAAAAGCTGTTGCAACAACAACAACAAAAAATAGATAAATGGGGCCTAATTAAACTAAAGAGCTTCTGCACATCAAAAGAAATTATCAACTGAGTAAACAGACAACCTACAGAATGGGAGAAAATATTTGCAAATTATGCACCCAACAAAGGTCTACTATCCAGAATCTATAGGGAACTTAAAGAAATTAACAAGCAAAAAACAAACAACCCCAATAAAAAAATGGGCAAAGGACATGAATAGTCACTTCTCAAAGGAAGACATACACGTGGCCAATAAGCCTATGAAAAAATGCTCAACATCACTAATCGTTAGAGAAATGCCAATCAAAACCACAGTGAGACACGATTTCACACCAGCCAGAATGGCTATTATTAAAAAGCAAAGAAATAACGGATGCTGGTGAGGTAGTAGAGGAAAGGGAGTGCTTATACCCTGCTGTTGGGAATGTAAATTAGTTCAGCTACTGTGGAAAGCAGTTTGGAGATGTCTCAAAGAACTTACAACAGAACTACCATTTGACCCAGCAATCCCATTACTGGGTATATACCCAAAGGAATATAAATTGTTTTACCATAAAGACACATGCACATCGCAACACTATTCACAATAACAAAGACATGGAATCAATCTAAATGCCCATCAATGGTAGACTGGATAAAGAAAATGCGTTACATATACATTAAGGAATACTATGCAGCCATAAAAAAGAATGAAATCCTGTTCTTTGTAGCAACATGGGTGGAGTTGGAGGCCATTATCATAAATGAATTAATGCAGGAATATAAAAATAAATACTAAATGTTCTAACTTATAAGTGGGAGCTAAATGATGAATATACATGGACACAAGAAGGAAACAATAAACACTGGAGCCTGTTTGAGGGTGGAGTGCAGGAGTGGGTGAGGACTGAAAAACTACCTATTGGGTACTATGCTCATTACCTGGGTGATGAAATAATCTGTACACCAAACCCCCATGACACACAATTTACCCATGTAACAAACCTGCACATGTACCCCCTGAACCTAAAATAAAAGTTGGAAAGAAAAACAAAAATTCCAAAAAAACCAAAATGAACCTCTGAGACAATATTATAAAAATTACATTTTTAATACATTTTTAACCTCTGAGACAATATTATAAAAAAACATTCAAACCATACAAATTTTCAAAGTGTAGCTAAAATATTAAACCTTTTAGATATGTTGTCAACTAGATATAATTACCCCATTTTATAGCCAGTGTTATGGACATCCAAGGGCAATGTCAATTTTACTAATAAACAGTGCATCAAATAAGTGCATGGGAAAAAATAAAAAGTTGATACATTAAAAAAAAATTTGGGGTACATCACTTTTATTTTGAAAACTTGAAATAAATTGCTGTTGTGAATTTGGCAGCTTTTACCCTGGCATGCCTAGAAAGAATGTGATATTCATTTAATCATGAAGAATGCCACCCAGTGATAACAGTGGTACTGGGGTTATGATTATGTTTTAATTTGTTTTGTGCTAAAAGGCATGACCATTTACAAAGCTGTCCTATGAAATATACTATGTACTAGTCACCTCATGTTATCAGCATGCTCCTGGAGGGATAGAAAATGGATTTTTTTCACCAGTTTGCACTGTGCAATCTCTTCCTCATGTGTGTGAACTTTGTGGGATGTGAAGTACCCCATTAAAAATGAATGAAGTATTTGAGGGGCTCCCACAAACCCTCTAGTGATCTTCTTTCAACAAACAGCATTTTATTGTATAAATTAGAAAAACAACGCAGAGTCTGGCATAAAGAGGATGGAAAACTGGCATTACACCAAGAAAGAACCTGAACTTCAGTCTTTGACCTCAGGAGACATCCAAGTATTACAACGGAATTATTTTGTTTATTTACATGGAAACCCTGATGGACTAGGAAATTCTTTACAATGTAGGGTCTGGTGCTAAGTCTTACTTTCAGGTGAACCCAAATGAAGATTATTGTACTCACTGTTGAATCTCATCCCCTGTTTGTTTAATAGCAGTGAGACTCCTCTTGGTCAGTCACAATATGGGAAAACTCCTCAGCAGCTGCTGTTATCCCTAATATTATTGATATCACTACTCCTTGCTCTTGCTATGTTTGTTTCTTTTCAGCAGAGCTTTCACAGTACTCTAAAAAGTAGAGGCTCTTAACATTAAAAGTTTCCTCAGAAAATAGAATACCCTTTTCAATAGCCCTTTCCTAGTTGCCTATGCTGGTGGCAGCCTCAACCTGAACCTGAGTGAATTTGTTTTTCTGACGTGAGCTTTGCTGAGACTGTTAAGGGTTAGACCGTCTATGTGTGTTTCTTTTATGTGAGATAAAACAGCACAATTTAGTAAATATCTTCTGATTCTTAGACAGGATCTCAAGGGTGGAGCTCCTCCAGGGCTCATTGATTTTCATGGCTTTTTGGCTGTTTGAAAAAGAGCCTCCTTTGACATTATGTGAGTTTTTGCTATTTCTATTTAAGGGTGTATCTTACATATCATATATATTATTATTGCTGTTTTAGTTTTAGACAGCAAGTGATATGAGCAAACAACAAAGGTTTCATGCTGTGAAATTATGCATTTATTAAAACTATCAATTGGCACTTAGCTTTGAATTATTTATATTTTTTGTATAAACTGTCGACAATCATAACCAGAACCATAGGTTCATACAGGAAGGTGATTTACTCATCTGCCTTTCTTGCCCTTAGGAGGAGTTGCAGACAGAGTATTATTATTATTATTATTATTTTGAGACAAAGTCTTGCTCTGTTGCCCAGGCTGGAGTGCAGTGGCACAATCTCTACTTACTGCAACCTCTACCTCCTGGGACCATGCCTGGCTAATTTTTGTATTTTCAGTTGAGATGGGGTTTCACCATATTGGCCAGCCTGGTCTCAAACTCCTGACCTCAGGTAATCCACCTGACTTGGCCTCCCAAAGTGCTGGGATTACAGGTATGAGCCACCATGCCCAGCGCAGAGCATTATCTTTATCATGACTTTTTCCTTTATATGTATTGCCTATTTGCAGGTGCATCACAACTACAGGAGACACAAAGGGACGCGGTATACTTCCTTCTGCATGCCTTGTGTTTAAAGTATGCCTAGATTCTGATAAAGTCTTGCCTGACAGAAAAGACAGAATGCCAGGGGTCTATCCCAAGATACTGAGTCATTCCCTGTAGCCTTAAATGCCAAAGAGGTAGGATCAAAACACCAGACCTAAAACTTCACAGTATAAGTTATTACACTTAATCTCCACCAGACTCAACTTGTATCTCAGCTTCTCACTAATCCTCTATTTCTTATTCACTCATTGGTACCTTCAGCTTATTCTCTGTTTTCTCCTTTGTTTGTCAGGTTTTGGCATGATATCTCAGACACATTTTTTCTCCTCTGCTTCATTGAGCCAACCCCAGGTGATTTGCCTTCCCAGACCACTGGCTTTTCCTGAAAAGAGAAGACACAATTGACTTCTGGTCTTCCTTGCTTTTCATACTACATAGATTGTTATTCCAAAGCTTGGTCCAGGCTGAGTTCTTGGACAGTGCTTGAAATGAGTGGCCCTTGACCAGAAGGGAGATCTAGAAACAAACATAATTTTCTTGGGGAAGCTGAGGCATTGTGTTTGAGGCCCATGTATCTTTGTACTCCTTCCATCCTGTGATCCAGAAGTCTACTTATGCCAGTCTTGTTTCAACCCTTCTCACAATCGCAGGGGCAAAAAATCTATTGAAGGGAGAGAACATTTCAGCTAGGGGATATAACTTAAGGTGAGAAATAAAAGTGAGACCAATAAGATATGTTTGGTGAACTGGTTTGACCAGAACTCATGTTTCAAGTTGCAAATGTTCAAATAGGAGGAAGATAACTAAGGTAAAAATATTAAAGACTACTATTAAAAATTTGGAACTCAATAAACACCACTATTAGAGATATTTTTATGACATTACTGATATTAGGATTGTCATTTACTGAGAAAAGTGTATAACAATCTCCCACTATGATTGATAGTAGAATGTTTATTTTCCTTTAAGTTATTTCAATTATTACTTTATATATTTTTGAGACTGTGTGATTCATTGCATACAAGTTGAGGATTGTTATATCTTCCTCATGAATTGACTTTTGTCATCATATAATGACTTTCTTACCTGGGACAATGCATTTTACCTTTAGGTCTACTTTGTATGATATTAATGCTTTATCACCAGCTTTCTTTGGGTTAATGTTTGCCCTGTAGTAAAATATTCTCTTGGCTTTTGGAACATCTTGGAATTTTTCCCCCTGCCTTTCTAACCTAGCTTCACTGTGTCCTTCTGTTTCTTCTTTTTTTCCTCCTACTCCTGATTACCCCCAAAACCCAGGCCATGAACATAGGGGTATATCTGTGTGTGTACATAGATGCACATGCCAACTTTTTTATCTCAAGGCTTTAACTGTTACTCTATCGTTGAAGCTACATTTCACACCTTCTCTTTAGTCTCAAATTCCCAACTGTCACTCATCATCTTCCCTTCCCTTGCCTATATCTCTACTCCATTCTCTTTTTCTCTTGGACTGGCAGCCTTGGAGTCAACCTTTTTTCCACTTTATGCTCTGTATTAAGCGGTAATAAATGTCATGACCTTTGCTGAAATGCCTAACAGATTTTCAGCAGTAAGCTCACAGTAAAGGGCAAAACCAGGAGTGCAGGACAAGGGGAGGATCAATGGCAGCCATCCTGTAGATTATCTACTGAAATTCTTTCCCTTCTTTTGAATTTCTGCTCCTTTGAAGCCCTGGATTATAATAATTATCTTGGAAAGGTTTTCAGTCCGAGATCCAAAAATTCTTAATTGGGACCTCTTCAGTGAAAATGACATTCAGTGAAAATCCCTGGCAACATTTTGCTAGATGAGAAAAAGAATTAGGAATCAGATGAAGACGTGAGAAAGCCATGACTTCACAATGTGTAAAGCATGTGCTGATAGCTTGTGGAAGGGTGTCTTAGGAGGTGCCTGTCTCAATGAGGATAACTTCTTCTTAATCAGAATCTTATTTCCAAGTTCTCCCTCAACTCCAGGATAAACTTTAAAAAGGAAAAAAAAAATCCTTGCTAGAAAGTTTTCCATCATTTTTCTCTTTTCTGTATGAGTAGCATGGATGAAAGAGTTCTGTGACTGAGTTGAGGTTTGTATCTGACTATTGAGTCATGCAAAAAATATTAAGCATCACTATTGGTTGTCATATAAGGAATTTAGTGGGGTTTGAGGGTTTTAAATGTTATTGTTTTTCTGTATAGTAATATCCCTTCAATCCCCTTGGTTATCTTCCTAGAGTGATATAAAATGCCCTGACTTCTGTGAGAAGTCTTTAGCTTTTGGGAATCCTCACCTAGGTTTCTTTCACCTAGAGAATTGGTTTCTGAGCAAATGCTCCTTCCTTTTACTGAACAGTGAACTGGGAGCCTTTAAATGGAGTGGAGGGAGATGGAAGTGAGGCAGGTAGAATTTGTCATTCTGTCCCCCTGGGAGAATGAGGAAATTAGCATCCAGTTCTCTAGAACCTAGAGTTTCAGGGATCTATTTGAGTGGGAAAAAGCATTCCTTGTTTTTTTGTGACCTACTTAAACATTCTGTGCAAGTTGTAATCATTTGAGGTTTTCTAAGAAAAGAAAAAAAAAAGTCTAAATATAATCCTAAAAGGGAGCTAACCTAACAACAAAGAACACCCGATTGCAGAGATTATTTCTCTGGAAATTGGCAAAAAGAGACAAAAATCTTCCCTGGCCATTACTGGCTATACCTGCTGCTACACCTTATTTCATGCTCTTTCTTCCTGGCAGCACTATTGGCCTTCTCCAACGTGGGCTTCTCCAAACTTCACACCCAGGGGCACACATATCCTATTTCTCCCATCTGGAAAGCTCTGCTCACTTCTCCCCAAGCCCGCTTCCCACCTGCCTTTGAAATGCAGCTAAAGACCGCTTCACAGAGATTCCCTCAATGCCAGCTCTTTCATTATGTCCTTCATTCTTTCTCTCAAACCCCTGGAACTCTCAGAACCTATTAACAGTGTATGACATCCTATGTGCTCTAATGCAGGGACAGCAGAGAATGCAGTCCAGGCTCCTGGTCCAGTAGTGGGGATGGATTGTGCTGGTCCACCCACATGCTGCCATTTGGTCAGCTTTATCATGAGCACTTCCCATTTGCCAGCAGGGGCTAATGGTGCAGGCCAACCATGGAAGAATGTGAAGCTCATCTCAGTTTAACTGACCGGACGCAGCCTGCAGTATGTGTTGTTTCATTCATTCCTGTCTTTGTTCTGTGTGCACATTTGAATTTCATCTTTTCTTCCTAGTGGCAGACGTTCCCATAGACTTTGTGCTTGCATATATTAAGGAATATTTCATCGTCGAGAGGTAATAATAAGAGCAGCTAAAAATTATTGAGAACACATGCTGTTGTAGGTGCTTTTTAAAGCATTTTTATGTGCATTTAATCCTTGCAACAATACTATGAGGTACTTATTATCCCATTTTATGGATGAAGAAAATAAAGCACTGAGAGGTTATGTTACTTTCCCAGGGCCACTTGGCTAGTAAATTCTAAAGCCCAAGCTGTTGACCTTGAGTCTCTGCTCACTCCAGGCTTTGGAGTTACAGGAGATGTACAAGGCTTAATGAACACTGAGTGAACTTACGAGGCAGTTCAGTCATCTGACATGTTCATTAAATCTGATTTGAAAAAATGACAGAGAGAGTTGATAGAGCTTAGAAATTTAGTTCTAGGTGAGATCTTAAAGGTCATGTCACCAAGGAATATGAGACTCTCAAGAGGTTAGATGAGGGTCCTCTGTGTGTCATCTCCTCCTGACCTGTATCTCAATGTCAAAGCTGCCAACAAAAATGAACAAGGAGCAGAGCTTAGTTTGTATGATGTATTCATAATTTTGGGTGCCAAACAGAAGTCTTATGACATGGTATTTTTGCCCAGCTGGGGTTTTCTATACTAGGGCATGACCATGGTTTTAATAGCTTTATTTATTAAAGTTATTAGAAGATAAATATGTACAATCATTGAAACTTTTCTTATTTTATATGAAAGGGAAACTTTAAAAACTTAGATTTAGCAACTAACTTTTATTTAGAACTGACATATGATCTAATATAAAGTTTTCTTACAATCTGAATCTGAAACATTCAGGATTATTTTACTCAGATCTGAAAAGGTAATTTGACATACTGATCTATAAAAGTGTGAATTACTCTGGGGATTAGGAGGTGAGTTTCTGTAGTAATTAGGTATGCCAAAAATAATTTTTTACCCTCCTCCCCCTCTTCCTTCTTTCTTTTCTGCATTTACGTGCATTGCTCTTGGTCTCTCATGTCATTCTTTCAGGATTTTCTAATGTAATGAATTTCTCTTTCTCTACCCTAGAGAGTACCATTATTTCCATTCTTTCATGGAACTGTAAGTGTGTGCAATTTGTTGACCTTGTGGTATTTCAAAGAACTGTAAAATCTCAATTATCAGGAATGCCCAGGGAAAGGGGATTTTAATGGAATGGATTTTTCTATTGAACTGAAGGTTAATCAGGACTCTTTTCCCCACCCTTTTTCAAATTTATTGGTTGCAATTTTTTTCCCTAATACATGAGTGCACTTTCTGGGCTTTATTGAAATGGAAGGTTATCTCATTGACTAGCAATCATAAGCCCTGTGTTTAAGTCCACATTCTTCCACTTGCCAGCTCTATGGTTTGGGGAAGTTATGACACTGAGCCATTTGAAAAATGGAGATGGCAACACTTTTCCTACCTATGTCACCTGGGCTGTTTAGTGTATCAAATTATATAAAGACAGTGGACTTGCTTTGTACAAGTCTTAAGTTTTATTTTAATGAATGATGACAACTACCAAGTTCTGAGTGTCCAGGGGCCAGGTGCTCCATATACACGATTGTTATTTCCACAATAAACCTACTATATATATAGATGTATATAGGTGAGAAAAGTAAGGCTCGGGAGATAAGGGACTTGCCCAAGATTATGTAAATAACAGTGGAACTAAATTTCTTTATAGCAAATTGATACCTTGATTAATCAAAAGTCTTTATTCTAAGTACCATTTCTTGTGGATAAAGAGAGTGTAGAAGATTGCCTAGAAGCATACTGACCTTAGGATGCATTGTTTTGCTTAGGGTTCTTTTACTTATAAGGAACAGCGATGTTAGGTTTCAGAGGGATTTCAGACAAACCCAATGACAGAAACTGAATTATAGTTGAGTCTTAAGGAAGCTGTCATGAAACAAGCCTACTCTTGCCTCTCCTCTTTCTTCTCTTCTCCTTCCTTCTTCTCGCTCTCTCTTTGTCCACACAGGCAAAATCTTCCTTACATATGTGGCCTTCACTCTCTTTTGTCTATTAACTGGCTTCCTCATAACTATAGCTTGCATATGGTTCACCATATGGTTTGGGTCTGTGTCCCCACCCAAATATCATGTTCAATTGTAATCCCCAGTGTTGGAGGATGAGGCTGGTGGGAGGTGATTGGATCATGGGGATGGTCCTTTATGAATGGTTTAGTATCATTCCCTTAGTTCTGTTCTTGTGATAGTGAGTGAGTTATCATGAGATCTGGTTGTTTTAAAGTATGTGGCACCTCCCCTGTCTCTCTCTTCCTCCTGCTCCAGCCATGTGAAGTGCCTTGCTTCCCTTTTGCCTTCTGCCATGACTGGAAGTCCCTTGAGACCTCCCAGAAGCTGATGGCTCCATGACTCCTGTATAGCCTGCAGAACCATGAGCCAATTAAACCTCTTTTCTTTATAAATTACCCAGTCTCAGGTATTTCTCTATAGCAATGTGACAACAGACTAATACAGACTATAGTAGGGACTCTACACCTCCCTATAGCATAGTATCTCTTGATCTGTCCATTTAGCTTTTGCCTTGTTGCTTATTGGAAATTCTCTAGGTCTTGTGGTTCAGATTCCTGAAGGAGGACTCTTATTGACCCAGCTCATCTATTCTAGTCAGATCCCAGGTCACTGACTGCTACAAGCTCATGGATTGCCTGCCTTTGCATCAGGTGTCCTGCTTTGGTGCTGCCCACTTAGCAAAGCTACAGGGAAGTCTAGGAAAAAAAGCAATGTGACAGCTATGTCTATTATCGCTGTTAAAGAAGGCATATATATCATGATATATTTGTTTTTGTAAAAGGCCTTAATATTTTATTGTTATCTTTTAGTTCTTATTATCTTCTTTTCATTCGAAAGACTAGTCCCTCATCTTTCTAAAATATTTCTCAGTAATTGGGTTCCTGTTGACTCAAATTTTACGACACAGAACCTTGTTTATAACCTCCTAACTTACTAATATCAGTTCTATAGTCACATATATCACAATTTTATATGTTTTTAAAGGAGGTAGTAGGAAAACATGTCATAGTTTTAAGTTTTATACTAAGCATAAGTCATGTCATAGTAGAAGTCTTTTTTCTATTAACAGAAGATGTCGTGTCTCAAGGTTGTTGTTGAAATACCTCTAATTAATTTTTTTAATCCTTAAAATAGGAGAATTGAGGGTTTCTGAGTAGTGTGAATACACAAAAAGTGAAAAAAATGGATAATCTTCTAGGAAGGCCTGCAGAACTTAAAACTGAGAACAAGCCTTAGACTTGCTTTCCTTTCCTGGCACTTCCTGGGTTTTGCTTTTCTCCCTGCTGGTAGATTTTGATGGGAAGGTATTTTATTTCTGTTTATCTGAATATCTATTTTACTCACAAACTTTTTTCTTTTATCATAGCTGATATGAAGTGAAAACATGTATCACTTGGCTCAGCATGAACTGCTGTGTGGTAGGAAGTCCCTGTATCAATCATGAACTGGAAGTGGAACAGGGACCTAATTCATATTTATGCTGACCTTGTTGACTGTTGTAAAATAAACTACCATACATCTAAAACCTCACCACACTGGGTTGGATAGCTAAAACTTCTATACTATTCATGGCTTAACTTTTGAGATTTATATGCCTCTTGTAGAGAAAGTACTCATCACTGCTGAAAGTTTAACTTTCTATTTTTGTTATGGTCTCCATTATGTTTCCAAATATTCCTTTACTTAATTTTATGCATAAACTTGAAGGCTTCACTTTCTTAGTGAGACACCAGATTCTTTAGATATAAATTTGACTGTATTGGAAAGCCTGGGTTCATGTGTCTTTAGTCCTTAACTCTCCAGTCCTTGTAGATTTCCTTGTATATAAGTACTTTAACTGAGTTATAGAACCTCTTCCTTTGTGAGCTGGTGTCAGGCTCTGGTGGTAGGTCCTCTTCCTACTCTACATGCTGCCTACCCTCTTATATGGAAAAAGATTAACTGTTTTCCTCACACTCAGCACAAAACACTTCTGGTCACCAAAATGTGTGGGTTTCTCCCACACAAAGCAATTCTCTGACACCAGCTGGATATCCTACAATTCAGTTCAATTCTGTGCTAACTGGAGTTGGCACAGACTCCACATGTTAAGGGTTCAGCCCCACAAGACTGTCCCTGGCTTCAGATGTCAGTCACTAGTGGTAGTTTCCCATGTTACCCATGACTTGTGTCAGACTTGGGGTCCCAAAGCCCCCTTCTCTGGTTTGATCACTTGTTAGAACAGCTCACAGAATGAGGAAAGTGCTTTACTTATTATTAGCCATTGATTATAAGATGATATAAGCCAGGAACTGTCAGAAAGAAAAGATGCACAGGTGAAGGTATGTAGGATGGGGTGTGAACTTCTGTGCCCTCTCTGGGACCACCACTCTCCAGGTACCTCCTCCTGTTTGGCATCCCAGTTATGGAGGCTTCATTACATAAGCATGATTGATTAAATCATGGCCACTAGTGATTTTTTAAAAAATTTTAATTAATACCTAATAATTGTACATCTTTATGGGGTGCAATGTGATATTCCAATTTATATATACATGTGTAATAATCAAATCAGGGTAATTAGCATATCCATCACTTCCAACATTTACAATTTCTTTGTATTGGGAACATTCAAAACCTCACTTCTAGCTACTTGAAAATATATGATAAATTAACATTAACTATAGTCATCCTACAGTACTAATAGAACACTAAAACTTTTTCCTCCCATTTAGCTGTAATTTTGTATCTGTTAACTAACCTCTCCCTCTTCCCTACTTCCCCCTACACTTCCCAGGCTCTAGTAACTACTATTCTACTCTCTATTTATATAAGATCAACTTTTTCAGCTCTCACAAATGAGTAAGAACATGTGGTATTTTTCTTTCTGTGCCTGGCTTATTTCACTTAACATAATGTCTCCCAGCTCATCCATGTTGCTGCGAATGACAAGATTTTGTTCTTTTTTATGGCCGATTAGTATTTCATTGTGTACATATACCACATTTTCTTTATCCATTCATCTGTTGATGGACACTAAGGCTGATTCCATATTTTGTCTAGTGTGAATAGTGCTGCAATAAACATGGGAGTGTAGATATCTCTTCAACATACTGATTTCCTTTCCTTTCGATATATAACCACTAGTGGGATTACTGGATCATATGGTAGTTCTATTTTTAGTTTTTTTTTAAGAATCTCCATACTGCTTCACATAATGGCTGTACTAATTTACATTTCCACCAACAGGATATAAGAATTCCCTTTTCTCCACATCTTCACCAGCATTTGTTATTTTTTGTCTTTTTATAATAACCATTCTAACTGAGGTGAGATGGTATCTCACTGTAGTTTTGATTTGAATTTCCCTAATGGTTAGCAATATTGAGCATTTTTCACACATTTGTTGGTTGTTTGTATGTCTTCCTTTAAGAAACGTCTATTCAGATCATTTGCCCATTTTAAAATTGGGTTATATGGTTTTTTTGCTGTTTGCTGTTTGCTGTTTGAGTTCTTTGTGTATTCTGGATCTTAATTCCTTGTCAGATAAATGGTTTGGAATGATTTTCTCCTGTTCTGCAGGTTGTCTCTTCACTCTGTTGATTGTTTTCTTTGCTGTGCAGAAGCTTTATAGTTTGATATAATCCCATTTGTCTATTTTTGCTTTTGTTGCCTGTGCTTTTGAGGCCTTATCCATAAAATCTTTGCCCAGAACAATGTCCTAAGGTGGTTCCCCTATGTTTTCTTTGAGGGTTTTGCCCTTACTTTTACATCTTTAATAAATTTTGGGTTGATTTTATATATGATGAGAGATAGGGGTCTAGTTTTATTCTTCTGAATATGAATATCCAATTTTCCCATCACCATTTACTGAAAAGGGTGTTTTTTCTTCAGTGTATGTTTTCAGTGCCTGTGTCAAAAATCAATTGGCTGTAAATACATGAATTTATTTCTGGTGCAGTTGGTCTGTGTGTCTGTTTTTATGCCAGTATCCTGTTGTTTTGGTTACTATAGCTTTGTAGTGTATTTTGAAGTCAGGTAGTGTGATACTTCCACCTTCATTCTTTTTCCTCAGGATTACTTTCACTAGTTGAGGTATTTTGTAGTTTCATACACATTTTAGGACTTTTTTTTTCCTACTTCAGTGAAGAATGTTAAAGGTATTTTGATAGGAATTGCATTGAATAAATAGATTGCTTTAAGTAGTATGATCATTTTAACAGCATTAGTTTTTCCAATCCATAATCGTGGGATGTCTTCCCATTTCTTTGTGTCTTCTTCAATTTCTTTCTGAAGTGTTTTATAGTTTTCGTTGCAGAGATATTTCACCTTCTTGGTTAAATTTGTTCAATTTTTTATAGTTATTATAAATGGGATTGCCTTCTTGTATTAGTTTGTTTTCACTCGGCTATAAATAACTGCCTGAGACTGGGTAATTTGTAAAGAAAAGAAGTTTAACTGACTTACAGTTCCACATGGCTAGGGAGGCCTCAGGAATATAATCATGGCAGAAGGTGAAGGAGGACCAAGGCGCGTCTTACATGGTGGCAGGAGAGAGTGTGTAGGGGAAACTACCACTTTTAAACCAATGGATCTCGTGAGAACTCCCTCACTATCATGAAAATAGCATGGGGGAAACCTCCCCCATGATCCAATCACCCCCCACTAGGTCCCTCCTTCAACACTTGGGGATTACAATTCAAGATGAAATTTGGGAGAGGACACAGAGCCAAACCATACCACTTTTTGATTTCTTTTTCAGCTAGTTAATTGGAGTATAGAAACACTATGGATTTTGGTATGTTGATCTTATAATACAATTTCACAGAATTTCTTTCTTTTCTAAGAGTTTTTTGATGGAATCTTTCGATGGAGGTTTTTCCGTATATAAGAATATGTCCTCAGCAAACAGGGACAATTTTACTTCCATCTTTCCAATTTGGATGCCCTTTATTTCATTCTCTTTCCTGATTTTGCTCTGGCTAAGGCTTTTAGTATTATGTTGAATAAGAGTGGTGAAAGTGGGCATCGTGTCTTATTCCAGTTCTTAGAAGAACTCCCCCCAACCACCATTCAATATGATGTTAGCTGTGGGTTTGCCATATATGGCCTCTATTGTGTTGAGTTATATTATTTCTGTACCTAATTTATTGAGAGTTCTTGTCATGAAAAGATTTTGAATTGTAGCACATGCTTATTCTGTGAATACTGAGAGGATTATATTAGTTTTTATTCTTCATTCTGTTGATGTGATGTATGATGTATATTGATTTGCTTATTTGAACCATCCTTGCATCCTTGAGATAAACCCCACTTGATCATGGGGCATAATTCTTTTGATGTGCTATTGAATTTCTTTTGCTAGTATTTTGTTGTAGACTTTTGCATCTATGTTCATCAAATATACTGGTCTGTAGTTTTCTTTCTTTGTTGTGTTCTTTTCTGGTTTTGGTGTGAGAATAATTCTGGCCTCATAGATTAGGTTTGGAAGAATTCCACTCCCCACCTCCATTTTTTGGAATAGTTTGAGATTAATTGGTGTTAGTTCTTGTTTAAAAGTTTGGGGAGTAACATCAGCATAATGTTAGAGGTGCCTAGTGTTCATTCTCCTTATAAGAAAAGACCAAGGCAATGAATACACAGCTAAGATTTGACTGGAGTGTGGGAAGGAGCACATTGGAAGGCAGCAAAGGAGTGGAGATGCACTTGTGGTAAATGGAAGTCCAGGGGGGCAGCATACAGGCACCCAGCCTCTGAAGCACGTCTGCCCCACCCAGATTGGATATGTCTGAAGTCAGGAGACGCTTCCTGTTCTGGCAAAAATCTAAGTAGAAGACCCCTGCCAGCTTCCATTGCCAGTGCCAATACCTACAGTCCTTATAACAAGAGAATTCCACAGTCCTGTCAAGCCATGAGTCCAACTGGGAGAACTGTGGGGATTATACTAAATTAGCAGTACAAGGTGTACACTCTCCACCCCCTGCCCACTCTCTATGAGCCAGGCTGCTGTAGCATGGTGCCATCTTGAGACCAGAGTCACCTCTGGTGTGCACCCTGCTCTGGGAGCCACTAGCCACTGTGCCTGACAAGCACTGGGACTCCGTCTTCATCCCACCAAGCCCATAGGTCATTGAACCCCACAAACTCATCTGTGCAGAGCCTGGGCCCAAGATCAGATTACGACTCCTGCACTACGGGGAAACCAACTCCTGCTGTCTTACCTCCAGCTGAAGGAACAGTCTGATTGTCTCATCCATGGTGAACCCCCACTTAAGCTGGCCAAAACACTACATGCCATCCTTCAAACAGGAAGCTTTCAAGCTTCCATGTAGCTGATATATCCTTGGGTCAGTGGAATGACCATAGGCCATACTCAGAACCTGAGAAACAATGTAGCAATGCCGCTGCCCCCAGCAGACACACCCCTGGTCTGCCCAATGGCCCTAATAATATGGACAGGAGACAGCAAAATACTGGGTAGAAGAGTGTGGTTCCCTGGCAAAGGCCCCACCCTCAAGCCTGGAAACCTATGGCCCTAAATGGGAACAGGCATTCCTGTTTTTGCACCCAAAAGTTCCCTTTTGGCCCACCACACTCTGTGTACTGAACCCATATAAACCCCAAATCCCAGGCTCCATGAACAGATGACTGGAAGAGCAGAAGAGCAGCAGAGAAGGAGAGAAAGAGCACCTGAACATTGAGAGGAGTTCAGCTGGGGATGGTTGGAGATGAGATCAGCCACTGGATGGCCAAACTCCAGGGATCATCTTCCCACTCCATCCCCTTTCCAGCTCCCCATCCATCCTGTTGAGAGCCACCTCCACCAGTCAATAAAACCCTGGCATTCACCATCCTTCAAGTCCGTGTGTGACCTGATTTTTCCTGGATGCTGGACAAGAGCTCAGGATACAGAAAGCCCTTGCGAAAAAGCAGAGGGTTCACTGAGCTGTTTAACACTTAAGCTGTCCATGGACAGTAAAGCTAAAAGAGTGCACTGTAACACATGCTCACTGGAACTTCAGGAGTCACAGACATCCACCCCAGACGCTATTGTGGGGCCAGAGCCCAAAAGCGCTCGCACCAGCTTCTGCACCTGCCCATATGCACGCTCCCCCTCCTGTAAGAGGTTTGAGTGCCAGTAAGCCATCATCATTCTACTTATTTAACATTTAATGTGTATATGGTGTTGGTGCATGATAACATCATGGACCAGATATAATGTTTGCCTCCGAAGAGCTTGTATAGCTATAGGGAAATAAGACTTAGACACTGGGCAGAGGGAGGTTAAACTGACAATGAGTTGTGGGATGTTACAGATAGGAAAGAACATAGGAGTGGTGTTTTCATTTTTATCTGCAGGTTACAAAGCTATGCATAAAGAATAGTAAGAATAGTCTTCTGCTCATATTGACAAATGTGATTTTTAAAAAGCCAAGGTAAATTGATGTATTTTTAGAAACATGAAAAATAATTACAAAAATACTTTTAACATGTTAAATGTTAAAATTGCTAGCATAAAGGAAGTAGGAGAGTGGTCCTTCTGACCAAAAATGCCATTTGACTGCTTGTCATGCAGCCACTGGCTATATTTTTTATGCCTTTTCTGACCCTCCAATTTCCACTTTTGTCACTACATTTTTCCATTTCTAATATCACACTGCATGATGATTTTTGACTTTTAAAACTGATGGCATTTTCACCCTAGAAAAGTGTCATAAAGACACATTAATATTCAGATGATCCCTTATTTTGTAAATAGGGAATTTTTTGCATATATTAAACCAGTAGTTTTCACTTCACTTAATATAACTCATGTTTCCTTGCAGTTGTCCATTTTCAAATCTGTGCCACACGACTATGTACTGGGAAGGAGAAAATGAGAATTACCACAAACAAAATGATAGACTCTGAATCACTTTCTTGACCTCTCTAGTGAGATAATAGTCTTGAAAGGCAGCCTTCGTGGAAAGAGAAATTTCTTTTCTTTTTTTTACTTTTTTCCAAATCTATTTTTTAAAACTTTTCTATTTAGAAATAATTTTAGACTCAAAGAAAAGTTGCAGAAATCAGAGTTCCTGCATACCCTTTAACAGCTTCCCCCAGTGTTAATATTTTACATTACCATAGTAAGAGTATGAAAACCAGGAAATTAACAGTGATATAAAACTGTCACCTTATTTATGAATCTTTATCCAGTTTCGCCAGATTTCCTATTAAAGTGTTTTTCTTGTCCAGGATCCAATTAGGCTCCTACATTGCATTTGGTTGTATTGTCTCCTTAGTTTTGTCCAATATGTGACCTACCTTGAGTCTTTCCTTTCTTTCTTTCTTTTTTTTTAAATTTCATGGCCAACACACTTAAAGAGAACTGGTCAATTATTTATAGAATATCCCTTAATTTGGAATGGTCTTTTTTTATTATTAGTACATTAGTACATTGAGGTTGGCCATTTTGGCAAGAATGTCACTGAAGTGATGTGCCCATCTTAGCACATCATATCAGTGGGCACATGATGTCGATATGCCTGATTACTGGTGATGTTAGCCTGGATCACTCAGTTAAGGTGATGTCTGCCAGGTTTCTCAATTATGAAGTCACTATTTTTCCCTTGACACTCACTGAATATCTTCTGGGGAGATACTTGAAGACTATGCAAATATTTCATTTCTTGCCATACTTTTGCACACTAATTTGAGCAGCCATTGATTGTTCTTGCCTGCAACATTTATTACTGTGCTGCTGCCTAATGGCTATTTTTTATTTTTCCTAATTTATTCTAAATTTATTCAATGGCAATCCATTGTCAGAAGTTGCCCCTTCTTCCTCATTTACTTTTTTATTCAATTATTTATTTATATTAGCATGAACTCATGGGTCATCATTTGATACTATCATAACTTTGTTGCTCAAATTTGTCTAGCTCTGGTCTTTGGGAGATCCTTCATATTGCTTCTCTGTCTTTTCAACATGTCCCCAGATTTTTCTGAGCACATTCTCACTTGGCAACACAAGTTTTTCCTGAATTATCTTTTATTTCCCTTACCCTAGCTCTGGAATCACCATTTCCCTGGAGTTAATTCTGTAGCCTTGATTTCTTTTATTCAGGAATGGTATTTACAGCCAAGATCTGGGCAGATATACTATTGCTATAGGGTGTTATTGAAACAGGAAATCTTCCCTGACCCCTTCACAGGACTTGTGAAGGGGGGTAGCTCATTTACTGAGCCCGCAGCTCTCAATCCCTCATGGGACAGGGAGCACGCAGGTGAGTGGGTACAGGGGCTGGCATGAGTGCTTCTGGGCACTGGCAGGAACAGAACTTCCTGTGGCCCCACAGCAGCATCTGCGGGGGGTACCTGTTTTGAGACCCATGGAGCTTCAGAAGGTGTGTGTTACAGTTGTGCTCTTTTAGCTTTGCCCTCTGCTGATGGCTTAAGTGTTTAACAGCTCAGCGTGACAACCCTCTGTATCCTCAGCTCTTGTTCGGCATCCAGGAAGAATCAGGTGGCATGAACGAACTGAGGATGGTAAATGCAGGGGATTTCGTTGCCAATGAAAGTGGCTGTCAGTATAATGGAGAGCTGGAAAGGGGATGAACTGGGAAGGTGGTTTTCCTTGGAGTTCAGCCATCCTGGGCCAAACTCTTCTCCGAGGTCTCACCATCAAGCCATCCCTCTGAAATCAAGCTGCTTCTCCTTGACATCAAGCTGCTTTTTCTCTTCTTTCCTTTGCTGCTGCCCCGCTGCCAGTGGAGCCTGGGGTTTTTATGGTTACATGATAGGGGGTGGGGCAGGCCAGGGTGATTTTGGAAAAGGCAACATTTAAGAGGGAAAACAGGAATGCATGTTCTCACTTTGGGCTGAGGGTCCAGGCTTGAGGGTGGGGCTTTGCCAGGGATCCCACCCTCTTCTATGCAGTATTTCCCCTGCCTCCTGTCCATACCATTATTGTCTCTAGTCCTGCTCAGTCAACAGAAGTAGGATATATATACGTCCATATTTATTTATTATGCATATTAAAGTATACATATTAAAAATTATGCATTTATACCTCTGATTCCAACCCCACACTGCTGGTTTCATTCTAGCCTTTCTCTTCTTTGTTGCTTCTTTTGCTGATAGTGAGAAACTAGCTCATTATATTTACTTAAGTTTTGATCCTAGTATATACACAAACTAGTTTTGGAATAATCAGCCTACATTAGCCTAGAATACAGAATTTGGGTACAATTTTTTTTTTTTTGGTCATAAGTCTTACAGTATTCATGCAAAATACTGTTTTCCAAAGATATTTAGAATGGCTCTTTCTTCACCAGTCTCTTCACTTTGATTATGTTAGTTATTTGTGATATAGTTAGGTTCATTTGTCACTATTTATCTTCCATTTGAGGTTCCCATCACATCCTGGTTTATTTTTAATTATTTATTTTGTGTGTGTGTGTGTGAACCATTACCATGGTTCTAAGAATCAGAACTGTGGGGAAAAAAATAGTATTCTCAGAGAAGCATTGCTTCCTCATTCAGCCTTGTCCTATTATTCTTTCCACCCTATTCTCACTCACCCCCTCTAGGTAACCAATCTCATTAACTTCTGGTTTATCTTTCCTGTATTTCTTTTGTATTTGTACAAATGAGCAGATAGGTGTACAATTTCTTACACTCCTTTTATGCACAAAGGTTAGCACTATAGATACTCTTTTTTACTTTGCTTTTTTGTAAAAAAAAATAATAATAATAACAGTATATGCTGGAAATCACAGACATTTTCCACATTCCTTTTTACTGCTGCATAGTGCTCCATTGTATGAAGGTAACTTCATTTATCCAACAACTGTCCTTTCTATAATAATTTTGGTTGCTTCCAGTTTTTTTGCAATTACAAACAATGCTGCAATGACTAACCTTGGACATATGTGTGTGTGTGTGTGTGTGTGTGTGTGTGTGTATGATTGGGGGTGTATCTGCGGGATAGGTTCCTAGAAGTGAGATTGCAGGCCCAAAAGATAAGTGTGTATGTAGCTCTGTTAGGTTTTGCCAAAATTCCCTCTGGAAAGCTTCTACCAGTTTGCATTGTGTGAAATTATCTGTTTCCTTATAGTCTCCCGACAGAATACGTCCTCACGCTTTTTTATTTTTTCTGATATAAGAAGTACAACATGGTATCACAGTATTGTTTTGATTTTATTTCTGTAACTATGAGTGAATTTGGACGTTTTAACCTTTGAAAAAAATTTCTGTTCATGTATTTTGCCATCTTGCTATGAGGTTTTTGTCCTTTGTCCCATAACACTGATATATTTTCTCCCAGTTTGTCTGTTGTCATTTGACTCTATTTATTCTTGATATGTAATCTTAAGAACATTTTTTGTAGTCAAATTTTTATTTTTTAAAATTTTATTGCTTCTGGATTTTGAATTATAGTTAGAAAGCCTTTCTCATACCTAGGTTGAAAAGGAATACCCCCATGCTTTTTTCTAGGATTTTTATGGCTCCTTTCCTTTTTCTCTATTTAGATTCCTAATCCTCTTGGAGCACATTTTTGTTTATGGTGTAAGTTACAGATCTAATTTTATCTTTTTTCCCCAGTGGATGCCCAATTGTTTGAGCACCATTTATCATAAAGTCCATCTTTGAGGTCAGGCGCAGTGGCTCACACGTGTAATCTCAGCATTTTGGGAGGCCAAGGTTTAAGGATTGCCTGAGTCCAGGAGTTCAAGACCAGCCTGGGCAACATGGTGAAACCCCGTCTCTACTAAAAATAAAAAAATTAGGTGGGTGTCATGGTGCAGGCCTGTAATCCTAGCTACTCAGGAGGTGGAGCTACAAGAATCGCCTGAACTTGGGAGGCAGAGGTTGCAGTGAGCTGAGATGGTGCCACTGCACTCCAGCCTGGGCAACAGAGTGATACTCTGTCTCAAAATAAAAAAATTAAAAATAAATAAAATAGGCCGGGCGCGGTGGCTCAAGCCTGTAATCCCAGCACTTTGGGAGGCCGAGACGGGCGGATCACGAGGTCAGGAGATCGAGACCAGCCTGGCTAACACGGTGAAACCCCGTCTCTACTAAAAAATACAAAAAACTAGCCGGGCGAGGCGGCGGGCGCCTGTAGTCCTAGCTACTAGGGAGGCTGAGGCAGGAGAATGGCGTAAACCCGGGAGGCAGAGTTTGCAGTGAGCTGAGATCTGGCCACTGCACTCCAGCCTGGGCGACAGAGCGAGACTCCGTCTCAAAAAAAAAAAAAAAAAAAATTAAAAAGTAAATAAATAAAATAAAATAAGATAAAGTCCATTTTTGTACCAGTCATTTGAGATCCCACCTTTATCACATATTACATTTCCAGATGAATTTGTGTCTATTTCTAAGCTTTCTATTCTATTCCACTGGTCTATTTGTCTATTCTTGTACTAGCACTAAGCTTTTAATTATAGAGAACTTATAGTATGTTTTAATGACTGATATATGACTCATCCCTCAAATTGATTTTTCTTTTGAGTGTGTCTTGGCTATTGTTACATGTTTGTTTTTCTATGTAAACTATAATATTAGCTTATCTAACTTCATGAAGAAGCTTGTTGGTATTTTCATTGAGATTGTCCTAAATATATAAATTAATTTAGGGAGAGCTGACATATTTATAATATTGAGTTGCATTGTCCAAGAACAGAAGATGTCTTTCCATTTGTTCAAGTCTACCTGTCTATTCTTGATACTTCATGTCTTTCAAAAGTGCTTCTTGTCTATTCTTGACTCTTTACTTTTCCATATGCATTAGAATTAACTTGGCAAGTTCTGTTAAAAACTTGTTGATTGAAATTGCATTAAATGTATAGATTAACTTGATGATAACTAAGATCTTTATGATTTTAAACTTTCTAATTAATGAATAAATATATATCTTCATTTATTTCACTTTTCTTTTAGTCTTACAATATATTTTTATAATTTTCCTTCATAGAGTCGTGTATATCTATTGTTAGGTTATTCCTAGGTCCTTATTTGCATTTGTTTTTTGTTGTTGCTGTTGTAAATGGAATCTATTTTAAAATTACATTTTCCTAATTGTTTGTGGCTGATGTATAAGAATGTTATTTATATATGCATGTTGATATTTTAATCCATCAGCATTGCTGAACTCACATCATCTACGAATAATTACAGTCCTGTTTCTTTCTTCCCAATCCTTTACTCGTTTTATGCCTTGTCTTATTGTACTGTGTAATATCCTCTACAACAAAATTAACGAGAGGTGATTATAATGGGTATTCATCCTTTGTTCAGAACTTAAACAGGAGTATTTCTGAATTTCATCATGGAGTATAATATTTGCTGTACAGTTTTGGTTGATAACCTTTATTAGTTTAAGAAAGTTCCCTTCTTTTTTTGTTAGCTATCAGTTTAATCATGAAAAGGTTATTGAAGTCTACAAAATATTTGTTCTGCATGTATTGAAGTGTGTATATATTTCTCTTTATATAAAGTTGTGTTTTTAAATAATTAACAATATAATTGTGTTATTAATAATTTTAAATATATTAATAAATATTAATGTAATTAAATACAATGCTAGAATCCATTTACTAATATTTTATTTAAAGTTTTTTGTCTTTGCTTGGGAATGTGATTGACCTTTTAATTTTGTCTGTTTATTAGAATCAAGGTATATCTGCCTCATGAAAGGTATGTGTTTGTTTTTCCTTTCTATTCTCTGAAAGATTTTTGGATTATCTATTCCTTTAGCATATGGTAGAACAATCCTAAAAAACTTTTGGGCTGGTGTTTTTAATGGGTAGATTTTAATTACTGATTCAGTTTCTTCGGTTGTTCAATAGTTTATTCAAATTTTCTGTTTCTTTTTTGAGTTAGTTTTGCGTCTACATTTGTTTTGAAGAAATTGCCTGTTTTACGTATTTTCTAATTAATTTATAATATAGTTGTTCAAAGCGTTATTTCATGAATGTTAAATATCCACCATATTTGTAACTATGTCTTCTTTTGTTCACAGCACCTTTTTTTTTTTTTTTTTTTTTTTTTGTCTGAGTCCCACTCTGTCGCCCATGCTGGAGAGCAGTGGTGTGATCTCGGCTCACTGCAAACTCCACCTCCTGGGTTCAAGTGATTCTCTTGCCTCAGCCCCCTGACTAGCTGTTCACAGAGCCTTCTATTCTTACTCTTCATTAAAAATCTTGCTAAAAGTTTGTCAATTTTCCACAAAACAAATTTAGGATTGTGATACTTTCTATTGTTTCATTGTCTTTAGTTTATTAATTTTCAGTCATATCTTTATCATTTTCTTCCCTCTATTCAACTTGCCTATCGTAGATAGGTTTTTTTTCCTTCTAATTTCTTGGGTTGTATGTTTGGTTCATTAATTTTCAACTCATTTATGTCAAATGCATGTATTTAAGACGATGAATTTTCCTTTAACTGTAATGATAGCTGCACCTCACACATTTTTACAAATAGTTTTAGTTATAACTCAGTACTAAATATTTTTTAATGTCTGTTATCATTTATTTCCTGTTTGATTAATGATTTACCTAAAAGCATTTTCAAAAACTTATTGCCGTAAATGTATTCAGTCTTTTTATTTGGCTAATAGCTTGAAACAAAGTTGAATAAGATCTTGCCTAGAGAAAAAGCATGTTTTTAAATCCCCAGATTTATGGAGTTCTTTTTGCTTTTTAAAAGATTATTGATTTATAACTTAATAGCATTATGGTTGATGACTTGGTATATATGATATCAGTTCTTTGCTATATGTTGAGATGTGCTTTGTGGCCTAAAATGTGGTCAGTTTCTGCAAATGTACAATGTGCACTTAAACAGAACATACATTCTTTTTTTGTTAGGTACGGAAATCCATATATGTCAATTTATATAAGTGGTTCCAATCCTTTAATGCCATAACATGTATAGAAAATTCTAATATTTGTATAGCACAGTAGCATAAGTTGGAGTTTATTTGAAAATGTCTTGCAGGGCTTACTAAAATATTTATTGTACCTTTTAAAATGTTATATAATTATAAGGAAAAATAAGTATTAGATAAGATATCGTTAAATTTTTATAAGCCTAAATAAAATATTTTCAGAATTTTACTTGAGAAACTTATAAGGAAAAATAAGTATTAGATAAGATATTGTTAAATTTTTATAAGCCTAAATAAAACATTTTCAGAATTTTACTTGAGAACATAACTATTTTAATCAGATTTTATGTTTGAAGTAGCTATAGATCATTCCTGATTAAGATGTTTTAATAATGACCTTTTCTAATCTCTTCAAATTCATGGTGTTGAAAACCCAATGAAAATATTTGTCCCGATAAATTACCAAAATAATTTTACAATGTTTTAAAAACAATTCAAACTGTTGATATTATATAGGAAGCATCTAAAGCTCTTCCTTAATTTCACTAAGAAAATGTAATTTGAAATTTCTTGTGATAGGGCATGGTAGCTCTGTAACGTGTCCACTTGGCTAGTTGGACTGTGTCTCCCAGAAGCCCTTTCCCTATGTGTTTTCAGTCAGGATGGGCTTCAGCAGGCATTTTTGCATGAGATTTGGAGGGTAGAAGTGAAGCAGAAGCCATTCTGTTTTGTATGCTGGGAAGGTTGGAGCAGGGGTGTTTTAAGGCTCACATGTGTTGCTTTATCTTTCGGCTCATCTCATTTGCTTAGGGTAGCATCTGGACCTGGAACTGCTGCACCTTCCCCTGAATCTTCCTTTGCCTTCTCCATTTCCTGAGCCAAGTGTGTGTTTATGTGTTTAGCTCTGGGACAAAGGGCATTAGCATCTCCTGCAGGACACTCACTTCATCAAGGCTGGAGAGAGCAAGAACTGACACTGGTTGCAGGCCATCCTTTTAGGTTACATCTTGACCTTAATCTCTCCTATTTATATGCACCTTGCTTGCTCTTGGGTTTCAAATCCAGCACTAGACACAAAAATAATAGCTTATTGGTGGCAGAGGCCGGGGAGGCTTTGGAGGGCGAGGCGGCTTCCAAGGAGGCAGAGGAGGAGGAGGTGACCACAAGCCACAAGGAAAGAAGACGAAGTTTGAATAGCTTCTGTCCCTCTGCTTTCCCTTTTCCATTTGAAAGAAAGGACTCTGGGATTTTTACTGTTACCTGATCAATGACAGAGCCTTCTGAGGACATTCCAAGACAGTATACAGTCCTGTGGTCTCCTTGGAAATCTGTCTAGTTAACATTTCAAGGGCAATACCTTGTTGGTTTTGACTGGATATTCATATAAACTTTTTAAAGAGTTGAGTGATAGAGCTAACCCTTATCTGTAAGTTTTGAATTTATATTGTTTCATCCCATGTATAAAACCATTTTTTCCTACAAAAAAAAAAATAATAATAGCTTAATAGAAACTGTTCAACCACGGCAAAGTGCGGTGGCTCACACCTGTAATCTCAGCACTTTTGGAGGCCGAGGTAGGTGGATCTTGACCGAGGTGGTCAAGAGTTCGAGACCAGCCTGGCTAACATGGCGAAACCCTGTCTCTTTACTAAAAATACAAAAAATTAGCTGGGCCTGGTGGTGGGCGCCTATAGTCCCAGCTACTCAGGAGGCTGAGGCAAGATAATCGCTTGAAACTCGGAGGCAGAGGTTGCAGTGAGCAGAGATTGCACCATTGCACTCTATTTAGCCTGGGGAACAAGGGCAAAACTCCGTCTCAAAAAAAAAAAGAAAAAAAAAAAAAGAGAGAGAGACTGTTTAATCAGCTTCCATAGTTGCATAAGGTGAAATCCTTGTCTGTCTGTCTGTCTATCTATCTATCTATCTATCTATCTATCTATCTATCTATCATCTATTAATTATCTATCTTTTTCTCTATCTAGCTGTCTATTTGGATGTCTGGCCATCTTATCCCCAAAAAGTTCTTCTTCTCTGTCTGAACCCTGACTTATACATAGGACAGATAAATTTCAAATCCAAATAAAATTTCACATACCAGGTATTTTAAAATTCTACTGAAATTCTACTATTAGAACAGTTACCTCTAGCTTGCAGGCCATTCAAGTGCATATTAGTCACAAACAGACAAAAGCATCAATGGTGGATTAAAGACAACTGCAAATTCTTTGATATTTCTCCCATTTAGAGGTGGGGTCTACTTTCCCTTTTCTTGAATCTAGGCTGGCCTGTGACTGCTTTAGCCAATTGAATAGGGAAGAGTGATGCTGTGCTGTTTCCAGGCCTGTTCTTTAAAAGGACTTGGAAGCTTCTGCCTTGGCCTCTTGGTGCCTGAGTTGCTGTATAAGAATCTGACTACCTTGCTGGAGAGACCTTGTGGAGAAGACTTGACCTTATATGCAGAGGTAGAGGAGCCCTGGTTAGTCCAGCCATCTAGCCATGCTGTCAAAAGTAGCAGGTATGTGAGAACAGCTGTCTTGATTCCTCCAGCCCAGCCCAGCCACCAACTGAATAATACCAAGTATATGTACCTCAAATGGAGCAAAAGAACTGCTCAGCTAAGTCCTGCCCAATGTCCTGACTCAGAAGATAATGAGAGATAATGAAATCATTGTTGTTTTAAGCCACTGTGTTTTGAGGTAGTTTCTTACACAGCAATGGATAACAGAACATTATTTAATATATATATATGTAAAGACAGGTATTTGGGACCAATGCCTGGATTAGCACTTACCAGGAGTCCCCTTTCCCCACCTCTCCACCCCATGCTGCAGTTTGGGTTGTATTCCTTGCTCAGTCACCTGGAGCATCCATTCCCCTGGAGCTCCACGAGCCCTTTGGACTCAGAGAGCAGGGGTTTGCCCTGCAGTGCCTGCTGAAGTACATCTCCAGGAAGTAGAGCACCTTGGCCATGCACAGTGCATCTGGCAGAGCAGTGAGGGCTCCATTTTGCTCATTGCACTCAAGATCTCCAGGGACTGTGGGGTCCCCTGTCAGACCTTGCTCTGCTCCATCCTCTCTACAAGGAGCCTTGGATAAGGCTTCTAACATCCTGGAGGCTCCAGGCAGCCAGGCCCTGCCAGACTGCCCTGAGGGCCAAAGGGATTAATATCTCACAGCACATCTGTAAGTGATTCTTGGCATTCCAGGGAGTCTGGCACAACTGTGAGCAGCTCTGAATTAAATCAAGCTTCTTAATTTGTGCAGCTCAATTTTTTTATTTATTTATTTTTTTTTTTTTGTATTTTTGAGACGGAGTCTCGGTCTGTCGCCCAGGCTGGAGGGCAGTGGCATGATCTTGGCTCACTGCAAGCTCCGCCTCCCGGGTTCACCCCATTCTCCTGCCTCAGTCTCCCGAGTAGCTGGAACTACAGGCGCCCGCCACCACGCCTGGCTCATTTTTTGTATTTTTAGTAGAGATGGGGTTTCACTGTGGTCTCAATTGCCTGACCTCGTGATCCGCCTGCCTCGGCCTCCCAAAGTGCTGGGATTACAGGCATGAGCCACTGTGCCCGGCCAGCTCAAATTTTTAAAATTCTTACTAATTTTTTATTTGCTAGATCACCCCCTTTCTGTCTTGTCTTTTATTATCTATTTAATCCTATCCTTTTTTTGAAATCCTAACTTAGTCACTATTGTTGTGCTAATCAGCTGCCTTTGCTTTCAGATCCATTTCCTGCTCTTGTCTTACTCTACTCTGTATTACAGCCAACCACATTTCCAGGCTCCCTTGTCCTCTGCTATCTGGGTGAGTTTTGTCAGTGGAAGACATTGGTGGAAGGTTGGATGCTTCTTCTAGCATCTCTGGTGGTATCTGTGTCTCCTCCATGATTTCAGCTCCCACTGGGTGTCACTCACTTTGTGGTTTTAGTGCTTGCCCAATGGCCTGGCTTCTGAGCCCTGCTTCTGCAGCCCAGGGAGAGTAGCAGCAGCCTGCTGTTTCAGTGTCTGGGTTGTCACTCTATTCCTGTTTGACTTCTCTGTGCTTCCATGACCCATGTAAGTCATTAAATTCCCTCTGTCAGAAAGACTTAGGTTCCTGTTTCATGACTGGATGCTGACTGATAATGTTATTATTATTGTAACTATTATCGTCGTTATTGTTTCTATTATTTTATACTGTCAATGTCTGTTTAAATTTACCCATGTGTTTTCAAATTACTTTGATCACCTTGCATTTTGCATTCCACTTCTTTACTTTGGTTAAAGTTTTCTTCTTTTTGCAACATATCCTTAGTATTTATTTCTGTAAGGGTGTGTGTTTTAGATAACTTACAGATTCAAAATTTTAAAATATGAGTTTTTGTCATTTACTTAAGATCTGTATGCAAGAAGGAATGAAAAAGATGAACAGGTAGAGGCAAGGACTACCTACCACAACTCAGGTCGATATTAATTTTATGATTTAATTAATTCCATAAATTCTCTTTTCTATATGAATACAAGGTTCCTCCCTCCGTGTACTCACACATCTACCTCTTCTAGAAGTTGCCTTGGTATCCACAAAGAAGTTGAGGCGGTCCAGTACTCATAAGCCAACAAACTTCAAAGGAGAGTCAAATGTCCATTTTCAAAACAAGAGTATTGAAGAGTTGAAATAAACACACGAAAAGAGATTCAAATGTACATCTTAAAAGGAAGAGGAGATACTTTGAAGAAGCAGGGGAATGTGACGTTGAAAGTCTCTGAAGAGGTTATGATAGTAGTTTAAGGGAGTAGAACATTAAAACATTTTTGTCTGTTCAATCTTAATTTTTAAAAATGATAGCATAGAGTTTGGCCAATTATGGAGGGGCAGATTTCATCATTGTCAATGAGCAGTAAGCTTCCTTGGTTTTTTATTTGGGAAGTGTATTTATTTTACTTTCACTTTTGAATGAGATTTAGCTGATGCAATGGACTGAATTGTGTTCCTCCAGAATTTGTATGTTGAAGCTCTAATGGCAAATGTTACAGTATTTGGAGACAGGGCCTTTAAAGAGGTAATTAAGGTTAACTAAGGTCATAAGGATAGAGACTAACCCAATGTCACTGTCCTTATAAGAAGAGA
This sequence comes from Macaca mulatta, assembly GCF_049350105.2. Taxonomy (NCBI): domain Eukaryota; kingdom Metazoa; phylum Chordata; class Mammalia; order Primates; family Cercopithecidae; genus Macaca; species Macaca mulatta. The sequence continues at coordinate 137,279,381 of NC_133410.1, forward strand.
AACCTGGCTGGCACCGTGGCTCACGCCTGTAATTCCAGTGCTTTGGGAGGCCGAGGCGGGCGGATCACGAGGTCAGGAGATCGAGAACGTACTGGCTAGCACAGTGAAACCCCGTCTCTACTAAAAATACAAAAAGTTGGACGGGCGTGCTGGTGGGCACCTGTAGTCCCAGCTGCTGGGGAGGCTGAGGCGGGAGAATGGCGTGGGCACGGGAGGCGGAGCTTGCAGTGAGCCAAGATCGCTCCACTGCACTCCAGTGTGGGCGACAGAGAGAGACTCCGTCTTAAAAAAAAAAAAAAAAGAGACACCCGGGATGCGTTTGCACAGAGAAAAGGCCACAGGAAGATACTGCAAGAAGAGGGTGCTCTGCAAGTCAAGGAGAAACCAAACCTAACACTTTGATCTTTGACTTCTGGGCTCCGTAACTGTGAAAAATAAGCTTCTGTTGTTTAAGCCACCTAGTTTGAGGTATGTTGTTATGGCAGCCCTAGAAAACTAAATACAGCTGAGTATAGAATTCTACGTTGATGATTTTGCTTTTATAGTATTTTTATAGTATTTTGAGATGTGTGTCTTTGAAGTTCTGCAGTTGCATTATATTGTGGCTTGCTTTGGATTTGTTTTGTTTAAGCTTTATTTATCCTTCCTGGAATTCATTACAATTTTTGAACTTCACGATTCAAGTGTTTTAATCATGGATGAAAACATTTCAACCATTATCTCTTCAAGTATTGCCCCCGTCTTATTTTCCTCTATTTCGCATTCTTGGAATTAAATCTGTTGGTCCTCCTCATTGCGTCTTCCATGTCCCTTAAGCTTCCATATTTTCCAGATCTTTATATCTCTGTGCCTATTGAGTAATGTCCTAAAATCTGTTTTCCAGTTTATAAATTCTCTTGCTGTATCTACTCATTTAAGTTTTTAATTTCCTTGACATATACCTATGTGAATGGGTGGGTTTTTACTTAGACTACCTTTTCATGTAGAACATAGCTTCTATGCAAGGTTCTGAATTCCAATTTCCTGCCCACTTGGGCCAAATGCTTACTTCATGTTTCTACATGAGCATGAAATCCCAAGCCCTTGGGTGAACAGAATCAATAATCACCGGTCCGGCACGGTGACTCACGCCTGTAATCTCAGCACTTTGGGAGGCTGAGACCAGACTGGCCAACATGGTGAAATCTTGTCTCTACTAAAAATCCCAAAAAAATAAAAAGTAAATAAATAAAATTAGCCCAGAGTGGTGGCATGCGCCTGTAATCCCAGCTACTTGCGAGGCTGAGGCAAGAGAATCTCTTGAACCCAGCAGGTGGAGGTTGCAGTGAGCTGAGATCGCCCCACTGCACTCCAACCTGGGTGACAAAGCGAGACTCCATCTCAAAAAAATAACAATAAATAATAATAATCACCCCTCCACCTCCACAGCACAGCTACGTCATGAACTGACACCTTGAAACTTTGTTCTGTTTTCAATTATCTCTTGGTTTCTGATGCCTGGGCATTTCTTTTTCTTTCTTGAGAGCTTAAGCATGAATATAAAACATTTCAAATTTTATATTTTATCCAGTATTTCTAGTTTTTTAATAGTGAGATTTATCTTACTCTCTCATTTTATTAAAACAGAAAGTCTTGAGTAACATTTTAAAACTGAGAAAAAAAGTCTCATTATTAGTTTTAGAAAAAGCGAGACAATCTGTGTTGTTCTGGCACCAAGACAAAGTTCTAGAAGATTCTCTCTTGATCCTTAAACAGCATAGAAAAACCAGGTAAGTTGACTATGTTCATGTTTAGGCGTATGATGGTCAATGGATCCAAAACCTACCCTATATCTACATCTTGGTAGCCACATTAATCTGACATCTGACAGCAAGAGTAATGATTGGGTTCACTGGAAATCTTTGTGAAGTACAAGTGAAGTCCTTGTGAAGTCAGAGTGAGTGTCAGAACTTTGAGTTCTAGTCGTGGCTCTAGACTGATTCAAAAGGTCAGGGCCTAATCAATTTACTCGTTAACTTATAATCATAATTAATTAGATTTTATTAATATGAGAATAAAAGAATTGTTCAGCACCTACTAAGCCAAATCCTAGTGATATGGAGAAGCAGATAAAAGTTGCTGCTCTCAAAGAACACAGTTGAGTAATAGGAGACTGGCTTGGAATCATCTATCCTACAAGTGAAATTTTGATGGATTTTTGTTGAGGTGCAAAGGATGGAGCAGTCAGTTGAATCTTGCAGGGGGTACTATAATCAGAAAGTTCCAAGAGTAGTAAATGAGAATTCTGGAGGCCTAAGATCTTGCCATCGGATTTGTAGAAGGATATTTAAGGTGTGCAGGCTCCTCCATGAGTAGCCCCAATGCCTTGGGTAGAATGGATACAAAGGTACGGACTTTTTGCATCCTTCGCAGGATATCAGGAGGCTTAGAGCAATATCTGCAAAATGTTGGCAATTGCTGAAATGCAGCCCTACAGCATCCATGGGGTCTTGCCCTTCTTCAACCATTCAGTAAATAGCACTCAGTAGAAATTCTGGCTGAGGATACTTGTTTTCAAAACAACAGCCCTGAGCCAACCTTCTTAAGTAGTTCCATATGCTTTTATGGAGAGTTTATGGATTGTGGCCTTTGGAATTCTTTTGTTTATCACTGGGAATTCAAGTCCTGAAAGCTGCTAACTAACCATGAGGTCCGCTGGTTATACAAGCTGTTGGACCTCTTAAGGACTTTGACATAAGGACCACTTTCTGTGAAATAAGAACTAGTGGTTTAAAAAGAGTGTACTTAACAGTATCATGTAAGTATCAGATTCTGTATGTCATTACTAGCCAGGGTTTTTTTAAAAAAACTGGACTGTGCTGCCTTGTGTGTACATTTAAATGAGGCCCTTAAAGGGAAATCTGAGCAATGTCTTCAAACAAAGACTTATAATCAGAGGGGTCTTTTTTTTTTTTTTTTTTTTTACAAAAAATGAGTAACTATCTTCAGCAGACCTAAAATCAGGATGGAAAGGTGGGTACTTCCCCACCTGGGCCCCAAAGCAGGGCCCTTCAAAATACTGAAGGTCCAGCATTCCCCGGGCAATTCTTCCTCAGTCTCTGTCCTCCCCACCGCCGTCAATGCCCAGCTTGCAGTGATATTCTTTTACCCTTTACTAATCTAATGCCAAACACATGTAGGTTCTATCCTGTTTCCAGGAAAGAGGTTTCCATGAATTGCCTCATCAGCCTTACTAATAGCTACAATATATGGAGCACTTTGTGCCCAGCACTCGATTCCTTTTATACTTGATGTCTTTTCATCCTTTCTTCACAATAGCCCCATGAGATGGGTGCTATAATTATTTCTCATTTTACAGATAAGGAAACCAAAGCTCAGAGAGTCTGAGCAATTTGCTTGAAGTTACTTAACAGCTATATTAGCCTACTACTTGTAATTCGACTACCTGTGTCCAAGGCTACATAAATTCAGGTCGCCTGACTCAAAGCTCTTAGTCAACATGCTAGCCTCCTTCTCAGTCTCTCATAGGAAAAATCTATATGTTTCTTATGAGATCTAGCTTGATCTCTAAGTCTCCATTCCAGCTTGGAAGAACTATGGTTCTTCTGCAATGTCAGTTGTGTTGCTGTTCATGCTGTTTTCATGTAAAACAACGTAAGAAAGAGGCTGATAATCTCCCTCCATGAAACAGTTCTTCACACATTTAAAATCATCCATGGCTGATCATAAATGCTTCTCCAGAGAGTGAACGGTCATGGCTGGTGCGGAAGGGTAACACTCTGCAAAGGCGGATGTGAGACCTGGCAGCTCTGCCTGTGTACATATAGCTTAGGGCTGACAAGTGAGTCAGCAGAAGTGAGCAGACAATACTGCATTGAGTTTTAACATGATGAGTCAGCCTTGCTATCTGGCCAGCTTCAGTGCAACCCCCTGAAGTTTTAACAGAATATTAATTGCCTTTTCACTTCCCGTTCCACACAGCTGGGTGGGATTGCTACCAGCCACACTGTTGAGAAGTTACACATTTTAGCCCAGCCTAGAAAGGTTTCCTGTGGTGGGTGAAATGGCAACATGCACAAAGGTCAAACTCCAGATGTGGGAATCTGACCTTTCCTCCTCTTGGGGAAAACATTGCCTCATTATAATCTCAAAAGATTTTTGTACAGGTTTAAGGCTAGAGTCTACTGAAAGATCCAAACTCCTCTAACATAGAGGATGCCAGCCTGTTTCATGTAAATTTATCCAAGACTTTGAGACCACCTACAAAATTCCTGAGCCAAGGGACCAGAGGATGTAGGTGAATGTTTAGGCATTTCTGAAGCAGGGAGCTAGACCTAGAAGTTGCTGCTTGCTCCTAGAAGTTGGAAGGCATTTCAAGATGAGGAATGAGTTGTTTCTGGATTGATGCCTTCACTGGCTAGAAATGCCAGTGGGTGGTGGAAAGAGTACATGGCAGGATGATAAGGAGTTTCACATTAATTCATTCATTTATTCATCTGTGTATTCATTTTATAAAAATTCATATCAGATTTGCAAAATTCACTCACAATACACTCAGAGATGATAAAAAATGTAACTTAATTCTTTTTATTAACTGGTGGAATATTTCTCTCGAATTTCCACCACTGGACCCCAGAGTGGGAATTAAATTTTAGCCCAATCTCGTAAACTTAGTTCCAATGTAATTATTCAGGTTGAGCTAAAAGTTTCTTTTCATCTTTCAGGTTTCCTCTCCATGCCTCTACTCCTATGCAATTTGACCTCTGAGTATGCAGCTGGTGATAGATGGAAACCCTTGTTCATAAACTTTGTGGCACTGTTGGCAGGATGAGGGGACTTCTGGATCCTCACTGGTCACTGTGGCAGAGTGGCTGGTGTTGTCTGCTCCCTAGACAGGAACCCACTGAAGAATCTGACATTTTTTGATATGCTGGCATTCATTGTTACAACCCGTCACCATCCCAGCCATCAATCCAGGCCATGGGGTCCATGTCCATGGTGGGAAAGAGGAGGAGGAAGCTGGCTTTGTTCTGACCTTGGGCTTCTGCTGCTCCACCAGTACTTTCTGTGGGGGAAATAGGTAAGGAAATGGCTGTTCAGAGGAGAAGATGTATCAGTAAACTTTTGCTACAGTGATGCTGCAAAACAAACCATCAGTGACTTTCAGTGGCACATAGCAATAAACATTTATTTAGCTCAGTGATTGACAATCTTTTTTTTTGAAAAGGGCCAAATAGTGAGTATTTTAGATGTTTCAAGCCATACAGTCTCTGAACTCTGGCCTTGTAGCACAATAGTAGCCTTAGATGCTATGCAAATGGAGGAGCATGACTGTGTTCCAATAAAACTTTATTTATGGACACTAAAATTGGAATTTCATGGAATTTTTATATGTTAAGAAATATTACTCTTTGATTTTTTTCAACCATGAAGTTGAATGGTCTGTGAGTTTTTTTCACAAGTCATACAAAAACAGATGGTGGGCCAGACTTGGCCCATGGTCATAGTTGGCTGAACCTTGATTTAGCTCATGAATCTGTTCTGGGTTGGGCTCGGCTGCTCTGCGCTGCAGTCATCTGCAGTCAGCTGTGAGTTGGCTAGGCAGCTCTGCTGGTGGTGCCAGGGCTCATTCACATGTATGGAGATTGTTTGCCATTGGCTGATCCACAGTAGCTTTGGCTGGGATGGCTGTGGCACGTTGGCTCTGCCGTGTGAGTAGCCAGCAGGTCAGCTTGAGGATGCTCTCTTAGTGGTGGAGACACGTGAGTCTAAGTGGAAATGTGCAAGCACTTTCAGAATTGCCTGAATTATGTTTGCCAACATCCCACGAGATAAAATCGGTCACCAGACTAAAGTCACAGTTGGGTGATTTGGGGCAGAATGCCCCTCCCAGAGTGAGAGGGCACTGCCAAGGTACATGGCAAAAGTGATGGATGTTCTGGAGCCATTAAGACACTCAACCCACCAAACTACCTAAATTGGGGATAATTTTTGTTTGTTTGTTTGTTTGAGATAGGGTTTTACTCTGTCACCCAGGATGGAGTGCAGTGGTATGAACATGACTCACTGCAGCCTCAACCTCCCAGGTTCAAGTGATCCTCCTGCTTCAGCCTCCCAAAGTGCTGGGATTATCAGCATGAGCCACCACACCCAGCCAGTTATTTTATATTTTACTTTTTGTTTTCTTAGAGATAAGGTCTTTACTCTGTCACTTGGACAGGAGTGTAGCAGCACCATATTAGCTCACTGCAGCCTCAAAATTCAGGACTCAAGTGATCCTCCTGCCTCACCCTCCTCAGTAGCTGGGACTACAGGTATGTGCTACCACACCAGCTCAGTTTTTAAGTGTTTTGTAGAGTTGGGGGTCTCACTGTTTGCCCAGGCTGATCTCAAATTCCTGGGCTCCAGTGATCCTCCCACCTCAACCTCCCACAGTGCTAGGATTACAGATGTTAGCCACCTTACCCAGCCGAAAATTTAAAAAATATTCTACTTGTGATCCTTTCTCATGGTGTGATGCTAGACCGGCTGCGGTATGATTGTGAAACATGTAAGTGGGGAACACAGACATGGTGAAACAAATAAGTGTGACCAGAGAGAGGGAGGTGTGTGTGCAAAGGCACAGAGGCAAGAAAGAGCTCTTTGGTGAGACAGTGCTAGGTGGAGTGAGTATAATGATTGGAGAGGAGAGTAGGGAAAAGCGGGCAGACCTCAGAGTGGATCTGATAAAACTCAGTAATATTTTGGATGCAGTGGACTAGGTAGTGTCCAAAGAAGCAGCCATTTGAGAGTGAGCAAAAATGATCCTGGTTTAAACACCTTAGCAGTAGTGTGGCCCTGTGGTGGAGATGTGCAAGGCACTGGGCTGTCCGCCTCCTTTGTCTGTACAGTGAAGGAAGGGGTGAGGAAGAGCGCTCAGAGTGCACAGATGGATTCTCAATTCAGGGTGAAACAGGATTTTAGATCCAGTTTCCTGTTATAGCGGTTTTAGAGCAAAGAATCAGGGACTCTGCTATTTTCTGGTATAAAATGAGAGCAGCCATATACTTCCTATGCCCTTGAATCAAGATCAGACAATTCCAGGGAAGAGCTAAGCTTTAACCTTTGACCTCTGGGGTAAAGTTTTTCTTTCTCCCTCCCTCTTTTCCTCCTTCCTCTCTTCCTCTCCACCCCCTCTTTTTTGTTTACGTTTTGAGCTGAGTAAGAGGGGAAAATGGGGCCTGATATACTACAAACTCCAACTAGAGTCCTTGGCATCATGGAAAATTCCTCGACTTGTTTTACAAAGGTTGGCTGCACCCTGAGATTCCATTGTTTCAAAGTGGAGTCATGTATATGACATAGGTTTTGCATTAGGACTCTGGGGGATTTTGCTTATGAAACAAAATGTGCAATCTGCTTAGTTTCCCAGTGGCAAAGCAGAAAACTAGATCTATTTGTTATAGAACTTTACGCTTCGGTTTTCCCTCATAATTACAGGTGTGCCTTTGAAGCTCACTGCAGCAAATTCAATGAGACCTTACAGTTTAAAATGAAAATAAAATATTTTTAGAATGAAGCATCATAGGTTTAAGAATAGAATATTTTAAAAACGCAAAAAACAAGAAGTTCAATGTGTGTGTTACCTAAATGTTAATGGGTTTCCCTTTTCCTTATCTCCTAAGTCCTGCTGTCCAAGATCCCTTGATTCTTTGCCTAGAATCAATGATGTCATTCAAAGGGAATGTTTGGAGGCACTGTCCTAGCTCACCCCCAGCATTTCAGATGTCATTAGCATCACTAGGAAAACAGACTTGAAACCAGGTTCAAGGAGAATAATGATCTGCATTTTGTTTTTATACTTTGCTCTCTTCCCCTCTAGATTATCTAGTTTAAAAAGGAACTTTCATCATCCTTGAACTTCTATGTTGATCAGACATTTTGTCCCTATTATTTCCTCTTTCTTCACATTACATCAATGAGAGAGTCGAGAATAGGTGTGAAAGAAGTCAGGTTATGAGCTAACAGGATACTGGGGAGTGATACATTAACTCTAGAGGCGGTCAATTCTGTGGAAGATGCTATTGATGCTGAGTGCGTCTGCCTAGGTGGTCTCATCCAGAGCTTTCCATGCCACAAATATGCTGCTGACTCCTCAGTTGCTATTTCTTTTTATGCCTTAGATCTGTATATTCCAACCATTGCCTGACATCATGAGACTGCATGTCTAACAGTCAACCTCAAACTCTTTGTGGCTAAAAGAGGTTCTGTACTCACCTGACCCCATCTCTACCCTCCGCAGATTAGTAAATAGCACCACCATCCACTCAGCTACTTGCTGGAAATCCTTGGAGTCACCTGCATCCCTTCATCCCTTCATTTCATACCTCACCTGCAATCCATCAGCAGGTCCTGCAGCTGCACACGGTATCCCAAGCTGATGACTTCTCAGCACCTTCTGGCTGCAGCCCAGCCGAGGCATGTAGCATCATTCTCACTGGCCTCTCTGCTTCCCCCATAGCCAATCTTCGGACCACAGCTGGACACATTTTTTCAATGAGTGAAGATCAACCTACTCCCCTGCTCCAGCTCCTTTTATGTTTTCTTTTTCTCACTTAGAATGTAAGCTTCTTACCCAAGGCTACAAGGACACACAACTCAATCTTCCTCCCTTTCCCCACTCAGCCTCTATCTCTACTAACACTCTCTGTTCCTTGACCTTCCAAATGTACCCTGTCTCAGGGATTTTGCTCTTGCTGCTTGAAATGTTCTTTGAGAAGGTCCCTGCCTTTTTTCTCAGTATTCAGGTGCCAGCTCAAATATCAGATCCTCAGAGAGTCCTTCTCAGATTATCCTAGCAGGAGCAATAATATTGTCCCTCCTCCACTCTCTGTTTCTTGTTTGCTTTGTTTTGTTTTTTGGTTTTGGTTTTGTTTTTGAGATGGAGTCTCTCTCTGTCACCCAGACTGGACTGCAGTGGGGCGATCTTGGCTCACTGCAACCTCTGCCTCCAGGATTCAAGTGATTCTCCTGCCTCAGCCTCCTGAGTAGCTGGGATTACAGGTGCACACCACTGCTCCTGGCTAATTTTTGTATTTTTAGTAGAGACAGGGTTTCACCATGTTGGCCAGGCTGGTCTCAAACTCCTGACCTCAGGTGATCTGCCCACCTCGGCCTCCCAATGTGCTGGGATTACGGGTGTGAGCCACTGCACCTGGCGTCTGTCTGTTTTAATGATTATTTTCTTCTTCACACTAAAAATTCTTCAAAATACCTGCGTGTTTATTGTCTGTCTTCCCTACTAGAATGTAAACTTCTTGCAGACATGGATTTTTGTCTTGTTCATTGTGGTGTGCCTCGCAGCTAGACAGTGCTTAGTACAACACAGGTACTCAATAAATGTTTGCTGAATTAATGAAAAAACACTAATAAGGTAGGATTTACCTTGATTATCTGGTTTTTTAAAAGCCTGCAATAAGTGTTGAATTCCACCAGGTTCAGCTACCCTTCTTCCATTTCTAGCTCATGAGGCCCAGGCCCATGTTGCCGAGCCCTGGTTCCTTCTGGTCTGTACTCTCATCATCCCCTCTGGGTCAGCACTACCTCCACCAGATACTTGTCCAGCCCCTATTATATGACAGGCATTGTTCTGAGCCTCGGGAGACAGAACTGAATAAAATGCACACAAGCATCTGCTTTCACAGAGCTTATATTCTATGTTTCGGCCCAATTCTACCTTTGTGCCACACAAACATGATAGAATCAGCTCCTCATCAGGGTGGCCTTGATGGGAATTGGTTCAGACAGTTTACCAGTTTCTCCTATTTGTCAAAAATGTAAGGAATTCCTCAACTGGATTGCTAGGTTGTCCCATAAAAGAAAAGTGAATCAGAGACTGGCCTAAGATAATGCCAGGATGGCCTTAAGAATGGAGTACAAATAGCAAAGAAATGGAATCAACCTAGGTGCCCATCAACAGTGAATTAGATAAAGAAAATGTGGTATATATACGTGTCATAGAATACTACACAGCCATAAAAAAGAACGAAATCATGTTCTTTGCAGCAACATGGATGGAACTGGAAGCCATTATTCTAAGCCAATTAGTGCAAGAATAGAAAACCAAATAACGTGTTCTCATTTATACGAGGAAGCTAGACATTGAATACATATAGACATAAAGATGGGAACAGTAGACACTGGAGACTGCTAGATGAGGCGGGAGGGAAGAGGACATGGGCTGAAAAGTATTGTGTTGGGTACTATGCTCACTACATGGATGATGGCTCATTTGTACCCTAAACCTCAGCATCATGCAATATACCCATGTAATATACCCCTTAATCTATAATAAAAGTTGAAAACTTTTTTAAAAAAGAAAGTTTGGGGCACAAGCAGGAGAACAACAAGGTCTGCTTGGCACCCACTCAGGGCCTCGCCCTGCTAGCAGCTGAGTCAGTCCTGTTTAAGAGTTATGGGTGGACCTAATGCAGTGACCCAGGCATAGGCATTCCAGCATCTACTTCCTGACTGGTGAAGGAGGGCCTTGGCTGGCCCAGGCTGGTTAAAGCTGGCTGTCCTGGGTTTGTCTTGGCTGTCTGTGGGCAAAGCTACATTTTAAACTGGAAATAATGCTAAATTCACTAGTAACACTGTTAGAGACAATTTTTAATTCGAAAACTCCTGGGCAGTCCAACTAAATTAAATTATGAGGATAAAGTTTCCATCTCAAAGAACAACTAATTGTTAGGTTGGCTTCCAACTTAAAAAAAAAAAAAAGAAAAAAAAAGTACATTCACCATATTTAGTATAACTTCATTGTCTGAAAGAGTCAACTTTTTCCTACAAAACAAGACATTCACTTGACAATATCCTTTGAGACCACCAGTCTAGGGAACCTGAGTGATAGAGTGGCAGAGTCCTCGGAAGTCACCCCCTTTTCACCTGCACAGGCTGACTGTTCCATGGGCCCTACCCCATGACCACCCCCTCCTTGTAACTTCGCTGTCTGGCAAGTTAAGTGTGATCCTAAGGGCTGAGGGAAGTTCTGGAATTTAGGGTGAATGAGAAGTGTATTCCCAGATGAGCTGCTCCTTGTAAGTGATCAAGCTTCCTAATATTTTAAGTATTTGCCAGGCACGGTGGCTCAAGCCTGTAATCCCAACATTTTGGGAGGCCAAGACGGGAGGATCACTTGAGGTCAGGAGTTCGAGACCAGCCTGGCCAACATAGTAAAACCCCATCTCTACTGAAAATACAAAAAATTAGCTGGGTGTGGTGGCACACGCCTGTAATTCCAGCTACTCAGGAGATTGAGGCAGGAGAATCACTTGAACTGGAGGCAAAGGTCAGCCGAGCTTGCCACACTGCACTCTAGCCTGGGTGACACAGTGAGACTTTGTCTCAAAAAAAAAAAAAAAAAAAAAAAAAAAAATTAAATATTTGTCGTCTCCCTTGAGACAGAGCAGATTAATAATGGAAAAGGGATTTTTTTTCTCTCTACTTCCTGCAGCTACAGTCAGAGCCCTTCCTCTGTATTTGCCATGTCACAGCCACTTGCACATAGAAGCCCCAGTTGTCCTGAATACCACTGTGCCCTTCTCAACCTTAGGTTTGAGATACTGGTGTCTACTGTAGGCTCTTTCACCTTTACTTTGGTAGGTTACCTCTGAATAGTCCATTATAAATATAACAAAAGGAACACTACCTGTGGTGGCTCTAGTTTTAGAAGGAGGGCAGATTCATGGCTTACACTTGGAGATGCTAGATTTCCTTAAGTTGGTTGTGCTTTTTAGTAATTGCTGAAATGTCTCACATGGAGGCTAAATTCAGTCACTATATTACTGAGTGCCTAAAAATTTGGCTTTATGCCTTATTTTTAAATCATAGCAATGTATAATTTTGGTTACATCATATCCATGTAAAAGTCTCCTTTTCCCTTTGTAGATGTCTTTTAAGGCCTCTTTCAGTTCTAAACATTTGGAGATTCCAAATAGTTTGCATTTGGGGTTTGTTTGGACTATCTTCAATCTGTGGAAATCCTGAGGAACAAGAATGGCTTGTTTCTTTGTTTACCTTTAAGGTGATTTGCCTCCTGGGTGCCTGTTTGCCTCCTGAGGAGGGAAAATTGGGTTATCTCTATGTTATTTAAGGCTGCTCACCTTGAGGGTACTCCCTTAAATAGGTCATTATTCCACATCCGTCATCTGTACTAGAACAAAAGTAAATTCTCACACTGACTTCAGAGTAGGGGTTTGCTCAACTGCTTCTTATCAAAGTTTCTAAGAACTGAGTTTTTTCAGTTATTTCTTGAGTTTACACATTCCAGTTTTATTTAATCAAAGGAACTGTGTGGGAAAACAGCAGTGCAGAAAATATTCATTCACAGCAGTGATAGTGCAATTGAGTAATAGCAGCAGCTGCCCTGAGCACATGGCGGTGAGACAACAATTAAAATTTCAACACACTTTGTGAAAGACTTTTCTATACAGCTCAGCTTTCAAAGTCATGAGGGAATGTATACGGTGCTTATGTGTAAACTCCTACTTGGAGTCCTGTTGGTGGTTTAATGATGAAAAATATCTTTTCTTTGACTAATTCAAATATATTGATCCTATATGTATTTTGATAGCTGCTAAAACTCCTAGGGTTGTTCTCAAGGTAGACCTTCAGAATATAAATGCAAAGATTCTGAAAATTTCATGTGCATAAGAGACAACCAGTAAATTTGTTAAAAAGGCAGATTTGGATCAATTGTTGATAGACTTTTAGGTAGTACCAGGTTTTGGGCTATTTTGTGTCTTTTTGGTGAACATATGTGTTTCTGTTGGGCATCTAGGAGTAGAATTTCTGCATTTAAGGTAGCCATATATTCAGCACTGGTAAATACTGCCAAAAGTGTTCCAAGATTATTTTATCAACTTATAGTCCCACTGCACTGTTAGTGTTTAAGAGTTTCTGTGGATCCACATTCTTACCAACACTTGGTGTTTTCTGTTTTTATTTTAGCCATTCTATTGGTTATACAGAGGTACAGTCATGTGTCATCAAATGATGTTTTGGTCAACAATGAACCATGCAGACAATAGTGGTCCCATAAGATTATGATGTATTTTTACTGTATCTTTTCTATATTTAAGTATATTTATATACACAAATACTTTCCATTGTGTTACAACTACCTACAATATTTAAGACAATAACGTGCTGTACAGGTTTGTAGCCTAGGAGCAATAGGCCATACCATATAGTCTAGGTGTGTAGGAGATTATACCATCTAGATTTGTGTAAATACACTCTGTGATGTTCACACGATGACAATATTGCCTAACGATGCATTTCTCAGAATATATCCCTATCGTTAAGTGATGCATGACTGTATTTCATTATAATTTAGATTTAAATTGAATGGATACATTTTGGTATAATCATACAATGGAATACCATTAAGCCAAAGAGAGTGACATACAACAATGTGGATGAGTCTCACAATCTGTGAAAAAAGTCAGACACAAAATAATGTAGACTGCACGAGTCCATTTATAGACAGTACCAAAAAATCCAGGTGAAAGTAATCTATGGCATTAGCAATTAAGGTACGGGTTTGCCTTGGGGAGAGTGAGTAGACTGTGCCTGGAGAGAGCAGAGGGGCTTCTGGGATATCAGTGATATTCTTGTTCTTGATCTGAGTGCTGGCTTTGCAGATGGGTTTAGTTGTGAAACTCCAGCAAGCTGTCCACTTTATGCTACGTGCACTTTTCAGTATGTATATTATTATTTATTTAAAGAATTTTTTTAGAGTACAGATTTCTAGGCCTTTACTGTGAGATGTGGTCCTTTTATGGGACCTGGGACTTTACATGTTTGACAAGCACTCAGGTGATTGGGATATAGGTGGCCTTAAAGTGCACTTTGAGAAACATTGGTAATTACATTCAGTGCAGAGATTTTAAAAGCATTCATCAGCTCTTCAAAATAATTTAATCAGCTGCTTTGTATACTGCAGCTATTTTTGGTCATTTCAGAGCTGGTTTCATTCATCCCACCCCCATCCCAATTTCACCTTCTGAGAGTGAATCAATCCTGGAAAATGAAAACCGCAAGTGAGCCCCACGTTGGAAAAATCCACGGCTTATACTCAATGAGGAAAGGACAATCAAGTGAGAAACAAATCCATTAGGTGGGGGAAAACCCCATCAAGTGTGGGAATCATAGAAACCCTTTCTGGGAGGAGAACTGATCTTTTCTGATGAAAGCTCATTTCATTTACTTAGCTATGAGTGACAGAGTGTGTCTGGGTCTGAGGCATTTGGTGGAGGCTCTGTAAAAACTAGGTTAAGAAATGAATCAAAATCTCTTCCAATTACATGAAGGAGGAAGCTAAGAATGCAAATAACTGTAAAACTATTGCTTGTTGTGACTAAAAGTCCTCCACATAGTAAGGCCTAAATCAGCTTTCATTTTATTGCTATGGGAAAGGACAGAGCTACCTGGCACAGTTATACAGGCAAGTTTTTAAGGGAACAAAAACAGTGAAAAAAAAATCACTCAATGCTTGTTTAGAGCTTGCTCTATCTGCCCAAGTGCTGAGAAAGAAAGTGTTCTCAAAAGTCAAGAGGGAAAGAGTTCTTTTTTTTTTTTTTTTTTTTTTTTTGAGACGGAGTCTCACGCTGTTGCCCAGGCTGGAGTGCAGTGGCGCGATCTCGGCTCACTGCAAGCTCCGCCTCCCAGGTTCCCGCCATTCTCCTGCCTCAGCCTCCTGAGTAGCTGGGACTACAGGCGCCCGCCACCGCGCCCGGCTAATTTTTTGTATTTTTAGTAGAGACGGGGTTTCACTGTGGTCTCGATCTCCTGACCTTGTGATCCGCCCGCCTCGGCCTCCCAAAGTGCTGGGATTACAGGCTTGAGCCACCGCGCCCGGCCCAAAGAGTTCTTACTCGATAAAAAACTGTTGGCTTTTAAAGAATCAGTTATTCTCCTTGAAGACACAATAGGTATGTACGTGATTTACCTATAGGCAGGCTAGTCTTGATTTCCCTGGTATATCTACACCAATGATTAAAAAATCTAAAATAATTTTGTATTTGTTGGAAAATAGCCCCAGCCCAGGGCTCCTTGAGAGTCCCCCATTCATTGTCCACATTGCTTGACCCTCCTCTGGGGTTCCTTGGAACTCCCGACAGTACAGCAACTAAAGGGTTAATGTCCAGCAATTGAGAGACCTCCAACCCTGTCCAGCCACAAGCTGTCTTAGAGGTCGTTGCTCTGTGGTGATACCTGTGAAGGGGAGAAGTGGCTTTTTTGGGTCAGCTGCGGAACCCTATTCATGTTCTTCTCTTACTCGACAGCTTTTCACTACCCTCCCCCAAGAGTGCCCAATTCTACTGCTCTTGTAATTTCTCATTCTTTGGTAATTTCTCATTCAAGGCAATGAAAGATCACTAATTAAATGTAGATGTTTTGTCATTAGATTAACCTTCTAGTCTGTCACTCCTAAACATCCAAGGGCTTCCAGAGGCTCTCTGATTCATCGGCTCCTTCACTCTGTCATTCAGCAAACATCTCTGGAATGCCCGCTACATGCCATCACTGTGCTTACTGGTAAGACTCCATCCCCCTCAGCGTAAATGAGAGATCACAGTCTGGTGGGAATGACCAACCTGTAAATAGACAATTCTGGTGCAATCATGGAGCTACTGAAGAGTATAATGGGAACATAAAGGCTGGCAAAGGTAGATCATGGTGAGTCAGGGAAGACTTCCTGGAGGAAGTGGTTTGAGCCTAGCCTTTTTTCTTTCTTTTTTCCTTTTATAGATTTAGAGAGTACAAGCGCAGTTTTGTTACAGGGATATATTGTGTAGTGGTGAAGTCTGGGCTTTTAGTGTTCCCCATCACCCAAAGAGTGAACAATGTACCCAACAGGTAAATTTTCAGCTTTCACCACCCCCGCTTTTTAATCTCTCCTTTTTTGGAGCACCCATTGTCTGTTATTTCCCTCTCTGTGTTCATGTGTATCCATTGTTTAGCTCTCAATTATAAGTGAGAACATGTGGTATTTGATTTTCTGAGTTATTACACTTAGAATAATGGCCTCTAGCTCTATCCATGTTGCTGCAAAAGACATGATCTCATTCTTTTTTGTTTGTTTTTCTTTTCTTTTTAAAATTTTTTTTAAAATTATACTTTAAGTTCTGGGGTACATGTGCAGAACGTGCAGTTTTGTTACATAGGTATACATGTGCCTTAGTGGTTTGCTGCACCCATTACCCGTCACCTACATTAGATATTTCTCCTAATGTGATCCCTCCCCTAGCCTCCCACCCCTGACAGGCCCTGGTGTGTGATGTTCCCCTCCCTGTGTCCATGTGTTCTCCTTGTTCAACTCCCACTTATGAGTGAGAACATGTCATGTTTGGTTTTCTGTTCTTGTGATAGTTTGCTGAGAATGATAGTTTCGAGCTTCATCCGTGTCCCTGCAAAGGACATGAACTCATCCTTTTTAATGGCTGCAAAATATTCCACATTTTCTTTATCCAGTCTATCATTCATGGGCATTTGCGTTGGTTCCAAGTCTTTGCTATTGTGAATAGTGCCACAATAAACATATGTGTGCATGTGTCTATATAGTAGAATGATTTATAATCCTTTGGTTATATACCCAGTAATGGGATTGCTGGGTCAAATGATATTTCTAGTTTTAGATCCTTGATGAATTGCCACACTGTCTTCCACAATTGTTGAACTAATTTACATTCCCGCCAGCAGTGTACAAGTGTTCCTATTTCTCCACATCCTCTCCAGCACCTGTTTCCTGACTTTTTAATGATCACCATTCTAACAGGTGTGAGATAGTGTCTTATTGTGGTTTTGATTTGCATTTCTCTAATGACCAGTGATGATGAGCATTTTTTCATATGTTTGTTGGCTGCATAAATGTCTTCTTTTGAAAAATGTCTGTTCATATCTTTTGTCCACTTTTTCATGGGGTTGTTTGTTTTTTTCTTGTAAATTTGTTTAAGTTCTTTGTAGATTCTGGATATTAGCCATTTGTCAGTTGGGTAGATTGCAAAAATTTTCTCCCATTCTGTAGGTTGCCTGTTCACTCTGATGATAGTTTATTTTGCTGTGCAGAAGCTCTTTAGTTTAATTAGATCTCATTTATCAATTTTGGTTTTTGTTGCCATTGCTTTTGGTGTTTTAGATATGAAGTCTTTGCCCATGCCTGTGTCCTGAATGGTATTGCTCAGGTTTTCTTCTAGCATTTTTATGGTTTTAGGTCTTACATTTAAGTCTTTAATCCATCTTGAGTTGGTTTTTGTATAAGGTGTAAGGAAGGGATCCAGTTTCAGTTTTCTGCATATGGCTAGCCAGTTAACCCCACATGATTTATTAAATAGGGAATCTTTCCCCATTGCTTGTTTGTTTCAGGTTTGTCAAAAATCAGATGGTTTTAGATGTGTGGTGTTATTTCTGAGGCCTCTGTTCTGTTCCATTGGTCTATATATCTGTTTTGGTACCAGTACCATGCTGTTTTGGTTACTGTAGCCTTGCAGTATAGTTTGAAGTCAGGTAGCGTGATGCCTCCAGCTTTGTTCTTTTTGCTTAGGATTGTCTTGACTATGCAGGCTCTTTTTTGGTTCCATATGAAATTTAAAGTAGTTTTTTCTAGTTCTGTGAAGAAAGTTAGTGGTAGCTTGATGTGGATAGCATCAAATCTATAAATTACTTTGGACATTATGGCCATTTTCACAAAATTCTTCCTATCCATGAGCATGGAATATTTTTCCATTTGTTTGCATCCTCTCTTATTTCCTTGAGCAGTGGTTTGTAGTTCTCCTTGAGGAGGTCCTTCACATCCCTTGTAAGTTTGATTCCTATTTTATTCTCTTTGTAGCAATTGTGAATGGGAGTTCACTCGTGATTTGGCTGTTTGTCTGTTATTGGTATATTGGGATTCTTGTGATTTTTGCACATTGATTTTGTATCATGAGACTTTGCTGAAGTTGCTTATCAGCTTAAGGAGATTTTGGATTGAGACGATGGGGTTTTCTAAATATACAATCATGTCATCTGCAAACAGAGACTTCCTCTGTTCCTATTTGAATTTTGAATATCCTTTATTTCTTTCTCTTGCCTGATTGCCCTGACCAGAACTTCCAATACTGTGTTGAATAGGAGTGGTGAGAGAGGGCATCCTTTTCTTGTGCTGGCTTTCAAAGGGAATGTTTCCAGTTTTGGCCCAGTCAGTATGATATTGGTTGTGGGTTTGTCATAAACAGTTCTTATTATTTTCATATATGTTCCATAGATACCTAGTTTATTGAGAGTTTTTAGCATGAAGGGGTGTTGAAGGCCTTTTTTGCATCTTTGAGATAATCATGTGGTTTTTGTCATTGGTTCTGTTTATGTGATGGATTACGTTTATTGATTTGTGTATGTTGAACCAGCCTTGCATCCCAGGTATGAAGCCAACTTGATCATGGTGGATAAGCTTTTCGATGTTCTGCTGGATTCAGTTTGCCAGTGTTTTATTGAGGATTTTCACATTGATGTTCATCTGGGATATTGGCCTGAAATATTCTTTTTTTGTTGTGTCTCTGCCAGGTTTTGGTATCAGGATGACACTAGCCTCATAGAATGAGTTAGGGAGGATTCCCTCTTTTTCTACTGTTTGGAATAGTTTCAGAAGGAATGGTACCAGCTCCTCTTTGTACCTCTGGTAGAATTCGGCTGTGAATCCATCTGGTCCTGGACTTTTTTGGTAGGCTATTAATTACTGCCTGAATTTCAGAACCTGTTATTGGTCTATTCAGGGATTCAACTTCTTCCTGGTTTGGACTTGGGATGCTGAATGTGTCCAGGAATTTATCCATTTCCTCAAGGTTTTCTAGTTTATTTGCATAGAGATGTTTATAGTATTCTCTGATGGTAGTTTGTATTTCTGTGGGATCAATGGTGATATACCCTGTATCATTTTTTATTATGTCTATTTGATTCTTCTCTCTTTTCTTATTAGTCTGGCTAGTAGTCTATCTATTTTGTTGATCTTTTAAAAAAAAAACAGCTCCTGGATTCAGTGATTTTTTGAAGGGATTTTCCTGTCTCTATCTCCGTCAGTTCTGCTCTGTTCTTAGTTATTTCTTGTATTCTGCTAGCTTTTGAATTTGTTTGCTGTTGCTTCTCTAGTTCTTTTAATTTTGATGTTAGGGTGTCAATTTTAGATCTTTCCTGCTTTCTCTTATGGGCATTTAGTGCTATAAATTTCCCTCTACACACTGCTTTAAATGTGTCCCAGAGATTCTGATATGTTGTATCTTTGTTCTCATTGGTTTCAAAGAACATCTTTATTTCTGCCTTCATTTCGTTATTTACCCAGTAGTGATTCAGGAGTAGGTTGTTCAGTTTCCATGTAGTTGTGCGGTTTTGAGTGAGTTTCTTAATCCTGAGTTCTAGTTTGATTGTACTGTGGTCTGAGAGACTGTTTGTTATGATTTCCATTCCTTTGCATTTGCTGAAGAGTATTGTACTTCCAATTATGTGGTCAATTTTAGAATAAGTGCAATGAGATGCTGAGAAGAATGTATATTCTGTTGATTTGGGGTGGAGAGTTCTGTAGATGTCTATTAGGTCCACTTGGTCCAGAGCTGAGTTCAAGTCCTGAATATCCTTGTTAATTTTTTGTCTTGCTGATCTGTCTAATATTGACAGTGGGGTGTTAAAGTCTCACACTATTATTGTGTGGGAGTCTAAGTCTCTTTGTAGGTCTCTAAGGACTTGCTTTATGAATCTGGGTGCTCCTGTATTGGGTGCATATGTATTTAGGATAGTTAGCTCTTCTTGTTGCATTTATCCCTTTACCATTATGTAATGGCCTTCTTTGTCTCTTTTGATCTTTGTTGGTTTAAAGTCTGTTTTATCAGAGAGTAGGATTGCAACTCCTGCTTTGTTTTCCTTTCCATTTGCTTGGTAAATATTCCTCCATCCCTTTAGTTTGAGCCTATGTGTGTCTTTGCACATGAGATGGGTCTCCTGAATACAGCAGACTGATGAGTCTTGACTCTTTATCCAATTTGACAGTCTGTCTTTTAATTGGGGCATTTAACCCATTTACATTTAAGGTTAATATTGTTATGTGTGAATTTGATCCTGTCATTATGATGCTAGCTAGTTATTTTGCCCGTTAGTTGATGCAGTTTCTTCATAGTGTCAATGGTCTTTATAATTTGGCATGTTTTTGCAGTGGCTGGTACTGGTTGTTCCTTTCCATGTTTAGTGCTTCCTTCAGGAGCTCTTGTAAGGCAGGCCTGGTGGTGACAGAATCTCATGGCATTTGCTTGTCTGTAAAGGATTTTATTTCTCCTTCACTTATGAAGCTTGGTTTGGTTGGATATGAAATTCTAGGTTGAAAATGCTTTTCTTTAAGAATGTTGAATATTGGTCCCCACTCTCTTCTGACTTGTAGGGTTTCTGCCGAGAGATCTGCTGTTAGTCTGATGGGCTTCCCTTGGTCTGTAACCCGACCTTTCACTCTGGCTGCCCTTAACATTTTTTCATCAATTCAACCTTGGTGAATCTGACGATTATGTGTCTTGGGGTTGCTCTTCTCGAGTAGTATCTATGTGGTTTTCTCTGTATTTCCTGAATTTGAATGTTGGCCTGTCTTACTAGGTTGGGGAAGTTCTGGATAAGATCCTGACGAGTGTTTTCCAACTTGGTTTCATTCTCCCTGTCACTTTCAGGTACACCAATCAAACGTAGGTTTTGTCTTTTCACATAGTCCCATATTTCTTGAAGGCTTTGTTTGTTCCTTTTTACTCTTTTTTCTCTAATCTTGTCCTCTTGTTTTATTTCATTAAGTTGATCTTCAATCACTGATATCCTTTCTTCTGCTTGATGGATTCAGCTATTGATACTTCTGTATGCTTCACGAAGTTCTTGTGTTGGGATTTTCAGCTCCGTCAGGTCGTTTATGTTCTTCTCTAAACTGGTTATTCTAGTTAGCAATTCATCTAACCTTTTTTCAAGGTTCTTAGCTTCCTTGCATTGGGTTAGAACGTGCTCCTTTACCTCAGGGGAGTTTGTTATTACCCACCTTCTGAGGCCTACTTCTGTGAATTCGTCAAATTCATTCTTTGTCCAGATTTTTTCGCTTGCTAGCAAGGAGCGGTGATCCTTTGGAGGAGAAGAGACATTCTGGTTTTTGGAATTTTCAGCCTTTTTGCACTGGTTTCTCCCTACCTTTGTGAATTTATCCTTCTTTGGTCTCTGATGTTGGTGACCTTCGAATGGGGTCTTTGAGTGGATGTACTATTCCTTTCTGTTTGTTAGTTTTCCTTTTAACAGGCTCGTCTACTGCGGGTCTGCTGGAGTTTGCTGGAGGTCCACTCCTGACCCTGTTTGCCTGGGTATCACCAGCGGAGGCGGCAGAACGGCAAAGATTGCTGCCTGTTCTTTCCTTTGGAAGCTTCATCCCAGAGGGGCACCTGCCAGATGCCAGCCAGAGCTCTATATGAGGTGTCTGTTGGCCCCTACTGGGAGGTGTCTTCCAGTCAGGATACATAGGGGTCAGGGACTCACTTGAGGAGGCAGTCTGACTCTTCGCAGAGCTTCAACGCTGTGCTGGGAGATCTGCTGCTCTCTTCAGAGCCATCAGGCAGGGATGTTTAAGTCTGCTGAAGCTGCACCCATAGCTGCCCCTTCCCTCAGGAGCTCAGTCCCAGGAGATGGGGGTTTTATCTGTAAGTCCCTGACTGGAGCTGCTGCCTTTTTTTCAGAGATGCCCTGCCCAGAGAGGAGAAATCTGGCAGTCTGGCCTCAGCAGCCTTGCTGAGCTGCAGTGGGCTCTGCCCAGTTCAAACTTCCTGGCTGCTTTGTTTACACTGTGAGCAGAAAACTGCCTACTCAAGCATCAGCAATGGCAGACGTCCCTCCCCCCACCAAGCTCAAGCATCCCAGGTGGATCTCAGATTGCTGCTGTGCTGGCAGCAAGGATTTCAAGCCAGTGGATCTTAGTTTGCTAGGCTCTCTGGGAGTGGGACCCACCGAGCCAGAGCACTTGGCTCCCTGGCTTTAGCACCCCTTTCCAGGGTAGTGAACGGCTCTGTCTCGCTAGCATTTCAGGTGCCACTGGGGTATGGAAAAAAAAAAAAAGCTCTTGCAGCTAGTTTAGTCTGCCCAAACGGCCACCAAGTTTTGTGCTTGAAACCCAGTGCACTGGTGGGGTAGGCACCAGAGGGAATCTCCTGGTCTGTGGGTTGCGAAGACCATGGGACAAGCACAGTATCTGGGCTGGAGTGTGCATGGTCCTCAGGCTCAGTCCCTCACAGCTTCCCTTGGGTAGGGGAGAAAATTCCCCGACCCTTTGTGCTTCCTGGGTCAGGCAATGCCCCACCCTGCCTTGGTTCGCCCTCCATGGGCTGCACCCACTGTCCAACCGGTCCCAATGAGATGAACTGGGTACCTCAGTTGGAAATGCAGAAATCACCCGCCTTCTGCATGGATCTCGCTGGGAGCTACAGACCAGAGCTGTTCCTATTCGGCCATCTTGCCAGCAATGATCTCATTCTTTTTTATGGCTGCATAGTATTTCATGGTGTGTATATATACACACGCACTCATATATATTTTATACACACACCCCCCACCCCCACCCCACATTTTCTTTATCCAGTCGTTTGTTGATGGACTCTTAGGTAAGTTCCATGACTTTGCTATTGTGAATAGTGCTGTGATAAACATGCGAGTGCAGGTATCTTTTTAATATGATGACCTCTTTTCCTTTGGGTAGATGCCAAGGATGGCATCTACCTTTGGGATGAGCTTTGGGATGAGCTTAGTCTACTGGAAAAATAGAAGTTAGTCAGGTGGGGATGGCAAGTAGAAGAAATGTTGGGCAAAGGAGACTATGAACGCAGTAAGAAACAGCATGATATGTGCAGGCACCAGAGGGTAAAGTGTGAGACCAAAGGTGGTAGAAAGTGAGGTGTGAGAGGAAAGCAGGGATGGGGAAGATAAGATGTGATTTTGTAAGGAAGAGGCTTTCAGCCTGGGAGTCCTAACTCACTGGGGTGCAGCCAAACAATGTGTTACTAATAATAAAGTGTTAGGTTTGTAATGGCTTTATTCCTTTAGAAATCTAAATTTGAGCAGATTCAAGGTTATCCCTAGAATATGGTGACTCTCCCCCACTGGCATTCCATATGCTTTCTTGAGAGAGAGAAAGGGATGGAGCGAGGGCTGGAAGCCAGGGCTTGAGCATAATTCTCTGTTCACCTTATCCAAGCAGCAAGCTGGTGGCTACAGTATTAACAAACTGCTGCTGTGCTTTACTTCCTTACTAGGGCTTTCAGGTTTCATGAAACCTAAGTATACCCAGAGGACAGTACACCTCTGTGCATGTACATCGCCCGTCTTGATGGTCACAGAGGATGGCAGCTGCATAAAATGGGGAGCCATGGAAGTGTTTCCATGCTGTGGGCCGTGTGCATTTTGTGGTGGCTCCTCTGGCTCCAGCAATCGAACATCCTGTGGGTATGGAAATCTCCGCTACACACTCACAGTGTACTTACATTTCAAATCAATTATATGTTTATTGCTCCACTAATATATTATATCCATTTAAAAACATAGTCCAAAATATAAACAGTAAAAGGATAAAATAGAAAAGGGATTAAAGCATTTAAATAATTTTTATTTATTTATAATAGACAAACCTAATGATTGAATACACCTAATTATTTTGTTTAAGTTTTGGTTTAATTCTTGTGATACTGTGATTTGCAGGTCTTGTTCTCAGTGTATTTCAGTTCTTGCTTGTAGTGGCTGATGTAGCTGGAAAAGGCTTCATAAAGATATGGAGCTCCAAATGGAAGCGCACTTACTAATCATGAGACTCTGTGCTCAATTCTATTAGTAATGACGCACATGTCTTTGATGAAATTCAAGTTAGTAAATATGTTTTTTCCCTGATATCAATCAGTTGTTCTTGCAGGCTAACTGGAAGAGATATGTACTTTTCGTCGTGTTAACAAATAGTTTCCGTTATCTGCTGAACCTCTTTTCTAAAAAACGTAAAATAGTTTAGTAAAGTCTGTATGCCAAGCTTCTAAAGTGTTCTGATACCCATGTGTGTACACATGACCCCCTTATGTTATTTTTGGCAATAAAATCACATGATATGGAAACATTTTTAAATGTCTATTTTTAAAGTTCTCTTCGATAGGGATTTCTTTTGAGAAGTAGCTATTTTTTCATTCATTGTTAAAATGTTATCTTTACCTTGAAGAAACTGAGTAAGTGTATTTATTTTTTTAAAAAAACTGCAAGATAGCATACTGATAGGATTCATCAAAGAAAAGGGCAGCATATGTGGAAGAAAAAATATGCCTCTTACTTAAATTTGGCAATTTGAAAATTGGCCTGATCGGATTTTGGAACAAGTGAGAAAAGGGAGTCCAGGATAAATTCCTAGCTTTCTAGCTTGGACAACTGCTTGAATGGTGGTATCACCAAATGGAGTAGAGAGAGGAAGAAGACAGGAGCCAGTTTAGGAAGACGATGAAAAAACAAGCTGAATTGGTAGTTGATGAGTTTGAGTGCCCACAGGACTTCCTGCTGTTACTCCATGCCTGACATACTGAAAATCAAACTCATCCTTGGTTTTATATCCTGAATTTACATTTTGTCTCTGTTCTCCTATCTCTGTCCATGGCACCACCCTCTCTAGGTACTTAAGGGTAAACACGTTGGAGCCATATATTAAAACGTGAAAGGTTCCCTTGTCTCCCTTGCAGGGCGTGCAATTCGGGTGTGGCTCGCTTCTTCAGTGCCCTGCTGCTCAGACCTCTAGGGGAGCATACAGACGGGCAGGCTGTGGGGCTCCAACCCCATGGCAGTGTCTAGGGGTAAATGTTTACAGCTCCTCAAGCCCCAGTGGGCGTGTGTTAAAGGGTGCTCTCTTAGTTTGTCATCTATAGGTGGCTTGTATTAACCAGCTCAATGAACCTTGTTGCAAGAACAGAGGGATTTCTGTATCCCAGGGTTTCTTGCCTTGATGTACCGGAAGAATCAGATCACACATGGGTTTGGAGTTTTATTGCGTGGAAGTAGCTCTTCGCCGATGGATGAGCCAGAAGGGAGATAGTTTCCCCTGGAGTTGGGCCGCTGGGTGCCCTTGCTCTCCTCAGAGTGCCCCGGCCAAACTCCGCCTCGACCCGCAGGTCGATGGCCTGTGAAGTCTGTCGGTGTACTCTTCTGCCAGCATGCTCCCCTCAACATCCTTTCACCATCCAGCCGCTTGTGTCTGCTTCCACTGACCTGTTCCTCTCCATGTCCAGCCACTTTTCTCTGCCTTGCTAGGGTGTCAGGTTTCTATAGGCCCAGGATGGGGGTGTGGTGGGCCAGGGTGATCTTGGGAAATGTAACATTTGGACACATAGGCAGAAGTGCCTGTCCTCACCTAGGTCTGTGGGGGTGAAGTCCTAGCCAGGGACCCGCCCTCCTCTACCCAGCACTTCCCTGTCCCTCTTCCATATTGTTTAAAGGGACCACGCTCTTCCCTTCCCAGCACTCCTGATTCATCCTTCTGTTTCCTTCTCTATCCAGTGAATAACTGAGGACTTTCCACTTTTATTTGTTCCTTCTACATATATTTATTGAGCACCTCCTGTGTGCCAGGTACTCATCTAGGCCCTGAGGATGTAAGTGGGCAGAAGACAGAGTGCTGGTTGTTATGGAGCTTATATTCCAGGTGGAGAAAATAGATGATAAATAAATATGTAAACATATAAACAAGAAACTCATGGGAGTTTGTTAAGTGCTTAGTACAGAATTGAAGCAAAGACATATAATGCTGCCTGGGTGGCTGCCATAGACGGGGTGGGCACAGAAAAGCTTTTGGAGGTGGTGCCATTGAATGTGAGCTCTGAGTCCATGTACTATCAGGGGAGAGATCTTTTCAAGCAGAAGGGCCCAAGCTCTCCATGAGCACAGAGAGTTGTAGGAACAGAGGGAAAGCCAGGATGGCCAAGGCTTGGTGGTGGGGAAGTGACCCTAAAGTCATGGCTTTTCTTTAATCGCTGCTACTCTGTTTCCATGCTCACCACTTCATGCCTGGCCTGTTTAAAATGTCCGTTAATTTCTCCCCACCTTAACTCTCTCTTTGAAATTATTTTGCATATGAGTACCTGGTTTGCCTTCACTATGCCACGATAAAAAGCCATCAGTAGCTGGAAGCTGTGGGTTGGCCCTTGGGGGGTCAGGAACACACATACACGGCTCTTCAACTGGGGCTCCTGTGAGGTTTCCAAGAGGCTTTGGGAGGAAATGAAGTCTCTTGTTACCCTCTCATGTTTACCCACCCTACATACTGGTTTTCAATTACTCCTGTAACAAATGACTACAAACTTCGTGGCTTAAAACAGCATGGATTTATTCCCTTACGGTTCTGGGGACACATGTCTGAAATGGGCCTTATTAGGCTTAGAAACAATGTCCTCAGGGCTGTGCTTCTTTCAGTAGGCTCTGTGGGAGGATCTGGTTCCTTACCTTTCCCAGCTCTAGAGGCTGCCTGCATTTCTTAGCCGTGGCCCCTTCCCGCATCTTTACAGCCAGCAGGGCAGCCTCTTCCAATCTCTCTCTGACTCTGACCCGCACTCTCTTGCTTCCCACTTTCACTTATAAGGACACTTGTGATCACATTGGGGCATCTGGATACTCCAGGACAGGAAAATCTCCCTGTCTCAAGGTTAACCACTGATTAGTAACAATATACTTCATACATATGAACAGAAATGTACATACATACACATTTCTATGTTATATTACCATATAAATATCATAGCTCATGTGCAAATAGAATGTATTCACAGGTTCTGAGGATTGGGATGTGGGCATCTATAGGGGTTCATTATTCTACCTAGCACACTCTGCTTCTTTGATGTATTGGGTTTTATCAGATATTTGTGGCTCATGGGGACTTCCTTCAAAAGGAAAGGTCACTACTAAGACTAAGAGGAGGCCTATCATGGAATCTCAGTAGGAGATTGCTTTAACTTTGTGAACATGGTAAAGCTCTGCCCATCAATGAGGCAGGATTGCTTGCTTTTCCTGCAAGGGCAGCTGAATGCGGGATGGTGGGAATAGCAGTAGCTATTCCCTTGTATATTCTCTCCAAGGCTATTGGCTATTCTATGCTTTGGGTAGAACTCAAACAGCAGAGAATATTTCTTTATCTCATTTATTTTCTATCCTGATGGAGAGTTGGATGAGTTGGCCTTTAAGGTCCCCCCGAGTCTTGAGAATATATTATCTTCCTGTCTGAAGAGATGGCCTCCAAGACAAAATGTGTGGCTGAATAGTGGGAATAGAGGGAATCACATTAGATAACATAAGTGCTAACCTCTTGAAAGAGATTATTACATTTAATTAGTAGACATACTCTGTCTGCTCCACACTTGAGAATTTATAGGAAAAGAGATACCAGAATGCTCTTTAGTGAGACATTCTTTTGTTGTCTTCAACCTCTAAGTGATGTCTACATGCCAGAAAAGCAATTCTTTGGCAGGAAATGCAAGTAAAATCCCATTATATTGATCTCCATTGGACAATGACCATATATACTGAATTTCTGGAATAGTTCTCATTTCGTGTACTTTATTCTTTTCAATAAGGAATTAATTAAATGTATAACTAAATGTAATTTAATTTTATATCTTGGTAAGACATTTCGTACAAATACTTTCACAAATCAGGAAAAGATTTTATGTCTTAATCCATCTTAATTTTTATTTTGGGCAAATGCAATTGAACATCTATTTTCCTGGTGGTGAAATTTTTTGCCTGGATAATTATACTGCTACAAAACATCCCTCATCTGTAGAGCTAAAGACAAACAAAACTTATTTCCAGTCTCTCTGTATAAGCAGCAGATTTGAACCTGGCAATAAATTTACTTTGAAAAAAGTAAAAGAAATGAAAAAAAAAAAAAAAAAGAAATGCTAAGGATAATGACATCCAATATATACCAAACACTCAACATAATGTAGGCACTGTGGTAAGTACTTTAGATATATAGCTTTGTTTCAGTTTTAAAAATGAAAGCTCTGTGAAGTAAATATGTTCTCCCTGCCCTTATTGTAGAGGTGGAGGCTGATATGGCACTTGGAGCAATGTTGTCCTAACAATGTACAGAGTTAGAAAGGAGAGAATTGATATTTGGGTTAATTCACTGCATCAACCCCAAGCCTTTCTTCCTCTAAGCATCCTAGGGATAGATAGGTAGGTTTTGAGGGAGGAGGTACGGTTGGGGTGACTGAAGTGAAATTACAGTGATGGTCTATAAGAATTAGGGCCCTTGGACTACAGAGAGAACCAAGAGTTCCTCAGCAGATCAGGTTCCAAGAACCTTGATGTCTGGGGCTGCAGAGTTCTTGCTTTGACGTCTTCTGTGATAAAGGCCTGGTCAGTCATTCCAATCTGCCCTATTCCAGAAAATGGCTCACCATCCATGCAGCCACTGAAACCTAAGCTAAGAGTCATCTGAAATTCTTCTTTTTTTTCCTCCTCAAATCCTATGCATCAGCAAGTTCTGGGCTGTCCTACTACAAAATACATCTAGAATCTGGTTCTTCAGTTGTCTTAGTTTGTGTGACTACAACAAAAGACTACAGTTTGAGCAACTTACAAACAACAGACGTTTATTTCTCATGGTTCTGGAGGCTGGAAGTCCTGCATCAAGGTGCCAGTAGATTTGCTTAGGGCCCATTTTCTGATTCATGGATGGCACGTTCTCGCTGCTTCCTCACCTGGTGGAATGGGCAAATGAGCTGCCTCAGGCTCTTTTATAACAGCACTAATCCCATTTATGAGAGCTCCCCACTCATGACCTAATCACCTCCTAAAGGCCTCACCTCTTAATATGATCACATTGGGGATTGGATTTCAATGTATGAATTTTGGGGGCCACAAACATTTGGACTGTAGCATCTGTCCATCCTAATGACTGCCACCCTCCCAAAGGTTCATCTGCTCTCTCTCCTGAACTACCACAACAGTTTCCTAAACAGCCTCCCTGCTTCCACACTATCCCACCCCAAAGTCATCTTTTAAATACATAAGTCAGATCAAGCTCTCCTCTGCTTGATCTTTATCGACATCTTCCTTGTGCCCTTAGAATAAAATCCCAGCCTCCTAGCATGGTGCACAGGCCCCGAGTGAACTGGATCCTGTCCATGTCTCTAAACTCATATTATATCCTCTAGGTTCTTTTCCACCTCAGGGCCCCCATCCCCTCTGCTGAAATCACCTTCTTCCTTAGGTATTTAACATTAGCTCTTCAAGAGGGCTCAGATAAGCATGCCTCCACGTGCATCCCTGTAATACTCTGTCACATAACCCCTTCCATTTTTTATGTGGCAGTTATTGCAATCTGTTATTATTTTGTTTGTAAGTTGGTTTATTCTTTTGTTTACCTCTCGCACTAGAGGGCTGGACTTCATCTGTCTGAATCCTCAGCACCTAGCACAGTGCATGACAAATTAGGTGTTCATTGATTATTTGTAAAATAAATGATAGAATGCATCATCATGATTTTTTAAAGTATTATTATGTTCTTAAGGACAGGTGCGTATATTGGATGCACTTTGGTATGTCTGTCCAGCTTGTAATAACACTCTTAATTGGGCTCCCAGAGTCAGAGGAAATGGCCCCTAGGAACATTTGGGTGCTTGTGCCCCTGACCTCTGGCTCCAGTGGATTGGCAGCTGATCCAGACGGAGTCAACTGAAATTGCAACTCCGGTAATTTGGATTTGGGACTGGAGAGAAGTATGGTTGGACTATGTGTCCTCAGGAGACCTGGGGCAGTCATGAACTCTGCTTTATGGGCTGGGACCAGAGAAGGCTAGTGAGCAGAGAAAGAGAGGAGACCGAGCAGATGTGCAAAGAGAAAGTGTGACGTGAGACCCAGGGAGACAGTGGGGATGGATTTCCAGTATCTTCTTGCTGCTCATCTGACCTCCTAGCCTTGGGTTGAGGAAAATGTCAGCTCCTTGCCCTCCAAATGCCATTCCGGGGTAAAGCCAGTGTGTTAAGGACACCTCAGTCCATTTGACACTTTGTGAAAACAAATTCACCATTTCCATGTTGGTTCTGCTTCAGCACACACTGCTCCGTGCCACCTTCACCTCATGCGATGATAGATGGCTTGCTCCTGAGCTAGAAACTGTGTAAGCGACAAGGTTTCTAGAAAAAGAAAATGGGGAAAAAAGTGAGGGGCGAACATCTTTGTGGCATCCCCTGTAAGGAGAGAGGACTGTGAGCTATGAAAAAAACAGGTGCAGTAAGCCGGGGAGCTGGGAATGGGAGACTCAGAGAATATAAAATGTCTGGTTACAAGATATGAGTTTCGAAGCAGCAGAGTGAATCTCCTCAGGTGATGGATCATTATGCTGAAATCAATCTTCACAATGGAAGACAATGTTCGTGAAAATGAAATATTCCCTCTGAACCAGGGGTCTAAAGTATAGTAGGCCACTCCACGGTAGTGACAATCAATATCAACTCAGTTGAAGACCATACAATCTTCTTTTAGCCTGACCTCATTAAACCTGATACTAATGAGCGACTAAAGCCAATGGCCATGCATGGGAGTTTAATATTGCTACAATCACAGCGATTCAAAAGTCCTTTATCAGCAAAGGTATGGCGAAAAATATGTTGGCTTCTCAGCAATGCAACCAGCTGTAAAGTATCTCTCAACGAGTCCACCAAGGTGTGAACATCAAAAGCCCAGCAGGAGCTATTTATATTTGAAGATTATTAGGCATTAGCTGCACAGGGGAATTGCCTCAGAAAATGCTGCGCCTGACTAGATACTTCCATGGTAAAACCCAGAAACCACTGAGCTCTCCAGAATAATTTTCATTCTTACAGGAACGTGCACCTCTGCTTGAAGTGTTGTCTCTCCTGCCATGTGTACCTGGACATGCTGGGGAGAGAAAGTGGACTTCAAGGACGTGGGGGAGTTGAATATCAGTTAGTTTTGTATACATCAACAGACCACCTTCTACTTCCACAACAAGGACTTTTAAAACGTGAAGTGAGGCTGGTATGTACAGTTTATGTGTGCTTATGAAGACATGCACCAGCATAGCCTGGAGAAGCGTGGCCCCAGGAAGAGCTAGGCATCTGTCCTGGCATCCTGGCCCTGCTGGAATAATAGCCCCAAGTTTTGGCTGGGGCGAGTCTCTTTGCCAAAAGAGAGGTTTTAAGGCCTAGAGCAGTGTTTCCCAAACTGAACTTGACTGGGTGTTAGTATGTGTAAGGAGATAAAAGGATTACATGGGCAATGTCTGTGAGATACTGAGCTAAATAAGTTAAATTAAAAATTAAAATGAATGCATGTAATATTAATGCATACAAAAAATTTATACACACACACACACACACACACACACCCACTATAAAGAACAATAAAAACCCAGCTTAACAAATACACTGCCAATCCCGGAGGGTCCCCTGGTTGCCCCTTTCTGATTGTAGCCTCCTCCTTTCCCCAGAGTAATCAGTATTCTGAATTTTGTGTTTGAGTTTTGTTTTTCATAATGGTTCTACTATAGGTATATAAATATATATATCCTTAAATGATATCTTTTAGATTTATATATGCTTTTGGGCTGGGCCTGGTGCCTCACACCTGTAATCGCAGCAAGGTGGGAGGATTGCTTGAGGCCAGGAGTTCAAGACCAGCCTGAGCAACTTAGTGAGACCATATGTCTATAAAAAATTTTTGAAAAAATATTAGCCAGGCATGGTGGCACATGCCTGTAGTCCCAGCTACTCAGGAGGCTGAGGAAGGAAGATCAGTTGAGCCCAGGAGGTCAAGGCTGCATTGCGCCAAGATGGTACCACTGTACTCTAGCCTGGGTGACAGAGCAAACCTTGTCTAAAAAAAATTTTTTTTAAAAAGCTTTTGAATTAGCTTTATATGAAATCATGCAGTGGATATTCTTCTGAGACTTGTCCTTTATTCCATTCTGTGTTTCTGGACTTTATATGTGTTGATACACATAGCTGTGGTTCATTTTCTTTGCTGTTATTTATTTTGTTTATGAACAATTCATTTGCCATTTTCTTGTCTCATTAATATTAGTTTGGCTTTGGTGTTTTACCATCACAAACAATGGTGTTAGAAACTTCCTGGTACACGTTTTTTAGAGCACATGTGCAAGAATTTCTCTAGGTATATATCAGTGGGTGTGAGGGTAGGTACATCTTCACCTTTATAGGATTAACCAAATTGTGATCCAAAGTGACAATTCTAATTTTCATTCAGTCTAACAGGCTTTAAATGTCATTGCCCTGTATCCCCACCAACACCTGGTATTGTCAGACTTGAATTTTTTGCCATCTCATTGTGATTTTGGTTCTCATCTCCTTTATTACTAGTGAATTTGAGCATCTTTTCATATATTTGTTGGTTGTTTAAGCTTCCTCTTCCATAAATGCTACTATCCATGTTCTTGCCCAATTTCTAACTGGGTTATCTTTTCCTTATTGACTTTTAGGAGTTCTTTATGCTTTCTTCATTGTAATTCTTAAGTTACGTATTGCAAAATTTCTTCTCTCAATTTGTGATTCATGTTTTCATTACTTAATGATGTTCTCTCATGAAGAGAAGTTTTACATTTTAATATAGATGAATGTATCAATCTTTTATGTTATGGTTGTGCTTTTGGGGTCCAATTTAAGAAAGTTTCCCGCTCTCTTTTCCTTCTGCTCTGGCCATGTAAGACGTGTGTGCTTCCCCTTCACCTTCTGTCATGATTCCAAATTTCCTGACATCTCCCTGGAAGCAGAAGCTGCTATGCTTCCTGTACAACCTATGGAACCACGAGCCAATTAAATCTCTTTTCTTTATTAAAAAAAAAAAAAAAAAAAAAAAAGAAAGTTTCCCTACAAGAGATTAAAGATATTGTCCTAAATGTTTTATAATCTTGCTTTTCCCACTAAGTCTCTAATCTCTGTTTTTGTGAATAGATTTCTTTACAAACTCAGGACTTCCCTCAGTTGCCAGTATGCATTGTGGACCCCGGCCCCTTGAAGGAAGACAGAGTACAGCACTTTTCTGTTGTATTTGGCCTTGGATTTCTTTCTCAGAGGCATTTCTAGGGATATCTTAGAACATACTCTAGGAACTACTGTTCTGTAGAGTAGAAAAAAATTAAAACTCACTTTCTACCTACATTCTTGACTGATTCTGGGATCCTGAATCAATTGCTGGGTCAATTCCTTGCTATTTGTTTTACTTATTTTGAAAATAAAGACCTTATTACCTAAACTAAAAACTAAAAGACAATATAATTATTAATATGCATAGAGAACAACAGCTAGGGTGAAAATATTAATGTGCAAAAAGGATTAAAATTATGTGTGTGTGTATGTGTGTGTGTTTTGTTTTTTTTTCAGACAGGTCTCACTCTGTTGCCCAGGCTAGAGTGCAATGGGATGATCTCAGCTCACTGCAACCTCTGCCTCCTGGGCTTAATCGATTCTTGTGCCTCAGCCTCCCACGTAGCTGGGATTACAGGCATGTGCTGCCATGCCCGGC
The DNA here is from genome assembly GCF_049350105.2 of Macaca mulatta. Taxonomy (NCBI): domain Eukaryota; kingdom Metazoa; phylum Chordata; class Mammalia; order Primates; family Cercopithecidae; genus Macaca; species Macaca mulatta. The sequence continues at coordinate 137,312,966 of NC_133410.1, forward strand.
TAATTTTTCTATTTTGGGTAGAGATGGGGTTTCACTATGTTGGCCAGGCTGGTCTCAAACCCTTGACCTCAGGTGATCTGCCTGCTCAGCCTCCCAAAGTGAAAAATATGAATGTACGCGTATTCTCCGTCTCTTCATTCCACACCACTTGCTTGGGGATAGGAGTGTTGCATGGAAGATTCTTGCCTGCTGGATTCCCCCCTAGGCTTTTCTGGTGGAGAATCTGGAGCATAGCTGTATGGAAGGCAGGCAGAAAGCCAAAATGATATATGCAATAAAGAGCTTGAGGAGAAGAGGTGGTACCCAGGGGATGGGGGAGAAGACAGTATAGACAAGGTTTGAGTCCTGAGTGTTGGAGAGGGGTTGGGTGGAGAGTTGAGAGGGAGGAGTTGATAAAGAAAGAGACTCCAAAACAACCATATGTGAGAATGTGCGCGTGTGAGAGAACTTGACAGGTACAGTAAGGGGGACTATCAGAAATGTGCTGTGAATTGGCCAAGCGCGGTGGCTCACACCTGTAATCCCAGCACTTTGGGAGGCTGAGGCAGGCAGATCACCTGAGGTCAGGAGTTCAATAGCAGCCTGGCCAACATGGTGAGACCCTATCTCTACTAAAAATACAAAAATTAGCTGGGCATGGTGGTGGGCACCTATAATCCCAGCTACTTGGGAGGCTGAGGCTGGAGAATTGCTTGAACCCAGGACGTAGAGGTTGCAGTGAGCTGAAGGTCACGCCATTGCACTCCAGCCTGGGTGACAAGAGCGAAACTCAGTCTCAAAAAAAAAAAAAAGAAAGAAAAAAAGAAAAAAAAGTGCTGTGAATTATAAATTCGATCTCTTTTAGTACTCTTTAAAGATGCAAATAAATTTCAGTTGCTGGGTTTCTTTTTGTTGTGTTTCTTTTAGTGCAACAAAACAGGATGACTAACCAGTTAGGGTCCCAGATTTTATAATAGTCTTTTATACACACGACTTTAGCTCGTCATAATGATACTCCAGCGAGGTACGTAGGGGAAATGTTATTTGCCTCTATTTAATATCTGAAAATACTGACTTAGAAAAGTAAAATTACTGACTAAAGACAGTGTGAGGGTGGTTAGGATTCAAATCCAGACTAATAAATGTAGTATCTGTTTTCTTTCCACTGCACCATGCAGCCTGCAGGGAAGACTCACATATGAATGCTCTTTGCAAAAACATTCACACAAAAATCAACCAACTCCAAATGAAATGGCAACTTTAAATTATTTGGACCTAATAATCACAATTTCTTAAGAAATGCTATTCAAAGATTCCTAGGGAAAAAAAAAAAACCCTATCAGATATAATTTAGTGAGATAATTTTGTTTAACTCAGCACTTCTCAGTTTAGCTTACATAATACTGATCATACTTTTTAAGTGTAGGGGACATTTCCATAGATAAGAAGAGTAACTTATTCACAGGTTCATAGGCATATAGTTCAACCTTTTCTCTATATTCCTAAGAAATTGATGACATCATGGCCGTGGAAGAGGCAACTTGAAATCTGTATTCAAAAAAAAAAAAAAAAAAATTAAAAAGTTAACTGTTCCTAACAGGTCAATGAAACAGGACCAGAAGTCTTCATTTTTTGAGAAAGGTACTTATTATTGTGGCTGACAGTGGGTCTCATTTTTCCATTTCACAAAATATATATGTACGCTAATGTGAACTCCCATTTCCATCTTAAAACTGGAAATGAACGTAACTTTATTTCCTGGTATCACAGGGCACTGACAAAATATTTCAAGAGCAGGAAATATTTGAAGTGATGATTATTGTTTTAGTAGCATAAGGTCTCTTCTACTTCTAACAATTGATTTTCATCACTTCCAGCTGAAGTTATCGCTTTGCCCCCATCCCCCTGCTTTTTTTTTTTTTTTTTTTTTTTTTATTGCTGCAGGGGTTTTTTTGTCTTCAATAATGTGCTGGGGAGTCCATTTCTTATAGTAGCACCATCTCGGCTGTAGTGTGTTATTCTGCAAGCCCAGAGGGGTTCTTAAACTGAAACTTCCTTCTTGATAGCATTGCTGTCATGAGTTCTGTCATTTCCTCTAATGAAGGGAGTAAACCTGTGAGCATGCACACCAATGAAAAACATATAAAGTCAGATCTCTGGTCCCAATATAATAGCAACAAAGATGATTAATTGTTTGTTTTAATGCAGTAACTGGTATTTAATAAGTTATTGATTTTTCTTAGCATCTTACTAAAATGCTTTGGAATGTGAACAAATCCTCAACTCATATAAGGCAGTATATTGATTAGGTATGAATTCATACATTGGGATTCTAGGTGCTCTGTTATCTCAGGGCCAGTGCATATTAACTGATTAGTATTGATTGCACTGTGGCCATCAGTGAATTCTCAAGGCATCGTTTTTAGTTAAGGAAGAATGTTTGGTGTGACCCTGAAATCGCTTTGCAGCAGATCCAGAGAAAGTTAGGTTGTTGATGATTCAGAGCAAGGGGCCATGGCTTTAACTCATTGAACTGGATTTAATTTGTACCCATGGTTTCAATATTATTGTTATGCTCAGGAGATCTTGCTATTCTTTTACTTTGGTTTTCTTATACACTTTTCTCTGCCTGGTATAATTTTTCTCCTATTTTCTGCTTTGCAAACTCCTACTCACGTGCCAGGACCCAACTCAAAATTCATTACCTCTGTGCCCTTGTTCCTGATTCCCTTGGAAGATTTTGTCTCCTGGGTCTTCTCATCATCCTCAGTTGTAATAACACTTCAGTATAGAGTGATAAATGCCAGTAATTCAGTAATTATGTCTTTATATCTTCTCCCTACTAAACCTTTTGTATTCTTTTGGACAGGGCTGTAGATCATCTCTTACCATTGCTTGTTCCTATTGGAGTCCGCTATCCAAGAAGAAGGTTCACAGCTAGCCATGTGTAAATTCTTGCTGCTGTTACACATTTGGTGGATATTTCTTTTCAACACTCAGATTCTGAAACTTCTGGTCCCATAGGATGTAAATGGGTTTTCAAATCCTATGCGACCAGAAGTTTCAGAATCCGAGAAATACGGGCACTAAGCGCTTTGTGACTTATCCACCACCACGATTTCTGTGGCTTGTGTGGGTCACACTCTGCTAAACACTTGAAATACAAAATCTCATTAATTTCTCACCATGGAGCAAGATCATTATTATGTTCTCCATTTTACAGAGAAACAAAGTGAGACAATAAATAATTTTTTCAAGGTGACATCACTAGTAAATGGTGTGTCAGGGAGTCAAACCCTGGTCTGTCTGACTCCAAAGCTGTATCTACACAATGTACATGAGACACTCTGGAAAAGGCCCACCCAAACAAGGAACCTGAAATTTCACCTGAAGAGATTAACTTTGAGGGGTCTTGAAGGCTTGAAGAAGAAGCAGGGATAAGAGGGTAGAAGTCATTAATGAAACACACCCAAATGAAATAGAGTATTCTAATACGCCAGAAATAGTTGGTGAACCCTCATACTTTAAGTTCTTTCCAACTAATTTCTTAACACAGAGGTGACAATTAGAAAAAAATCTTTCCTTTAGGAATCATTCATATGGGAAAGAGACACAGAGCAGAGAGCCAACAAGGTGCCACGAGAGAGTGGCGTAAAGAAAAGTTAAAAATTTTTTAAAAATAAAACAAAAACAAAATCAAAAAAGAAAAGTAGAAGACACTAAAGACCAATGATGGAGGTTAGTGGTAGGTGTGGACAGTGGGAGCAGATCATGCTGGAACGGATAATCAGAGGTGCACTGCCTGTGAGAATTTAAAAACAACAAAAGTCACTAAAAATCTGCTGTGGGACCCTTAACAACATCAGTGATAAAACACTCCTTCCCAAAAGGGTGGACCACTCCTGCCAAGCCCCACCTTGGTACACGCTGGTCCAACTCCAGGGTATGGTTCTCAGGATTGTACCTGCTCTCCATACCAGAGAGAACTGCAGAAGCATCTGAATTCTGTTGTTTTTGCTTTTATGAAGACTCTAACCAGCACTGAGGTAATGGACTACTTTGAGTAGATCAAAATGAGGTGGGGAAATGTGATCCCCAGCTAGTATACTGTAGTGATTTCCTCTTGGTACTGTAATAAACCATCACAAACTTAGTGGCTTAAAACAATGCAATGTATTCTCTTACAGTTCTAGAGATCAGAAGTCTGAAAGGGTCTCATAAGGCTGAAATCAAGGCATTGGCAGGATTACATATTTATGGAGGCTCTAAGACCAATTTCCTTACCTTTTCCTGCATTTAGAAGCTGCCTGCATTCCTTGGCTTGTGGCCCCTTCCTTCATCTTCAAAGCCAGTGGTATAGCATCTTCCAGTCTCTCTCTGACTCTGACCCTCACTCTCCTGCTCCCTCTCATACTTATCAGGACCCTTGTGATTCCCTTGGGCCACCTGGTAATCTCCCTATTTCAAAACCCTTAACTCAATCATATGTGCAAAGTCGCTTTTGCCATGTGAGGTGCTGTATGTACAGGTTCTGGGGATTAAGATGTAGACATCTTTGGGATGCATTTTTCTACCTACAATAAGTGTGTTAGAGTGGAAATTAGAGATAAGGAGACTGAGTTCCAATTTCCATGCTGCCATTGAGGAGGAACGTGCCTTGAGGTAAATCTCAACTCCCAGGCCATTGTTTCCTCCTAGTCCCTATGTAGACCCTGTTAGGATATTCTCTTTGAGAAGTAATGCCTTTACCTAAACAGAGGGAGATATGGCTCCTGCTAATTAAAAGCCAGACCTGTTTTACACACTTACAAACAATACCCTAACATTTATTTAAGGCCACTTCTGAACCATGCCATTAGTCCTTCTAATGGTGTTTCTGCAGGTTCTCAGCTGATTTCTGCTTACCATCCTACATTTACTTACACCTTGCCTACAGAGCGTGTAAGTTTTCAATTTCTCATTTTAAATAGAGGGCTCCAATTCTATAGCGTGGCTGATGCATTAAATATCCACAGCCAAATTGCTTAACGCCCAGGTTTTTATCCCCTTCAAATTAAAGCTTTTAAAACACCCAGACTCCATGCTGGCTGAATGACACACACAGACTTTCTGCCGGCTCTGGGGGGCAGGCGATACTGGTTCCTGTCAAGTTCTAAATCTGGATGCTTTTTTATAGTGGAACAACTAAAAGGAATTGCTGCCTTATGATATATAACTACTACTTATTATAGATTGATCCATTTTGCAGCAGGGAGGTGGAAGGCAGGGAGCTGTAGGAAGAACAAGAACCAATCTTAGACCTGAGAGAAAGTAACCTTCTAATTGCCTTTTCCATGACAGCATCATAAGCTTCTCTCTGGCAGCTTTATTTCACAGTGACCTGCCACACTGCTGTAATTTTCCTGGTGTCACTCATACAGGTTTAAAAAATGATCGGTTTTATGGCTTCTATTTGGGAATTTGTCAAGGTTTCACATTTGTAGAAGCCTTGAAGCAGTGGCCTAATAGTCCATAATTTGGTGTTTAAAGGGATATTGGTGGGTAACCTGCTTGGGCCCACAGGTGCCTATAGTGATCACATCCTTATGCCTGGCGGGGAAATCTCCATAATTTATGTTATGCTCCTGTAAACCTTTGCTGTCAGAAAACTCCATTCCAGGTTCCAGAGGACTCCAAGCATCCTGAGGTGGGAGAAAAGCCTTTCAAGCTTTGTGATCAGGTTGATATTTAAAGCTAATTCCCGTGAAATGTAGTTCAGGTGTTCGTAAACCCAGACTTGGGTCAGCGTATTCCGGCGATAGGGATTTACGTACTCCTTTTATGACTCACAGTCTGGAAATGAAACTGCTGGACTCTGAGCGCGCTCTCTCTCTCTCTCTCTCTTTCTCGCTCGCTCGCTCTCTCTCCTTCTCTCTCTCTGTCCTACGATCTCAAAGCTCCCAACAGATGTTTTTAAAAGCCTCACTTTTGAGGACTGTTTTGGCCTCCTGCCCCTGTGTGTACTCTTAGATTTAATGAAAATTGGTGCCTCCGGAGCTCTGCTCCCAGTGGGGAGAGCAGCTCCTCTCGCGGTACGGTTGCTCGTTCTCGCAGCCAGAACACACTGGGCCAGGGCTGTTGTGTGTAAACACACACACACGCACACACACCTGCTTCATCGCGGCTCCCTTCTCTCTGAGTTGCCTGGGTTGGCCTCCGTTTGGAGCCTACCTGCTGGTGTTTATCACAGTCGGCGTTACCCCCATCCATGTGCCTCAGCAGAGCCGGTGCTTATTTGAGCAGCGGGCGATTTTTCTGAAGTGACCTCCGCCGAGCGGGAGATTTATGGTGGCGTTTGCTTTCATTATGTGTGGAGGCTGCCTCGTGAGCTCGCTGCGTGGCTGTCGGAGGAAGAGCAGAACGCTTCCCAGAATAAGCCTCCGGTATTATCTTTGAACATATGTTCTTGATTAAATGAGAAGAGGAAAGTCTCTTCGTTTTTTCCCATTTGGAGGTTAAAGTGGAGGGTTTGTCTAAAAACAGATTGCAGTAAATTGTGGGTTTATTTGAACAGTATGTCAACATTATTTACTCATGGAAAAAAAAATATCAAATTGATAGGTTTCTTTTAATTACCTCATCCTGAAAGCTGCTCTCAAGAAACAGCAAATATTTCAGAAGCCATTTGGATAAGTCTGGAAATGTTGAATTATTGGAAACCTGCCGAGAATAATACCTTTGAAAATGTTTCCATAGTTCCGAGTATAAGAAAACTTGATTAGGAAACAGCTTGTCTCTGGGCAAACTGGGCATTGCCTTCTGTGATCTTGCTGGCCTCGTAAAAGATGGCTTGCAAGATTCTTGTGTAATACTGATCACACCACCCTGAAAAACAGGTACCTTTCTGGGGCTCGTTATTATTGTCTGTCACTCAGACCAGAGTGACCTTGTTGAACCCCACTACAATCATATCTTCCTCTTGAGTTCTGTCCAAGAAACACAAAAGTTAAATGAAAGAAGATTCAGTAATTGAGTGAGTTCTCAGCAAGTCCAAAGAGCTCTTCTAGCAAATCCAGGCCAAAACATATTTGACCAAAGAATGTTCTTTGACTTCATTGCTCGGTCTCAACTAGATGGAAGATGGGCTGCTGGGCAGAACCATTCCTAGAGCCCAAACCCATTTGAGGATGGGGTAATTTTCCTGGTGTCACTCATGCAGGTTTAAAAAATCTCAAAGCTCCTAACACATGTTTAGGTGAGGGAGGTAGCTGAGAGAAAGACACCCATATGTAAGCCAAGGACCCTTATACACATATACCCTTAGGCTCATGTTCTTCTGTAATTTCCTTTTCAGAATTGCTTGTGATGTTTGCCTTGTGTATGCATGCATATGTGTGTGTGTGTGTGTGTGTGTGTGTGTGTGTGGGTTGAAGGGACGGATGAGTTGGCAGGGGTAGGGGATATTGGGCCTATAAATGAGAGAATGGGGCAGGTGGATTGGGGGCCTACACACTGACTGACTATGGGCCCCAGGTTCCTGAGGCACATCCCATACTTTGGGTAACATTTCTTGCACCAGCATATAGAACTGAGTTTACTCCTTGGGATACTTCTAAACTGAGTATCTCATTAAGAGTATTTCATCTGAAATGGGCATATGCAGGTTTGATTTCAGGACTGCTATATAAGCTAGTAAAAATGTACTAGTTGTTAATTATTGAAATATCTATTAGTTGGTAAATCACTGCATGAGACCTGCTGAATACACCACCCCAAGTGTACCCTGGCCTGCACTTCTAGGACCTCCTCCCTGGCCTCCTCGAAATCCAGGAACTAAAGACTTAATGGCCAGCACTTTGGGGACCTCCAGGCCTGATTTGGTACTACAGCTGGCCGTCAAACCTCACAGGCGGACAAGAATTCTGAATGTAGGCCCTGGGTGTATGAGCAATTGTCAGGAGCCTGAGCCTCAGTGCAGTTCTCCTGGTGCCTGCCCAGATGTGGACCCTCTGGGCAGCCAGAGCTCCTAGCTCCCTTGGCCATGGCTTGGGTTTATATAGAGGAGGTCAGACAACAGAGACTTGCCCGGGCAGTGTTCCCAGTCATGCCAACAAAAATCACTTTTTTTTTTTTTTTTAAATCACTTTTTAAAAGAAGTTCTGAGCCATTGGGAGATCAACGCTTCTTTCTTTCTACACTTGCAAGTCATCTCCTCCACAAACCAGTGCGGAATCCAGCAGCCTTCACTGTGGAGACCAGTGCAGAAACAGAAGATGTAATTCTAGTCCCAGCTCCAGCACTTAATACCTCCATGTCCTTGGGCAAGGGACTTAACCTCCTCAAGCTGCAGTTTTCTCATCTGTAGAGTATTGATGTTTGACTCAATTCCTTCCAGCTGTAACAACAAATAATTTTGAGTCCTTAAATTGATGTTTAATAGCCCATTCACCCACCCTGTCAATGGATATGCCAGTAATGCTTCAAAAAGAAAGATATCATCTGCTAGCAAATAATGTTTTGAACAAAAGTTAAGGTAAGAATGATGCCAACTGTCCAATGCAGTCTGAACAAGGGCACTGACATGCACAGGATGAAGCTGGCTTGACCCCTCCTGTTACCACATCAGTAAACACATGTGAGCTCTCAGGCTGCACTTGGCTGATGGAGCATCACACTAATGGGGCCATGACCATTGATTCAATTCCTACTCACTTAAAGATAATTTTAGCCATCTTTAAAAAGCATGTTGTGGCTTATAAAGGGCCCCTGAAAAGTAGGTTATTTTCCCTATTAATAATAACAGGTCAGTGCAAATCCATTATTATTATTAGGGGAAATAATCTCAACATGTAAACATCAATTACATAAACTTCAAAATTAAGGTGACATTACATTATTAATGGTATGTATTTGGAATGTTTTTCGTTTCTTGACTCATTTTGAGTATTGGTAGCTATAATTTATACATTATAACATTTCTTTAAGATTTTCTTTGGTTTCTCAAATTGTAAATTTTTTTATATCTACAGGGTAGAGGAGGGGAAGGAAAGGTTCCACCTCTTATTTTAGAATAAATATCATTATTTCTCAAATTTCTTATAACTTGGGAGCTAGTATACATAAATGCATTTTGTAGATTTTTGTTATCAAGCTCTTCACTACATGGAAGTTATACTTCTTGATGTTACACTATAGGCATCAATGAAGATGACTGAGATTAAAATACAGTGATACTGTTGTTTGCTATTGGGAGGATTGTTGTTTTAGACTTGTTAAGGACAAAAGAATCAGTGATTTTCAGAGAAGTTTGAGTTCTCGCCTGGCCTGTATGTCTACATGATTCAATGACACAGTCTTGATAGACAAAACAGTTGTGATGGCTTTGGGGGTCACTCTTGCTGGTTTTTAAGAAAGTGAATTCTGAATGTGGATTCTCTTCTCATTCCCCTCTTTCATTTTGGCTTCCCTTCTTGTCCCATAAACAAAAATCCTACTGGACTCAAGCTCCCAGCTCAGTTTTAGGAATTGTGGCCATTTTTTTTTTTTCACAAGCAACACTGCAGACACTTTAATCAAATAATTTAAGCTGTGGAATTTAATACTCTTGATTTTGGAAATTGAGGATTTGTCCCTATTAAACATCCTATTTAAGCACCAACAAAATGATAAATGGTATTTCCAGATGATGTACTACATTCAAGTTCTACAAATAATTACCAAAGAGCAACATGAATAAATTACTATTCCTTTAGCAATTTAACCTCTATCAGGGTCTCATGAGAGTTTGTTAATTGTTGTTGTGATAACATTTTAGGTTTGGTCCAAACTTTCTTATGATGCCAAAGTTACCGACTCACGCCCTATTGTTCCTTACATGTGTAAAGGAGCTTGCAAGATGTGCTGGTAAAATTGAAGACTAATCCATTAAGGCTTAGCAATGAGGAAAGAATCTGCACCTTGGGAGGGACAGCGAGTATCACGGCCAACACTTGTTCTCGGAGTTCCTTTTTCCCTTGAGGGTTTCTTGCTTATGGTGCTGTTGTCTCCACACTAATCTCTGCAGAACACTCCTCCAATAATGTTTAGCCCAAAGGTAAACTCAACTGTCTCCTTAATTTTCCAAAACACACAGCATGGCTGTGACCAAACTGGAACTTTTTTTTTTTTTGAGGCAGGGTCTTGCTCTGTTGCCCAGGCTGGAGTACAGTGGCACAATTATAACTCACTACAGCTTTGAACTCCTAGGCGCAAGTAATCCTCCCACCTCAGCCTCCCGAGTGGCTGGGACTACAGGCATGTGCCACCGCATTCAGCTAATTTTTTGTGGAGAAGGGTTCTCACTCAGTTGGCCAGGCTGGCCTTGAACTTCTGGCCTCAAGCAATCCCCCCAACTTGGCCTCCCAAAGCCTGGGATTCCAGCCATGAGCCACTGTGCCTTGCAAACTGGAACTTTTAAGCAAAATTTTTAGGCACCAAAAAATTTGGGATAACAAAAGAAAACTATATACTAAGGGGAACATAAAAACAGACTATCTGGTTTGCAAGACTCAGCTCTTAACCGTGTTTCTGCCTCCACTGGAGGAAATCGTCAACCTCTACCACTTGGAAGTGGCCATAGGCCAGGTCCCAGAGAGTGATGAGTCTTCCCTTTCTATCTAAGGCTCTCTTTTTCCATCCAGGGACCCCTTTTCCCTGGATAAGAGATATGGGGAATGTCTACCCCTTCAGCAGACATTCAAGCCCTCCTTGGCAGAGCCTTATTCTATGACCTCTACAAGCTCAGGAGGCACCTGGATTGCTCAGCAGCCCCCAGAGACACACCAGAGGATAAGGGATGTTGATGTTTGGGACACTGTAGGAAAGTCAGGACCAAACCAAAAGTGCTTTCTTATAATGATGCTTCTTACCCTTCTTTGTGTTTATAACACATTTGCAAATATTAGGACTCTTATCAGTACATTTGAAGAAATTAAAAATGAATAAGCCAACAACAATTATAAAACAATCATTTTGGCTGGGTACCAGGGCTCAGGCCTGTAATCCCAGCACTTTGGGAGTCTGAGGCGGGAGGATCACTTGAGGCCAGGAGTTTAAGACCAGCCTGGGCAACATGGCACAACCCCGTCTCTACTAAAAATGCAAAAATTAGCCAGATGTGGTGATGCACACCTGTAGTCCCAGCTACTTGGGAGGCTGAGGCACGAGAATTGATTGACCCTGAGAGGCGGAGGTTGCAGTGAGCCAAGATTGCACCACTGCACTCTAGGCTGGGTGATAGAGTGAAACTCTGTCTAAAAAAAAAAAAAAAATTTAGATAAAACAATCATTTCTATAATATAAAAGCTTTGCCACTTTTATCAATAAATTTTATCAATTTTATCAATACATTGTTCTATTCAACAGTAGCAAAGCTTATCACTTTGCTTATCACTTTGCTACTTTTGAATAAAACAATGTGTTGATCTGACTTATTTTCTCCAGACCTCTAAAGGCAACATTCCTCCTTGTTCCAGTAAATACCTTTTTGTTAGGTTTGATGTGGTCACCGCCTATATCCCATTCCCAGAAGTTGCCCCCTTTGTTCTACATTGAAGTTGCCTCTGCTCATTGAGCTTTGTGGTCCATCTGATGGACATCATAAGAACAGGCTTCCTACCTAGATGTCACCAAAATAAATTTTGCATGTCGTTCAAAATTTGTTAGCACACTTACAGAGCTTTCTTAGACACACCAAAGTGCCCAGGACCTTATTTGACAATCATAGTACTACATTCTTAGGGTAACTTGAATAAGGTCAGAATTTTTATATTACATAATTGTGACTAATCTTGTTATATAAACTTGCTTTTAGTGTACATATATGGGTATATGAAAAAATATTTGCATTTAAATTTCCTCCGTGTGTGAATTTAGATAGATGGGTTTAGGGGTGTGTGTGTGTTTTATATAAACAATATGGCAAGGAATGCTGGCTGAAATACAAAGATCTACACATGACTCTCTCAGGGTGGGCCCTTGGGTGTTGTGGTGTGGTGACTACCTCAAAACAAAGGGAAATGTTTTGCTATGAATTTCCTGTTCTGGAAAACTATATGGTTGAAAAAAAAAAAAATCTACTTTCCTCTTGAGAACTATCCGTGTGCCAAAGTAAGAAGCTCCTGAAAGGATTACTCAAGCTTCCCTCCCCCGCATCTTCTCCTCATCCCCAAAGCCTAATAATTCTTATAAAGATGAAATGGAAGGGCACTTGTCACTAAACTTCTTAGCAGTTTAAAATAGCCAGACGCGTTGCCTGAGACTATGGCAAGTTTGGACTCACACCAGCCGTGAAAATACTCTGTCTTTTTTTAGGAAGTAAATTGCATACACATCACAAAGAGTATTCTGAAAGTGGTTTTCTTTCTGCTTTGTCTGAACGACTCACACGTCAGCCTTAACCATGCTCTGAGCTCACAAACATGTTCTTCAGCTTGCCAAACTCCCCAGCCTCTGCTCAGTTGCCAGAGTGGCGGCATTGTATCACTCCGTTGCTAGGAGGGCAAGACAGCTGAATCCTAGGCCTAGAAAAGATGTTGAGATGGTATATGTAATGTCCTTGTTTTATAAATGAGGAGCTTAAAGCTCAGAGAGACTGCATAGCTTGCTGGAGGCCACAAGCTTGTCTGTAATAGTCTCGGAGCCGGCCGATTCTGCCTCCTCAGTTGATTCAAGGCTGTATCTCCTGCACCATTACTGAAGCCCTTTGAACACTGCCAGATACTATGTAAATGTAAGGTATCTGTGGAAGGCTGAAGCTGCCAGAAGTTTGTCTGTTGTAATGAAGGTTTCAGGTTAAGAAGAACTCTTGCCTTCAGCCAACTCCCTCTGTCTCTTCTAAAATGACTAAGAAAATACAAGAACCTTTTAGCCTCATTATGTGAAGCCTTAAGAATATAAAGTTTGTGAGCTGGACACAGTGGCTCATGCCTGTAATCCAGTCTGAGCTACTCCAGAGGCCAAGGAAGGAGGATGGCTTGAGCCCTATTCAAGACCAGCCTGAGCAACATAGCAAGACACTATCTCTAAAAAATTAAAAAATAAATTAGCCAGACCTGGCAGCACATACCTGTAGTTCCAGCCACTCGGGAGGCTGAGGCAGGAGGATTGCTTGAGCCCAAGAGCTCTAGGCTGCAGTGAGCCATGATTATGCCACTGCACTCCAGCCTCGGCAACAGAGTGAAACCCCATCTTTTTTTAAAAAAAATGTAAAGTTTGTGGTAATTTAGATATGAGAACATATTCTTACAGAATAACTTCAAACTAAGCATTTATTTTCAGAATAGTAAGTACTTATAAGAGGAGTTATGTCTAAAATCAGTAGTTCAGAAATGATTTCATGAAAATAGCTTCATCTTCTAGGTTTAGCATCTAATTCTATAAAGAAAAGAAAATACTGTGCTTATGACATATTACTATGTAACATCCTGAGGCCCACTGACTTGTGATTGGTTTTATTCATTTCATTCACATTAATCTTAGTTTTTATCCTTCCTTTAAATATGGGCTGGATTGTTTGACATTATGATCACACAGAAGTAACAACATAAAGGATTTGCTCCCCTAATTCTATGACTAGCTCTCACACAATTGTAGTGTTCCATTAACCCCTCACTTGCCCCTTACCCCTTCTTTCAGTGCTTCCAAATTATTGAGGTTCAAATATGCATTATCTTATCAATAAAAACAAAAATCTACCAGAAATGAAGGAAATATAGCAGAGCCATTTTCTTTAGGACCAAAGGAAAAAAAAAAAAAAAGGAATCATCTTTTGCTTTAAATGGGGTTACATTAGACAACTTTTAAAGCATGTTTCCTGTGCGTCTGATTTGGATTGTGATATCTACAAGTATACGTAAACACAGACCATGAGATTTGCTTTCACTTTGTTTGGAGAAGAGATTTCCTGAGTTCCTTGTCCCAGGCTAATTTTTAGGGCATCTTCATGGAATCTCATCAAACTTTACACACAATCATGTGAAACAATTATATCTGAAGTAACTTATTTACTGATTGGCCAGAACTCAATGAAGTTTATTCTCCTGTCAATGCCTGCAATCATGCTCTTGGATCTCTCTTCCTTGTTCATGGCTTTGCAGTTGCTTTGAAGTGCGGTATTAAGGTCTGCCGGAGTTAAATCTCCCTGCTCCCATATCAGGCCTCACCCTGATATGGGAGCTTCAGTAATCTCAGTAGGGAAGGGCAGCATAGTCTTTCCTTTCTTGTTTTTGTTTTTTCTTTCCTTGTTCCTCATTTGTTGCCCCTGGTTCTCTCTTCATTCTCTATGTGGCACCAGGGAGGAGGGATTAGGAAATGCCTCTTATCTGTCAGTGTTGTTCTAATCTCCATCTCTGTATCCTTGGAGTTCTCCCAGGGCCCTAGGCTGTGGCTATTTACTGTGACCCTTGGTAGTATACCTACAGCCTGGGCTCCTTTTACCCTGCTCTATCTTGGAATCTAATCTACTCACCAGCCCCAAATCAATGCCTGGACCATCTTTAGCTTCAGAGACATTCTATCTTTCACCTGTGCACATTCACTTGCTGTGGTTTCAAATCGAGAGATTTGTTTTAGTTAGGCTTTGTTTTTCACCCTAGGTGCTTTCTCCTATTTCATTTGAGTCTAGCCATGTAATTTAAATTTTATTTTATTCAGGATCTAATTATTTTATAGTAGTAGGGTCCCCTGGAGTACCAAGTCTGTTCTACTGGCAAGTAGAGGTTAGACCTATGAGTGTGGGAAGCTTTGCAAAAACCGAGATAAGGAGTAAGATAACCAACTTTTTTTATTGCATGTTTGCCTGTCCCTATGAATGTGTCTCTTGAGATAAAGTATCAAAGACTTCTCTGTACCTACATAGTTTCTTCAAATAATCTTATTTTGAAATTTCTAGTCTTACATAGTCGAGACAGAATGATAATGGTTGGACTGCTATTGCCATGTGTTATTAAGTCTTTTAGATTTTGTGTGAGTACTTAGTACTTATTGTCCCCAGCTTTGGGGCTTTTAGTCAAAATTCTGAGATAGTAGGGAACATCCCATCTTGTTCCGTGCATGGTTGAGACCTTGTGTTTTTAGATCATAGTTCTTAGCCTCATTGAGGAACTCTAAACATCACTTAAGCCAGTCAATCCCAGTCCTACTGAGGACCTGAATTCTACCATTATAGAGTGTCTGGTGAGAACTATAGTTGGGTAAAACTGGTTATATGTTTGACTTGAGATTTCTGGTGCCCTCTTTACAAGATCTAAGGATTTAGAATACACCACCATGGCATGTTTGGGATCTTCATTAAAATTTTGGAAAAGGAAAATCAGAGCAATACATCTTACAGTGTCTTCACCTTGGGCTTGGACTTCCTCCCAGGCAAGCTGTGTGTCACATGGACTTAGTAGTAAACTATTAAGGAAGGTGGTGTGAATGAGACAAGCTCCCGGGAAGTCAGGATAATGACCACCATAGCCATTAAGGGCAAAGCCACTGGTCTCTAGTGGTTTCACAAAATTCCCCATCCAGAGGTTTCCCAAAAGTGTTAGGGAAACCTTGGGGAGGCTTCAGCAGCTTCAAAGTACATTGAGCTATATTGTAACTATCTGATTACCACTCAAGCATTATTAAGCTCTAGAAATGTTTGAGTTCTGATAAGATTTCTAAACACAGATATCTAAGGAGTAACAGTTTGGAGTGTCTGTCATCCTAATTTTCTGAGTACTCACTTCTACTCCACAGCTGTATTTTTGTGCAATGCAGTTCTCTAGCCATAAGTGATTAGCTTGGGGTGGACAACTTGACTTCTAGGCCCGATCTTTATTTCAAGAATTTTGAATTGGCACTGGGAATAGTTTGCACTTGTGGTTGAAACTTGATACAAACTCAGGAACTTTGCATGGAGGAAACAAAAAAAAAGAGAGAGAGAGAAGAAAAGACAGATGCTTTCTTGTCCCCTGAGGGTTTTCCAGTCTCCAGAGCACTACATAGCTCTTGGCATCTTTCTAATGAATTTCCCTTTTATGTAAAGATAGCTCAAGTTGATGTCTCTTATTTAAAACCAAGATAGCTTTGACTAAGACAAAGAACCCTCCTGTTTTTTTTTTAAATTATTATTTCCATGCTTACACTTTTGTTTATGTCGTGAGAGGAGGGGGGAACAGGGATAATGGAGAGAGGGTTGCTGCATTGGTCAGACTTCTGAGTTGCAGACAACAGGCTCCACTAGAGTCAGTCTAAGCAGAAAAGGATATATTAAATAGTATTAGATAGTTCACAGAATCTCTGAACACAAACATTCTTAAAAGCTCCATGACCAAGAACAGAGCAGCCAAGTACAACACACCCAGATGATTGCCCGACTAAACCATGGGATTGTTCTTAGCGGCACCTGTGATGTTAGAGACTGGATGGCAGACATGTTTCCACAGCTACCCCGGGAAACCCAAATGCTTCTTTCACTATGGTTGTTGGAAAAGCCTGTCTGACTGAGAATTCAGCCATTTCCTCAAGTTATTCACTTCCACCTCCAAGTGTCTCATTGGGGTGGGCTGGGAGTGGGTGTAGAGCTTGGGTCACATGCAGATTCCTAACCGCAAGAAAGTATGGAAAATACAATTCTTTTATCTTCCAGCCTGTGGTAGATAGAAGGGCAAACTAGGAGATGGTTCGAATGAGTGTTGAGTGAACAAATGTACAGTATCTTCCTCAATGTCCATCACTGTGCTGTGGAGAAAGAAAAGTGGAATTCTTCAAATGTCTTTCAAACTATCAGAAAAATACGCATCATCATAGCTTTGCAGGGAGAATGGGGAGGGAAGGCACAGAGAGTGGGCTTGGGAAGCTCCTACAGATTTGCCATGGGAATAAAGTAGTTTTGAAATATATTAATATATGTTTCTTTTTTGAACTTCCTTTTGTGTGACCATCCTCATCCAGTTAGAGGTGTTTATTGTGTCAGGAATGATCAATATTGTTGAAGTGTAAAGGAAAACAAGGTGTCAGGTTTAGTTTTTGTCTTCCCAAGTAGCATTTAATCCAAAGAAAGACAATAATGTTGTCTCAGCTAGCCTTTGCTGAGAGAGAAAAGGAGTTCTTTTTTATTCTCAGACCTCCCTTTCACATACCAAAACCCAACTTGGATTAGAGTTTTACTATGAACACAGCATAGAGAGGACAGAAGATACAAGAAAGGAAGAAGCTGTAGAAAGGCTTCCTCTGCGAGAGAAAGCAGAGAGATTGGAGGGAATTCACTCAGGGTGGGGATGCTGTTAGGTCCCTGGAAAGGCACCTCCAACTCTCCAGACTTCAATCAAAGGGTGAGGAAGAGGAAGATGATAGAAACCACAGATAGTGTGGGTGTGAGAGAGTCTGAGAATGTCTAGGCTGATGGATGTTCAGATAGAGTGGCCTGAGATGCTGTCTGGTAATAAAGATTCTCTCTTTGACCAAACTTTGGTCAGGCTCTTCTGAGTCCTTTTCTTCACTAGACCTTGACCTTGGTCTCATCCTGACTTTGGGCTGCGTAGCCCAGTTTTAATCAAGGATCTTGCTAAATCATTCCCCACCCTAGACATTTGATCAAGTTCCTCATCAACCCACTTTGATGTATAAGTCCTTAGCCTGCCTTTAGCAAGAATGCTGTAAGGTCAGTTTAGCAAGAATGCCCCCTACCCTTAATGTCTCTTCTTAGTAATTTTTCATCCACCGACTCCTTCACTCTGCTCATTGACTATAAATCCTCAGCTGTCTCTACTGTATTCAGAGTTGAACCCAATTTCTTTCTCCTATTGCAATAGACGTCATCTCTACTACAGAGTCTTGAATAAAGCCTTCCTTACCATTTTTACAAGTGTCTGGATAATTTTTCTTTAATGCTGGTCCCCAGCATCTCCAAATGGTACGTAGGAGAACCCAGGGTTCCACATGAACCTGAAAGGGGTTCACAGAAGTTTTGATAAAACAGTGATTGTGCAGAGGCCTAGAGACAAGACAGTGTGATCACAAAGGGTAGAGGCTTCACATCTTGAGGCAATGGCGGGGACCCCAGAGTCCAGCAGTGGGCCAAGCAGGACTAGCCACACCTTGGCGGATACCAGCAGAGGGCATCAGAGACCAGCCCAGCCCAATGAAGACCTGCTCTCTGGAGAACTAATGTGCCCTCTCTCAACCACCCTCACTCCTGAGAGGCCGTCTTGGAAAGGAAGAGGGAAAAAAGGGCCCCCTTGAGAAATTTGAAAAAATTAGCACTGAGAAGGCACTTAACTTTGAATTGATTGAATTCAAAAGATTACCCCCAAAAGAATGAGTTAAACTGAAATAGACTCTCCTAAAAGCAGAAGAGACTGAGGTTTAAGTTTTTTTTTTTTTTAATTGTCTCTGCTACTGACTGGGAATGGGGCCCCATAGCAAGTTGGGATAGATAATAGATAATAACAAAGAGCTACATATTTTTTTTTTCACATCTGAGTTGTAATGTTTACATTTCAACCTCCCTGAGTGTAGACTGAGAAAACTGTACGCCCCTTTGGAGCAGCGTCTGATGTTGGTTTGGAAATGGCTTGGTAGCCTAATGAGAGTCCGGAGAGGATGATATGAGTTGGAAAGGATAAAGGTAGTCGTTTTCTTTTCCTGGGAGCCGAGGTTGGCTTTGCAAGGACTCCTAGGTTTCTGGTGGGCCTAGAAAGAAGACCAAAGGCCTGCTCAGCCAGCTAAAGGTACTGAGTGCCAAAGCTGAGGGAGTGGATGGCTGGGATGAGGGTCCACAGGACCCTCAATGCCAGCAGAAGGGGACCTGCGGGGGTATGTCCAATGCCTGTGGAAGAGGGGCCCTGATGGACAATTGTGACCACCCTTTCATAGCATGAGGCAGCCAGAGGCAGAATGCTGCCAAGGCCAGAGATCAGCCAGGGAAAGAGACCAACAGAGAACAAACCGCAGGGCTTCCCAGCAGTGGATGTCCACCCACTGCGCAGGGACCAGTACGGCCACCAGAAGCCCCTCTCCCGTAAGTGTGAGGACCTGACTGAGCATTTACTCAAAAGAAATTGATTTCATTTGAAAGTGTAAACCTGAGATGGGCAGATCATTTTAACTGGCAAGTTTAATTTTATTTCTCACAGTTTACTGTAGTGACAAAGAGCATAAAGTCTTGGGTGACCTGCTCTTGAATTGGCACTGTTTGCTAGCTCTGTGGCCTTGGGCAAATAGCTTAAATCTCTGTCACTGGCTGCTCATCTTCTAAATGGGGATCCTGATAGTACTTCCTCCTAGGAAGTGTGAGGACTAAATGGTTAATATATCTCAAGCACTGAAAAGTGTGCCGGGACACACAGCAGTCACTGTATAAAGGTTCACTGTAACAATTGCCCTACAGGATGTGGATTCACAAGGAAGCTGGAATCTGTTATAGAAACATTAAAAAAAAAAAAAAAAAAACTCCACATGTTTGCTCCATCTCATCTGTGGTGTGTAAATTTTGGACCCCATCACAGACAGATCCTTGGCTCCAATAGCATCACACCTAAGGCAGCGGCCCCAGGGGGTAGTATGTCAAAAGTCCTGCTTCATTCAGGAGGCTAAGCTCAGAAACCTCAGCTTCTGAAGTCTGTCAATATGCACCCACACACCGCTCTTTAGAGTGATTTCTTTTAGCATTCAGGATGGTTTTCAACCCAGAGACAACAGGCTGCCCCCCTGCCTTGGTCTGACTGCCTGTTTTAGTTGCTGTTCTTTTATCTCTCACAACTGGGTGAAGTTGCTCCCTGAATTTTTATAGCACTTCAGGAAGAGGCGGGCTATTGTTACAAGAAGAACATTTAAGTATATTGTTCACTTTTTTTGAACAGAGATTGTTGATGTTATTTTTAAATTCTAAACCTTTGGGGGCAGTAAGAGTTTTAGGAGAACAAACTCTTTAATGCATAATGAGACTGGATCTGTGCTATTATAAAATGGGAGAGCCCTGGTGTCAATTGCCTGTGGTAGAACGTGGCGTTAACCAAACTAAAGTCAGGCTTCTATCTTAGCATGGGCTGAGTCTAACTGTATCCCCTGCTCCCTGGAGTCAGACTCTCAGGTTGCTGCCTATGGATTTGTTCAGGCATTTACTCATTGAGGAGGTAGTGGGGACAGGTGGAGAACCCACTGTGCACCTACCATTTGCTGAGCACTTGTCACATGCCAACATCGTACCAGGCGCTCTGTATTAAATACTGCATTGGTTTCTTAGGGCTGCTAGAACAAATTTTCACAAACATAGTGGCTTAAAACAATAGAAATTTATTATCTGATAGTTCTAGAATCTAGAAGTCTGAAAATAAGTTGTTAGCAGGGCCATGCTCCCTCCCAAGGCTCTAGAAGAAAAAGAAATCCCTTCTTTCCTCTTCCAGCTTCTGGTGGGTCCAGGTGTTCCTTGGCTTGTGGCTGCATTGCTCCAGTCTCTGCCTCTGTGACCCCATTCCCTTCTCCTCTTCTTTGTGTCTTCTTCTGTCTTAGACACTCATTATTGGCTTTAGGCCCTATCTAGAAAATCCAGGATGATCTCATCTCAGGATCCTTAATTATATCTGCAAAACCCCCTTTTCCCAAATAATGTCACATTCACAGGTTCTGAGTTTGGGACATAGATATATCTTTTGGAGGGTTCACCATTCAACCTACTGCCGATACCTCTGAAATTCTCACAATTTCTGAAATCATCCATCATTATCTCAAAATTGAACTTCAAAACATTTTCTTAAGTTATTCGGGGTTACACTTTTTGTAAGTGACAGAGCTGATTTAAATGCGGGATTGTCTCGTTTCAAAGCTGTTGTTCTTTCTAGTGTATGATACTAAAAACGACAGCAATAATCAATGATCTTAGCTGACATGTCCTGGATGCCTATGGATCAGGCACTATGCTAGTATAAGAAGTATTATTTCTAAAGTTCCTAATAATCCTACAGTAATGTCTTCTTATTCACAATATATAGATGAGGAAACAGAGAAACTCAGATGAGTTAAAAAGGCTCAAGGTCATACATATAGTAAGTGGTCAAGCAGGAATTTGAAATCAAAGGGAAACCAAGTCAAATGACTTTAGAGAAATCTTCAAAGCACTGAGGAAACTGACAGATAGTAGGTTAGCAGCATTACTTTCGGCAGATGAAGAATTGGCTGTGTCTCTTCCAAGGGCATTAAAAATTCCTGAAACATTTGGGATCAATTTAACCCTACCTGGTGCAGTGTGATATGGGGCGATTTCCACATTGTAAGAGAGGCAGAGATTTGGGGCATTTTCTTCTTTTTCCAGCCCTTCAAGCCAGTCTCTATTGTCAGATCCCGTCCAGTTGACTTTGCCCAGTTATACAAGACTGTCTTTGATGCTACAGAAAGCACAATCACTCTACTTTGAAAAGCATTTAAGCATTTTCAGAGCTCAGTCTCATTTCATTTCATTCTTAGAACAGTCCCTGAGGTTGGTAGGGTGAGTATCGTTATCCTCATTTACAGTCCAGGAGCCTGAGAGTTTCCAAGTGAGTTGTAACTATTTGCTTCACACAGAGGCAGAAGCAACTTGAAGCCTGACTATTTGAATGCAATTCTTATTCTTTTTCCAGAGCACCAAACCTGTTTTAGATTAAGGAAAAAATTCCAAGAAAAAAAGGAAAACTTTGGCTACCATTAGCTTTAGGTAGGTAAAACACACACATATTCTCTCTCTCTCTTTCTCTTTCTCTCTCTCTCTCTCTTTCTCTCTCTCTCTTTCTCTTTTTCTTTCTCTCTCTTTCTCTTTCTCTTTCTCTCTCTCTTTCTCTTTCTCTCTTTCTCTCTCTCTTTCTCTTTCTCTCTCTTTCTCTATCTCTTTCTCTCTCTATCTTACACACACACACACTCTCTCACACACACACACACACTCACACACAGAGTGGTAAAAAGGTCTCCTTTCTCTTTTCAGTCTTGAGAATAAATGATTGCATTTCCCCATTGGTACTCAGAAGTGATTTGCAATTGAGAATTCTTTCTTAAGGGCAGAGGGCTCTTTTGTATGACCTTATTTTCCTCGCAGTTCCAAACAAGTGGGCTCAGCATGCCCTATTATGTCCAGACTGGTGTTTACAGTCTCATTTTCAGATGATAGATGTTACTTTATAATGTTAAACCTGTATTACACAGTTCTCAACCCCTCTTCCAAAGACTGGGCTGCATATGCCAAAACTTTATGATGACAAATCATAGAATTGGAAGGAAAAAAATGTGATACTCAAACCCTACTAACTCAGATAATATACAGAAATATTGGTAAGCCAGTGGTACTCAGTCTTCATTGTTGAGAGGCAGGCGATTTTCTAAATAATGTTACAGAGAAAAGAATTCAACCCTAAGTGCATGATTGCCCACCAGAAGAATTCTTCTTTAACTGAAGTATGAAGGGTCCTTCTTTTCTCTTGAATCATTATCTCTACACAAATCTTCTGTGCCTCCTTAGACACCATGGCCACTGCCTCCTTCTAGGACCTTCAACTACTCAACCACCATACCTGCCCAACAGAGTTCAACTGGCTGGGACTGACCAGGGACTTATCTTAGAAGTTCCCTTAACTCTTCACCCCTCAACCACACACACACACACACACACACACACACACACACACGCACACATGCACACTGCCAAGCCACCTAGTACTCACCTAGAGGTTCTGGCTCTTCCCATTGTTTCCAGACTTGAATGAAACAGGAACACCATACATACATCAGGTTTGCGGTTTGGCATCCCATGTAGTTGGAGCAGTCATATGATGTAAACTTGGAAATGTGAGGGAGTTAATTCTTAGTTTTGACCAATGAAAAACAGGCAATGGGAGGTAGGTGGGAAGATAAACTTCTCCTTTATTCTTCCCAGAGCATGCTAGAGGCATGGTCCCTCCCTGCATCCACTGCAAGATGTCCCACATGCCAAAGGAACAGACCTGCTGAGCCTCCCATGCCTCATCATCCAACGACTCATCCCGAAGCAGAAGCCAGTTGTGCAAGGCATGACTTTGCATTGTTTCCTATACTCACTTCCCTTTTTTCCTTTTTCTGCAGCTTCCCTGGCCCTGGCTTGTGCTTCCCAAATAAAATATCAGCACTTTAGTCCTTGCTTCAGGCTTTCTTTTTCCCTAGAAAACCAAAGCCATATCTTATTAGACTGTTACAGAGCATGCCTGATGGGTTGGTGTCCTCACTTCCAGTCACCGCCCCCTTTCCAATGGAATCCAACACTGAAGCACAAGTCAAATGTGGCATTCCCTTTCAGCGGGCTCCCACCATCTGTAAAATAGAGCCCATACTCTATCATCTGGTGTTAATAGCTCTCTAGATTTTGTCTCAAACTAATTTCCCTGTTTTAGTTTCAGTGATTTTTAAATTCATATACCCTGTTCTCTAACTAAACTGAACTACTTGAACCTTTTTTTATTACCCTGTATCTTCTGACCTCCGTGCCCTTAATTATGCTTTTCCCTGAATCTGAAATGTTTGCACTTACATCTCCTCTCTATGTTTTAAATTCTGTCCATCAATGGCAAGCTCAAATGTCATCTTCTCAGATTAATTACCAATTCCCTCCTCTCTGCTGCCAGCCCACAAAATTTAATAATCTATTTTTTTGGAACCCCCAAATCATCTTGTCTGTGCTTCTCTTGTGGTACTTCTTACTTTTTACCCTATGTTATAGTATTTTGCGATATTTCTTCTCCCCAGTTAGACCATAAGCTCCTTGAGAGTACATCTGACTGATTCATCTTTGTTTCCCAGAGGCCTGGCATGGTAACTTGCACATAATTAGTGTTTAAGAAAATTTTATGAAACAAATAAACAGTGACTGGGCATGGTACCCCATGTTTGTAATCCCAGCACTTTGGGAAGCTGAGGCGGACAGATTATTTGAGTCCATGAGTTCGAGACCAGCCTGGGCAACATGGCAAAATCCTGTCTTTACACAAAATACAACAATTAGCCAGGCATGGTGGCGCATGCCTGTAGTCCCTGCTGCTTGGGAAGTTGAGGCAGGAGGATCATTTGAGCCCAGGCTGCGGAGGTTACAGTGAGCCTAGATCAAACCATTGCGCACCAGCCTGAGCGACAGAGTGAGACCCTGTCTCAAAAGGAAAAAAGAAATAAACAGTGTACTTTTATATAAAAGCCCAAGATTGTGGTTAAAAACTGATTAAATTAAATATTTCTTATCTTACACCCTAGATCCTTAGTTTTTCAGGGATATACAGGAAAAAAAATGGCTGCAAGGATGCTTCTATTTGTAAGTTGAAAGGTCAGGAGATATTAATAGTTTGAATGCTGTGGCTTTCTGCCTGGGGCCATCAGACAGAACATGCATTTAGCAAAATAGCATTTTGCTGACCTTGGACAGTTGGCTAAGATGCAGTACTGAATGATCTAACTTCTTAAGAAGTGACTAATCTACAAGCCTTCTGAATCATTGTTCCTTCCTGAAAATGGAGGAAAAGTTTGATAAAGAAAAATTCCAGGCTGAGAGGATTGTTACAGTTTTTTTACAACATTGTAAAGCCTAACAAACAGCATAGCAAAAAACCAAACAAACAAAAAATGTATATTCTATTTAAACTTATATTATTTATAGTCATTCTACATTAATCACTTCTAAGATAAATGAGATCTTCATGGAAACAGCAGGCAAAAACACTGGCTGATTATTTATCTCGCATGAAATTCTAAACTATGAAATTCAAATATATTTGGAAAATTCAATCATATATTTTTTTCTTAATAACAACTAATTAACTTATAGAGAAACTCATGTAAAAATTCAATAGCATTTGAAAAGGAAATAAACAGCACTAATGAGCTTTATTATAATGCTTTCCCATGTATGATGTGCATTTGTGACTAACATCTGTTGGATAGTATTTGAGATTAGGAAAACTTGTTTTATTAAAAAACAGGGAAATTTTACTTAATAAGTTAATATGGATGGGAAATCTATTTTTAAGAAGTTCCATTTGTGAAAAGGTATAAATACATGGTCACACATAGTTACATTTTGTTGATAGAAATAGGTTTTATTAGATCAGTAGACTCTGGCAACACGGACGTGGTCAGCAAGACATTCTGAGGAGTAGCCATGATGAAGAGAAAGAAGTCATCAAGTTTTCCATTCTTACAACCACAAAAGAGAGAGAAGAAATGGGGTTCAGTTGGGACAACAACAGAGGTCATATAGAAATGGCTGGGCTGGAGTTCAAAGGACACGGTGAGCCTATGAACTCAGGAATTCCCTGGACAGATTTCCATCTGTGGTTTGTCCTGAGGGCACCATCATGGCCAACATAAGTAAACCAGGTGTTTGTGGATCCATGTTGCCTCACCCATCCTGTGTGTAATCATTCACTGGCGTGGAATACAGCAGGGCTATTCTTTACAGGGCTTTTGTGGGCTGGTTTCCATTGGGAATCACTGTGATAGCCGCTACCCAGTGGTTCTCCTTGCTCCTTATTTCTGCTAAAAGGGGATGTGTTTTCCCAGAGGAGTCAGCAGCTGACTAAACCAAGCGACCACAGTCTGGGGTAGGCTCACAAAGGCCCAGTTCTGATGAATGCCCCCATAAATAAAAGGGTTACACTTTTTGCTGGCATAATTCCAAGAACTTGTGCTTTATGGCTTCCTCTTAAACTAGTCAAAAGAAGCTGTTCCATGCTTTATACCTATGTATTAAGCTAGTTTCCCAGCCACTCTTTTGCTTTTGTTTTTTCCCAGAAAACTTGGAGGCCCCAGAGTATACGCAACAGTTTCAGTGCATCCTTGGAAGACCTTTTCTACCTTCTCGATTGTGATGTTTTTTCTTAGCTTCTCCGCAGTGCTTACCATACAACCAAATTAATTCACTGAATTAAGTATGCTCTGTGTGAGATGTGAACAAAGCAAAAGCTGCTGGGAACAGAGTAAGTACAAAATAAGATGTAAAATCCTTCCACCCTCACAAACAAACAAGACCAAAAACTAGGATCTTGGGTTTGACATTTTGTGGCTCTTTTAAAATTCCAAAATATTCCTTATGCATTAAATAGGGACAGTGTAATGCTCAAAATTGGGTTAAAGATCAAGGATTCCAAGTAAATCCAAAATAAAGATGATTGAAAAGAGCTAAAGAATTTTGGTGAATTTCCAAGAATTCCAACTTTTTGGTTGGGTTTGTTTTGTTAATAATATACCCCTTATAGCAGAAAAACTTAGGTCCAAACCTACAAACAAAACCTTCAGTGTAATGTTTTTATTATTCCCAGAGGAGCAAGATTGCTGAGAACCTATCCACTTGACCAATTAAAAACTAGTCACCATGCAGAAAGTGCATTCTTAGAATGCCTCATAGAGTGACTCTTCTGTCTATGAGGTGTTTTTATTTTGTATGGACTTTAGTTTGGGATTCCAGCAGTCAGGAATGTCTAAATCTACATTCTCCCCAGAGTCCATCTGGTCCCCTAGAGAACAGTGAGAATTAAATATTAAACCACGGTAATAATGCTAATCTCAATGACGAATATCTACAGTTTAATGTTTAATCCTTACTATGCTCTAGGGCATTTGACTCCAAATACCTGTGTGATAATGGTTAAGTGGGCAACCCCACAGTTACCTATTCCTTTACTCGTAATACCTTCCAATTTTATAGCTCTTAGAGTAACACTTTCATTGTAATAATCTCATTTAATCCCCATAACAACCCTGTGTGTTATGTGTTATTATCATTATATGTTCACAAATGAATTCTATGAGATTAGGTGACTTTCCTAAATCTTACAGCTAAGTTAAGTGTCAGAACTGATACTGGAATGATAACATACAGCTCCAAGTCCCAGCACTTGCTTACAGCCACAGTTACCTTCCAGGTAATTACTTTCTATACTTTCGAGATACATTCTCAAAGGAACACTTTAAGAAAAGTTTTTTCTATCATCACAAATTAAAGGGACTTTGGTACCTAAGACAGGTCAACCGTTGTTTGGTGCAGAATGACCTAGAATTTAATGACATATGATCTACCAGATTGTAAAGGAAACTGAAAATATGGAGGAGGAGCAGCATAATTAAAGAAAAACCAAGCAGTAGATTTTTACTGCTCAGCTTTATTTTTAAAAAGCTAAATATTTAAGGTTATTTAAAGTCATTTTGAAGCTGATACCATGGTTTCAAAACATTGTCTAAATGAGGCCTTTTAGGGCTATGCAAGTTGTTGGAACTATGGACCCTTTTTCACCAGCAGGGGGCAGTAGGCATTTCCCCATTGTTGTCCTCCTGTTGTACTAAGCGCCCCAGGCCTGGCTCCCCACCACCACCCTCGACCAGGAGTCTGAGGATAGCACAATAGAGTGTGCTGACTTGGTTTAATTCCTGAAAGTCTCGAGCTCTAACACTCTCTAGTAGAATGCATCATGGTATTGGGTTTCTCTACAAATTTTATATAAATTCCAGGAATTGGGAAGAAAAAGTTCAAGGATGTGCAATTAACTTTTGTTATTCAAGATCAAAATAAGCTACTAAAATATTTTTGTTAATTGTTGGAAGTCCAATTTGTACTTATCTTTAATGAACAAGGAATGCCAGAGCCTACCAGGGACATTGATGGTAATAGTCAGCTCACTTTCTTTCGTTTTTTTTTTTGGAGGCTGAGTTTCATTCTTGTTGCCCAGGCTGGAGTGCAATGGTGCGATCTCGGCTCACCACAACCTCCGCCTCCTGGCCTCCTGGGTTCAAGCGATTCTCCTGAGTAGCTGGGATTACAGGCATGCGGCACCACCCTCAACTAATTTTGTATTTCTAGTAGAGACAGGGTTTCTCCATGTTAGTCAGGTTGGTCTCGAGCTCCTGACCTCAGGTTATCTGCCTGCCTCAGCCTCCCAAAATGCTGAGATTACAGGCTTGAGCCACAGCGCCCAGCCTAGTCTGCTCACTTTCTAGAGCGAATCCTTTTCCCTCTACTCTGCGAAAAGAGCTGAATAAAGAAAATCACAAATTTATATCAACCTGGGCAGTTGAGTTACAAGTCAGTTATGTCCAGGCCAGCAAAATGGCTGAATGCCTAGATAGTAAGATTATTATGAATAGTGGTAAAGCCTAAGGAATGTAAGAAACAGAGATACCCCTAAAAGAGAAGCAAGGTGCACACAAAGTCCCCATAGTACCTGTGAGAATGACCTCTAGGGAATCTTGACCCTTCCTCTCATCTCCAGTGCCCAACCCTTTCCATTTTCTACCTCCCCAGACACAATCAGACAGGCCGTAAAACCGAATCTGTCAGAAAGCACTGATGTATTTTAAGCTTGTAGGGGAATTTCAAGGAGAAAAGACTCATAGCTCAGGGCCCCTGGGTCTCAGGCTATGAGCTGATCCTGAAGCCAGAACCTGGTAACCCACCTAGGTAAAATAAACCTTGTTACCTTCCTAGGTTCAGTAATTGGGTCTACAAAATAAACTGATAGGCTGGGTGCGGTGGCTCACGCCTGTAATCCCAGCACTTTGGGAGGCCGAGGCGGGCGGATCATGAGGTCAGGAGATCGAGACCATCCTGGCTAACATGGTGAAACCCCATCTCTAGTAAAAATACAAAAAATTAGCTGGGTGTGGTGGTGGACACTTGTAGTCCCAGATACTCAGGAAGCTGAGGCAGGAGAATGGCATGAACCCAGGAGGCAAAGCTTGCGGTGAACTGAGATCGCACCACTGCACTCCAGCTTGGGCGACAGAGTGAGACTCCATCTCAACAAAATATATAAAAATAAAATAAATAAATAAACTGATAACAGGGATATTAACAACACAAAAAAATACAAGTTTTTCATGGTGATTTGTAATATTTTAAAATATTTATGATCTAAAGTTTTAAATAATAAATTATTTTTAATGTATTTTGCAATATTACATGCACAGAGGCATCACAGGAAAAATGAGAATACACAAACAAGCAGGGATGTTTGAGAGCTTATATACACTGTCTTAAGAGGAGAAGCGGAGAGAGATGTAGACCGCCTAGGGAAGAGTCAGTGATTTTTAGGAAACATGAATGGACCCTTAGAAGAAGAGATGAGAGGGAGGCCGAGACAGGCGGATCACGAGGTCAGAAGATCGAGACCATCCTGGCTAACACTGTGAAACCCCGTCTCTACTAAAAAATACAAAAAACTAGCCGGGCGAGGTGGCGGGCGCCTGTAGTCCCAGCTACTCGGGAGGCTGAGGCAGGAGAATGGCGTAAACCCGGGAGGTGGAGCTTGCAGTGAGCTGAGATCCGGCCACTGCACTCCAGCCCGGGCGACAGAGCGAGACTCCGTCTCAAAAAAATAAAAAAATAAAAATAAAAAAAAAGAAGAAGAAGAGATGAGAGATAAAATAGTTTGTGACAAAGTGTGTCTGGGTGTGGTGTCAACTTCTGGTCTCCTCTCTTGTGATTAAGAATCAATCTTTCCTGGTTGATGAAACACCCGGGGAAGGAATTTATGACAATTGAGTTCCTCTTGGAGGATCTGTCTTTAGGCAGGTAATAAGAGCTTGGAGAAAGCTTCTTGCATTTGCTGTTTTTCAAGTGCCTTGAGCTCAAAATAATCAATATACCAAAGGGGCATATTTTGGGGTGCCATGTCCTGAACTTCTTCAGCCTAATTCAAAAAGAAGTCTCAGCCACTGCCACAGTGGCATTCTAAATTGAAATGTGAACGTGCCTGAAGGTATGTCCCTTGTTAGTCAGCTGTGGGCTGCCGTAACAAAATACCACAGACTGCATGGCTTAAACAGCAGAAATGTATTTCTCACAGTGTCGGAGGCCAGGAAGTTTAAGATCAAGGTGCTAGAAAGATAGGTTTCATTCTCAGACCTCTTCTTTTGGCTTGTAGGTGGCCACCTTCTCACTTTGTGCTCACATGTCCTTTTTGTGCAAGGAGAGAGCAAGATCTCTGGCATCTCTTCTCATAGGGATGCTAATCCTGTCGTATCAGAGCCCCACCCTTGTCACCTCACATAACCTTTGTTACCTCCTTATAGGTCTTATCTTCAAATCACCTTAAGGCAGGGGTGCCCAATCTTTTGGCTTCCCTGGGTCACATTGAAAGAAGAAGAATTGTCTTGGCCCACTCATAAAATAAACTAACACTAATGATAGCTGATGAGCTAAAAATTTAAAAATCGCCAAAGAAAATCTCATACTTTTTTTTGTTGTTGTTTGCTTTTTGTTTTTTGAGACAGGGTCTTGCTCTATAGCCCAGGCTGTAGTGCAGTGTCGCCATCTTGGCTCACTACAATCTCGGCCTTCCAGGTTCAAGCAATTCTCCTGCCTCAGCCTTCCAAGTAGCTGGGATTACAGGCATGTGCAGCAACATCCGGTTAATTTTTGTGTTTTTAGTAGAGACAGGGTTTCAGCATGTTGGCCTGGCTGGTCTTGAACCCCTGACCTCAAGTGATCCACCCGCCTCAGCCTCCCGAAGTGTTGGGATTACAAGCACGCAACACCATGCCGGCTTCATAATGTTTTACAAATTTGTGTTGGGCCCCACTCAAAGCCATCCTGGGCCGCATGCAGCCTGTGGGCCATGGGTTGGACAAGCTTGCCTTAACCCTTAGGCAGTCCTTAGTAGCATAGAAGTCCTCTTTCCCCATTCTTTGGGGTCAATATGCCCCAGTCTCAGATGTGACCAGACCTTTTAGCAGACTTATCTAAAAGCATGAGAAAAATAAAAAGTAGTGCTTCCTCATCTGAAAGGTTACAGGCCCTCTCAAGTGAATGCTGATGAGGAGGATGTATAGCCTTGGACTTCTGGACACTATAAAAGGCCAGAATTATTATAGAGTGGCAGTTTAAAAATGCATCTTAAAGAACAGCAAATGTGTTCCATGTGGGGGTAATTTTAATATTTGGATAGGCATTAGTACTATGTATTGGAGGTAATTTAAAACAAAAACAGTTTCTTCAATGTGCCACATTTGATATTTAATATTATTCTGTCTCTGGGAACTGAATTCTCAGTTTTACAGATCTCTCTGCAAAGTCCATGCCCCCTAGCCACCCACAGCGTGACACTAACTCTCTACTGTCTAGCTATGTCAGCATCACAGTAAGAATGCCGTAGCATCCAAACCATTATGGGTAAAGGAGACTTTGGAAATCAACTAGCCACAGCAAGGGAAGCAATTGAAGTCATTAACTTGTTTTCTTCCAGCACAGAAAAGGGCATTTTCTTTGTCCTCAATTGACCAAAAAAAAAATGCTTTTAAACACTCAAGGGGAAGTAGTTTGCAAATGGCCAGCATGTTAATGGTAGTTATCAATTTGACTCCCATTTCCCAGGCTGGAGAAGCCTGTGTGTGCAGTCCCTTAACACTGCCTTCTGAAGGCGCACCTCCTGCAGAGGTGTTGACGGGAAAGACGAGGAAGAGGGGATAATGTGACCTGCTTTCACCAGGAAGCTTCAGATCATTTCCCTTTGTCTCTGTGCCCCTTTGGGAGATTTTGATCCAATTTGCTGTGGTGAGAAGAAGCTCTCAACATTACAAGGGGGAAAAAAAACCCCAAAACTTTCATTTTCCTCCTAAGAAATGAAATTTTATTTCTGGATGACAAGGGCTTTGGAAGGCCATGGTGTGGTAAATGAGTGATCCTTTCATAGCTGTTGAACATCAGTAGACTACACATCCAAAGTATAGAGGCAGCTCTTAAAATACCAGCCAAAGGAAGAAATTTAGAGAGCAGAATGTCTTTAAGGAACTATGTGAATGTTTTTGATTCTTTGAAATAATGGTGTAACCTCTGTGATATGGCAACAATCTTCATGAGCTGTATTTATAAGGAACTGAGTTCATGAAGACAGCACAGGGGGTCTGGCGATGCAGGGCCCTTTGTTAGCCGTTGTTCTATTATTAGTATTGTTAGCATTGCCCTGCACAAGTTAGCCACTTTTTCTCCAGTCCCCTGGGTATTCAGCAGAGATGCTTTAAGAATACCTGTAACTGGCCTGGCGCGGTGGCTCACGCCTGTAATCCTAGCAATCTAGGAGGCTGAGGTGGGTGGATCACGAGGTCAGGAGATTGAGACCATCCTGGCTAACATGGTGAAACCCTGTCTGTACTAAAAATACCAAAAAAAAATTAGCCAGGTGTGGTGGCAGGTGCCTGTAGTCCCAGCTACTCAGGAGGCTGAGGCAGGAGAGTGGCATGAACCCTGGGAGGCTGAGCTTGCAGTGAGCCGAGATCGCGCCACTGCACTCCAGCCTGGGTGACAGAGCCAGACTCTGTCTCAAACAAACAAACAAACAAACCAACAAACAAACAAGAATGGCTGTAACTTACTCTCCTGCCTGGCATCACCCAGGAGTTCAGGAGTGCAGTGACAGGAGGTTAACTGAGCTCTTGAAGAAAGATGCTGTGGACAGAGAGGTACAAGTCAGAGGAGTGACACTTTCCTTGATGATAGGAAAGAAGAAAGCTGAAATCCCAAGGTGCTCTCTGACACTTGCCATCCACATAAATTGATGAGAGAGTTTGTTATTAAGGGCCTTTTTGTTTAATTAGAAATCAAACCAAAAGACTCTGGTGTCATAATTTATTCTCTTGCGAAATTATGTGATCAGAGGTTCCAGCCATAACCACAGAGGAAATGGAGGTTGGTAAATGATGCTCTGAATCAAAGCTTCAAAGACATAGGAGGGGCAGAGGGAAGGAAATGCATCATTAATAAACAGGGTGAGCAAGTGGGCCAACATTCACCTATGATGTCACCTGCTTCTATATGATGAAATATTACGCAGCCAGTTTCAGAACACTATGCATCCCATTTTTCATTACTTCAACAATGTGAGATACTAAATTAATGTCAAATTGTTTTTAATAGTTAAACTAAACAAAAGCCCAATTCGATCTATTGCAAGCCATAGATGAATGAACTACATGGTATGGATGTACCACGGTTTCCTCAACCTCTCCGCTATCATCGGGCACCAACACGGGTCCCTCTTCTAGAAACAATGCTGCAACAAACATCCTTGTTCATGGAATCTTACATATTATAACTTTTATTTCTTTTTTTAAAAAATATCAATATTTCAAAGATAGAGAAAAGATGGTAACTGAAAAACACAGAAGTATGAAACTTTTTTTTTTTTTGAGATGGAGTTTCACTTTTGTTACCCAGGCTGGAGTGCAATGGCGCCATCTTGGCTCACCACAACCTCTGCCTCCTGGGTTCAAGCAATTCTCCTGCCTCAGCCTCCCAAGTAGCTGGGATTATAGGCATGCACCACCACGCCTGGCTAATTTTGTATTTTTAGTAGAGACGGGGTTTCTCCATGTTGGTCAGGCTGGTCTCGAACCCCCAACTTCAGTTGATCCACCTGCCTCGGCCTCCCAAAGTGCTGGGATTACAGGTGTGAGCCACCACGCCTGGCCTGAAACATTATTTTTTAAAACAATTGTTAACATTTTGCCATATTTACTTCAGGTTTTTTTTTTTTTTTAAAGGTTGGAATTGTAGTTAAAGATCTCCTTATTTTTCTTCCATTTCATCGCTTTCTCTCTCTAATTGTTATCTTAAATCATCTATATATTGTCTCCATTCACATTTTACTATGTATGTAAAGTCCTGTGTAATTTTAAAATGTATATAACTGAGCTCATACTCTAGGTATTTTCCTGCAATTTGTTTTTTATTCAACATTACATTTTTTAAAGACTTATCACAATGACATATGTAGAGTTAGGTCTTTAATTTTGACAGATATAAATCTATCTCATATTGATACTCACCTATAAAATACAATGTTATTCATATTGTGCCAATTGCTTTATAAATGATGCTTCATAAATCCTTCCTATACATGTCTCCTTGAGGTTCTCTTTGGTACATATACCCAGCAGTGAAGTAGGTGGGTGTGTTTATCATCAACTTCACATGGTATAGCCAAATTATACCTATAGGTACTTCTACAATATATAAGAATTCCCATTTCCTCACATTATTACCAATGCTCTTTAATCTTTGCCAGCCCTTATGATACGAAATGCTATCTCATTATAGCTTTTATTTTATTTCCCAGATTTCTAGTGAATTAAGCATAGTTCTCAAAGGTTTATTGGCCATTTGGTTTTCCTCATCTATGAATTCCTATGCTTTGTCCATTTCTTTCTCTTGGGTTGTCTTTTTCTTATTGAATATGGAAAAATTCTGTGTATTAGGTTGAGTCACATGTCTTTTTTGGGGTCCAAAATTGTTGAATATTGGCAATGTCATTAGATAAAAACAAGTATTTCTGGATATTAATATTTTGATCATTTTATGAGTAGCAGTTATCTTCTGCCAGTTTATGACTTTCCTTTTAAAAGTGTTTATGACATATTTTGGCATACAGAAATAAATACTAATATAGCCAATTTATCAACATTTTCCTTTATGGTTCATGTTTTCTCCGTTTTCTTTAAGGAAACTTTTCCTACCCCTATACCATGAAGAGATGGCTCTCATATTTCTATGGTATTAATTTCTCAGAAGTAAGATTTCTAGATTATAGGATACATGTGTGTGCATTTCAATCTTACTTAAATTTCCAACACCAATGTGTGAGAGTATCCTTTTCAAAAAAACTGTCTACCTGATAAATGAGAATAAATATCATTAATTTATATTCCCTTGATAACTAGTGAAATAGAGCATCTTTTATTCATTTATCCCCATTTGGATTTGCTCATCTGTGAATTTTCTATTCATATTATTTACTATTATGTTTGTTGCAGTGTTTATCTATTTCTTACTAATTTGTGGGAGTTATTTGCATTTTACTGATAGTAACGCCTTATCTGACATATCCATGGCAATTTCCCCCTAATGTAGCATTTGCATATTACCTTGAACAATTGTACGTCTTTCCATACTAAAAAATTTACATTTTTATATATCAAATATGTCCACATTTTCTTCTATAGCTTTTAAGTTTCTTTTGCTTGTTTGTTTGTTTGCTTGGGGTTTTTGGCAGGGACAGGGTCTCATTCTTTTGCCCAGGCTGGAATGCAATGGCACAATCGTGACTCACTGCAGCCTCGACCTCCCAGACTCAAGTGATCCTCCCACCTAAGCCCCACAAGAAGCTGGGACTACAGGCGTGTGGCACCACGCCTGGCTAATTTTTTTATTTTTTGTAGAGACAGGGGACTTGCTATG
The DNA here is from genome assembly GCF_049350105.2 of Macaca mulatta. NCBI lineage: Eukaryota > Metazoa > Chordata > Mammalia > Primates > Cercopithecidae > Macaca > Macaca mulatta. The sequence continues at coordinate 137,348,136 of NC_133410.1, forward strand.
TTGCCCAGGCTGGTCTTGAACTCCTGGACTCAAGTGATCCTCCGGCCTTAGCTTCTCAAAGCATTGAGATTACAGGTGTGAGCAACTGTGCCTGGACTAAGTTTCTTGCTTTGATACAATGTGTATAAAAGTCTCTCTGATCCATAACTTACACATATATTCTTCTAAAATTTCTTCTGAGGTTCTGTTTGCTTGCTTTGTTTACTTTTGAACATTTAATCTCTCAAATTTTTATATCTATTGTGAGACAGATGTGGAAATAGAAACAATTTTTGTATCATTGGATACATTGATGTGTAAATAAAATCCCATCACGTCCTATTGCATCACATATGTTGCATGTTTGATTTGTTCCACAGCTCATAGGTAAGACAGTCATCACATGCTTTTATTTTTCTAAATTCATTTCAATAAGACTCTGTCCCCTCCATCAGGGTTGCTGGGAAATCTTATCTGTCATTTTCTCAGGGAGTTCCTCTCACCCATTTGGAATTATACAAGAACTCTAGGACCTAGAGGTCAAAGAGAATGGGGATGAAGTGCCTGGTTATCAGTTAGTTGGGTTTATCTCTGAGAACTTGGATTTCCTGACCATGTAATCCATTTGTCGTGAGCAACTGCTCTGGCAGTGTTTATGTTCTCCATGGCCAGGTTTTAGCAGTGTTATCTTCACTGAGAATCCTACTCGGGATGCTGAGTTCCTGGCCTGCCTGGGTTCAGGCAAAACCATGGCTATTGGCGCTCCTACCAGCTCCTGAGCTTTAGGTAAATGCATCAGTCCCACCCTACTGTCTTCTGGAAAGCAACTCTCCTCCTCCCTGTCCCAAAGGTTGGGTCCTTCTCCCTCTCCCTCTCTCTCTTTTTTTTTTTTTTTTTTTGAAACGGTGTCTCACCCTGTCACCCAAGCTGGAGTACAGTGGTGCGATCTTGGCTCACTGCAACCTCTGCCTCCCGGATTCAAGTGATTCTCCTGCCTCAGCATCCCAAGTAGCTGGGATTACAGGTGTGCACCACCTTGCCAGGCTAATTTTTGTATCTTTAGTAGAGACAGGGCTTCGCCATGTTGGCCAGCCTGGTCTGGAGCTCATGACCTCAGGTGATCCGCCCGCCTTGGCCTCCCAAAGTGCTAGGATTACAGGTGTGAGCCACCGTGCCCAGCTGGGTCCTTCTCTCTTATTCTCCAAGTACATAACCTTGATCCCAACTCCTCTAGGAGATCCAGCTTAAATTCTCATCTTTGGGGCTGAAAAACAAAAGAATATGTTAACAGTGGGTGCAACAGGGTGGTTAATGAAGGGTAGACTTCATTAACAAAGACTTCCTGGGTAAGAAATCTCACGCTTAGTAGATATTCAATAGCTCATCTCCCACCCACTAAGAATGAATAGCATGCTTCTTTTAAAGTAGCGAAAACTTAATAAATTGTTAACAACTCATATATCATATCATATGGGGGGGGGTGTGTGTGTGTAAAATCTTCATATACATAAACATTGGGAAGAATGTACATCTAATCTTTAATGTGGCTATCTCCAAAGGTTGAAAATTATGAGAACTTATATTTTTTATTTCTATATCATCTGAGTTTTTTTTTATCTTAAAAATTAGAAAAATTAATATATGCAGAAAAATGTCACAAAATGATGGAAGGATGTTGGGAGCAAACGAAGACCTTCTAAACAAAATCTTCAGAGGCCCTCCAGATATTTACCCACCAAACACCCTTTTCAGACACTAGGGGGAAGAGGGATATAAAGACAGAGGAGTGAGCAAGGGAGAGCTGTCCTGTATGTTCTCAAACAGCTGTTAGGTATGATGAAAAGATCCCTGGATTAGCAATTAGGCCATTTGGGTTGTTGTCCTGGTTTTGCCATGAAATAGTTGTGTAATTTTCAACAAGTTGCTTAATCTCTGGGCTTCTGATTCTTTCCTAAAACTAGACAATCTCTAAAATCTCTTTCGGCTCTAGAATTTTATGATAAATATGATTTAGAGACTCTTAGTTGTTAGCTATGACTCTGGTTGCAAGTATCATAGTGTCTCTAGCCATAAAACATCCAACTTTCTTCCTTGAAAGGGTGGGTGTATCTTCCTTGAAAGGATGGATGTATCTACTTGCCTTTCTCTCAGCCCTTCCTGATACGCAAATAACCACTGAACCAAATGCATACAAGAGCTTTTGCCTGGAAAATGCCTCACGAACAGGAGAGCTGGGATTTTGCTCCCAGTATGGTCAGGTTAAATAGACTGCCACCAGACCTAACAGCTGGGCTGGCTCCTTCCAGGCAGCCTGCCAGCATGTGAGAACAGGGGCACATTTGCTGGCACCACGATCTCTACAGAACATGATCTCACCTCTGCTCACTTTGTCTCCTTAGGCCCTTGAGGCCCGAGCAGCTGTGAGACTGTGTCCTGGTCACTGAGAGAAGTGGCCTCCTCTCCATGGAGATGGCTCTGAGACACTGCCCCCTAAAGCTAATTGAGGTTCCGTGATAGATTTGTTTTCTGTTTCTACCTTTAACAGCCTCACTGAGGTTTTTGTCTCCTATTCTACCGAATTGAGTAGTTCTCAACAAGGAAAGATCTATTTCCACCTTTCCAACACCAAATCTAACCCACTGTGCTGTTTGCCTTTTAGCTGGGGCTTCTTAAAAATAGCATTTTGGAGAACTAGACTGAGGATGGTGAAAGAGAACGCTGCTTCTCCACAAGAGAATCAATAGTCTTTTATCCCTAAAGATGAATCCACTGTTATGCTAGGTAGTTTGAACTAGAAATCATGGGATTTCAGGGTTGGGTAGGATGTCAATATTACATTATCCAAATAAATTTCCATATCTTAGTTCACATTAAGATATTAATATATAACCTGCCCCAGTTCCTGCCGACCAATCCAGTTTATAAACATAGTCCTTTAATCTATTAATCAATAAAAATGTACTGAACATCTGTGCCCCATTTAATATTGGATAACAAGATAGAATAGAATATGATTCTAGAGTAGTTTTTAGAGTTAGAAATGTGAGTTGGGCATGGTGGCTTATGCCTGTAATCCCAGCACTTTGGGAGGCCAAGGTGGGCAGACCACCTGAGGTTGAGAGTTCGAGACCAGCCTGACCAACATGGAAAAACCCCGTCTCTACTAAAAATACAGAAAATTAGCCAGGAGTGGTGGCACATGCCTGTAATCCCAGCTACTCGGAGGCTGAGGCAGGAGAATCGCTTGAACCCGGGAAGTGCAGGTTGCGGTGAGCTGAGAACGCACCATTGCACTCCAGCCTGGGTAACAGGAACAAAATTCCATCTCAAAAAAAAAAAAAAAAAAAAAAAAGAAAGAAAGAAACCCAAATGACAAAATATTCAGTCTCATTAAAACCCAGTCAAGCCTGTAATCCCAACACTTTGAGAGGCCAAGGTGGGAAGATTGCTTGCTTGAGCCTAGGAGTTTGACATTAGCCTGGGCAGCACGGTGAAATCCTGTCTCTATTAAAAAACTAAAATTAGCCACCAGGCATGGTGGCCCATGCCTGTAGTCCCAGCTACAGAGTGAGGTGGGTGCTGAGGTGGAAAGATTACCTGAGCCCAGGAGGCAGAGGTTGCAGTGAGCTGAGATTATGCCACTGCACTCCAGCCTGGGCGACAGAGTGAGAGCTTGTCTCAAAACAAAACAAACAAACAAACAAACAAACAAAAAAACCACAAAGGGTGTTAAGCACAAAGTTAAGAAACAAAACTTCTCATTTCTTTTGTGCTTTTGGTGAGTTTGGATGGGTGTGAGTATTAGTGGATACATGCTATATATTTTGTGTATCCAAGCAAACTATTGTGTTCTCTGAGCTTAGTGTTATATGTGGCATAGGAATGTAGGATCAAAGAGGATAAGGAGATGATGTCCTATATGCATTTAAGCTATGAAAATTCAATGTATATTTCTCTCAGTACATAAGGAGAACTCATTTAATCGTGCTGGTGCTTCCGCCATTTCAGTCACTGAGGTTATAGTTGGGATATGTAGCAGGTTTACAACATACAGCACTATTTCATGAGTAGAAATGTGGTTTTGTTTTTCTTTTTTTTCTTTTTTTTTTTTTTTTGAGACGGAGTCTCACTCTGTCGCCCAGGCTGGAGTGCAGTGGCCGGATCTCAGCTCACTGCAAGCTCCGCCTCCCGGGTCTACGCCATTCTCCTGCCTCAGCCTCCCGAGTAGTTGGGACTACAGGCGCCCGCCACCTCGCCCGGCTAGTTTTTTGTATTTTTTAGTAGAGACGGGGTTTCACCGTGTTAGCCAGGCTGGTCTCGATCTCCTGACCTCGTGATCCGCCCGTCTCGGCCTCCCAAAGTGCTGGGATTACAGGCTTGAGCCACCGCGCCCGGCCCGGTTTTGTTTTTCTATAACTGAACACAATGTAGCTCTCAAGCCCCCATTTCTGGTAGGCAATGTAAAAATATTGTTATTTCAAAATAACTTGGGCACTTCTAGTTTAATATTTAGTCTCTTTGGGTGCACATTTGGGCACTACAGGTTTCTTCCTACTCTCCTGCTTTTCTTCACAGGGGAGAATCAACATATCTGTTGAGCTCTACGTGCTCTCCTCTGGTCTGTGTTGACCTCAGTTGAGGTGGGACTTCTCCTTCCTAGTTTGTGGGCACTGTGACACCCTCCCACTGCTGATGGTTGGCCATTCAGGTTCCAAGTCCACACTCTACACATTGCCCTTGACCCAACCCAGGCCTCTTCTGGTCTAGTGGTCCCTTCAGGACGTCTGAATCCTCCTTGGGAAGCTCAGGAACCCTCAGCTACCTTTCTTCACTACAAGGAGAGAGTAGGAAGGCAGGTGGCAGCTTAAAGGCCCATCCTCATATGATGAAATGGATGCCTTTAATTCAGTGGTTCAGAGCTGCAGGGCCATTAGAATTACCAGGTGCAAACGTAATTCATCAGTTACTATTTCAGAATATTCTACACATCAGTCTGTTGTACTGTCATTCTGACCCAGTTTATTAGACACTGAATGCAATCCTAGCATTTTAAAGACATGTTTTTATTAACAATATTGTCTCTAAATGCAAGTCAACCGTTTAGTGCCTAACAAAAGCTAGAAGAAATGATGGCTGGGTTTGATTTACCTGGATATGGTGTGTGTTGGTTTCCAGCATGGTACCTGCATAAGGCAATTTCAAAACTACTTGTGCTTATTCATGATTTTCACCTTATATTCTGATTTTATAATCTAGGCCTTTCAAAGAATGATTCCATATAACTTTTTTCTGCTTTTTTTTCCCCCTGCTATGTGCTCAATGATTTGATTGTTAAAATAAGGTACAGTGCCTAAAAGAGAACTAATAAAAACAAATTTCTTACAGCATTGCCAGAATCAAGAGTTTTTCTGCTGGAGTTTTAAAAACCCCATTTAAGAAGCCCAAGATGTAGCATATACCTGTGGATGGACAAGGACCTTTTCTTCCTTTGAACCTCTAGGACATAGCATTGTACTTAGCACATATTATGTGTTCAACATATTTGTTGAAAAAAAATGAATAAGTGAATTGACAAACCTCCAAACAGCAATTTCTATCAATGAGACATAGAATGTACTGGTTATTGAAATGAAATAGTTCAATTTGAGCAAAGCTAGTGGGCTTCCATGGGAGCTGCTTATTGTAGAGTCTGAATATCAGAGATACTGACTTGTAGGCTAACCTGATTACGAAAGAAAAAAAAATATGGAAATAGCATATCTTGTAGATTCTGCAGATTGGACTGCCTCCTGTGAGTTTGCAAGGCGGGCAAACTCGCGTGACATTCAGCCATTCTATTTCACGTTAAGGAATTACACTTACTTTATACAGAGCATTTTGTGGTGCCCATTAGAATTTCAGCCAACTCAACCCACAGAAACACAGACACAGTTCTTAGAAATGGTCTCTCAAAAGGCCAAGGTTTGAGTGGTCCTCTTTAAGCTCTCGTTCTGTGCTTATATGCCGGGTGTTTTTTAAAGGCTTATGTATTTGGACTCGCGACTCGAGGCAGCAGACCCCAGAGGGATGGGGAAGGCTGCTGAGGCGAGCACTCAGGCCATAGAAGAGGTGACGGCTTCTGGATGCTGCTGAAGGAAGAGGCAGCAAAACTCACACACACGGAACCACACCCCACGTGTGGTGGACAGTTGCCCTAGCCCAGCTTCCTTTCCTTTGGAGGCCACCTTGCTCCTTCTCCATGTGGCTCTGGTGTCATCACTCCAGGCATAATGCCCTCAAACCCAGCCACCATGGGAGTGAGCGGAGAAGTGGTGCGCAGCCTTCCTTGAAATGGGGGAGCAGGAGCTGGGAGGGCCTCCCAGATGTGACCAGACTGGAAGGGGGCATGTGTGGCTGCGGAAGGCTCTTCTCTAGCACATGGAGAGAGGCACATTTGGAGGTTCTTTTTTTTCTTAAAATGAAAATAATATACATGTAAGGTGTACTATGTGATGTTTTGATACACATACACATTGTGCAATGATTACTACGGTCAACTAACATCTCCATTACCTCAAAGTTACCATATCTGTGTGTGTGTGTGTGTGTGTGTGTGTATGAGAATACTTCGGATCTACTCTCTCAGCAAATTTCAAGTATACAATGCAGAATTATTAACTGCAGTCACCATGCTGTACATTAGATCTGCAGACCGTTTTCATCCTAATATAGATGAGATGTATGACCCCATTTCTCCCAGCCCCTGACAAACACTGTTCTACACTCTGCTTCTGTAAGTTCAGCTTGCTTAGATTCCACATGTAAGAGCAGGCAGTATTGGAGGTTATTTGTGACAAGTGACAATGAGAGTTAGAAAAAGTGGCTGGTGTTGGCCGGACGCGGTGGCTCACGCCTATAATCCCAGCACTTTGGGAGGCCGAGGTGGGTGGATCACGAGGTCAGGAGATCGAGACCATCCTGGCTAACACGGTGAAACCCCGTCTCTACTAAAAAAATATTAAAAAAAATTAGCTGGGCGGAGTGGCGGGCGCCTGTAGTCCCAGCTACTTGGGAGGCTGAGGCAGAAGAATGGTGTGAACCCAGGAGGCGGAGCTTGCAGTGAGCTGAGATCTCATCACTGCACTCCAGCCTGGGCGACAGAGCGAGACTCTGTCTCAAAAAAAAAAAAAAAAAAAAGAAGAAGTGTCAGTGTTACTAGGCTGGTGCCATCCTTTGGCCCTGGTTCCTGTTCATCAGCTGAAATAAAAACTGGGACTGCTTATGTTTTTCATCAGGCAGCTTGCAGTAGCTCTTGAGAGTTACACCTAATGACCTGTATGGCTCTGGCTTCAGGTCCCTGGGTAACCTGGTCCCCAGAGGTGCTGTGCCCACCCTGGGGGCGCCTGCCTCTCCTCTGACCTCCTCCTGACTCTGGTCATTCTCTGCTCTCTCTAAATCCCATACCTAGAACAACCTGCTTCCCCACTCCTTCTACCATGGCCTTCCTGCCCACCCAGCTTCCAGAATTTTCTCAGGATGCTCTCAGTCCTCCTCTGTTTCTTTCTCTAACTTCCTTTACCTCATGATTAGCAGCTTGTCATATAGCCCCTCCTTTCTCTGTCACTCCCTAACCTGTTACCCGTTCTGTTGTAACACTTAGCACGCCTTGACATACTACCTATGTGTATATGTGTGTATATACACGTACTCTTGTGCTTTTCTATGTATTGTCCTTTTGCCCACTAGAATGTCAGCTCCACAAGGGCAGGGACTTTTGTTCACTGCTATATCCCAGCACCTAGAATAGTAACCTGGCAAATGATGATGCCCAGTAGATATTTGTGAAATCGATCAGTGCTGTGCTGCTCTCTAAAGTGTGTCTTGTTTGGTGTTTCATCTTTGGAGACTCCACAACAATAGGTTTGTGTTGTTTGGATAGCACATAAGTCAATCCACCTGTGTCTTAACTGTGCCCCTCAGCTAACTGATGATTTGAAAGCAGAGGTCAGTTCTTACTCATCTTTGCATCCTAGCAGCTCCTCATACATACAGTTCCTTCTTATATCAGACCCCATAATGAGTTTGCTCAATCTCCTGGGTGTTTGAAGTCTCTCCAACTGGCCTTCATGTAGGCTACAAACAGAGGATTGCCTTGTAATTCTTGTGTGTATTTAAAGGCATCATGCAAACAGAGAGTTGTTCAGAAAAGCATCCTGTAAATACACAAACCAAGGCATTACACACCATGCGAGGCTCAGTGCATGGCAATGGATTCAGATACACGAAGACCGTCAGAGAAAGGTGACTGGTTCCTCTTCCTCTGCAGCATGAGGCCTGAGATGTCATGAAGACCAGACACCTCAGCAGGTTTGAACTCAGCCACCGGAGTGCAGAGCCATTTCAGATTCATTTCTCTTACGTCTCCAACAATATAATACTAACAACCACCAACTGCTGTTGAGCACACACTATAGTGCCAGGAACTGATTTAGTGCTTTGCATACATTTTCTCAATTAATCCTTACTGCAGGCACGGACTATTATTATCTCCGTTTTACAAAAGTGGAAACACCGGCACAGAAAGATTAAGCAACTTGCCCAAGGTCACACAGTGAGTAATTGGTAGGGCTTGGGTTCATACCCTGGCCAACTGCTCTAGAGCCTGAACTCTTAATCTCTTTGCTCTGCTGCTGCCGTGTTATGTGGTTAACACTTCCAGTGACAAAGGCTGCAGTAGCTAGGTTAGCATCTGTTTAATGTATAACCCATAATGGTGATTGTATGATGTGATTAAAATTTTCTTAAAAATCAAGCCTGTAATTGAGTGCCTCTTTAGCTGCAGTGTGCAGAAAACACAGGCCGCAATGCTCTACCTGAGTCCCATGCTCTCATGATCCAAATTTCCAAAACAAGGTTAGGCCTATCGATATTGGAAATCTGCTTCTCAGTTCTGCATTTGTGATTTTACAATGACTTCCGCATTCATTAGCATCCCATTAATGGGCCAGTATATGGGAACAGTTGTACTATGAAGGGAGGGATTTTCTTTTTCTTTTCTTTTCCGTTAAAACCACAGGTCTACAGAATGAAAATGCTACATCTAATGAGTGTAGCCTGGAAAGTAATTTCATGGGCTGTAGTGCTTCGATGGCAATAATTCTTGGATGTCAGAAAGATATGGACGCAGTTTTCTGCTTCTAATTTTATTCTTTAAAAATGATGGTACTGAGCTATCCATGGAGTGCTCCTGTAGATTAATTCCAGTTTTTCTTTTATAGAGGAGATTTAAGGGAAGTCTCAATCTGCTTTCTATTTAACTCTTATCTCCACACTGTGAATTAAAAATAGAATGCTGGACTGTAGCCTCACCTCCTGGACTCTCTGAGGGCTCAGGTTACTCCAGTGTAAGGCTGGGCTGCGAGCTGCCCCAGGTCTTTGGCTTGGTGCCCCTGCTGGACTTTCCAAACAGCTGCCTCTTTCTAAATTTTTATCCAAGAGCTACACATTAACCTGTCTAAAGTGAGCAGTGCTTGTTCTATGATTCTGGAATAACATTTAGCATTTTCCTCAGGTACTTTTCATTTTTCATGAAACTCAGTGAATTCTGAATCCTTCCAGAAGCTACAGTTTCAAAAACTGAGTCCTGTAGTCGTGTTCTCCTAAATCCATGCGTGAGGTGGAGTGAAACCTAAACAGCCTTTCCTCTTTTTTTCTCTTCATCTGGTAAAAATTTGCTCTGGAGTACGTCCCCTGATTTCCCCTCTCCTCTCTCCCACTCTTCTCCCTTCCTTTTGCCATCTCCACACCTTTTCCTAATCTTCTTTCCCATTCCCTCCGTGTATCTCTTCCTTCCCCAAGCCTGTGTCTGAGACAGCTGGGAAGGGTGAGAAGAGTTTGGGTGTGGGGAGGAGCCAGAGTCAGGGCAGCTCCTTCTCACTCACTCACCCCATTTCCAACCTGGAGCTTCAGAAATACAAGTCAAATTCAATAACTTATCATTGGGTCAGTCCAGACCAAAAGAGGTAAGAAATCCCTATGGAGATGTCTACTGTGGCTTCGGGTTTCTGGTTTTTCCAACTGATTCCAAAGGTTTCACATCTGGTGAATCTTACGTGTCTGGTCCAAGTGTAGGGAGAAAGGGAACCACACGGTAAGCACAGCAGCAGAGGCGCTCTGTGGATTCCGTTCTGCCCTCAGTGTAGACACGTGTCCTTCAGCTCTTTTTACTCCTTGCTCTTGCTCCACTAGCAAGTTTCTGTTCTAAAGTCTTAAACAACCAAAAGGAGGCTATCTTATATGCTGTTAATTGCAAAAAAAAAAAAATGTCATTTCTGGGGAAACCTTTGTATTTTTCACCACCACAATCATGAGAGCAATGATGGTGACCACTTACTGAGTGGGCCGGACTGTGGGGGTGCTGAATATATATTCAAAGAAAACAGAGTCCCTCAAAAATGTGGGACCACCCACCCCATTGGCCAAATGGCAACATCCTCCAGGATGATGCTTCCCAAACTGTGACTTGTTGAGTTTCATTGAACATGAGATCAATTTAGTTGTGAAGACTGACGTTTTGAAAAATAAAGTAGAAAAGAATGGGGTGGAACAAAACAGAAAACTATTAGAGGATTTGGATATGATAGGAGTATTATTTTGTGAAACTTTGATCTTGGTTAAATACACACATCTCAGTCTATCTACAGTGGAGAGTCTGATGGTGTTTACCAGGACCTGTGGGCTCCTCGACCTCTCCCAGCCTCGACAACCAGCCATGTGACTGAGACCCAGCTGATACAGTGTGTCTGGAGAGATATCTGCCACTTTCAGATATGGCCCTTAAAACCTTCCCACACAGGCTCCTCCATGCTTTCTTCTTTCCATATGCCACTAGATGACACCAGGGCAATCTTGAAGCCACATGATCTCAGAGGCACATGTGGAAGCAGCCTGGACCCTGAGCCATCATTTGGAAGAGTGTCATCCAAATGGAGTCACCTGGCCAGGGACATCAGCTTTGGATTTTGTATAAATGAAAAATAAATGTGTATTTGGTTAAGCCAGATTGTTTTACATGCCTTGTACACACGTTTGTGGTTGTAGGTGTGTGCATGCATATGTGTGGGTGTGTGCATGTGGCTTATGCCACAACATGTATTTCTTAATGCAGATTTTAGTCAAAAACATGTGAAAGCAAGTGTTTTGGACAGTGTGTTTCAAATCAATTGCAGTAGAATCGCTTGGGATACTCATTAGAAATGCAGGTTTCTGGACCCTACTGAGATCTACCGAATCAGGATCTTGGTCCTGGGGCCTAGGAATGTTTAAGATTTTTAGCAAACTCCATGAACCTTATGAGCATTAAAGTCTAAAAGCCACTTTGGTCCTGGCATTGGTAGAAATGTTTTCTTGGCAACCCTGGGACTGGTTAAATCTACCAAAGTGCGAGTCTCTCCTTATTCCCCACTCTACCTATATTATATATATACTCTATGTAATTTCATCACAACAATACGGTGTCGTGATTCACATAATCATTTTCTCAGAATACCTCCCAATTATCTTCCTCTTCCTAAGCTTTTACTGCCTTTGAAAAGGCCTATTGCGTAATTAACAAATGCCCCTATCCCTACAATCTTTTCCCTAACCATTTTCTTAAGCTTCTGACTCTCCGCAAGTTACCTGTTCTGCTCCTAACTCAAATGGGAGCTGCTCATTTTTCTTTTTTTTTTCTTTTTCTTTTTTTTTTTTTTGAGACGGAGTCTCGCTCTGTGGCCCAGGCTGGAGTGCAGTGGCCGGATCTCAGCTCACTGCAAGCTCCGCCTCCTGGGTTCACGCCATTCTCCTGCCTCAGCCTCCCGAGTAGCTGGGACTACAGGCGCCCGCCACCTCGCCCGGCTAGTTTTTTGTATTTTTTAGTAAAGACGGAGTTTCACTGTGTTAGCCAGGATGGTCTCGATCTCCTGACCTCGTGATCCACCCATCTCGGCCTCCCAAAGTGCTGGGATTACAGACTTGAGCCACCGCGCCCGGCCTTCTCCCACCCTTTTGGATAGGCCTGTATCAATTAGAATGCTCGTGGCTGCAGGTAACAGAATATCCAACCAGAAGAGCCATAAACAATAAAGACATTTATTATCTTACATGATAAGAAGTCAAAAGGTTGAGTGATACGTGGCTAATTCAACAGGTCTTTCCATCTTTCCACTCTGTCTTCTCCAGGATATTGAATTTAATTTTATCCTCAGGTTTGTGTCCTCATGGTTTCAAGATAGCTGCTGCCACTCCAGTCATCACATCGCTCACTGCTACATCTGAATTAGTTTCCTATGGCTTCTGTAACAAATACCACAAATTTGGTTCTTAAAACAACAACAATTTATTCTCTCACTGGTCTAGAAGCCAGTGAGAGAGGTCTGGTGTGACCTAGAAGCCAGAGGTCTGATGTGTCACTGGGCTGACATCAAAGTGTCAGCAGGGCTATCCTCCCTCTGAAGGCTCTAGAGGATAATCTATTTCTTGCCTCTTCCAGATTCTGATAGCTGCCAACATTCTTTGGCTTGTGGCCACATCACTCCAATCTCTGACTCTACCTTCACATTACCTTCTCGTGTATGTGTGTGTGTGTGTGTGAGTGTGTGTGTGTGTGTTTTCTCTCTGTCTATATCAAATCTCCCTCTACCCCTCTTTTAAAATGTCACTTTGTGACTGCATTTAGGGCCCACCTGGACAATTCAGGATATTCTCCCCATCTCAGGATCCTAAACTTAATCATATCTGCAAAGACCCTTTTTCCATACAAGGTAACATTTACAGGTTCCAGGGATTAGCACCTGATATCTCTCAGGGGAATTATTCAACCTACTATAATGTCAAAAGGTGGAAAGTGCAATTTCTCCTCACCTACAATTTCCTAACCAGGAGGAAAATCTTTCCCAGAAGCCCCCATCTTATTGCCCCCTAGTCCTGTTGGCTGGGGTTGGGTCATGAGCTCATACATGTGACCTAATGGGGAAGGGAGGCTCTATCAGCAAGAAAAATGATGAGAGGATGAGGTTAAAACTCACCAACATCTGCCTCAGGATTCCTGCTCCCTGAAGGCCCAGGTCATCAGGCCAAGACCCTGCTGCCCTTCCATGATGTTGTTCTCTTTTGGTTTTCTGCTCACTCCTCCTCAGTCATTGAAGCCTGGCATTTGTTTCATATTCTTTCTATCTGACCCATCTAACCATTGAGCACTCAGTTCTCTGACCTCCTCATCTTGCAGTGAGCTTCCATACCCCATCTCTGACTTCCATTCTCACAGCTTCACCCTAGACCTGGACATCCTCCCTGAGATAACAAGTACAGATGACTGCCCTCCAGCTACATCCCCCTCCCTCCAGCTTACTCTGTTATTCCCATCACTCCTCCTCTCTCCTTTCTGCCCATCCACCAGCCACTTTTGTCTTGAGTTTCCTCCTATCAGAACAGATTACTTATATTCTAAATTCCCTTGACCCTTGATCCTTTCACTGAAATTATCTAGCAAAACCCCAATTCTGGACGAACCCCACTATTTGCTCAAACTTTTTCATTGTTTGAATTCCCACTTCTCCCCTCAGGGCAGATAACTTTACTTCGTATTTCACAATTAAAGCAGAAGACATCTGATACAAACTCCTCAACTTTCCACCACTAAATATATTTGCCCTTGTACTGGGACTTTTAACCTTTCATCCTTGTTACAACGAAGTGGAACTCTGTGTACTTCTACCTCGAATGGACGTCTGCTTCTATTGACACCTCCAGAAGATTCCCTTGTTCCACTTTCCTTTCCCAATTCCTGGCTTTCCTCTCCCAGGCAGAGGCGGCAGGAGTTTGGGGGCAGGTTGGTATGAAAAGGAGAAAAGGTACTCCGATTACCCAGACCTAATTCTACTTCATTTTTAATACTTTTTTTTTTTTTTTTGAGACGGAGTTCTGCTCTTGTCACCCAGGCTGGAATGCAATGGCACGATCTCTGCTCACTGCAACCTCCGCCTCCCAGGTTCAAGCGATTCTCCTGCCTCAGCCTCCCAAGTAGCTGAGATTACATGTGCGCACTACCACGCCCAGCTAATTTTTGTATTTTTGGTAGAGAAGGGGTTTCACCATGTTGGCCAGGCTGGTCTCGAACTCCTGACCTCAGGCAATCCCACCCGCCTTGGCCTCCCAAAGTGCTGGGATTACAGGCCTGAAACCCTGAGCCCAGCCTGGTACTATTCTTATCATCTTCTCTCCCCTTATTTTTCTCGCCTTTTCTTCTTTTGTGGTTTTGTTTCTATGCTTCTTTCATCTTGGTTCAAAGTTGATCCAGAGTAAAAAAGACACTCAAACTGTGTATCAACGTCATCAAGCTTTTTTCCCTCTCTCCCATATTTTCTTTCTGGAAAAAAATATTAAAAATAAAGAGTACTTTGTTGTTTCATAGCCTTCCATAGGGGCACAGGAAACGTCTTGAGGGGAAATATAACCTGATCATTTGTCTCAGGGTCTGAGTTGAACAGAGAAGTGGTTCCTGTGGGTGGTGATTTACTTGCCCCCACCCACTCACCTTTCACCCTTGTTCCACTTTGCTGCCCAAGAGGCGTGTCTGATTGTTTATTCTCCTGCTGAAAACCTCTCAGTGGCTCCTTTCCAACTTTACCTTTCATCTTGGCTCTGCTGCGTACCCTGTGCTTCCAGGGACCTTGGATCACTTCCAGTCACCTGGGCTGTTGCATACTGCTGTGCTTTCTTCAGATTGTTCTTTTCTGGACTGACCTCTCACCCTGTTCTAGCTAATACCTATCCACCTTCAAGGTTCAGCTCAAGAATCTCCTTATCTTTTAAGAAGCTTTTCCCCCCATCACCTTCCTTCTCCAAACTGACCTTTGCCTTCATTTTGTCCCCCTCTAAAAATACCTCATGTGTCATACTTTATTTTACATGTTTGTGTCCTTTTAAAATTATTTTACATATTTGTATCCTTTTACTTGACTATAAGCTCACTGAAGGCAGGCATTGTGCTTATTCATTCTTTCACTGCCCGAGTAATTCACAGACACTTTCTTTTTGTAAAAGAATCAATTAGTACAGAAATAAAATATGAAAGTCTGTCTCTCCTCACCTATATGATTCGTATTTGAACCTTCAGTGTCTAATTTAGTGTCTGGAACACAGAAGCCCCTATAACTTGTTTCTTGAATGAATGAATGAATGAATGAATATCCCGCTAAGGTGGTTGTCTTCCACTAGTGACACAGCTGATCATAAATCTGAGTTTAAATACCCATTCACTGCTTCTGTTTCCTCTGTGCAAGGTTACACCACATACATGCTCTGTTGTGATTTATTTTTGCTAACTCACTGTCTGGGTCTTCAGTCTCCTCTAGGTCCTGTTTACTTTGAGTATTCAAAGCTCTGCTCCTCTGTTGGAGCAGTTTACATTTGGAGGAAGTTTTCCCACTGCCTGTGCAGTGTAAATTGGTTTCTAAACAATCTTGCCCACAGTCTCCATTAATATTGTACTGGAGAGCAAGGCAGGATACAATATTCAAAGTAGCAGGAGTTACTTTTTAGGATGATTGAATATGATGAAGGAGCCAAGGACAAAGGGTAATTTATTCTAAAGAAAGTCAACACCTTTGCTTTGCACTAGCTCTTGCAGTTAAAAAATAGGGCTGGTAATTGGACTTGCTTTATGAAAATCTCATTAGCATTAGCATATAACTAAAATGCACAGCTCCATAGTTAATTGCAATCCTGCACTGCGGTTAACAACTACAGTGATGACATTTGCATATTGCACATAAAATTAAAAATGCATGTCAGATAGGTGCTCTTTCAGGAAAAAAAAAATCCTTGAATAACATTGCATTCACTACAATAATTGGAAAGATTTTGAATTTGAATGGAAATTATATGTATAGTATGAGCTTTAGAAAGACAGAGGAGCCTGATCAAAGAGGAGGGGAAACTAAATCTGAAACACTGCATAGTCAAAACTCTAGCAGCTGGGATCTTCTTCAAGGGCAGGGACATGTAATACTGAACTGTGCGTGCTTTGTGTAAATGTAACCCTTTCATCCAAAAGTCTCATTTCACTGCACAGGCATCAGTCTCATGTTGGTTCTCTTCCTCTAGACTGTAAGCTCCTTGAGATCACGGACTTGATCTTTTTAAACTTTTTATCCCCCAATGCTCAGCAGGTAACAGACATTCAATTATTTGTAGATGTGAACCAACTCAAGCCCCCTGTAACTGAATCCAATAGACACAAGAGGCTGTGTGGTAAGGGGTTAAGAGTGGGATGTTCTCATGTTTCCCTGAACCCTGCCTCTACCACTTACCTTGAGCCAGTTACTTCAACTTCCCTAAGCCTCAGTTTCCTTCTGTGGAAATGGTTTCTGCTTTATAAGGTTTTGGAAAAGATTTGGAAAGATAATACATGTAAAGCACTTAGCCCAGCACAGTGCCTGGCATACTACAAGTGCTATTAGTCCAGCTATTACTGTTGCTTTGGGGTTAAAGATCGTGAGAAAGGGCATTTTGAAGTTGAGGTATAAATCAGTTCATATGTGAGTCCTAATGTCAGTCACTTACAAGACAAAACAATGTTACCATGAATAATATGACTTGTCACAAGGGCTGATCACTTTTATTCCATTTCACCAAGAAAGAAAACGAGGCACTGAAAAGAGAATGGAGGGGTGAAAGACAACAATACTCATCTTTAGATGGATAATACAAAGCCCCATTTCCAGGCTTTGGGGATGAGACTCCTCTAGGAAAATAATAATAAATTTTCTGTCTCTTGGAAGATAACAGGCCGGAAACCATGGTCAGGAAAGAAAGGCAGAAGTGACAAAGTGGGTTTCTGAAGGAGACTGGGATGTTTTATCTGTTCATTCGTTCACTCATCATTAAGCTTAATATTATTGTATTTTATATATATATATATATAAAATATTATTGTGTCCATATCTATGCAATGTACTGTGCTAGGAACCCTGAGAGACACAGATGACCATGAATGTGAACCTGACCAGTACATGATTAGAAATTCTGGACTGGAAATAAGGTGAAGGATCAGACCTAGAGAAAAAGACTTGGGTGTCATCAGCAGGGAGAAGACCTGGTACTCTGGACGAAGGTGCGCTCCCTGCGGCTGTTCACTGGGGAACACCCCCACTTATGAGATGGGAAAGGGAATTGGTGCTAATGAAGAAAGCACAGGAGAACTGCGGGAAGAACAAGGGCAGACAGGCCTGGGAAGCTGAAAGAGGGGAGAGTTTTAGCTTGTAGTGTGATAGTTGCCAGTCAGCTCTCTGTATAATAACATCAATGAGGATCGCTGGATTTAGTGATGAGGAAATCACTGGTGGTTCTTCTTCAAGAGGGAGATTATGATAAAGCGGTACAGAGAGGAACTTGACATCAAGGGGTGGGTGGAAAACGAGAGGGTAGGGAGGAAATGTAGGAAAATGTATGCTATGCTTTAGCAGTAAAAGAAAAAGGCTCAGCCAGTAGCCTGAAGGCATAACAGAGCTGGAAACGAAGTGTATAGGATTGGAGAGACCTAGACTAGAAGGAGACAGTAAGAAAATAGAGGCGATGTAGGAGACAGCTGGAGATGGCCGTACCCTCCGACCCAGCTGCACCTGAGGAGGAGTCTTGTAAGCTGTTCTGTGGGACTGAGGATAGAACCTTTGTCTTTGGGGGAGGTGCCCCCTTTCCCTGGCCCTGCAGCCCTGGTTCCTACCTGCATCCCAAAACATACTGAATCAAAATGTTTAGTTTTCTCATCTGTCTCCTCCTTTGAGGAAATGTACTCCTCACCTCCTTTGATGGTGCACTCCTAAGGGCAGGAATCATGCCTTCTTGATCTCGACATCCCCAGTATTTAGTTCAGGGTCTGGCACAGTCAGTAGGGATTGTGAAACCTAACTACATAGGCCCACATAAGCATGTATTACATTGGCTGGAGTTCCCAGTAATTATACAACCCCTTATCAATCCTCCCACCTCTCTCCCCACCTCGCAGATACCTGATATTGAGATGACAGCTGCAAGAAGTCCGGGTGTAGTTCACTTACCTCCCCACCCCCACAGTTGGGGAGAACAGGCCAGAATGTGCGGGAGCCTCACCTTATGAATTGTGTGAGGCACTAACTGAAAATAAAGCCAAGAGGCCACAATCCTCTTCCTTCACAGCTTTCCTTAGAGAGTCTCTCCCCGTCTTTCTACTCTCTCTCTGCTCTTTTCATTCCAGCTCATCTGTTTTGTTTTGTTTTCCAACTCTCCACTTCCTGTGTCCTATTTCCACTTTTGGAAGCCTGTTTTTAGACCCAAGCCTTTCATTTGCCTTTACTCAAAGGTTTTCTGAAGACTCACTATCTCTAAGAAAATGACCTTGAACCATAATCCGACGATTGAGGTTGAGCCAACATTTGTCACCCCTCCCCATCTTACGTGGGTTCACTTCATACAAGACCTCAATACATAAGGGCTTCTGTAAAACAGCCAGTCCTGGGGCCCTCAATTTGGAGTGCTAGGCTTTTGAGGAAAGTGTCAGAAATCACCAGAAGTCAAAGCTGTGTACCCAATTGTCATTTTTCTCAATAAGTCAATAGCTTGCAAAGCTTTCCAATTAGAAACAAAGAAACTTTCTCCCTGCTCATGCTTAAAAAATAGTTATTTTTCTTTTTCTGGAAAATCTTACTAGTAATCTCTTTAGGTCGCATCCCCTATTATTCCATCTGAACACGCTGGCTTTCCACATGTTGCAGGATTGGGACAGGCCGGGCAGTGACCCAGGGACACAAAGGGGCAAGTAAAGTGGGGTGCAATTTTGTTACTGACCACTCTTCTCTAGGGGCCACTGCACACTTACCCTCCTCTGTGCTGCAGTTTGCAGAGCCTGAGGTCCAAGCAAAAGAAGCATTGTCTCACAGCTGTAAAGCATGAATTGTGTTTGTGGATTGCATTGCCCTGCTTCTCGCTCGTGCTTGTTCTTGTTTTCCTGGCACAAGGGCCTTTGCTCCTAGAATGGCCGCTTATCTCGGCTGACTGCTATTTGCCAACACTAGGCTCACTGGGTTGTTTTGAAAAGTCACACGAAGTTTATAATTCTTTCTGATGCTACCTTGGACGTATGTGTGCTAAATAAGCCTCAAACACCAAAACTGCCTTAAAACCTAAACCAAGCTCAATGCATGACGTCCTCTCAGGCATGCAGGCACCAGGAGGAACTCACACACCCTGCCCAGCTAATTCTACACCTTTTGTCTGTGTTGCTCTTCCACAGTACTGCTGGTTAGACCTTCCACTCTTCTCCAAGTTGAGGCATTTGGTTCCCTCCACTTGCCCAGTAGGGCTCAGAATTTCTTGTGGAGCAGCTTGGGTGGTGAGGGAGGGAGGCACAGACACTGCCCCCAATGTCTCTGCGGGACGGTGGGGAACTGAGGGGTCCCTGACCAGTTGCCTCTCACGGCTTGATGTGTCCCCTGATGGCTTCTCCCCTGGCTCACACTGTGGGCCCACACTGTTTGCCAATCTGCCTTTCTCCCTGACGGTGCCTTTCTTGGGGGAGAACCACAACCATCTCCCACGCTGTTTTACAGCCTCCCACCACTCCACAGAGCCTCTGCAGAGCATACCTGAAGCCTTGATTCTGTCCACCTGCTTCCTCTGAAGCTCACCAAAAAGGGAGCTGCTTGTTTATCCTGCTGTCAGCCATTTCCCATCAACGTCTGGCCCAGCCAGCTGCGTTGGGGCCAGCACTGCTTTAGTACCAACAGGCTGGCCCTCTTCCAGGCTCTCATTGCTGGCGAATTCATCTTGCTATTGAATGCGAAGTATGAGTCAGAGGTGATGCTGATGAAACCTCGGGCAGGTCGTAACAACAAGGGCAGACCCAAGCCACGGGGGGTGGGGTGGGGGGAGAGTGGGCCAGACCTCTGCTCTGCAGAGCTGTGGTTTGTCCTGAAGTCTGGTGCTGTGTTAGTGCAAACAACATCAAATGCAATTCAATTACAACTGTGTACTCATCACTGGGCCGGGCTGTCAGAGGCACAGAAGTATATGTTAGTTTCTGTAGGAGTTATGGCCAGCAGCCCAGCTTCTTAACTGGATTTAGTTTGAAAGGAAATGCCTCACTGGACAGTGACACTTCTCAACTCTTTCAGGGAAGAAAATTTTTGCTTCGGGTAGGCCAATGTGTGACTTTAATACTCTTATCATTAGTCCTGAGTCCAGTGCTAGTCATTCAAAGTTGTCTTTCATCTTTTGTGTGTATTGTTTTCATACAGTGGCAGCTGGAGAATGACTATATCAGGGACATTCAATGATGCCCATATTTCGAGAGGTTAAATTTCCTAGAAACCAGCTTCTAGTCTGTGTGTGTCCTGGCTTGTGCTCTTTAAAGAGACTGAAGAAAGAATGTTCTACAAAATCCTGTCTTGCTCCATGGTAATGAGGTCAGACAGACCTCCCCAGGAGCCTGACTAGAGCTACTATACAACTGTGGGGTGGCCTTGGAAACTTGGAGACATTTGGGGCATGCTGAGTCACTGCTGCAGCTCAGGCCCAGGGCTCCTGTCACCACTTTGGGGAGCTGGTGGTACAATAGAGATGTCACCGTGGTAGGGCCTGGAATGAGGGCCCGTCATGGGACTAGGCCCTGTGAAGAGAACAAAAAGTAGTTTCTAGTTATTTGTTATTAGAAGGAATTTCCTAATGGAAAATGCTCCTCCATTAAATAGGATTTTCTCTGTACAGAACTTTATTGCTTATGACTATTGGGGTCAATTCCCATTGGCATCCGAGAGCTGGAAAATGACAGCTGTCATCACAAGTTTTCTGAGAAAAAAGTATTTTTTTTCCTATGCTGGTCAGAAGCCAAGTCATTCATTGCCAACCAATAAAGGTACAGCCAAAGGGAAAAAGAATTATTAAGAGTTTTAATTGCCCCTGAAATTCCAGATAGAAAATTTTACATTCAGTTACACCTGATGTAGCAGAAAACTCCAAGGGACTATCTAAGTTCTCTGGCCAAACCAGATTTGGTTTATTTAACATTCCCTAGAATGGATCATTGGCTGGGACTTGTACATATGTTTGTTATATGGGGATTTTCTCAGTTAACCTCGGATGGATTATAGTAAGACGAAACATATATATGTGTGTATTTATGTCTATTTATATTTATATGAGTCTGGTGTATTAATCATAGGGTACTAAATTATTTTCAAAGACACAAACTATGTGAGGGTATATTTTAACTAGCATGTAAAATGCAAAAATATTTTCTAGGTACGCTGGCACTTTATACCAAAGGGATGCAAAATTTAGCGTAAGAAAATCATAAATTAGTAAACTAAGTGAGGTGAAAAATATTGGTCAGCTACAGAAAAAGGTCAGCAGTTCAAATTGTGGAATCTGGGTTATTTCTTTTTCACTGCCCAAGACTGTTATATACTCAGGGTTTTCCCCACATTATAAAGCATTGATAACGTTTTCAATTTGTTACTACCCACTGGAGTATAATGTGAATTCTTGCGTGTGTTTTAATAATTCTTTGGAAACCATCCCTTGAATTGCTATTCATAGAATAAGAAGGAATTTCTTGCTATGCTCCACATGTTTTTCATTAGGACTATGATCAAGAAAATATGTACATGTGTATGTGTGTGTGTGTGTGTGTGTGTATGTGCACACGCACACCAAGGACTGGAAGATTTCTGGATCAGTTCAGATTTTGATAAGAGGAGACAGAAGAAGAGTAGAGAAATGTAGGATGAAGTCCGGGCATAGTGGCTCACGCCTGTAATCCCAACACTTTGGGAGGCCAAGGTGGGCAGATCACTTGAGGCCAGGAGTTTGAGACCAGCCTGACCAACATGGTAAAACCCCATCTCTACTAAAAATCCAAAAATTAGCCAGGTGTGGTGGCATGGGCATGGTGGCATAGTCCCAGCTACTCGGGAAGCTGAGGCAGGAGAGTTGCTTGAACCCAGGAGGCGGAGGCTGCAGTGAGCCAAAAGCACACCACTGCACTCCATTCTGGGTGACAGAATCTTAAAAAAAAAAAAAAAAATTAGATTGACAGTGGTTGTGGTGGTAGAAGCCACACCTGATATCACAATAGCAGATTGCTTCATGGGATGGCATTCAGAGGTTGTCTTTGATTTTAATTTATATCTGAAAGAAGAATTTTACACGATTTCAAATAGAAGGCAGCATTCGCCAATCCAGCACTGTGGTTACCGAAAAGAGATCTGATCCTTTGGCTTTTCCATCTAAGACTATAAGTTGATTCATTCATTCTTTCAACAAATATTTATTGAGTACCCATTGTGCCATAATAGTCTTAGAAATAGCTGAGCATGGTGGCTCACACTTGTAATCCCAACACTTGTAATCCTAACACAGACCAGGCAGGAGGATGGCTTGAGCCCAGGAGTTTGAGGCCAGATCAGCCAACATGGCGGTGCACACCTGTAGTCCTAACTACTCAGGAAGCTGAGACAGGAGGATTGCTTGAGCCTAGGACTTCAAGGCAGAGGTGAGCTATGATTGTACCACTGCATTCCAGCCTGGGCAACAGAACAAGACCCTGTCTGGAAAAAAAAAATGTTGGAAATAGTCTTTTATAAGTTGTAATATGTAACAGATTAGTCTTAATTGTTGAATTAACAAGGGAATCTAAAGTCAAGTGTAGCTTAGAGCTCTCCCTGAGGCATAATACCATGTAAGCTGACTGTACAGAAATTAAAGTGGACATGCATTTTGCTATCCTGGGCAGGTTGCTACTAATCAAATTACCACTGTGTGTCTTGGAGGATGAATAGGTAAAGAAGTTGATCAGCAAAGTACGAGTCTTCAAAACTAGAGTGATTTTCTTTTGGGACATAGGGAATAAAAAGACTTGTTTGTAGAGGGCTAGGAGCAGAAAGGAACTTGAGGTAGAGACCAGAGGGTCATGGGTTTACATAATTAAGGAGGTGCACATAGGATTCAGAAGTTCAGAGTCAGGACAATGTAAGTAAACCTGGTCCTAGAGCAGCAGCTATTATTCGATGATTCTTTTAAAATGCCTTACAAAATCTGAAACTCTAGAACTAAAGCTCAAAGATATAGGAAACTTAACTACAGAGGAGGAAAATATAGCAGAGTCCTCATAGGGAAGTTTACCTAGAAAGAAGTTTGCTTTTTGGTTTTGTCTAGATTATATTTCTATTAAAATATGAACATAGTATTTCTATAAAATACTTTGCAAAACTAAGGCAGTTTCTAAAATGGGGAGGTTTTCAGGGTTATGTTCTCATGAATCACTGATGTTGTGCTTATCATAACTAGATAAGGTGGGGGAGGAAGTTCTAAGAATGACGGGCATTTACTGCAAAACCCAAGTTGATATAAACCATCATCACAAAAAAAATGCCATAAGTGAATGCCCCAGGGCTAAAGTATGATTTGAATCAGTGAAAGGCAGGTGCTTCTAACTGGGAAATGATCTGATAGGCTGTTCTGTTGCAGAATAGACATGGACTAGATTTTTTGCACTCCTCCACACACCTACAGGTAGTAGAGTGAAAACCAAAAACCTTGGAGATATTAATGGCAATAATCATAATTATAGGGAAAACACTTTTTCTCCTGTGTTAAAGCTACTATAAAATAATAACATTCTTTCATTGCTGAATGCGCCTAAATCATTCAGCTATTTCTGTTATGAATGCTCTAGATACTATTCTATTGCATTATAGGAAATAGCCCAGATAAACTTTGGAATATCTCCAAGTTCTATGATTCCCTTGTCAAGAGTACATATAATATGCAACATATATATAATAAATACACCTGGCAAACACATATATGCATATATGTTTGCATTTTGCCTAAGACTGTCCCCTTTCAGTAAGTCCATTTTCTACTCTAAATATTGGATCAGTTTCTGAGATACCGAACCACCGAATATATAACAGAAACAAACTGGAGAGCATGGTGGGGAGGTTGGGGTAATGGAGCAAATGAGTGTTTCCACTACAAACATTGTTTATATTGCAAATATATTTGTATTCTTATTTTTAAGAATACGTAAGTACGTGCTGATTAATGGCTATAAGTTTCAGAACATTCCTGGGTTTATAGAAGCTTTTATCATTATGTGTTTTCTCATTTAACTGAATACTGAAAGTACAATTACTATAAATGGGAGAGTCCTTAAAAATTGTTGATATTAGTAAGGAATTCTCAAACTTGTTACTGAAAAAATGGAAGTGTTATATGTGGAAGGACCTTTTTGAATTTTATGTATTTTTTTCTGAGCAGGAATATTTTACAATGTTCTAGATCATGTTGTATCTGTTTCCACAAAAACTACATGCCTATGTTTAATTATGTAACCCTTAAATGGGGGAAATTATAATTCTATCAATTTGAGAATATATAATCTTTTAAAAACACATTTAAGATATAAGCCATATGTTAAATTGAGTAAATCAGGTGTTGAAATAATGTGCTTTACTTTCAAATATAGTATCCCAGTATTTTTGTTAAGTTACAAAAAATTGGTAGCAGCAAAAGTATATCAGAATAAATTATCAGGCTCATAGCTCTGCTGGAGGAGGATATTGTTTTGACAGTTGAAATCTGACTAATGATAACCTGATGGAACGTGAATAATAAGATGATGCTTATAGTTGGAGGACAAGGAGCTTGCCTTTGGCCTGTGAGTCAGTATTAACGGTCCTTGCACCCACTGGCACCAATGCTGGCCAAGTGGTCCTGGAATTAGGTTGCTCAACTGACTCGTTAGTGGCACCCCTAACTCCAGTAGTGCAGTCATTCTTCTTTGGATCATGAGGATAGTCCACTGAAGATTCTTCACAGCTATTTTAATCTGCATCCCCTCCTCTTGCTCTCACAATGTCCATCCATTCATTCATTTATTGAAAAATATTTATGGTATGTCAGGAACTGTGATGGATGCTGGGATACAATGGTAAGCAATCAGACACAGTCAAACAATCCCACAATGAGTATATAATCACGAACTAAGATAGGTGCTGTGAAGGCAAGGATAAAGCCATGGCAATATAACAGAGGACCCTGAAATCACATGGGGAGTTAGGGAAGGCTGTCCTAAGGAAGGTCAGTTTGAGTGAGAGCAAAAGCCGCACTGACAAAAATAGCAGCCACTGTATGTAGTTATTTAGATTAATTAAAATTAAATAAAACTAAAATTCAGGCCGGGCACGGTGGCTCACACCTGTAATCCTAGCACTTTGGGAGGCTGAGGCGGGTGGATCACGAGGTCAGGAGATCGAGACCATCCTGGCCAACATGGTGACACCCCGTCTCTACTAAAAATACAAAAATTAGCCGGGTATGATGGCACACACCTGTAATCCCAGCTACTTGGGAAGCTGAGGCAGGGGAATCGCTTGAACCTAGGAGGAGGTTGCAGATCGCGCCACTTCACTTCAGCCCAGGCAACAGAGTGAGACTCTGTCTCAAAAACAAACAAAAAAACAAAAAACAAAAAACAAAACCCTAAAATTCAGTTTCTAATTCAGTTTCTCAGTCACACTAGCCACATCAAATGCTCGATAGTCACATGTGGCTAGTGCCTACAGAATTGGACAGCACAGGTATATAACATTTGCATCACTGCTGAAGTTCTACTGACCAGCATTGGTCTAAATAATGAATAGGAATTAACCAGGAAAGTGATGAACAAAACCATTATAGGTTGAGAGACTGCCATGGGCAAAGACTCTGTGGTGGGGGAGACAGTGTACAAACTGTTACGGAAACTATAGCACATGGAATTTTAGCTGGATAAGGGACAAAGGGATAAAAGAAGAGACCTGATGAATTGGTAGAAAGTAGAAGGGGTCACTGGGCTAAAAATCTAAATTTGGACACAAAATAGTCATGGTGGGTGGAATGGCAAAGGAGAAACAGGTG
The DNA here is from genome assembly GCF_049350105.2 of Macaca mulatta. Lineage (NCBI taxonomy): Eukaryota > Metazoa > Chordata > Mammalia > Primates > Cercopithecidae > Macaca > Macaca mulatta. The sequence continues at coordinate 137,374,068 of NC_133410.1, forward strand.
TGGTCAAAAAGCAGGATGCTTGAATTGGTGGTTTTGGCAATAGATCTGTTGTAGATGATGACAAGGTCCAAATGTGACCCTGATAGTGGGTAGCTAGGATGGAGAGAAGCTAAAGGTCATTGGAGATAAGAAAGTTGGGATTCAGAGGCCAGATTATCATGTATGTCAACTTTGCATTTTGAAATTACTGCAGCGATTGGCTGAGTTTGGATTTGAGGGGAGCAGTCCGAAAGAGTAAATGGGAGGCCCAGAGATGACAGCTACCAGCAGGGGGAAAGGAGGCCTTATCAGATAGCTCCACACTGACTCAGATGAGAGAGTGCAAAGACAAGGGACCTGGAAATGACAATGGGGAAAAATGAGACACCAAAGCCCTTCTCCACCCGATGTGAGAGAGCAGACAGTCACCACGTTAGAGGACTACAGGAGAAGCAATGTCCTCAGGAAAAACTCAGGTTCATGTTGGAGCAAAAAGGTGAAGGGATGGTTGAGAGAACAGAGTGATGACATAAGGGAGTTTGCTGAATACAAAGCAATGGTTCCAGAAGGCATGTGGAAGCCTTGGGCAAGAGAGGGGGAACAGAGGGCTCATCCAGGAGCTGTGGGGAAAAATCATGCAAAGAGATTGATGACTGAGGTGGACTTATGTTTAAGCATTAACTGATTAAAAAAAATAACTCAATAGGAATGGGTGTGATTACTGGCCCTCCTGCTGCAAGGACTTGGCTCACTAGACCTGAGGAAGGGGTGTTCCTGCAGGAGTTTCTGCACAGGCCACTGCTTAGGTTGTTCTTGAGCCAGGGGTTGTAGTTACAGTTCCTGTACAGCTTAGCATAACATTGGCTTCAGAGGCTTAGGCTTCAACACCTGACACAATGTTGACTGTCTCAGAGGTGAGGTGTTAAGAATACCACAGATTGAATACATGAGGTGTTAAGAACCTCAGAGGTTGGGTATTAGTTAGTTTGGTCCCAGAGAGTAGGGCAATTGGCACTTCTAGAAGATGCATCTCTATACCTGAGTGGTATAGAGTACGCTGGTCCCAGGAGTCTGCAAGTGATACATGCGATTTTCCAATCTTTTTGAATCAACAGCATGTTCTCATCAGTCTGTAATTGTAGATCAGAGGATATTTTATCAAATATAATCATTGAGCTCTATAATTAATGAACTCTGCTTGCAACACATCTTCAATTTTTAAATTGTGAAAACTTGCAAGAGCTGCAAGTTATGTGCTGTTTTTAATTTAGTTCTAACAAAATATAGCTGGAGGTTCTGTCATAAGACTAATAAACATACATTATTTGGGAGGTTATTTATCATTTTAATTACGTGACATTATTTTTCCCCTCTGACAAAAGCAATCAAAATGACTAAAATTGAATTGCTGAAAATGAACTGATCCCCAAAGGTTATAAATGTTGTTGAAAAATGTCAGGCATTTATTACATTTCCTACATGTTAACTAAAAAAGGTTAGTAAGGTAGATACACAGTGGTGACTTCATATCAGTGAAGAGTCTGGCTGGCTAGAAGTAGACAGAATTCTAGAGATGAATTCGTCAAACCCTCTACTCTGTAGATCAGGAAATTGACACTTAGGTTAGGTGCAGTGACCATTTCCAGTGACTTTGACCTTTACTGACAAAATGTCAGGGAAGACTTAGTACCAGCAGGCCAGGTGCAGTGGCTCATGCCTATAATCCCAGCACTTTGGGAGGCCGAGGTGAGTGGATTACCTGAGCTCAGAAGTTCGCGACCAGCTTGGGCAACATGGTGAAACCCCGTCTCTACAAAAAATACAAAAATTAAACAGGCATGGTGGCATATGGATGTAGTCCCAGCTACTTGGGGTGTTGATGTGGGAGGACTGCTTGAGCCTGGGAGGTTGAGGCTGCAGTGAGCCAAGATCAGGCCACTGCATTCCAGCCTAGGTGACAGAGTGAGACCCTGTCTCCAAAAGAAAAACAAACAAACAAAAAGCAAAGACTTAGTACTAGGAACCAGATGGAATGAGAATAATATTGTAAACATTAAATCTCCAATATCACATAATTATAGGGTCTTAAACTTTGACTTACTATAGGATTGTCTTGTCCAGTGTTGAAATCCTCTTGCAGATGGTTACCTACTCTTCCTTGACTACTTGCCTTGATTGGATGTTGTATTCTCCCATAGCAGCTCATTCTGTCATGCAGTAGCTGTTTATGTTGGAAATTCTTTACATTGAGCTGGTGTTATCCCTATAATTTCACCTATGGCTTCTGACTTCTTGAGCTGTGATCTGCAAGAGTTAGCCCATGACAATTATATTTGCTCTAATTATCTTCTTTTCCAGGTAAGACACCTCTAATTCTCACAGTTGTATGTAATATATGAGGCAAAGGTGAAATAAAAAAAGAGGAGAAAAAATAATGTGTTGTGGGCAATTACTGGAACTCAGGAAGTTAGGTTTTACTCAGCATCATCAAATGCAAGCTTCTCAACCTTTTGAGTCAGCAGCATGTCCTTATCAGTCCCTAACTGAGCTCTGCAAATCAAGAATTCTGGTTGCAGTATATACTTGATTTTTACATTTTACATTGTAGAAAGAACTAGCTAGCCCGGGCATGGTGGCTTATAATTTCCTTATAATTCCAGCACTTCGGGAGGCTTAGGTGGAAGGATTGTTTGAGCTCAGGAATCTAAGACAAGCCTGGGGAACATAGCAAGACACCATCTCTACAAAAAATATAAAAAATTAGGCAGGTGTGGTGGCACATGCCTGTAGTCCCAGCTACTGAGGAAGCTGAAGCAGGAAGATGGCTTGAGCATGGGAGATCAAGGCTGCAGTGAGCTGTGATTGTGATACTGCGCTCCAGCCTGAGCAACAGAGCAATACCCTGTCTTACACATACACAAAAAATAACTAGCTCTACTGAAAAAAATAGAACAATTGGCCAAGCACGGTGGCTCACCTCTGTAATCCCAGCACTTTGAGAGGCTGAGGCAGGCGGATCACCTGAGGTTGGGAGTTCGAGACCAGCCTAACCAACATGCAGAAACCCCATCTCTACTAAAAATACAAAATTAGCCGGGTGTGGTGGCGCATGCCTGTAATCCCAGCTACTCGGGAGGCTGAGGCAGGAGACTCGCTTGAACCCAGGAGGCGGAGGTTGTGGTGAGCCAAGTGCGGCTGCACTCCAGCCTGGGCAACAAGAGCGAAACTCCGTGTCAAAAAAAAAAAAAAAAAAAAAATAGAACAATTATAACACAAAGGGGAGTATTAGAATCCAATGGAATAAAACTTTATACTTTCATTTGTAAAAAGTCTGAGATCACTAAGTTAATATAAGAATCTGTAGACTTCACATTGTGCTAAAACATAATAGTACTCAAAACATTGCAGCTTTGTTATAAAAAATAAAATTCTTAATTGTTATTTAACTCTACCCTTAAATAAAGAAAGAAAACATTTCTTTCCACCTCTTCAAATATTAAAATTCCAGGAAACAACTGATATGCTAGAATATTCTTAGCTAAGATTTAAATTAGATTTGGGAAAGTTGTGCATGTGTCATTTTCAATGGTTCGTAGAGCATGAAAGCACAAATTGACTTTGATTTTTGATTCTAATTTAAATCCTAGAAGGAATTGTTTTATTTTCTAGAAAATCTAGTACACAATAGTGTTTGTTTAAATCTGTACAAATATAATTGTCCTCATGAGTTCAAAGTATAAAATTACGTATTTTTTAAACCAAAAGGCAGATGAACACACACACTGTGATGGTTAATACTCAGTGTCAACGTGATCGAATTGAAGGATACAAAGTATTGATACTGGATGTGTCTCTGAGAATGTTGCCAAAGGACATTAACATTTGAGTCAGTGGGCTGGGAAAGAGAGACCTAACCTTAATCTGGGTGAGCGCAATCGAATCAGCTGCCAGTGCAGCTAAAATAAAAAGCAGGTAGAAAAAATGTGAAGTGAGACTGGCCTAGCCTCGCAGCCAACATCTTTCTCCTGTGTTGGACGATTCCATGCCTCAAACTCCAAGTTCTTCAGTTTTGGAACTCAGACTGGCTCTCCTTGCTCCTCAGCCTGCACACGGCCTATTGTGGGACCTTGTGACCGTGTGAGTTAACTCCCCTTTGTACAGATAGATCTATTCCATTAGTTCTGTCCCTCTAGATAACTGTAATACACACACTCATCTGACAAACCTAGCCATAACAAAGGTACAGAGATACTGATGTTTGTTCAGAGACTGTATAGACAAAAGTATTTATTTATTTTTTTTTTTGAGACGGAGTCTCGCTGTGTCGCCCAGGCTGGAGTGCAGTGGCGCGATCTCGGCTCACTGCAAGCTCCGCCTCCCGGGTTCACGCCATTCTCCTGCCTCAGCCTCCGAGTAGCTGGGACTACAGGCGCCCGCCACCACGCCCAGCTAGTTTTTTGTATTTTTAGTAGAGACGGGGTTTCACCGTGTTAGCCAGGATGGTCTCGATCTCCTGACCTCGTGATCCACCCGCCTCGGCCTCCCAAAGTGCTGGGATTATAGGCTTGAGCCACCGCACCCGGCCTGGAATTTGAATGGAATTTTGTTACTTACAAATTGCTTTGAGTCTGGTGGGATTTTCAAATTCTGACCCTAACTAGATTTGGCTCTATGTAAATTTGTAGTTAAAAGGTTTCACTCTGTATAAATGATTATAGACTGTACTGCAGTCTATAATCATTTATTTACCCATATATTACACGTCTTTTTGCCTGAGAAGGACTGGAAAAAAGTGGACTCTATTTATTAGACTGCCCACGAGAAGAATAAATCCAGTGAAAACATTTTTGTTAAGCATTTCCCATTTGTTTGCTAGGATAATAGTGATGTTAAACTTGAGAGTTGTATGTACATGCAAGTTTAAATCACATTTGGTAATTAGGTTGTTTTATATAATGATCATTGAATTTGCTTAGCGCCCACTACATGCTAGGCATTTGCAAAGTGTTGGAAGAGATTTAAAGATAAATCAGATTTTTCTTATTCCACGTTGTGATTGGTGAAACTGATACCTGAAGAAATAATTATGATACAGCATGGTATCTTATAAGATATACAAATTGTTGTTGTAATATAAAATAATTTATTAGGCTGGGCACGGTGGCTCACACCTGTAATCCTAGCACTTTGGGAGGCCAAGGTAGGTGGATCACAAGGTCAAGAGATCAAGACCATCCTGGCCAATATGGTGAAACCCCGTTTCTACTAAAAATACAAAAATTAACTGGGCATGGTGGCGCATGTCTGTAGTCCCAGCTACTTGGGAGGCTGAGGCAGGAGAATCGCTTGAACGCGGGAGGTGGAGGTTGCAGTGAGCCGAGATTGCACCACTGCACTCTAGTCTGGCAACAGAGTGAGACTCCGTCTCAAATAATAATAATAATAACTTACTGTAGGTTGGTTATGGTGGCTCATGCCTATAATCCCAGCACTGTGGAAGGCCAAGACGGGTAGATCACCTGAGGTCAGGTATTCGAAACCAGCCTGGCCAACATGGCAACACCCCATCCCTACTAAAAATACAAAAATTAGAGGAGTATGGTGGCAGGTGCCTGTAATCCCAGCTACTCTGGAGCCTGAGGCAGGAGAATTGCTTGAACTCAGGAGGTGGAGATTGCAGTGAGCCAAGATCGAACCACTGCACTCCAGCCTGGGCAACAGAGTGGGACTCTGTCTCAAAAAAATAAATAAATAAAATAAAATAACTTACTATAATATAGTAGAAAGATTCAAATAGAAGTTCCATGTAGAATGAAGATTTTGAAACTGTACTGAATGATGCAGGAATTTTTAAAAGTTAAAACACAGTTGTAAGATGAAATTACCCAATTCTTTCCAGACCTTTTATTTTGCACATTTCTGATAAAACAAAGCATATTGTGTTTCTCTCTCTAGTTTTCTGAGCACCTCAACTTTGCTTAAAACTTTCTAAAAGATTTTTCAAAGAACTTCAAGGAAGAGGTCATTTTGAGCTGAGCCTTCAGGAAATGAGGATTTGCTGAGCAGGAAGGAAGCTGAACACCATTCCAGATGTAAGAAACTAGAGGTGCAAAGGCAGAGAGGTGTACTCTGGGGAATGGGAAGCGTTGGGTTGCTTATTGGAGAGTGAGAAAGGAAATGGTAGCAGGTGCAGCCAGAAAGGAGCCAGAGCCAGGCTATGAAGGGTCTAATAAACATCCTCAGGCAACAGAGAAAGGATGAAACATGTTTTGTTTTGTTTTGTTTTTTACTTTTATTTGTAAATAATTTCCAGTTTACAGAAAAGTCGAAAGTGTGAATAGTATAAGGAATGCCTGTATATCCTTTATCCAGATTCACCTATTGTTAATACTTTATCCTACTTGCTTTTTTGTTTGATCTCTTTCTCCTTTTTATTATAAATACATATGTGTATGTGTATGCACATATATATGTATACACACACACACAGAATTTTTTTCTATACCATTTGAAAATAAATTGGATGAATCATTATGCCCTTCTAAATATCTCTTTTTTCCTAAAAATAGGGCTATTCTCTTCTTAACCACAGAATAGTTATCAACTTTAGTAAATTTAACCCTAATAAAATATTTTGTATCTACTCTGGAATTCATATGCAAATTTTGTCAATTAAAGCAGTATCTGTTATGACATTTTTCCCCCTTCAAGAACAGGATCAAGTCTAACCTAAAGTATTGTACTTAGTTGTCATGTCCATTTACTATTTTAATATAGAACAGTCCTGCAGCCTGTCTGTGACTTTTATGGAACCGACATTTTTTAAATAACATAGTCCCCCTCCCCCCCACTTTTTTTTTTAGTAGAACAATTCTTCAGTAAGGCCCTGGGGAAGAGGAAACGTTTTTCTGGCAATTGATGTCAGCAACCCACCAAGGAACCAGTGGAAGAAATCTAAGATAGTTGACTAAATGCAGCTAGTACACACCTCTTCTGTGGAGAGGACAAAAAATGACAAGTAGATATTCACACTTCAAATAGATCATCTAAGAGAAAACACTAGAATTCAACGGGAAAGTGGTAGGAAGCATCAAAAGCAGAGAAGGAGAGGGAAGCGGGGCAACCTACTGGTCCAAGATCAGCTGGAAGCTGAGAAAACCTCCCATAAACAGGGAAAGGGTAAGTGAATGACCCCCAGGGCTCCACATTCCCACCATGGACTTCTACGTTCCTAGCCACAGGAAAGCGCCTTGACCCTCTTGGGCCTCCAGACTAACATACAGAGCTACTTAGAGATTGTGTAGAGGCACTACTTTAGAAAGAACACTCACACTGAGTCCCACAGGCTTCTGAGCCCCAAGCAACTGCCACATGGCACCATTCGGAGCACTCAGCCCCCAGAGGATTGTCAAAGAAGAGAAGAGGATGGCACTTTTACACACACCAAGGATAAATCTTACTTCCTCCTCTGCCACAGTCTGTTGTTGGACCAAAAGGTGACAGAACAGGATATCCCATAGCTGCCTTCCTAAACTGGTCTCACTGAGAGTGGCCCCAACCTCCTCAGAGACAGGCCTACAGCACAGCCACCACTGCCCCTACCTGAGCATTCTGCCAGCAGCCTAGGGACCACCTGCCTTTACCTATTACAACCAGTGCTTGAACACACTACCAGAGGGCCTGAAGTCCACTATCCTGGTCCTGTCCCCCAGTTCTCAAGCATGCTGTCCAACGGGCTAGAGATCGCCCTGTCCAGCCACTGTTGGCAGCTGAACACTGTTGGCAGCTGAACACTTCTCAGATGCCATTCAAAACTTCATATATCAGTAATAACCTTAATGTAAGTTCTCCACTTAAAATGTATAAACTAGCTGAATGGATAAAGAAACAATATCCAATTATATGCTGCCTACAAGAAATACACTTTATCTGCCAAGACACATATAAACTTAAAGAAATGGAAAAATATATAACACAAATGAAAACCAAAAGCAAGCAGGAGTAGCTATACTTATATCAGATAAAACAAACTTTAAGTTAAAAACAGTAAACAAACAAACAAAACCAAAGAAAGTCACTATACAGTCATAAAGGGACCAATCCAAAAAAAGGAAATAACAATTCTAAAAACATATGCACTCAGCACTGGAGCACCCAGATTTGAAAAGCAAATATTACTAGATCTAAAGAGAGGAAAAACATTCCAATGAAACAATAGTGGGGGAGTTCAACACCCCACTCTCAGCATGAGATAGATCATCTAGATGGAAAAATCAACAAAGAAGCAGTGGATTTAATCTGCACTTTAAACCAAATGAACCTAACAGATATTTACAGAACATTTCATCCAACAACTACAGAATATACATCCTTCTCATCAGCACATGGAATGTTTTTCAGGATAGACCATATATTAGGCCACAAAACAAGGCTCAACATTTTTAAAAATCAAAATTTTATCAACTCTCTTCTCAGACTACAGTGGAATAAGACTAGAAATAAATACCAAGGGGAACTTTGGAAACTATAAAAATACATGGAAATTAAACAACACAGTCCTGAACAACCATTAACTCAACAAAGAAAGTAAGATGGAAATAAAAAATATTCTTGAAACAAATGAAAATAGAAACACACCATATTAAAATCTTTGGGATACAGCAAAAGCAATGCTAAGTAGGAAGTTTATAGCAAAAATCACCTAAATCAAAAAAATTGAGGCTGGACTCAGTGGCTCATGTCTGTAATCCCAGCACTTTGGGAGGCTGAGATGGGCAGATTGCATGAGCCTAAGAGTTTGAGACCAGCATGGGCAACAGGGTGAAACCATGTCTCTACAAAACACACAAAAAATTAGCTGGGTGTGGTGGTGCACACTTGAGTCCCAGCTATCCAAGAGGCTGGGGTGGGAGTATTGCTTGAGCTCAGGAGGCAGAGGTTGCAGTGACCTGAGATCATGCCACTGCACTGTACTTCAGCCTGCACAAGAGAGTGAGACCCTGCTTAAAAAAAAAAAAAAAAAAATCAGGACCAGGTGCAGTGGCTCATGCCTGTAATCCCAGCACTTTGGAAGGCTGAGGTGGGTGGATCACCTGAGCTCAGGAGTTCGAGACCCGGGCAGTGTAGTGAAACCCCATCTCTACCAAAATATACAAAAATTAGCCAGGCATGGTGTCACATACCTGCAGTCTCAGCTAGTCTGGAGGCTGAGGTGGGAGGATTGCTTGATCCTGGGAGACAGAGGTTGCAGTGAGCCAAGGTTGCACTACTGCACTCCAGCCTGGGTGACAGAGTGAGACCCCATCTCAAAGAAAAAAAAAAAAAAAAAGAAAGATTTCAAATAAACAACCTAAAGAGACATCTCAAGTAACTAGAAAAGCAAGAACATATGAAACTCAAAATTAGCAAAAGAATAATAAAGATCAGAGCAGAACTAAACAAAATATAGTGTAAATGAAAAAAACACAAGGCCGGGTGCAGTGACTCACGCCTGTAATCCCAGAACTTTGGGAGGCCGAGGTGGGCAGATCATGAGGTCAGGAGATTGAGACCATCCTGCCTAACATGGTGAAACCCCATCTCTACTAAAAATACAAAACAAAAAAAAAACAAAAAAAAAACAATTAGCCGGGCGTGGTGGTGGGTGCCTGTAGTCCTAGCTACTCGGGAGGCTGAGGCAGGAGAATGGCATGAACCTGGGAGGCAGAGTTTGCAGTGAGCCTAGATCACACCACTGCACTCCAGCCTGGGCGACAGAGCGAGACTCTGTCTCAAAAAAAAAAAAAATAAAAATAAAAAATAAAAAAATAAAAATAAAAAATAAAAAAATAAAGAAAGAAAAAAATACAAAGGATCAATGAAACAGAAAGTTGTTTTTTTAAAAAAGGTAAACAAAATTGATAAACCGCTAGCTGAAAACCCAAATAAACAAATTTAGAAATAAAGGAGACATTACAACTCTACAACTGATACCATAGAAATACAAAAGATCATCAGAGACTTTTATCAACAACCATACATGAACAAACTGGAAAGCCTAGAGGAAATGGATAAATTTCTGAAAACATACACCCCACCAAAATTGAGTCAGGAGGAAATAGGAAACTTGAATAGACCAATTATGAATAGCAAAGTTGAATCAGTAATAAAAAGTCTCCCAGTAAAGAAAAGCTCAGGACTGGTTGGATTCATAGCTATTCCTACCAAATGTATAAAGAAGAGCTAATAGCAGTCCTCCTGAAACTATTCCAAAAAATTAAAGACAAAGGAACTCTCCCTAACTCATTCTATGAGGCCAGTGTTACCCTGATACCAAAACCAGACAACACAACAGAAAAAGAAAACTATCATCCAATATCCTTGATTAACATAGACACAAAAATCCTCAACAAAATACTAGCAAACAGAATCCAACAACAGATCAAAAGGTAATGCAACATGATTAAGTGGGAGTTATACCAGAGACACAAGGATAGTTCAACATTAATAAACATCACACATCACATCAAAATAATGAAGGACAAAAACCATATGATTATCTCAACAGATGCAGAAAAGGCATTTGATAAAATTCAACATCCTTTCATAATAAAACTCAACTAGGCATAGAAAGAACATACCTCAAGGCCGGGCACAGTGGTTCACACCTGTAATCCCAGCACTTTTGGAGGCTGAGGTGGGCAGAGCATGAGGTCAAGAGACCAAGACCATCTGGCTAACATGGTGAAACCCCATCTCTACTAAAAATACAAAAAAAAAAAAAAAAAAAAAAAGTAGCTGGGCGTGGTGGCATGTACCTGTAGTCCCAGCTACTCAGGAGGCTGAGGCGGGAGAACCCCTTGAACCTGGGAGGGGGAGGTTGCAGTGAGCCGAGATTGTACCACTGCACTCCACACTCCAGCCTGGTGACAGAGCAAGACTCTGTCTCAAAAAAAAAAAAAAGAAAGAAAGAAAGAAAGAACACATCTCAAAATAATAAAGACCACATATGACAAACCCACAGCTAACATCATACTGAGTGGGGAAAAGCTGAAAGTCTTTCCTCTAAGATCTGGAACAAGACAAGGATGCTCACTTTCACCACTCCTATTCAAGATAGTTGCCAGAACAATCAGGCAAGAGAAAGAAATAAAAGGGATCCAAATTGGAAAAGAGGAAGTCAAATTGTCCTTCTTTGCCAATGATATGATCTTATATCTAGAAAAACCTAAAGATTTCACCAAAAGAACTCCTAGATTTGATCAACACATACAGTCAAATTGCAGGATACAGAACTCAGTAGCATTTCTGTACACTAATAATGAACCAGGGGAGAAGGAAATCAAGAAAGCAATCTCATTTACAATAGCTACAAAAAAAAAAAATAATAATAATTCTAGGAATAAATTTAACCAAGGTGAAAGATCTCTACAAGGAAAACTACAAAACACTGATGAAAGAACTTGAAGAGGACACAAACAAATAAAAAGTCATCCCATGCTCATAAATCAGAATAATTAATATCATTGAAATGACCATACTTCCCAAAGCAAACTACAGATTCGATGAAATCTCTACCAAAATACAAATGTTGTTTTACACAGAATTAGAAAAAACAATCTTAAAATATTCATGGAACCAATAAAGAACCAGAATAGCCAAAGCAACCCTGAGCAAAAAGAACAAAGCTGGGGTCGGGCACGGTGGCTCATACCTGTAATCACAACACTTTGGGAAGCTGAGGCGGGTGGATCATGAGGTCAGGAGTTCAAGACAAGCCTGACCAACAGGTGAAACCCCATCTCTACTAAAAATACAAAAATTAGCCAGGTGGGGTAGCACGTATCTGTAATCCCAGCTACTCAGGAGACTGAGGCAGGAGAATTGCTTGAGCCCGGGAGGCAGAGGTTGCAGTGAGCCAAGATTGTGCCACTGCACTCCAGCCTGTGCAACAGAGCAAGACTCCATCTCGGAAAAAAAAAAAAAAAAAAAAGAACAAAGCTAGAAATATCACATTATTTGACTTCAAAATATATCACAAGGCTGTAGTAACCCAAACAGCATGGTTTTGGTATAAAAACAGACCCATAGGCAAATGGAACAGAATAGAGTCCAGAAATAAATCTATATATTTACAGCCAACTAATTTTCAATAAAGGCACAGAGAACATACACTGGAGAAAGGACACTCTATTAAATAAATAGTGCTGGGAAAATTGATATCTATATGCAGAAGAATGATACTGGACCTCTGTCTCTCCCCAAATTCAAAGATCAACTCAAGATAGATTAAAGATTTACATGTAAGACTGAAAACCAAACAACTGCTAGGAGAAAACATAGGAAAAACACTTGAAGACATCAGTCTAGGCAAAGATTTCATGGCTAAGACCTCAAAAACATAGACAACTATGACAAAAATAGACAAATGGGCTATCTTAAACTAAAAAATCTTCTGCATGGCAAAGGAAACAATTGACAGATTGAAGAGATAGCCTGTTGCAAATTATTCATCTGACAAGGGACTAATATCCAAAATATACAAGCAATTTAAACTACTAAACAAATAATCCCATTAAAAAGTAGGCAGGCCAGGCACAGTGGCTCATGCCTGTAATCCCAGTACTTTGGGAGGCTGAGGTGGGTGGAGGTCAGGAGTTCAAGACCTCCTGGCCAATATGGTGAAACTCTGTCTCTACTAAAAATACAAAATTAGCCAGGCATAGTGGCACATTCCGGTAATCCCAGATACTTGGGAGGCTGAGAAAGGAGAATTGCTTGAACTCGGGAGGCAGAGGTTGAAGTGAGCCAAGATCATGCCATTGCACTCCAGCCTCGGCAACAACAGCAAAACTCCATCTCAAAAAAAAAAAAAAGGGAGCAAAAGCTATGAATAGACATTTATCAAAAGAAGACATACAAATGGCCAACAGGAATATGAAAAACGGCTCAAAATGACTAATCATCAGGGAAATGCAAATCAAAATCACAATGAAATACTGTATTACCCTGGTTAGAATGGTTATTACTAAAAAGACAAAAAATAACAAATGCTGGCAAGGATGTGGAGTAAAGGGAACTCTGACACACTTTTGATGGGAATGTAAATTAGTACAACCAATGTGGAAAACAGTATGGACATTTCTCAAAAAACTAAAGATAGAACTAACATATGCTCCAGCAATCCCACTGCTGGGTGCTTATGAAGCAGTGAAAAGAAGTCTCTACATCAAAGGGATATCTGCATTGTCATGTTCATCATGGCACTATTCACAATAGCAAAGCTATGGAATCAACCTAATTGTCCATCAAAAGATGAATGTTTAAAGAAAATGTGCTATACTCTGTAAAAATGCTCCAATCAGTGCTCTGTGTCTAACTAAAGGTTTGTAAATGCACCAATCAGCACTCTGTAAAAACGCACCAGTCAGGGCTCTGTGTCTAGTTAAAGGTTTCTAAACGCACCAATCAACACTCTGTAAAAATGGACCAATCAGCACTCTGTAAAATGAACCAATCAGCACTCTGTAAAATGGACCAATCAGCAGGACATGGGTGGGGCCAAATAAGGGAATAAAAGCCGGCCACCCCCCCCAACCAGCAGGGGCAACCCGCTCAGTCGGGTTCCATGTGTGGAAAGGGTTGTTCTTTCGATCTTCACAATAAATCTTGCTGCTGCTCGAAAAAAAAAAAAAAAAAAAAAAAAAAAAGAAAGAAAGAAAATGTGCTATATATACACGATGGGATACAATTAAGCTATAAAAAAGGATTAAATCATGTTATTTGCAACAACATGGCTGGTACTAGAGGTCATTATGTTGAGTGAGATAAACCAGGCCCAGAAAGACAGATACTGTATTTTCTCACTTATATGTGAAAGCTGAAAAAAAAAGTTGATCTCATGGACATAAAGAATAGAATGGGGGTGCAGTGAATAGGCTGGGGGTGCGGTGGCTCATGCCTATAATCCCAGCACTTTGGGAGGCTGAGGCGGGTGGATCACCTAAGGTCGGGAGTTCAAGACCAGCCTCATCGACATGGAGAAATCCCGTCTCTACTAAAAAATACAAAATTAGCCTAGGTGGTGGCGTAGGCCTGTAATCCCAGCTACTGGGGAGGCTGAGGCAGGAGAATCGCTTGAACCCGGGAGACGGCGGTTGCAATGAGCCAAGATTGTGGCGCTGCACTACAGCCTGGGCAACAAGAGTGAAACTCCGTCTAAAAAAAAAAAAAAGAATAGAGTAGATACCAGAAGCTGGGAAGGGTGTATGGGTGAGAAGAGGGGATAGAGAGAGGTTGATTAATGGGCAAAAAGATAACGGCTGATTAGAAGAAATAACCCCCAATGTTCAGTGGCAAAGCAGGATGATCACAGTTACCAACAATGTATTGTATATTTCAAAGTAACTAGAACAGAGAACGTGATTTTTTTTTTTTTTTTTTTTTTTGAGACAGTGTCTCCTTCTGTCACTCAGACTGAGGTACAGTGTTGTGATCTTGGCTTACTGCAACCTCTGCCTGCCAGGTTCAACCGATTCTCCTGCCTCAGCCTCCCGAGTAGCTGGGATTACAGGCATGCACCACCATGCCCAGCTAATTATTTGTATTTTTAGTAGAGACTGCGTTTCACCATATTAGCCAGGCTGGTCTCGAATTCCTGACCTTAGGTGATCCGTCTGCCTCGGCCTCCCAAAGTGCTGGGATTACAGGCACAAGCCACTGCGTCTGGCCGAGAACTTGAAATCTTACCAACACATAGAAATGATAAATATGCTTGGGAGGCCAAGGTGGGCAGATCATTTGAGGTCAGGAGTTCGAGACCAGCCTGACCAACATGGTAAAACGGTGTCTCTACTAAAAATACAAAAAAAAAATTAGTTGAGCATTTTGGCGCATGCCTGTAGTTCCAGCTACTTGGGAGCCTGGGAGGCATAGATTGCAGTGAGCTACAAAAAAAAAGAAGAAAATGGCTAGAATCCTAGAGGATTTACCCTGTAAGTAGTTGGTTTAATGCTACTGGTGGGAGATATCAGTGTTGGACGGATGGATTTGGGAGCATCTGAAAGGCAATTGGAGCCATGGGAGTGACTGTGCTCTTCCAGTGAGAGATTATATAGGGAAGAAAAAAGAGGAGCAAAAATAAAGTCACAGTAAATATCTACAATTAGGGATTCAAACTAGAAGGAAGATGGTTCCCAAAGAAGTCAGGTAAGGATCAAACAGACGTGAGGAGTCCTCGTGCAGTGGTTACAGGCACTTTGTGGGGTTGAGGTGGGTGGATCACTTGAGGCCAGAAATTTGAAACCAGCTTTGGCAACATGGTGAAACCCTGTCTCTACTAAGAATACAACAGCTGGGTGTGGTGGTGCACATCTGTAATCCCAGCTACTTGGGAGGCTGAGGCAGGAAAATCACTTGAACCCAGGAGGCAGAGGTTGTAGTGAGCCAGGATCATGCCACTGCACTCTAGCTTGGGCAACACAGCAAGACTCTGTCTCAAAACAAGAAAACAAATGAAAAAGCAGAAGTGAGGAGAACTCAGAGGTGGCCAGAGTCAGATCCTGTGGCATGTTCCCTTATGATGAGTTCTGGGTTTTGTTATTTGTTTTGCACAAAACCGAGTATCCTACAGCATTTTACTGTGAACATCACTGTATACTCATCATGGTTTTTCTCTGCCAATACTTTGATGTTCCATGTCAGTTTTTTCCTTATGCATGGTCCTTTGATCATTAATGTTCAATAATATAATGAGTTAACATGAACAAATGTTTGTTTGAAACACTGACAATAATCAACCTATGTACTACTCTCCCTCCCCCTTTCCCTGCCTTCCCACCCCCAATGTAAGTACTACTCTTAGGATTTTTATGTAGTTTTATCACTGTAGGTACACCTACTAAATAATTTTTTAAGGTCCCTTTTTTTTTTTCAAATGGAGTTTCACTCTGTTGCCCAGGCTGGAGTGCAGTGGCACGATCCCGGCTCACTGCAACCTCTGCCTCCCAGGTTCAAGCAATTCTCCTGCCTCAGCCTCTTGAGTAGCTGAGATTACAGGCCTGCAACACTACACATGGCTAATTTTTGTGTTTTTAGTAGAGACGGGATTTCACAATGTTGGCCAGGCTGGTCTCAAACTCCTGACCTCAGGTGATTCACCCACCTCGGTCTTCCAAGTGCTGGGATTACAGGCGTGAGCCACCGGGCCTGGCCTTAAGTTACTCTTTTATGTAGAGGGGTTTTATGTTATCAGTAATCTTTGAAACTTATGTTTTCATGCATTATGTTTTTAAGATTATCTGTATTGTATGTAGCTATAGTCCGTTCATTTTTGCTGCCTTATAGAATCCCATGTTTGAATGCCACACTTTATTTTCCCGTCAATCGCCATTTAGGTAGATTTGAATAGTGCACCTTGAGCCTACTTGGACGTGTCTGCTTGTGTATATCGCAATGATTTCTACTGGGTGTATATCTATTTACACTGATCTTAAACTCTTTCTGTGAAGCATAACACATTAGAAAGACATTAAGTGAATTTTCTGATTGTGGAAATTTGAGTCTAAAAGAATCAACAACTTTCCCTAAGGTGAATAGATTCAAATACCACCCTAGGAGCCTTGCATAGTGTGTATTCTAGATAAGGGTTATTTACCAAATGTTTTCTTGGGGGCCAAAATTATAAGCAACAGTTGGTGACTGATTTTTTTCCACTGACCCAATTTAATGTCAATGTTATTTTCAGGATACAAAAGGAAAACTGAAGGCTAGGGGCAAGGAAAGAGGTAACAGATTAACTGAAGCATTAGAATTGCTCTGCAGCTATTCCAAAAAAATTTACCTTCATCTCCTTTGAGAGTCCTCTTACTCTACCTAGCAGTCCTCCTTGCTGTGAGAGGGTGAACAATATGAACAAAAAGAAGCAAGGAAAAGGGCTCTGTCAGATTTGTTCACTCAGAACCAGTTGATAGTCTGCCAAGAAAAGTTTCTCACCCTCAAGAGGTTCTGAGCTTAAAAGTCTCTTTGTGAACACGTGAGAAAGGATCCTTCCGTGCTCAGGAATCCTGCATGTATTTATGTGTGTGTGCGTGGGCACGAAGGTTTGGAGCAAAGTGGACACTGGACCGATAACTATTTTTTTTGGAGTGTTACGAATATCTTTTCAGTTACATTAAAATTGTTCTATACCCTGAATTACAATAACCCTCTTGTTGAAACATCACTCATTTTTACTTGCAATAATCACACTTAGAAATTACACATATTTCTCAGCCAAACTACCTAATTTCCTGCTTTAACTGAGCATCTTAGCCTTGCACCCAGTGATAAACCTCTCTACCCATTTCAGGTCCACGTCACAGAGTGGAAGGAAGGCAATGAAAATCTTATTATTTATGGATATAGAAATTGAGAGCCATACAAAGGGGCCAATGAATCAGAGGTGCCATACTGCCTTACAGTGGGGTCTTCTTTGTCAGGCCCTCAGGCATGATTCCTGTGATCTCTGTCTTCTACTCATTTGCTGTATTCCCATTCTTCTTTTTTTTTCCTTAGAAAATTGGTTTTTGAGAAAACATTAAAAGGCCGGGCGCAGTGTCTCACGCCTATAATCCCAACACTTTGGGAGGCTGAGGTGGGTGAATCACCTGAGTTCAGGCGTTCAAGACCAGCCTGGACAACATGGTGAAACCCCATCTCTAAAAAAAAAAAAAAAAGAAAATTAGCCAGGCGTGGTGGCAGGCATCTATTAATCCCAGTTACTCAGGAGGCTGAGGCAGGAGAATCGCTTGAACCTGGGAGGCAGAGGTTGCAGTGAGCCGAGATCACACCACTGCACTCCAGCCTGGACAACAGACTGAGACTCCATGTCAAAAACAACAACAACAACAAAACATTAAATAGTATAGAAATGGCATGCATTTAGGTGGAACACAGTGCCAACACATTACCAATTATTCCAAGCACACACGTGAAATATACATATGGGAAGTATTGTTTCCAAATTGGAATGTGCATTCTACAAGGAAATATTTCAATTAAAATAGAAACGGTGGGGCTTCGTCCTTCTTTGGACAGTGCTTTAGAGCAGAGCAAGGAACCATAGCTCTTTTTCCTCACTGTATCAAGTGAGGATGCATTTCCCAATTTGTTTACTCTCCCCCTCAAAGACTGCTGGATCTAAGTTGTGCCCAATTAAGGTCTGTGCTTACAAGTACATGCCTCTAGCGTCAATGTTATTTGAAAATTCTTTATGTAACCTTATTCAGCATTTATCCAAACATAATATTAATATTTAAGGTTTTTATATTTAGCCCTATAAAGTATTATTATCATTGTATGTTTACCCATCTTCAGTTTCCCAAAACAAAATATTCAAATTTGTCTGTAAATATGTAGAGCGTAGAATAGGTGAATTCTTCTTGTAGAAACAGCATTAACCGGAGCATTGCACTTCTTGTTGAGAATTAGTGCAGCAATTTTTCTGTAGATAAAAGAACCTCTTATCTTATGAAGAGCTGCATTAATTACAGCCTGAAATTCTGTTTCACGCATCCTCTTTCAGAGCCAAGGAGAGAGCAGAGAAAATGTGTGCTGTTGGAAATTTGTACTTCCATTTTCTTTTTCTTCTTGGAAAATAGCTTTTCTGAAAGGTAAATAGTACACAAATGCCATGAGTTTAGGTGGAACACAGTGCCAAAGCAATACTAATTGTTCCAACAACAGCAGCAGCTATAACTTTAAAACCAGAAAACAAATTCCAATGTTATGAGTAACTTTGCTGATCACAATAAAAGAAGATGAAATTTAATGTCAATAGCAGTGTGAGTGTAGGAGGTAATTCTATTTCATTTTCTTTTCAAACAAAACAGAAATAGAACATGGTTATACAAGCGAATAAAAAAACCCAGGTAGTAAATGGTAGAGAGATATCTTCAATCTATATTGAAGCCAAAAGCTTTGGTTTTAGAGCTATAAAAAGCAGTTTTCACTTTCTAGAATCTATATTAAGAGCTATAGTTCTTATTTGTTCCCATTATCTTTATTGGGTTTTGGTGTCCAACAAAATAAATGGATATGTAGGAGGAAAGTGAGAATAATCTATTGAGAAGACATTCACTATGACAGAAATACTATTGTACATGCAAAATTTACCAACACTTACTTCTTCTTTTCTTTGCACCTCTTCATGAACTTTGTTCTCTTTCCTATTCACCATAACCTTGCCCAATCTTTGTTCAATTATTGCTTTCCAAGTTTGCAAGCATGCAAGCCTGCTGTATAGTGGTACTGCCTATATACTCAGGGTTGAGGAAAAGATTCTTTATTTATTTATGGACCTATAAAGAAAGTCAGGATATTCTTTTTTTTTTTTGAGATAGAGTCTTGCCCTATTGCCCAGGCTAGAGTACAGTGGCATGATCTCTGCTCACTGCAAGCTCTGCCTCCCAGGTTCAAGCGATTCTCCTGCCTCAGCCTCCTGAGTAGCTGGGACTACCGAGCGCGCCACCATGGCCAGCTAATTTTTGTATTTTTTATAGAGATGGGGTTTCACAATGTTGGCCAAGATGGTCTCGATCTCTTGACCTCGTGATCTGCCCGCCTCGGCCTCCCAAAGTGTTGGGATTACAGGCGTGAGCCACCGGTGCTGGACCAGGATATTCTTATACATTGTTTCTATAGACCACATTCTCCAGACCACATCAAGGAAAAGGATCAGGTCAAATGGAATACTTAGAAGGTGTTAAGGAATTAAAAATACTTGCAGGCAAGCCTAATTCTACCAGGGAAATAACAATTGCTATTCTGTAAAAGTTCTGAGATAATTAAACATGTTGAGTCTGTTAAAATAACTGAAACCAATATGGAATTGAGTGTCTTCAAAGTAAAGTCAATTGTCCTTTGATGCTCAGAATGAGTTCACATTTACAAATGGTGTTGCCTGGTGTAGTAGAAAGAGCCCAACAAACCTAGGTTTGAATTTCCTCTCTGCCACTGAATGACTGGTAACCTTGGCCCAGTACCCTCCCGAGATTCAGTACTTCCCCACAATGGGAAAAATGATACTTACCTTGCAGGGCTATCAGTAAGGATACAGCTATTGTATAAAGTGTCTAGAACAGGGCCTTTCACAGGCTCAAAAATAAATTGCTTTTGTTGTTGTTGTCACTAATCACCTTGGCACACTACTTTTCCATCAAATGCCTCTAATACTATGATGAATAGGAAGACCCTTTTGAACTACAAATAACACATAAAATAATAAAAATGCCTTAATTTCAGAGACCACTTTTGATTCAAAGTCCTCAGAACACTTTCCTATTTCTTGTCTGGTGAGCTCTGTTAAGGGAAAGGAATAATATTTCAGAGAACATGAGAACGTACCCATCCAGGTACAGGAGTTTAACAGGACATCACTGTCTGGCAACAGTTGGCTGTGCCACTTTCACCAGCCAGTTCAGACTGAGTGAAGACAAAACAAAATGGCACTATGAGGAAAGTGGACAAAAGGAAAAAGGGGGCAAACCCTTCACAGTTTAGGCCACCAGGGATGTCTCAAATAATCTTGTCCAGGCTGGGCGCTGTGGCTAACACCTGTAATCCCAACACTTTGGGAGGCTGAGGCAGGTGGATCACCTGAGGTCAGGAGTTCGAGACCAGCCTGGCCAACATGGTGAAATCCCATCTCTACTAAAAATACAAAAATTAGCTGGTTGTGATGGCGGGCACCTGTAATCCCAGCTACTCAGGAGGCTGAGGCAGGAGAATAGCTTGAACCCGGGAGGCAGAGGTTGCAGTGAGTTGAGATCACACCACCGCACTCCAGTATGGGTGACAAGAGTGAAACTCCATCTCAAAAATAAAATAATAAAATAAAATAAAATCTTGTCCAGTACACCAAAGGCAAATCAATTCACATCACCTACAAGAATTACTCACAGAAATTTGGAAAAATGAGCAATTTAGACAAAAGCAAAGAATTGAGGCAAAGATCTGGGTTCCTCTGACAAAAATCATTTTAAAAAATTTTGTCCAGAATTAGCCCAGTCATTGCTTCCGTTCTCAGCTTTTCACAAGCTGTAGAAATAGAGCCAAACTTAGTTCCTTCAGGTTTCTTGTTGGCTGCAAAATGATATGAGGCCTTTCATCTCCTCCCTGGTGTTGCAATCCTTTCTCTTTGCGACTGCCTCATCCACCACCTGCCTCACGCCAACACTTTGCCTACTATTTTCTGCTGTGTCCCTCCTTCTCGTGTGGCCATTTGGCCCGCTGGCCGGGCAGCAGGCGGGCTATCACGTGACCAAATCCCAGCGGCTTTGAAGCACCCACGTCCGAGTTTTCCGTGACGCACCTGCTGCCGTCACGTTGGCTCCCATGTAAATAAATGGTCAAATCTTTTCCAAAAGTGGTTTTGACAAAGAACAGCTTAAACCGCCAAAGATGTTGACAAATGGGCTGTTATCTAGGAGAGTGAGTAAAGCAACCCATTTGAACGACAAGAACAGATAAGGCCCAACTCTTTGTCTCCTTTCCTCTTTTACATTGATATTCCCGGGGAGACAAAGGGGAAGAAGAAAAGGAAAGAAAGGCAGATCTTTAGCACTGGCTGTCCCAGGGTTGATTAGGATGCTGATCTGTGTGGCAGGTTTCTAGGTTCTCACCCAACTTCTTGGCTGCTATTCAAAGGATTTAACAGTGCTCTTTGTAAATAGTGGTGTACAAAGCCCAACTAAAAATAGTACATTTCCAGGGTCTGAATCGGGTGAGTGGAATGAGTGGCAATGGCTGTATTGTACAAGACAGATTACAAGCAAGTTACTTGATGGTACTTTATATGCAGGGTTATTCACATGCTTCATCTGGTTTGGTTAAATAATGCAAACACATTTACCAACGTACATGATCGTTTTGTTTATTTATGCTCTGGAGAGCTTGTGTGTGTTTATGACAGACAAATGTACATGTTCTATTTTCTGACAATCAAACAAAGCTCTCCCCGATGAGGTAAATAGCTGAGTTAAAAAGTGGAGTGAGGGCTCCTGAGAATCGCTGATGTGACACCGTGGTGGTTGTTAATGACAGGTTTCCTGCTGCGCTTGCTGCCCTAAAGGATTTTTGCTGAAGGTGGGAATCAACAAGAGGCTCTGACAACTAGTGAGACTGCTAGTTCTGGCTGAAATCTCTCTGTGAACCATGTGTGTGAAAGCTTCTGCCTCACTAGGAGTTTTTCAGGATGAGAGCAACTGTGTGTGTGCTTCCTTCCCCTCACCCCTGAGGCTGAGCTGTGTTGGGTCGGGAGGTGAGGTGCTCATCCTTGGGCCACAGCAGATGTTGCCTGCGCAGGCTGTGGAAACAAGGAGTCACTGGGACCTCTCAAAGAAGATTCAGACTCAGGGAGAAGCCTAAAGAAACGAAGACCATTATTTTCCCAGACGAAGATACTAGGAAAGTGTTTTGCAGTTTTTTGAAAGCCAAAGCTACCCCCTCCTAATGTTTTCAACCACAGGTAGTGGTTATTCCTCTATATTTTGAGGCAAGAGATTGTCTCATACCAAAATATAATATAGTTATTTTCTATGTCACTAATTGTCTCTCAGGCAGTTTGGAGACTCTCTTATTTAATACAATGTGGAAACTCTTGGGTGAAGCCCTTGGTCATTCTGGCAGGTCCATTTCCTCTTCGAAGATGGGGACTGAAAACAGGGACAGCTCTGGAAGGAGTTGGGCCAGGAAAAACATTATAGAGGATTCAAGAAACCCAGCCTGTGAATTTGGCAAACATTTATCCTACCCAAATTTCGTGGCTTTAAATGGATGCATCTTGGGTGAATTGGGTCTGACAGCCTAGACACTGTACACATTGGCACTTGTCGCTCTTCTGCATATGCACAGAAACTCTTTGACCCCCCAGTTTCCTCATCTGTAAAACATGGAGAACAATACCTATCTCATTAAGCAGATTGTTGTGAGGACTCAACTGGGCAATGTAAGTAAGGCGCTTGTCACATGGTCATAAATAGAGCCATTATAATGACAATGAGAGACTATTAGACAGCATTCCTGGGGACAGCCTCTCACCTGCTTAATGACATCCTGGTGTCTTTCAAAATTGGTATCATCTCACATGTTGAACACTATGCAAATGTCTGACTCCTTTTGAGAATTACCACCATCATCGTTCTTATTATCTCTAATGTTGAAGAATGAACAGTCCAGAAAGCATTTAATGACAATTCCCATGACCTGTCATTACCTTCTTTATCACCAAGGATGTCATAATTAGGGTTAATTTCTCTTTGAAGCTGTCTTAGAAGATAACATAAGCCATTATTTTGACCATTCTGAAATTTCCTGGCTTTTATTTCTTATGTTAAGGAATTAAAATTTTTCTTCACTAAGGCAGATTTTTGCTTACATCCCTAAAGAGCCAGGAGAGGAACAAATTTCACCTCTTGTTTGAAACTGAATTTTCGAGCCAGTGAGAGACTATAACTGAATAGATTTCTCTTTGAGCACATCTTCAGGCATGAGTAAAGTGAGTTCTGAAAGACCTGATGTAGTTTGGATATGTGAAGAGCCAAATGGCTTTTTCAAATCCATGGGCATGGCACAAAACCCCACCATGTTTGTAAAGACAGCAAGGGCATGTGAGAGATGAGGTAGTCCTATGAATGGAAAAATCAAACCATGCAACACAAATGTAGATGGTAACCCTGCTTGAATCATTTGCAAGATTTGCTTTCAGTACCTGTGCTACAGCGTTCTAATCTTATTCTACAGAGAAGGATCACTGTGACTACTACTACTACTCCTACTTTTAGTGGTTATCATCCAAAGTTAACTAAGTTCCTATAAACAATATCTTCTCGGCCAAATATATGAAAATATTGGAATTGACACGTTTACAAAATTTTCACATCACTATGCTTAAAAATCATATTGGAAAGGCAAAGGATTTTGAAAATTGTCCAGGTTTCACTTTCATTGGCCAAACTGAATGAATTCCTTTGCTTTTTCTTCAGAAGGGCACAATCTTGCCTCTATGGAGCTTCCGTTCCCAGAGGGAGAAAATGTATACACGCAACAACTTAAAAAATGACACTTTCTCTTCCAGTTCATTAGAGATTTGCTTGTTTTGCTTTTTTGTTTCACTGTAAGCCTATCTACTAATGTTTCAATCATGTTCTAGACGTCAAGAGGGATTAAAAACTACCCCTGTGCTCATGGATCTTGTTGGGGAAAGAAATAACTTTCATCTAAAAATTACTCAAGACAGTACCCATAAGTGCCAATTAAATTTAATCAGCCATTAAAATAGTGGCAGAGATCACCAAAGCTAGGGAAAATCAACATCAGGGTAGGATGGGTGGCAAAGAAGTGCTATTTGGTAAAGGTACGTGAAAGTGGCTGTTATGGGCTGAATTGTATTTCCCCAAAATTCATGTGTTAAAGTCCCAACTCACCCCCAGTACTTCAGAAAGGGACTATATTTGTAAACAGGATCTTTAAGGACATAATTAAGTTAAAATGGGCTTAATTAGAATAGGTTCTAACCCATTGTGACTGATGTGCTCATAAGAACAGGAGATTTGGACAGATGCAGGTACAGAGAGAAGAGCTCGTGAAGACTCAGGGAGAAGGCAGCCGTCTCCAAGCCAAGCAGAGAAGCTTCAGAAGAAACCAACCCTGCTGACACTTTGGTCTCAACTTTTAGCATCCAGAATGCGGAGAAAATATTTTTCTGTTGATGAAGCCACCCAGTCTAGGAACTTTTGTTATGGCAGTCCTAGCAAACAGTGGTCTTGAGATTTGTTTAGGTAGAAAAAAAGGGTGAAATGTGTGCTATGCTTCTTCCTCTTCTGTTATTAAATATCTAACTCTTATTTGCATTTTCTTTTCCTTGTTTATGTCCTTGGCCCTACTGTTAGATATAGAGGCTTGGGAGGTGATGAGGAGAAGGGAGGTGAGAAGGGAATTGAGGAAGGGAGAAGTGGGAGCAGAGAAAAGAAAGAGATGCCATCCTAGTGTTTTACTAGAGATCATCAGATATGGAAGAAGCAACAAAAAGCAGCAATTATGAAAGCAGTGAGCAGTTTTGAAACTCAGGCATGGTATTAAGAATAAGGGACTATGGAGAATTTAACAAGATTATCGAAAATCTCAAATTTATCTGTACTCTATAAGGAAGACTTTATTGCTCACTTGTGGCCTTTTGATAAGTTCAACCTTTATCTTCTGAAGATAAATTCCAATATTATCATTATAGTTATGACTTATTTGATATTTATAACCCTCCAGGGTTGCCTTCCTGCCACATTATTTTTGCACTGTTGAAATACTATTTTTTCCATAGTGGATATAAGAGATGTAAATGTAATATGAAAGCATTTATATCAATTGTAAAGACATGGCAGGGCTATTTAGTCAAATAGTACTTGTCACTCAAGTGATTCTCATTACTCATTAAATATTTCTCAGTGATTCAGTGGTTTTCAATTGGTTGAGAAACATAGTGGAGACAAATGCCAATATATGAAGACAAGTGCTGCCTTAAACCTAAGCTGCCAATCTAGGAAAACCCTGAAACTAGTCCAACGTATTTTACCACCCAGACATAATTTGTTTTTAATGGTGATGTAAAGAAATCTGTGGTTAAGTGACCACATTCACATTGTTGTTTCTTAAAGAAAGCGCTTGTGTTTGGTCTAAGCCTCTGGGAGTACTGTAGTCTCAGTAGTGAATTTAGAGAAATATAAGTTTCTTCCGCCTGCTATTTTGCAAGTTGTGCTGGTAGAGAGCAGGAAATAGAATTCTCGAGGAAGACTTTTATGCCCTGATGTTTGCAACTAGAAAAGTATTTGGTGTGGGGCACATTGATTCTTTCAGAATCTGCTTTTTGTCCTCCCTAGCTCCGAAAGGAATGTTGCCTTCAGGAATCCCTCCTGGGCCAAGGCTTGTGGACTTTCCCCAAGGGCTTCCTGGCCTGGCTGGCTGGTGGCTTCTGAGGAGCCGGCCAGACCCTGCCTTAGCCTGCTGCTGTGGCGTTGCATGTTCACTGCTCTTCATCCTTTGGTTCAGATTCATGCTCTTTACTCTTCCCTCAGACTGGATGCTTTCACCTTCCTCAAATTCTGGGCTGCCCTCACCCAGTGTCACTCTGATCACCTTCCTAAAATCAAGGGACAGTCATCTCTGCTGTCATGCTGAGCCCTAGTTCCTGACATCCCAGCCTGGGTCTCCTGCTTTTCCAGGAGAAAAAGATTAACACGTAAAACATCTTGAGCACTACTCTGTAGCTCTGTGAATAGTATAATGTTTGGCTTAATAAACACTTATTGCATGAGAGAAAATAAAGGAAGAAAAAAGAAAGAGACAGAAGGAAAGAAAAGAGAAGGTGGGGGGAGAAAGAAAGAAGGATGGAAAGAGAGAAAGAAAGAAGGCGGGCAAGAAAGAAGGAAGGAAAGAAAGCTGGCTTTACACACAATTGCTACATTTGGCAATGTGGTCTACAGCTATAAGAAAAAGCCAGCCACTTGCCGGTAGGGATTCTATTCTTTGAGTTCCTAAGTATTTTCTTTGACTCTTAGCCTCAACCATGGCTTTCTAACCCACCTACTTCCAAAGAGTGCTTTTCTTCATAGCAGGGTTGTTTCTGACATTATATCACCAGGAGCAGGGAATTTTCCAAGGGCGGTCAGATATATCTCAAAGAACATAGCAAGAAGCCAAATTTAGGAAGGGCAAGGAAGTTATTAAGGTACACAGTCCACCTTATTTATCCCAGTGGTGGTGGTGTCAGATACCTCAATAATCCTGGTGATTTCCATTGCACTTATCCTGAGGCCCTGGATGCCCCCAGAAAAATCTAGGTAGTTGTCCCCAACTCTGCTCTTACATCAATCATATCTGGTCTGAAGGAAAGAAGAAGGAAAGAAAAAGGAAAGTAACACCTACTAAGCCCCCTTTGTGTGACAGATACTGCCTTAGGTACCTATAGAAAACACATTCTGGAGCATCTACCCAGCCCACAACAATCCCTGCAGTCGCCCTTCTCACACAAGGGTGAGTTTTTCAGCCCTGTGTGCTGCTTGAGCCTAGTGCACCCTCCCACGGTTCCAGCCCCATCCACTCATGACCACAATGAACCTATGTTATAAGGGGAAGAATCAAATTCTTGTGAGACTTTGGACTTGGGATTATGAGATTCCGGTTCCCCCGTGTTAGTGTCTTAGAAAGGGAAGATGTAAATTCAAGAGCTCTAGGTGGCTAAATTCTGTCAGCTCTGTTGGTTTGGAGGAGAGAAAGCCAAACCTTACAAGGAGAGGAAAAAACCCCAGATGTACAAAGTAAAGCTACAATGACTCCTGATGACCTTTTATTTTTTGATTCCAGCCTCATTATAAGGCTTAGCTGAATTACTAATGTTAAGAATGATGAGACATCACTGTAACCTTACAATTAATTCTGTCTCTCAATCTCTCTTGCTTTTTATTTCTTAAGCTGGCTCAGGTGGGTTTCTGTTACCTGGAATGAAAGGAATCCTAATGGGCCAGGTGGGCTGGCTCATGCCTGTAAACCCAGCACTTTGGGAGGCCAAGGCCGGTGGATCTCTTGAGGTCAGGAGTTTGAGACCAGCCTGGCCAACATGGTGAAACCCGTTTCTACGAAAAATACAAAAAATTAGCTGGCATCGTGGTGTGTGCCTGTAATCCTGGCTACTCCGAGGCTGAGGCAGGAGAATCGCTTGAACCTGGGAGCTGGAGGTTTCAGTGAACCGAGATCGTGCCACTGCACTCCAACCTGAGCAGCAGAATGAGACTCCATCTCAAAAAAAAAAAAAAAAAAAAAAAAAAAGGAATCCTAACGATAAAATAGGCACATGCTTTACCTTGATTTTCACAGCACGTCTGTGAGGGATTTTTTCTCTCTATTTTACAGATGAGGGAACTGGTATTAGGTAAGTTGCCTTATGCTTCATAAATTTTAGGGAATGGCATTTGAACCCGAGTTTTTTCATTACAAAAACCTGGACTTTTTCCATTGAGCCCTTATCCCTTTGGAGTTTCTCTGACAGCTGGGTGGATCTTCCCCCATGGCTTCACAGAGCCACTGAAGTTATATACTCACTGAGGTGACAAAGACTCCAGGTACCACAACCACCCCCTGATTACTGATCCCCCTGGCAAAATGCCAGTTTCTGTCTGTTATGCCCGCTGCTTCCCTTTGGGAACACAGACTGTACCATTTTTCTGAGGCTGGAAGGCTCCACAAGGGAGCAGAGACTTCCCTAAAAGGAACAAAATCAAGTCCAAAAGAATGTATGTTCTTTAGATGTGTTTGCCAACCTCTGCCAGTCAGCAGGGTCCTATGGTACCCAGGCTTATTACACTGCAAAATCCTCCCCCACCCCCACCACATAACACTCAGAATACACTTGCCACTGGAAAATTTGACTGGGATGGGTTGGTCTGTTCTTTCCAGGAACTAGTGTCCCTTATCTTTGCACTGAAAGTAGGCTCCCAGCTCTGTTCTCATTCCTTTAGTGATTATTTGGAATCTGTCATTCAGATCCTGCTGGAGAGGTAAGGATACTGCCAGTGTGGGACCTGTATCCTGTGCCAGACCAGGGAAGTGCTCCCAGGCTCCCTGACTTGTCCAGGGACTTTGGTCCTTTCCTATTTAGGTAAGAATCTATTATATGTTAAAGATACAAGCATATTTCCCCAGGTCTTCCTAGTGCCTTGGGTGATCATTAAAAGACTCATTTTGTGCTTAACATAGAAACACAAATTGTGATTCTCTTTCCATCGATCTTGGGAGGCTGAGTTTTTGGTGTTGAGATTCCCTGCCCTCTGAGTCAGATCCAGCATGGTTCCACAGAGATGGCCACCTGATGATTGCTGTAATCACAGTAGCCTGACCAACGTTTATAAAAAGGGAATAATAATTACAATTTGGAGGCCTTTCTCCACTCCCATCTTCATCTTCAATTTCTTCTATCAGCTAACAAACTTTGAAGCTAAGTAGTTACCAGTTCAAGAATTTGGATGAGTTGTCCGCGTTCCCACTGACACTGGTTTCTTAAGTATTTGCAGGGAAATGTAAGGGAAACTGAGACTAACATTAGGTTAATCTCACTTCAATTCCTGGCACAGACAAGCCTGAATAAACATTTCAAAATAATGAATTACAAAACAGATGATAAAACATTTAATGAAAAAGAATCTATGATATGTCATGATACTCAATGTGAGGGGAGAGCAAAAGAAAAGCTCTACTTTACAGAAGAATAACAGCTAAAAAAGAAGCAGGGATGATAGAATTAGAAAAACCACTATCTTGCAATACCCAGTGTAGTATTTTGTTCAGGCAAGGATTATCAGTAAATGGGAAAGCCATTAGGTGAAAAATTGATGGGAACCAAGTTATTCATAATTCTCAAAACATCAACTGTTAGATCACTTGTTAATTGCCAAGGGGAAAAGATACTTTTATTTTATTTTATTTTATTTTATTTTATTTTTGAGATGGGGTCTGACTCTGTTGCCTAGGCTAGAGTGCAGTGGTGTGATCATGGCTTAGAGCAGCCTCGACTTCCCTAGGCTCAGGTGATCCTCCCTGAGGATCCTCAGTTTTGGCATTTTCTGTAAGATGGGGTTTGGCCATGTTACCTAGACTGGTCTCAAACTTCTGGGCCCAAGCAATCTGCTGCCTTGGCCTCCCATAGTGTTAGGATTGTAGGCGTCTACCACTGCACCTGGCGCCACTTTTATAACAGAGAAATACAGCAAATAACATTTTAACCCAGCTGTTACCCAAAACACCACCAATAATGACACAAAGTGACATGACATGTCCCTGTTATGGTGCAATGTGAAGAACACAAAAATACCACGTATTAATATTCTGCCAAAAATATGTGAACTAAATATAATTATGAGGAAACAATCATACAGTCATAAAATTAAAAATCTTAGACTTTCTATGAAATAAATGACCTGTGCTTTTCAAAATAAATATATAAATGAATAAATGTCGTGAGGCCAGGCGTGGAGGCTCACGCCTGTAATCCCAGCACTTTGGGAGGCCAAGGTGGGCAGATCATGACGTCAGGAGATCGAGACCATCCTGGCTAACACGGTGAAACCTCATCTCTACTAAAAGTACAACAAATTAGCCGAGTGTGGTGGCAGGCGCCTGTAGTTCCAGCTACTTGGGAGGCTGAGGCAGGAGAATGGCGTGAACTTGGGAGGCGGAGGTTGCAATGAGCCCAGATTGCGCCACTGCACTCCAGCCTGGGCAACAAAGCAAGACTTGGTCTCAACAAATAAATGAATAAATACAAATAAATGTATGTCATGAAAGATGATCAAGTTAGGGAGACGGTTCTAGATTAAAGAAACTAAAGTGAGATAACTAAATCTGATGTATGAATACTACATGGACCCTACATTTTTTTAAAAAGAGATTTTAGGGTCAATTGGGGAAATTTAAACACAGAGTATAAATTAGATGATATTAATCAATGTTAAATTTCTCAGATGCAGTAGTGGTTTTGAGGTTACATAGGAAATTTTCCTTGTTCTTAGAACATACATTTTTAAGTATTTAATGATAAAGTATCATGATGTCTGAAATTTATTTTCAAGTAGTTCATCAATAAAACTATACATAGAATATATATATAATGTATACGTGTGTGTCTAGGCACATGGGTAGAGACAGAAAGCAACTGAGGCAATATGTTAACAACTGTTGAATTTAAGCAAAGACTGTATACTTATTGTACTATTCTTCCAACTTTTCTGAGGGCTTAAAGTTTTTGAAAATAAAAAATTTGCCGGGCGCTCAAGCCTGTAATCCCAGCACTTTGGGAGGCCGAGAGGGGCGGATCACGAGGTCAGGAGATCGAGACCATCCTGGCTAACACGGTGAAACCCCGTCTCTACTAAAAATACAAAAAACTAGCCTGGCGAGGTGGCGGGCGTCTGTGGTCCCAGCTACTCGGGAGGCTGAGGCAGAAGAATGGCGTAAACCCAGGAGGCGGAGCTTGCAGTGAGCTGAGATCCGGCCACTGCACTCCAGCCTGAACAACAAAGCGAGACTCCGTCTCAAAAAAAAAAAAAAAAGGAAAGAAAAAATTTGCAGGAGAAAAAAAGAATAAAGGATGAAAGAAATGAGGAACAAACTAAACTTCACCTTCTGAATGAATTCAAAAGTCAAAGTAGGTCTTTTCCTGAAATAGATGAGAGAAATTGGAAAGATAAGCAGAATAAAAAGGCAATAGAATCATACACTGTCATAAGTTAAAGAGTCTTTAAAGTCCAGTGTGTGGACTGGTTCTGAGAACTGTTTTACAAGAAAAGGCTTTTGGTAAAATAAATAAAGGAAATGCATACTCTGCCTCCCTCTTGGAGCATCGCAATGAATATTATTAGCACACTAAATTTCTGAGTAAAGAAATGTTTAATTTTGTTTAATGTCACAATTCCTAAACTTATTTGACCATGGAATGCCTTTTTAAAAATATTACTCCCTGAATACACATGTCCATACATACATACACAGTGGAATAACAAACACTGGAAACTCCAAAAAGTGGGAAGGCAGGAGGGGGTAAGGGCTCAAAATGTACATATTGGGTACTACATTCACTATTCGGGTGATGGTTACACTAAAAGCTCAGACTCCAACAGTATCCTGCCTGCGAATATAGCATATTCACGTTCGGTCTACCCTCCAAACATAACAGAGCAAGACTCCATCTGGAGTCTGGAGTGCTGTGGCACGATCTCAGGTCACTGCTACCTCCGCCTTCCGGGTTCATGAGATTCTCCTGCCTCAGCCTCCTGAGTAGCTGAGACTACAGGTGTGTCCGGAATTGGTGGGTTTTTGGTCTCTCTGACTTCCAGAACAATGCCGCAGCCCCTCGTGGTGAGTGTTACAGTTCTTAAAGACCGGTGTTTCCAGAGTTTATTCCTTCAGACGTGTCTGCAGTTTCTTCCTACTGGCGGGTTCATGGTCTCGCTGACTTCAGGAGTAAAGCAGGAGACCTTTGAGGTGAGTATTACAGCTCTTAAAGATGGTGCATCTGGAGTTGTTCCTTCCTTCCGTGGATTCATGGTCTCACTGGCCTCACAAGTGAAGCTGCAAACCTTGGCAGTGAGTGTTACAGTTCACAAAGGTGGCATGTCTGGAGTTGTTCATCCCTCCCAGCGGGTTCCTCGTTTCACTGGCTTCAGGAGTGAAGCTGCAGACTTCCACCGTGAGTGTTACAGTGTTACAGCTCATAAAGATGATGCCCAACCACAGTGAGCAGCAGCAAGACTTATTGTGAAGAAAAAAAGAACAAGCCTTCTACAGCATAGAGGGTGACCTCAGTGGTGGTTGCTGCTGGTGTTGGTGCTGGTGGCCTGCTTTTATTCCCTTATCTGGCCCCACCCACTTCCTGCTGATTGGTCCATTTTACAAAGATCTGATTGGTCCGTTTTACAGAAAGTTGATTGGTCCATTTACAATCCTTCAGCTAGACACAAAAGTTCTCCAAGTCCCTGCCCCGTTAGCTAGACACAGCCCTGAATGGTGCATTTACAACCTTTAGCTAGACACAGAGTGCTGATTGGTGCATTTACAATCCTTTAGGTAGACAGAAAAGTTCTCCAAGTCCCCAACCATCCCAGAAGCCCCCCCCCCCCCCCCCCGCTTCACCTCTCACTGGCACTCCCTGCAGGAGGGCACCTAGCCCGGGCACTTGGACAGCCCAGAGGAGCTCGTCCCAGACAACCAAGAAGAAAAGAGGGAAAGTGAGAAAGAGATGGAGATCCTCCATCCTGGCCAAGGACCCCGTGAAGAGGGAATGGGGGTCCACGCATGGGACCTAGCCTCCGATCAAGCCCAGCAGGCGGGGGCAGGCCGTGCTGAGTGCTAGGCCCACTGAGCCCGTGCCCACCCAGAACCCTGGCCGGCCCACAAGCGCAGCACGCAGCCCCGGCTACCGCCCGCGCCTCCCTCTCCACACCTCCCCGCGAGCAAAGGGAGCCGGCTCCAGCCTCGGCCAGCCCCAGAGAGGTGCCCCCACAGTGCAGCAGCGGGCTGAAGGGCTCCTCCAGCATGGCCAGAGCAGATGCCGAGGCCGAGGAGGTGCCGAGAGCAAAGGAGGGCTGCTAGCACATTGACACCTCTCACAGGCACCCACCACCATGCCCAGCTAATTTTTGTATTTTTAGTAGAGACCGGGGTGAGATTTTGCCATGTTGGCCAGGCTGGTCTAGAGCTCCTGACCTCAGGAGATCCACCCGCTTTGGCTTCCCAAAGTGCTTGGATTAGAGGCATGAGCCACTGTGTCCGGCCAAAAATAATTTTTAAAAATTACTCCTATTAATTTCTTGAGAAATAACGTTCCTCACAATACACCTAAAGAAACCTTGATCTAGCCCAGCATCCTTATTCTGGCAGGTGAAGAAACATGCTCAGATCAGTTGATTTTTTCAAGATCACAGAGAAAGAGCTCTTGTTGCCCAGACTGGAGTGCAGTGGAGCGACCTCAGCTCACTGCAACCTCTGCCTCCTGGGTTCAAGCGATTCTCCTGTCTCAGCCTCCTGAGTAGCTGGAATTACAGGCAGGCACCACCATGCCCAGCTAGTTTTCTGTATTTTTAGTAGAGACGGGGTTTCACTATGTTGGTGAGGCTGGTCTCTTAACTCCTGACCTCAGGTGATCCGCCCACCTCAGCCTCCCAAAGTGCTGGGATTACAGGCTGAGCCAGCACATCCAGCCTGGCAAGGACAATTCTTACTGGTATTCACAGAGAAGGAGAAAATGTTTCTTATAAAGATCATGCGACTTGAAATATTTCACATCATTTTAACCAACAAAAGCCCCATATTTTCTCCCATTTACAGACGTTCTACATATAGGATCTGTTTTGCAAACATGACGCTGTTGTTTATAACCATGGAGACATATGTTGTTTGCGCTTAATATTGTACTGTACGTGAGAAAATGAAATGCCTTCTATATGTGATGCTAATTTAAATTTTATCTTGTTATATGGACTAAATATTACACGGTATTGTGATAGAATTGCCCTGTCTTAAGTTACACTGTTTATTCTACAGTTGTGATAGGCTAAGGGGGATAAACCCACGTTTTATTGCTTTACAAGCCAACCAAGTTAAGAGCATACATCTGCTTTAAAACTATACAATTTCTTTTCTAGTGCCCAAGTAGATTTGCTCTGGGCTCAAGCAGTTATTAAACCCCAGCGCTGTCTCTGATAGCTGCAGTTTGCATTCCAAGCATGAGCACAGCGCTGGGGCAGGACAGGCTCGGCTCAGTCAACAGATGTCAGCTCCCCTTGTAAACGCTGCCGCTCTGTCTCACAACTGGTAAAGAGAACTGAAGGAGTTCCCTTCCCTTTATGGCTTTTATCTCTCTGGCTAATAGGGGATGATGCTTAAAGAAGGTAATTCTTGAGCAATAAATCCAGACTGAAAATAAAACAAGGGAAGAGGGAGGAAAATCACAATGTAAGAAGTTTTCTTTGTTTACTGTGCTTAATTGGGATTCCACACATGAATGAAGAAGAGAAGACTTCTCTCCCAGGGTGACTGGGAAAGGAAAAAAAAGGTGGGTTTCCTCTGTCTGTGTGCTTTTTAATGTGTAAATTACTCAGAGCCTTTTCCAACCCAGGAATGCTTATAGTTCTGAGTACAGGGTCAGTGTCTTAGTAGTGCTCAGTAAATATTAATTGAAGGGGACGATGGCTTTGAGGGGTGGGATTCATTCCATTCTCTCAGGCACAGCCCTCCAGCCAAGTACCTAAAGGTCACTCTGCCTCTTGCCTCAAGCATTATCTCAGTGACCTCTTTGGTTAATGAGAAAGCTCTCAGTTCTCTTGTTTGTCTTCCAACTCATCTTCACTTCTTGCCAATTCATTCTGCCTTCTGCACTTAGAGGCCGATGAGAGCAAAGCAAGGATGAATGGAAACAACAGCTGCTGCAGCCCCACTTCTTGAGCACAGTCCTTCACCATGGAGCTCTCCAAACTACCCTCCTTGAGCTGGCATTGCAGAGGAGGGGCTTGAAGGAATAGGCTGGAGAACTGGGTAGGGGCTGCAGCAAGGAACACAGATTGTGTTTTGTTCCCAGCAACTCACTCTCCATTCTGACAGATTACACAGACTTGTGTTACCAGTGAAGTGTATCCAGGTTCTTGGCATTTTGAACAAAGAATTGGGCAAAAATGCACAAACAAAGCAATAAAAGAAAAGCACAGATTTATTGAAATGAAAGTACACTCCACAGAGTGGGAGCAGACTCAAGCAACTCAAGAGCTCCGGTTACAGAATTTTCTGGGATTTTCATTGGTTTCATTTTTCACTGGTTATTTGGTATACATCCTATGTAAATGAAGTAGTGGCCCACGATCAGCCCAAATGGTTGTGGAAAATGACCAATCAGAGGCTGAAGTGAAGTTACAAAGTTGCAACCTATGCAAACGTCTGATTGGTTTTGGAAAGTGACCTATCACAGGCTGAAATGAGGTTATAAAGTTATTCTCCTATGCAAATGAAGACTTGGCCCATGACCAGTCTGATTGGTTGTGAGGGGGGACCAATCAGAGGTACTTTCAATTTTTCATTTGCCACACACAAAAGGCGGGGAAGGAGGTTGCAAAGGCAGTAGCCTCTGGTCCTTTTGTTACTTGGGTATGGAAAGTCAAGGTTTTCCTTTAGATTTAGTTCTAGGAAGTCAGGGTAAATCAGCATTAGATTCCCTGCCTCCAGACCCTATTCTCCTACTTCACTTGGAGTACCTCCTATGGGAGAGTCTACAATTTCTGCACCTTTGACATCAGACTCGGGCACGTGAGTGACTAGGCCTTGTGGGTGACCTTGACTATGCCTCATCTGTGCCAAATCTTTAAGAGTGATTGTATTCCACCAGCTCTCTTGCTATTTTCTCTCTGTCATAGGAATGGTGAGAGGTGACAATGTGCTAGCAGCCCTTGCTTGCTCTGGGCACCTCCTTGGCCTCAACATCCACTCTGGCCACCCTTGAGGAGCCCTTCAGCCTGCCGTTGCACTGTGGGAGCCCCTCTCTGGGCTGGCTGAGGCCAGAACTGACTCCCTCTGCTTGTGGGGAGGTGTGGAGGGAGAGGCATAGGCAGGAACCCGGGCCGCCTGCAGTGCTCGTGGGCCAGCATGAGTTCTGGGTGGGTGCAGACTTGCTGGGCCCTGCACTTGGAGTGGCCAGCTGGTGACACTGGCCCTGAGCAGTGAGGGGCTTAGCACCCAGGCCAGCAGCTCCGGAGGGTGTGCCAGTTCCCCCAGCACTGCTGGCCCACCCGCGCCATGCTCAAATTCTCCCCGTGCCTCAGCCACCTCCCCGCAGGGCAGGGCTCAGGACCTGCAGCCCGCCATGCCCCAGCCCCGCTACCGGTGGGCTCCTGTGCGGCCAGAGCCTCGCCAACGGGCGCCACCCCCTGCTCTGTGGCAACCAGTCCCATTGACTGCCCAAGGGCTGAGGAGTGCGGGTGCGCAATGTGGGACTGGCAGGCAGCTCCGCTCACTGCCCCAGGGAGGGATCCACTATGCCAAGCCAGCTGGGTTCCTAAGTCAGGTGGGGACTTGGAGAGCTTTTATGTCTAGCTAAAGGATTGTAAATGCACCAATCCGCACCCTGTGTCTAGCTCAAGGTTTGTAAATGCACCAATCAGTGCTCTGTGTCTAACTAATCTAGTGGGAACTTGAAGAACTTTTGTGTCTAGCTAAAGGATTGTAAATGCACCAATGAGCACTGTGTCTAGCTCAAGGTTTGTAAATGCACCAATTAGCACCCTGTCAAAATGGACCAATCAGCTCTCTGTAAAATGGACCAATCGGCAGGATGTGGGTGGGGTCAGATAAGGGAATAAAAGCAGGCTTCCTGATTCAGCAGTGGTAACCCACTTGGGTTGCCTTCCACACTGTGAAAGCTTTATTCTTTCACTCTTTGCAATAAATCTTGCTGTTGCTCACTCTTTGGATTCGTGCTGCTTTTAAGAGCTGTAACACTCACTGTGAAGGTCTGCAGCTTCATTCCTAAAGTCAGTGAGACCACAAACCCACCAGAAGGAGGAAACTCTGGACACATCTGAACATCTGAAAGAACAAACTGCAGACACATCATCTTTAAGAACTGTAACACCGCAAGGGTCCACGGCTTCATTCTTGAAGTCAGTGAGACCAAGAACCCACCAATTCCGGACACAGTGGCATGTCCCAAAATGGACTGCTCTTTCAGCCTGGATCTGGGATGAAGAAGACATAAAGGCAGTGTTGATGGCCTGTTTTCTTTATTGCAGATTCATAAGCAGTATTTGTAGTTGTAACAGATTTTGGGGTTGCCTGTTACAGCAGCAGAGCTGACTAATGCATACCATGCAAGTGCAGTGGGCAAAAAAAGTTTGTGACCTGAGTATCCCACCAATATTGGTCTTGACTCATCAGACTGCCAAACTGTGATGAATAATAAGAGCTTCTGTAGTTCTTGTACCTGTCGTTTGACACTCCCTGAACAGTCTCCTTGACTAAATAAAGCAAGTATGCTGTATAATATGACATGCCAGCTGCCCACACAGCAAGCAAGGGGCTTCCAGAAAGGGAGTCCCTTCCAAGGTTGGAGAAATCTTAGCTTTCTCCAAGGCTTTCATGTAAAACATTGGATCATAATTCACTTCTCTGAGCAGAAATTCAGATTAACCTAGTGCCTCCTCCAACCCTGGAGGTACCAAGCACCCTTTTAAGAGGAGCAAAAGGGCCTGTGGTAGAGTGTCATGATGATATGGGTAACTTTGACTCATTTATACTTTGCTTTTTATCTATGGTCTTCCCCCAAAGCACATGCTTAGTGTAAATTGTAACTAAATACTGATTTAGACTAATGTTCTGAATGGAAAATAACTACCTAAAAATAAAACATTCATGAATTTGAGTTCAATTACAGCTTTATGTTGTTGTTATTAGGGACCATTCTTTGTTGGTTTAAGTCAGCTCTGTGCCTTTATGAAGATGGTTTTATGAAAATATTGAATTACATAGCTTCCTTTAGGAACTCTTTGACTGTAAAATTTTCACACACGTGAAATTTAAGCAGATTACATTATACCAATAGATTTTTGATAGCTATCTTAAAATAATGAGTTCAAACCAAGAGATGATTATAACTGACAACAGAAATGTAACTGTGAACTTTAAAAATATGCTAATGCTTGTCCCTATATAGAAATATTAGCTTAAGTTCTTTCTGTGACATATGTGTGTTTATAATCTATTTTTGTAATATGATAAAAAAATTAGCTCCAAAAACATCACTCTCCCCTTTGACATTTATCAGTGATAGCAATAATGCCAGCGAGCATTAGTACACTGAAGAAGTACAGAAATGCCTCCTAAGGCTTATGTTTAGGTTTCATCTTTATTATTATTAAGGTTTTATCTTTAAATGATCTCCTTATCCCTGACTTAATTTGAATGATGTTTTAGATAAAATTCCTACATAATGAATGGTGACTATTTTGATCTGGTCGTGTTCATTTTTACAAGTTTGGGGTCTTACAGAATATGTAAAGCTCATAAGGGGGACTTAAAATGATTTTGGGAGACAGACAGATAGACATATGGATAGATAGATAGGTATATGAAAAGCCAGATGAAAGAAAGGGTAGATAGGTTGCTTCTCTACTCCAAAAATAAAGTAAGAAAAGAAAAATATTATGCAATTGTTTCTGTATTGATATTAATTTAATCTATTTCAGAAAGAACGTCATATTTTCTTTTAAATAAGACAAATACAAATAAATATAAATTAAATTGTGGCTGGACATGGCGGCTCACGCCTGTAATCCTAGCACTTTGGGAGGCTGAGGTGGGCGGATCACGAGGTCAGGAGATCGAGACCATTCTGGCTAACACGGCGAAACCTCGTCTCTACTGAAAATGCAAAAAAAATTAGTCAGGCATGGTGGCGGGCACCTGTAGTCCCAGCTACTTGGGAGGCTAGGGCAGGAGAATGGCGTGAACCCCGGAGGCGGAGGTTGCAGTGAGCTGAGATCCCACCACTGCACTCCAGCCTGGGTGACAGAGCAAGACTTCCGTCTCAAAAAATAATAATAATAATAATTGTGATAACCATTGTTATGGCAAGAAATTAAAATGCTTATCTTGAGGCATCTTTTGCCTGTGTTACTTTTACTCTTGGAGGCTTAATGGTGATTAATCATATTCTTCACACTCTCGAAGGCTTTCTTTAGGAACCCTTTCCCAGTGACTCCCCAAGAAGACAAGGCTTCACCAGCTAGGGAGGACATATGGTTTAAAGATCGTCAATTATTCTAAGGTAGTCACAGGCTGTGAACAAAAGTTTCTGTGATATTCCTGTAATGCCTTTTATAGGGAGAAGTAAGGAAATCCAGATTAGAATATAGTTTTCCTGATAAGATTTGATGAGGTTTATAATTGAGCGTTTGGTTCCTATAGCTCCTAGACCCCTAAGGTTTTAACTATCAAATATTTGACTCAACCTTGAAAATAAGAACCTTTCAAAGAAAAGCAACACTTCCCTCTTTAAAGCTTATATTGGCCTTGCACCTCTATCTAGCAGCTGCCCTAGTACTGTAGCAGTTGACCCTAGTCACCACCATCCTTCTTGAACTTGACTCCTCCCCTAGCTTGTATGACTTCACTCTCTTCTTGTTCACCTCTCAAACCACTCCTTCTCAGAGTCCACTGCTGGGTTCCATCCATAGTCCACCCTTAAACGTTGACTTTCTTCAGCTCTCCTCAATTCTCACTCTATACCCACTCCCCTGGTTTTAATTCTCACTGCTACATTGGTAACTCCTGACTCTATATATCTAGTCTTGATCTTGCCTCGGCTCCAGACCCATAGATTCAAGTGACTACAGGGTATCTACATTGGAGTGCCCATATGTAAACTCCTACTGTGCATCCTGTATCTTGGGTATTAGACACTTTCCACTGTACTCTATGCCTGGAATTTGAAAGTCATCCTCTCTGAGCTCAGTAACCAGTAGACATTAAACATCTCAGCACTTATCTTATGGCAGCCATTGTGCTCGACTGGGAGATACAGAAATGAAAAAGACATTTTCTACCATGAAGAAACTTGTACTGTAAGGAGAGAAGAGGAAAAGCGAACAAAAAAAAGGCAAACAAAGGCAGAGCAGGAGTGATATTGAAGAAGGAAAACCCTGTAAGTAGAAGGAGGAGAAGAGAGTAATCCTGAGTGAGGAGGACTGAAGAAGAGACAGCAGCAAGCTGGGCCTTGAAAGATGAGTAGAAACTTCTCCATAAAAATGGGGTAGTGGGAAGGGAGATAGTCCAAAAGGCAGAGAAAAGATGACCAGAAGAGCAGGGCGTGATTGAACAGCTCATTTCATTCATTCATTCCCCTTATTGGAGCTCAAAAACTATTCTAAGCTCAGAGGAAAGAGAAAAATACGATGTGCTAACAGCAGTGTGTGTGTGTGCTGTGTGGTGGTGGTGGTGTGTGTGTGCGTATGTGTGTGTGTGTGTTGGGGAAGTCAAGGGGCGTATGGTAGAAGAAACTAGAAAAGTAAGTTGGGGCCAGCCCTGAAAGCAGATGTTTGTTTCATTCACTTGAATGAAATGTACTTTCTACTTCCTGTGAGAAGGATAGGCCACTAAATTTCAGGGCTGATACTCACTTATGTATTTACAAAATAATACAAGTTGACATCAAGTTTAAAATATACTACCACGTGACTTCCTGCCATACACCAGAGAAATTCATAGCGGTAAAGTAAGTATTTAGTGAGCCAACATGTTGTGGATCTTTTTCCAAGCCTCATTGCTTTCCTGGCCAGCTCTGGACAAAAAGGCAAGTCAGGTTAAGAAGAAAAAATAGAACAGGGAGAAGGAAAGGGGGGAGGGGGAGAAGGGAGAAGGAGGGGAGGAAGGAGAAGAGAAGGGGGAAGAAGAGGAGTGGGGGAGGAAGAGGAGGAAGAGAAGAGCCAAAACAAGAACAAAAAGAACAAGAACAAGAAGACCAGGCCGGGTGCTGTGGCTTATGCCTGTAATCCCAGCACTTTGGGAGGCCGAGGTGGGCGGATCACCTGAGGCCAGGAGTTCGAGACCAGCCTGACCAACATAGAGAAACCCTATCTCCAAAATACAAAATTTAGCTGGCCTTGGTGGTGTGCACCTGTAATTGCAGCTACCGGATGCGGGGTGGGGAGCGGGGGTGGTGGTGAGCGCTGAGGCAGGAGAATCGCCTGAACCTGGGAGGTGGAGGCTGCAGTGAGCTGAGATCACACCACTGCACTCCAGCCTGGGCAACAGAGTGAGACTCCTTCTCAAAAAAATAAATAAATAAAAAGGACAAGAAGACCAACAACACTATTGATCATGTAGAATGCACCTGGCAGGGCGTGGTGGCTCACACCTGTAATCCCAGCACTTTGGGAGGTTGCATTGAGCTGAGATCCTGCCACTGCATTCCAGTCTGGTGACAGAGTGAGACTGTCTCAAAAAAAAAAAAAAAAAAAAAGAAAAGAGAGAGAGAGAGAATGCTCCCATATTGAGACATTCTTAGCAGGAAAAGGAATGCGGATTGAAAAAACTGATTTTAATGGGCCTTATGTACATTCAAGTCTCACAACAGCTTATAAAGAGACAACATGGACATTTGAAAACATTTTTAAACCCAGACTATGTTACTAGTTCTGAATCAGAAGCTATGTTTTACAA
This sequence comes from Macaca mulatta, assembly GCF_049350105.2. Classification (NCBI taxonomy): domain Eukaryota; kingdom Metazoa; phylum Chordata; class Mammalia; order Primates; family Cercopithecidae; genus Macaca; species Macaca mulatta. The sequence continues at coordinate 137,415,798 of NC_133410.1, forward strand.
AGAGAGGTGATATATGACGTCTAAAGGGATCTGGCTTAAGAAGGGAACAGGCTAATGCAGACAGTGGTTGGCTTCCATGAGGAATGGGAAAACCATGGTGATAGAGCTCTGTGTTTGGTTAATGTCATCTGAAGAGCAAGAAGAAAATGAACCAGAGTTTGGGCTTCCAGGGGTTGTTGCTCAAAAGGATAGGAGCCACATCTGTGTGAAATGGCAGCTGGTGGCAAAGCAATTTTCCTTTATTATGATAAGTAGTTGTGTAACACACAGGAGTGTACACCTTCCATCCATAGTATTAGAATTGGTTTATCTGGGTCTGGTGCGGTGGCTTACACCTGTACTCCCAGCACTTTGGAGGGCCAAGGCAGGAGGATAGCTGGAGATCAGAAGTTTGAAACTAGCCTGGGGCACACAGTGAGACCTTGTCTGTACTAAAAATAAAAAATATATATAGCCAGATTTGGTGATGCGTGCCTGTAGTCCCAACTACTTAAGAGGCTGAGCCAGGAAGATTGTTTGAGCTCAGGAGGTGAAGGCTGCAGTGAGTCATGATCGTGCCACTGTACTCCAGTCTAGGTGACAGAGTAAGACCCTATCTCAAAAAGCAAAAGGATTGGTTTATCTGAACAACCTGTTAATATGCTTGAATTGAAAAAGAAATTGTACTTATAGGCTTTATAAATGAATAAACTTGCACCTCAAAGGGTTTGTGGGGATTTATAAGGAAGGCTTGGGAATTTAAGGAAGAATCAGTGATATTAACATGGTGTACTTAAAGGATATGAAATCCAAGGGAAGTTGCCAGATTCAGGAGGAACTACTCTGTGTTCTATCCAAGCCCAACATTCCATTTTTACAAGGGCTCCTTTGTTGTCATGTTTATACACAGACTAATAAATGCTTGACCTTTTTTAGTGATGAAGGAACAGTCTGTGCCTCAGGAGCATATTATTTCAAGAAGCACAAATGAAGAGAAAGTCCAAACCCTCTGGGACAGATGGACTAAATATTTTGGTATTGGAACCACATGGGGAAAGGCAGCAGTTGGGAAACAGAAACAGAGGCCTGATAAGGGAACCTGGAAATAGCATCAGTCTTCTCAGATGTTTCCAAGGACTCCAGATATGCAGGGAACTGGACACCAAGCTCACGTGAGGAGGGAATCAAAGTGAATGAAACATTGATCTTGAAGTGTAGTAAAATGCAGTTAGTGAGGAAAATATCTGTGTTCTTGTGAAAGTGTTGATTTCTCAACTTTGGGGTTCTGTATAAAAATGACTAATATTCATCAAGCACTGGCTTTCTACTTAGAACAGTGTTTTATACGAATTAACTTATGTAATCATCACATCAATCCTATGATGTAGGCACTGTTCTTACTGCACCTACCTTTTTTCTTATATAGACAGAGAGGTAAGTAACCTCCCAGAGTCACAGAATGTTAGAGTGACTTTGACCACATTTATGTAGTCTAATGCCTGAACTCACACCCTTCTGCTTCCCATAGACTTTAGCAATCACCTGACTCTGATTTGCTTCCCTCCCCTCCTTACCCCAGCTGTCTGTCTCTCTCCCTGTTCTAAACAATTAAGAGTGAACTCAAGAGCATCCAAGGACCTGTGTAGTTGCCTTGAAATACCCCAAACATTTGTGTGTCTTAGGAATGACAAATCCCTGGCAATCATTACAATAATGATGTGGTATTATTATAAAGTATTTCATTATTACTTATTCAATGGTGTTTCTAACATTGTACGGTTAAGTATCACCCCAAGAGTGAAGAATAATAATTGATGATAATGATCATGGGAAGCTGATATTTTAACCTTTGGTTCAAAAAGCCTTTATTTTGGAGAACCAGAGATCAATGATGAAATGTGATGTTCCAATTACAGAGCTGAAACCACAGGTATCTGAAATGCAGTGGAAAAAAAGCAATGAGAATGTGAGGGCCCTAGGTAACATGAAGCGATTGGTCTCGCTGTTGGGCATAATGAACTCCTACCTGCACTCAGTGCCACACGATGCAGAGTTTATGGCGCCTCTGAGACTGTTCATAAAGAGAGGTGTAGTGTGGGACTGATAACAGCTCTGCTCAACGACAGCAATGGTGTCTGCCACATCCTTGGAGTCGGGAATTACCTGGCCTCTTTACCTCCTCCCCACTCCTCCCCACTCCGGGAGTGGGGATGCTCAAGGCTTGACTATTTCCTTGAGCATAGTCAAGGAATTTGACTTGCTGTTCTTCCATTCTCCCCTCACTCAAGCCCTGTGTTCAGAAGCAATCAGATATTCATTCATTCTGAAAAGTTTAATGTGTGACTTCCAAGGAGAGTTTGTTTTAACAGAAAATCAAGTTTCAGAACAAATGTCCAACAGGTCCCAAATTTAACTCACTATACTCAAGAGTGTGAAAATCAAAAAAGTACATTTTTGTTTCCCATGAAAGATCTAATCTTAACTCTCTGGCCTTCCCCACACTGGGTGCTATGAAGAAAAACTCCTAAAATTGCTATTTAAAGCCATCTCAGTCTTTTCCATCTTAAGATAGTCTGATTTGCAGCAATCATCTAATCACAACTTACCTCTTTTAGTTTTCTGTTGTTGTTGTAAAAAATCAAAAATAAAAACAAAAAAGCACACACACTTAGTGGCTTGAAATAACATGAATTTATTACCTTATCTTTCTATAGTTCAGGAGTCCAAAATGAGTATCTTTAGGCTAAAATCAGATGTCAGCAGGGCTGTCTCTTTCTGGAGGCTCTAGGGGATAATCCATTTCCGTGCACTGTCCAGATTCCAGAGGCCCCTCATATTCCTTGGTTTATGGTCCTTTCCTCCATCTTTAAAACCAGCAACAGTGCATAGAGTCCTCACATTTCTCCCCTCTGACCTGACTCTTCCATATTTAAGGACTCTTGTGATTACATTGAGTCCACCCAGACAATCCAGGTTAATCTCCTTATTTTAAAGTCACCTGAGGCCGGGCGCGGTGGCTCAAGCCTGTAATCCCAGCACTTTGGGAGGCGAGGCGGGCAGATCACGAGGTCAGGAGATCGAGACCATCCTGGCTAACATGGTGAAACCCCGTCTCTACTAAAAAATACGAAAAACTAGCCGGGCGAGGTGGTGGGCGCCTGTAGTCCCAGCTACTTGGGAGGCTGAGGCAGGAGAATGGCGTGAACCCAGGAGGCGGAGCTTGCAGTGAGCTGAGATCCGGCCACTGCACTCCGGCCTGGGCGACAGAGCGAGACTCCGTCTCAAAAAAAAAAAAAAAAAAAAAGTCACCTGATTAGCAATCTTAACTCCATCAATTACTTTTTTTTTTTTTTTTTTTTTTTTGAGACAGGGTCTTACTCTGTCGCCCAGGCTGGAGTACAGTGGCACCTGGCTAATTTTTTGTAGAGATAGGATTTCACCATGTTGCCCAGGCTAGTCCTAAACTCCTGGGCTTAAGAGATCCTCCCACGTCAGCCTCCCACAGTAGGATTACAGGCAAGAGTCACTGTGCTTGGTTTTCCATCAGCAATTTTAATTGCCTTTATGGTATGGTATGGTAATTTTTCACGGGTTATAGGTATTAGGATGTGGACATATTTGGAGGCCATGACTCTGCCTACCACACCAGCTTTACTAACTTCTTTCTTCCCCTCCTGCTGCTCCTTCCCAAAATAGTGCATGGGTACATGAAGGTAGAGGAGAGAGGGCCTCAGACCCAAGGGTCGTTTGTTCTCTGGATCCTCGCTGGTTTCTACTACTGATGTGGGCTTGTTTCTGGTTGGGCTGGATCCCACAGATTAAATCTGTGACAGATACATTTTTGTTTATTATAATTACCTTACGCTACATAACTAACCACCTCAAAACCTAGTGGGTTAAACTAACATTTTGACCATGAAAACAATTATATCTCATGATTTTGTGGATTGACTGGGCTCTGCTGGGAAAATTTTCTGTTCCACAAGATGTAGTGGATGTCACTCATAGGGGTGTATTCAGCTGGGAGCTTGCCTGGCGTTAGAACATTCAAGCTGGCCTTTTATCCTCCAGGGTCTTTTTCCTCACATCCTCTTACCATTCAGGAGTGTAACCTGTTTCTTTACATCATAGTAACTGGCTTCCAAGAGAACAAAAGCAAAAGCTGCCAGGCTATGTCCTCAAACCAGCGTAACATCACTTCTGCCACAATCTTTTGGTCAAAACAAAAGATTTTGGCAGTGTCAGCCAGATTCAAGGGGAAGGAAAACAGACTCCTTGTCTTCATACATCTAGGTAGAAGAGGAAAGGTAGCAGCTATATTTGCAGGCAAACTGCCAGGTAACCTGTTTCGATCTTAGCTTGGTCAGGGCCTGAGGCACTGGCTCTGCGACACCTGAGTATCAGTCACTTCCCTAGCCTAGGTGGCGTGCCCTGCAGCCCTATGCCCAAGTCTCTTTTCTTCTCTCATGGTAATCCCCTGGCAAACTCGGGTCGGCTTCATTATCTACGTTCTGCAGCCCCAGAGCTGGCAGGAACTCCTGGGCACTTTGGGTGTTCGGGCTGCTGAAGGAAGCTTAGGAATGCCAACTTAGACTTCTCCAGTTGGAGACTGTGCTGTGCCACCATTTTTATTCTGCTCATGAGGCTTCTTGATCCAGTGGACCCACCATGTGTGGTGGTCTCCTCCAGCAGTTATAGAGGGAGATACAGCTTGCCTTCTAATGAGCTACAGGAATCATGGATTTACTAGTTAGAAGAGTGGAGTATAAATTCTCCCTGCTTTTGGATTTCTCCTCAACCCATCTCATTGCTCTTTCCTCCAGATTTTGCCCCAGAAGGTCAGATCAGAACATTCATGCTGCTAACTGCTTAATTTTCATAGTTTTCCAAGACAAAAGGACCCTTTTCCCCTGCTCCTTTCTACCTGATGGAAGCTTTTCTCAGGTTATAACTCCTTTTTAAAAGGTAGCATTTGTCTGGTCCATTAAGCTGCTGGGGATGATAATGGGTGACGAGGGAGATTACAAATAAAATAATGTTTTCAAAATATACCATCCTCATAAAGAAGCAAATCTCTATTTAGGACATTTAAATATCAGTCTTTCAGGTGGGTGGACTGGAGGATCTGCCTCGGGTCTCACTGCACTGGGGCTGCAGCAGCCACTTCTTTTTGAAGGTGGCTATTGCCAGTTAAGAGCTTCCAGGAAGCCAAGGCATGAAAGGAAGCATAGAGCCCTCCCATGTGCCCCAACTTCATGTTCTGCTCACCACCAAGCACACCCATGCCCAACCCGCATGCTCTGGAAGTCCCTATCACCTGGGCCTTCCAGAGACCAGTCACCTCTCCTGCTCACAGTCCCCGGGTCTTCCCTCCCTTTCAGACAACAGAGGCCCCAGCTCTATTGATGCTGTCCAGGAAGCTGGGATCAAGCATATGTTGTCAGGACCTCAAAGTAGAGATACAACTTACATGTGACTTACATAAGGGATACTTTCCCAATGATTCTACCCCTTTACCTTTGTTAGAGTGGTTGAAAAACACATGATTTTAGATTTGAAGTGTATTCAACTATGGTTATACCCATTGTACAGTGATATGTATTTCTCATGACAATCCTGCCTCATTTGGAAATAATAAGACAAAATCACTGATGCGAAATATCATTTGCCACAGCACATTTGTCATTCTAGGGGGTTCTAGACTTTATGACATGAAACACTAAGAACAAGCTGGGCACAGTGGCTCACACCTGTAATCCCAGCACTTTGGAAGACTGAGGTGGGTGAATCATCTGAAGTCAGGAGTTTGAGACCAGCATGGCCAACATAGTGAAACCCTGTCCCTACTAAAAATACAAAAATTAGCCAGGCGTGGTGGTGGGCACCTGTAATCCCAGCTACTCGAGAGGCTGAGGCAGGAGAATCACTTGAACTCGGCAGTGAGCCGAGATTGTGCCATTATACTCCAGCCTGGGTGACAAGAGTGAAACTCCACTTCAAAAAAAGAAAAGAAAAGACTAAAAAAAAAGAAGAAGAAGAAGAAGACAACTCCACAGAGCTTAGACCTAGAAAATACACTGATGTTATAAAATTCCTGGACTGTTATAACTGACCCTACATGCTTTACACAAAACTTATACAGCCTTACTTCCAACAAGATCGTTTTGAGTTAGAAGACTCAAGAATCATATTTTATGATACTTCAGTTCTCCTGGGGCCTGCAGATAAGTTGGGGATACCTAGATGTGTAGTGCATACTGTTTTCACACTCAGGTGGGATAAGAGGACCAGAAGCTAGTAATAACTGGATCCACATCAAACACAGAATGGAAACCTAGGAGACAGCCAGAACCCAAGGTGAGAGGCCAGATAATTTTTTCCACCAGCACATACCTGCTTTGAATTTTATTTAGCCAAGAAGAGGCAACATAGCGGCCGAGCAAGAATTCTGGACCAGGAGTCAGTACCTGGGTATGTTCCAAGCCCTGGTTCTGATACCGACTACTCATGCGAGTATGGGTGACTCAATATCTTCTAAGCAGCATTCTCCTTGGGAGAATGAGGGAAGTTGGACTGCAGGTACTTCATGGTTAAAGTCCTCCTCTAATAATATGCCCACAATAACTATATACTAGGGAGAAGGAATAGAAGAGATGAGGTCATACTAAATCCTATTCACACTAGTTGAGATCTCTGAGGTGTTGAGATCTCTGAGGTGCCAAATGAGAAATAGTCACAAGAGTCCACTGAGATCCAAATATCTGCTTTCCTGCTGAAAAATGCTGAACTGGAGAATAGTTCTATGGCTGAAAGCACGGCCTTTCTCCTTTGCCTGAAGTCGATTAATTGAGACCCATAGAAAGAGTCACACTGGATCTACCAAGCATACACTCAGACAGCTGAATGGAGGTGGGTATTCTGCTTCTCACTGTGTGACCCACCAGACTGTATGGGATACCACATGGAAGCTGGAGCTGAGGGGCAGCTTGTCTTGTAGGCAGGCAGCCCTAGAGAGAAAGCCCAGAGGAGCTGAGCTAGTTCAGTACTTTTCTATATCACCAATCAGATTAGTCTCTCCTTATCTTGTGGTGTCTTAGCCTGCTCAGGCTGCTGTAATAAAAAACCATTAAATTGGGTGGTTTATAAGCAACGGAAATCCATTTCACACTGTTCTGGAGACTGGGAAGTCCAAGATCAAGGCACTAGCAGATTCCGTGTTTGGAAAAGGCCCATTCGCTGGTCTACAGATGGTGACTTCTGGCTGAGCCATCACATGGTGGAAGGGGAGAAAAAAAGAAGTCCCATGAGCCTATTCTAATAAGGGCATTAATCTCATTCATATGGGCTTTGCCCTCATGACCTAATCACCTTCCCAAAGGTCCCATCTCCTAATATCATTGCCTTAGGCCAGAACTTTAACAGGGGTTAGAGTTTTAGACTCATTTGAACCATAGCATTTGGGAAAAAATGAAGAAGGGGATTATAAGAAAGGGCATAGGTAAGCTTTACAATAGTTCTGGAGGGCAGAAACTCTCATTTTGGAAGCCGAAACTTTCCAATGTTGGAGGTAAGAGAAAATGATTTTCCTGACAAGTGCTTCTTCCATTCATGAATCCTAGGGGTGTGTAAAGGAACAGAGTACATGACAGGCAGGAAGTATGGGATATAAAATGGAAGTTGGGAAATGTGCTCTCAAATACCAGCCCCAAACTAATTAAAGAGCAGTTTCTAGATTTCCCAGCCCTCCCCATGCTCATATACTTGGTGAGAAGTGGAAAGTTCATAAACATTATTGAAAAAGTTTTGGCTGGGCATGGTGGCTCATGCCTGTAATCCCAGCACTTTGGGAGGCGGAGGCAGGCTGATTGCTTGAGGTCAGAAGTTCAAGACCAGCCTGGCCAATATGGCGAGACCGGTCTCCACTAAAGGTGCAAAAATTAGCCATGCGTGGTAGTGTGTGCCTGTAGTCCCAGCTACTCCGGAGGCTGAGGCAGGAGAATCACTTGAACCCGGGAGGTGGAAGTTGCAGTGAGCCGAGATTGCGCCACTGCACTCCAGCTTGGGCAACAGAGTGAGACTTTGTCTCAATAAATAAATAAATAAATAATAAAGAATTAAAAATTATTGGAAAAGTTTTGTTGTACATGGCCTTAGTTAAAAGCAACCAATATCCAAAGGATAATATCCCAAATGAGACAGATTATGAAGAAGGGAGAAAATGAAAATGGTCAATACTTATTAGTATCTTCCCTGTATTAGGAACTACACTGGGTGCTTTACATACATGAATTAACGCTTACAATGAGTTAACCCTTTCAGTGACATTAACCCTAATGTAATGCTTGCAGTGACTTCCTTATAGAGATAAATGCTAAAGCTCAGCGAGATTAAGAAAATTTCAAAGATCATGGAGTTATCATGAGACAGAAACAGGACTGGAACTTAAGTCTTACACCAAAGTCAGTACTTTTTAAAAAATAATCTATGTTGCATCTAGAAATACTTTTATCCAATGCAAAAATCCCATATAGTACAGAGCTGGTATTTGGAGAGTGTTAGACTATGTTAGATAACTGATAGAAACATTTTGAAACTTAATAAAAGCACCAAGAAAATATTACAGTACACAGGTCTGTCACTCAGTTCTATGATCCTTGAATTAGAGAGCAGGGTGCTGGGTGCCTGTAACCTGGGAGGCAACTAAACTAGACCTGTTGGATGATGCACTAGACAAGGTGGCATACAGGGCTGAAGAACCACTAATTGTGTTCTACACAGAAACCAGTATGCTAGCCTTTCATGAATTAAAAATATTAGATGTGATAAGCTGGATGACAATACTTATGCCACGTGGGGAGGACAATGATAAGAATGGAGGAGGATTAGGAGTTCAAGACGTAGGCTCGCTAAAGAGGGACCCTCTATGGAGGCTGATCTAAAGCCTGAAATTGCTGAACAAAGAGAACAAAAGGCCAGTCCTGTACTTCTGTACTTGCTGAGTAGAGGAGCAAAGTGGTTAATGATAATATCTGGCCCTAGGCAAATGTGAACTAAAAGCAGAGGAGGTCACAGAATGCTGACAGATGTTTAAACAAAATCAAAAAACAAAAACCACCATGAAGAAGTCACATCAATGTCTATTTCCTAATTTGAACAAAGTACTGTCCTACTCTCCATTTGCTGAACAATGCTTCTTTTCTGTCTCTGGAAATAACTGTTGTGTTGTAGTCTTGGTATACATTATAATGCCAAATGAATATGTCTAAATTAATACCTCACCAATCTGTATCGTCAGAAAGCAAGGAGTCACAAGGCAGTGAGTTTTCCAGTGAACTGAAGCTTAGACAATATAAGCACCAAACTTTTATAAACTTTAGCCATTTTCATGGAAATTGTAATAAAATGAATTCCATTCTTCTCAGCCTTATTAAACAGCGTATACTGAACATCATTTAACGGGTTCTTGATGGCTCTGAATCCTTGCTGTGAATGTCAGCTATAGTATTAGGTAGTGGTTCAAGATGCCCTCTGGGGCTGGTGAAATAGACAGCGCTTGTGTGTGTGTCCACTGCAATCTTTCCTGGACCCAGAGGTGGGAATGGGCTTCCCTGCTGGTACCATCTGGTAGCTTCTGCTCTCAGCCCCAGGTCCATGTGTGTGCTGGTTTCTAGTCTTTCTGCTTTAATCAAAAGCACCCCTAATATATTATCTGTAACTTTTATATGAAATAAGATCTGCTATGAAAATCAAATCACTAGACTTTTTTTTTTTTTTTTTTGTAGGACAGGAGCTGACTCTGTCACCCAGGCTGGAATGCAGTAGTGCCATCATGGCTCACTGCAGTCTCAAACTCCTGGGCTCAAAAATTCCTCCTGCCTCACCCTCCTGAGTAGCTGGGACTACAGGCACACACCATCATGCCCCGCTCATTTTTGTTGTTTTTGTAGAGATGGGGTCTCACTATGTTGTCCAGGCTGGTCTCAAACTCCTGGCCTCAGCAATCCTCCCACCTCAGCCTCCCAATGTGCTGAGATTACAGGTGTGAGCCACCATGCCTAGCCCCAAACTTTAAAAAACTGTCACCATGTTCATATAGAATTCTCTATCAGCAGATTATAATGTGAACACAGAGAAATGACCCTGTGCTTGTGCCATAAATAAATTACGGGGACTTTTTGACAGGAAACTCCTTGATGTTGAAACTTTTTGACATTGGTACTTATCTACAATCACAGCTGCATTCTGAATACTTATTATTTTTAGGGTCTGACTACAGGATAGATAGGATATTATTGGTATTTGCAATTTTTGTTGTCCTTCGTTTTCTAAGGTGACGTCATCACTTTGGTTTTTTTTTTGAGATGGAGTCTCACTCTGTCACCCAGGCTGGAGTGCAGTGGTGCGATCTCAGCTCACTGCAAAATCTGCCTCCCAGGTTCTGGCCATTCTCCTGCCTCAGCCTCCCCATAGCTGGGACTACAGGTGCCCGCCACCACACCAGGCTAATTTTTTGTATTTTTAGTAGAGACGGGGTTTCACCGTGTTAGCCAGGATGGTCTCGATCTCCTGACCTTGTGATCTGCCCACCTCAGCCTCCCAATGTGCTGGGATTACAGGCATGAGCCAACTTGCCTGGCCACTCAGCACTCTTTTCTCATACCATTACTTCAGAAGTGTGTCCAGAGAATAGGCACAAGAGAAAGAAATCTCATTGTATCACATCTTTTGTTGTGTAACAAACTACCCTAAAAAGGTAGTGGCTTACAATAACAAACATTTATTGCTTGTTTCTCACCATTCTGTGACTCGCTGGACAATTTTCCTAATCTGAGTAGGTTCGACTGGGGCTCAACTCATTCACATGTCTGGGGTCTTAGCTGGAAGAGCTGAGGCTTCTTCCCATGCTCCCCAGGCCATCTCTCTGCAGCAGACAAGCCTAAATTTGTTCACAAAGTGGACAAGAGAAGGTGAACACCATTATGCAAGCACTTTTTAAGCCTCTACTGCGTTATGTTTGTTAATGTCCCAGCAGCCAAAGCAAGTCATGTGACCAAATCTAAGTTCAAGGGAGAAATAGACTCCATATCTTGATGGGAAGGGGCTACAAAGTCACAGTGCAAAGGAACATAAACACACGGAAGGATTTTGCACTCATTTTGCAATTTACCACATTCATAGTACTTACGTCATGGCTCAGTGTGGGCCCAACATGGGAACTCCTGGCTCCGCCACCCATCTGAGACACTGAACTAATGCTCTTTTTCCTACCACCATCAGATCTCTTGAAAGAGTTGCTTTTCTCATCCCCTCCACTTCCTTGCCCTAGATTCATTTCTTAATTCTTGCAAGCTGGTTTCGGCAGCAACTATTCTAGTAACTAGGTTAACTAGCAACTTCCCGATCATCAATTACATTTTCTCAATCTTTATCTACCTTGAATGTTTTGTAGTTGTTAACGCAACCTTTATTGAAATTCACTTCTTACAGTTTCTATTATAAGTAAATAAGAAAATACAAGTAGTTTTCTTCCTAGTTCATTGACTGATTTTTCTATTTTCTTTTCAGGGCTCTCTCTTCCTCCTTCCACAATTAAATGTAGGGTTCTATCCTCACCCTGTTCTTTCTTACATGATCTCCATAAACTCATTCACTTTACAGCTTCATCACAAACTTCCAGGTAGATGATTTCACAATCTGTATCCTCAGTTCTTAAATTTCTTCTCAAATTTTGGCTGCATTTTTGAAATGGCCCGCTCACTATTTCTACCCAAATGTTTTATGTATAGTTTCTCTGAAACCTATTTTGGCTGGAAACAAAGATAGTACTGGTCAGTGTATAATGCTCTTTCAGCCTCTAAGTCATTTGATTCTACATTTTCCTATAGCTAAAAGAGGCTGGAGGTAGTGAAGGGAGGCAGTGCGGGGCTAATGAATATTTGCTGAATGCCTACTGTGTGCAAGTCACTATGGTATCTCTTAATTGACAGAGGACACCTTCTAGACTACTTTGAAATAGTAGATAAAAGGGCCAATCAGATGCTGATATGCAATCTACAAGGATAGCATTGCAGACAGCCACCGATATCCCAGTGACAATTGCAATAACACCAAAGGAAATGAGGCTGTAGACATCTCTGTTGTAATAAGAGGTATCTGACAGCCTCAAACGACTTTCAAAGAGTTTCTGCTAAGGGTATCTTAGGGTTTGCAAAAAAGAAACATTCTTCCCTTAAGAACAGTCTGGTTTCTGAGGAGAATAGATCACAAAATAAAATTGCAGTTCTCCTTTTCTCTCCCTGGCAAAAGAGCTTAGAGACTTCTAGGACCCAGACTAAGCTACTGATAACATTCTGTCTATTCTATGAGTAGATTCTCACAATGAAAGTCAAATTTCTGTAGATCATAAGATGGATATCCTTACATTTATTGACTGTGCCAAATTCCTTGATTGAACTATACTGATAGACTATACTGATTATAGTCTATTCTTTGATTGAACCAGACTATACTGATTATAGTCTATTCTTTGATTGAACTATACTGATAGTAGCAGAGCTGTATATGTTTGTAGCCGTACCTCCCATCCTGGTATCCTGGTGCCACTCTTCTGAGGGAACTCTGATAAGCGTAATTAATCAAGTCATTAAGCTTGATGTGGATCAGATTCTGAAGTTAATAAGAAAGAACATTGATGATCCGAGAATAGGTTCTAAAACTATGATTTCCAGGATAATTTATTAAAGTGTAGCTGTGTCTTCCTTTAAAAATATAAAATCGACCAGGTGCAATGGCTCAAGCCTGTAATCCCAGCACTTTGGGAGGCTAAGGCGGGCAGATCACATAGTCAGGAGTTCGAGACCAGCCTAACTAACATGGTGAAACCCCATCTCTACTAAAAAAAACAACAATTAGTCAGGCGTGGTGGTGCGCACCTATAATACCAGCTACTCAGGAGGCTAAGGCATGATTATTGCTTGAACCCGGGAGGCAGAGGTTGCAGTGAGCCAAGATCATGCCGTTGCACTCTAGCCTGAGTGATAGAGTGAGACTCCATCTCAAAATATATATATATATAATATGCATATATATATATATAAAATAAAACTATACTTTTTCTCTGTTTTATTTTCATATCAATAATGGACATAGAAGTTTCCCAATCCCAGGCCGGGCACGGTGGCTCATGCCTGTAATCCCAGCACTTTGGGAGGCCAAGGTGGGTGGATCAAGAGGTCAGGAGTTCGAGACCAGCCTGGCCAGTATGGTGAAACCCCGTTTCTACTAAAAATACAAAAAAATCAACCGGGCATGGTGGCACGCACCTGTAGTCCCAGCTACTCTGAAGGCTGAGGCAGCAGAAATGCTTGAACCCAGGAGGCAGAGGTTGCAGTGAGCAAAGATCACGCCACTGCACTCCAGCCTGGGCGACAGGGTGAGACTCCATCTCAAAAAAAAAAAAAAAAAAAAAAAAAAAAGAAGTTTCCCAATCCCAAAATGGAACATGGTGTGATAGAATGCAGGCTAGTAAGAATGAATGAAACACCACTCTCTAAGAAGAAGCAACCTACTACTAGGTTTCCATATGGCTTAAATTATATTAGTTAAACTCTTTTTGTCTTAAATGGGTTGGATAAGAATTTGTGAATGCTCCTGATTCTTTTTTCCCTCCTTTTTGGTTTGTTTGTATTACTATAAATTTTCTTTTCTTTTCTTTTCTTTTTTTGAGATGGAGTTTTGCTCTTATTGCCCAGGCTGGGGTGCAATAGCGCAATCTCGGCTCAGCGCAAGCTCCACCTCCTAGGTTCAAGCGATTCTCCAGCCTCAGCCTCCCGAGTAGCTGGGATTACAGGTGCCTGCCACCATGCCTGGTAAATTTTTTGTATTTTTAGTAGAGACCGGGTTTCACCATGTTGACCAGGCTGGTCACGAACTCCTGACCTCAGGTGATCCACCCGCCTTGGCCTCCCAAAGTGCTGGGATTACAAGCGTGAGCCACTGTGTCCAGCCACCATAAATATTCTTGTAGAGCAATTGTGACTTTTCTCATTGACCATGTTCTCTGGGGATTCATTCTAGAAAACTGCTGTTTAAGTATTGTGTATTGGGTATGAATTATCCTGTATTGTTCATGACTCTGACTACATTGTCTTTCTTATTGTCAATGACTGTAAGCACCATTGTTAGTGAATTTGGCTAACAGCATTTGAAGCAGATGAGATTTTAGCTCACGCCTTGATAGCTGCATTGGCTCAGTCTAAGCTAAAGCCTTATTTTCATTAAAGGGAGCAGACATGCTGAGGAAGAAGGTGCTATTTTTACATAAGGACTTTTTCTACTGAAACCACATGATAACACTATGCTGTTAAAATGATCTCAAGCATGCTGAGTTAGCTGAAGAAACAATATGCATGTTGCCAAAATCAAAGCAGTACTATTCTGAGCCTCCTCTCTAAGGTCCTCTAGCTCTCCTTGGTGGTCACGAAGAAGGGAGTAGGAGAGGAGCTGGTGAGAATGTGTAAATTACAGGTAAGTGAAGGTCACTTCCAGTTACCTAGAAGAGATTATTCAGATTCTTGGTTATTTGGTTATTGACATCAACCACTGAGATATAAGAAGTTTCATTAATTACATATTTGCATGTCACTGACATTTGTTAAGTAATTGCTTTTATTCTAGATATATATTTAAAGTAAAACCAGCATAAAACAGTATTAAGACTAACTTTAAAATGTTAGAAACAGGCCAGGCGCAGTTGCTCACACCTGTAATCCTAGTACTTTGGGAGGCCAAGTTAGGGCGATCACTCCCACCCAGGAATTTCAGGCCAGCATGGGCAACAGAACAAGACCGTGTCTATTTTAAAAATAAAATATATTTTATAAAAACAAAGAGACAACAACAAAAAAGTTAGAAACAGAAAATTTTGGCAAAAGCCCTCCAACTCCAGTTAAAAAAAAAAAAAAAAAAAAGCTATTAGTCTTTCTCTTTTTCTTTCTCTTTTAGAGACAGAGTCTCACTCTGTCACCCAGGCTAGAGTACAGTGGTGTGATTGTAGCTCACTGCAGCCTCGAACTCCTGGACTCAAATGATCCTCCTGCCTCAGCCTAGGACTACAGGCACACGCCAGTACACCCGACTAAGTTTTCGATTATTTGTTTGTTTGTTTGTTTGTTTGTAGGAACACGGCCTTGTTATGTTGCCCAGGCTGGTCTTGAACTAGTCTCAAGCAGTCCTCCCTCCTTGGCCTCCCAAAGTGCTGGGATTACAGGCATAAACCACCATGCCCATCCTAAATGCTATTATTATCAGAACTTGTCATGATTGCAGACTACCATGATTAAATATTATTATTAAGTATTTAATAATAAATGTAATATAATAAATATTAAATATTATTATGTGACAGGTACTGTTTTAAGCATTTTACAAAATTATTTCACTAGTCCTCACAATAATATCGCAAAACAGTTCTTATCTTCATTTACAGAAGACAATGCTTCCTTTGCGCTCCTGATAATAACTGTCATGCTGTAAATTATACTCAGGTGGAAAGTAACCGAGATGGGATTCAAGCTTCAGTACAAATATATGAATATCTAGCTCCAAAGCCTGTGTTCTTTCACCAGGTCACGCAGCATCTCTGAGGATGACACATACAGTTAATAAGGAAACTGCACATATAGATTCCTCTAACATGGAGCTTTTTGTTCTTCACTCTCCTCCTCCCAACCCATCTTCAAAACAGTATAAATGAAAACAAGTTAAAACACACCAAAAACAGAAAAATAAAAGTTTTCTGTTTTGGTAATCTTCAATTGCTACATACAAATCACCATAAAATTTGGCTTCTCTTGTCCTCAAATACTGGAAGATTCTCTCCTCACACACCAGAATTTGAATCAACTCCTTGGTCACAGACAGATTTATACTTAACAGAAAAAAGTAGTTGGAGAAGCTCTTGAACAGATAGAGATGGTAATATGTAGGGGCTCGCATCACCTCTCCTCTTCTGTCTATAAGATGGAATTCCTTCTGTGGCCAAAGTTATTTCCCAGACTCTAGGGCAGATTCATGGATTTGGGCAAGGAGAACACCATAGCTGCTTGACTGGGAAAGCCAGAGGTTACAGTCACACAGAAGTGAATAGCTTTGGAATATGACAAAAGACGGGAAGATATTACCAAAGTTAATATGCCCTGGATTTGGGGAGAAACGGGGGGAGTTTGGAGAAAGAGGAAATGAAAGATTTAGGGAGCAGCTGGAACATATATGGGAAATGGAGAGTTACGGAAAGAAAATTTTAAAACAGGCCAGGAGCAGTGGCTCACGCCTGTTTCAGTGCTTTGGGAGGCCGAGGCAGATGGATCACAAGGTCAGCAGATCGAGACCATCCTGGCTAACATGGTGAAACCCTGTCTTTACTAAAAAATACAAAAAAATTAGCCGGGCGTGGTGGCGGGCGCCTGTAATCCCAGCTACTCCGGAGGCTGAGGCAGGAGAATGGCGTGAACCCGGGAGGCGGAGCTTGCAGTGAGCTGAGATGGCACCACTGCACTCCAGCCTGGGTGACAGAGCAAGACTTCCGTCTCAAAAAAAAAAAAGAAAGAAAGAAAGAAAATTTTAAAACATTTACTGAGTGTTATTAATGTAACCCCAACTCCTGAGTCATTTTCCTTAAAAAGCTACAAAAAAGGATCGGGTGTGGTGGCTGACACCTGTAATCCCAACATTTTGGGAGGCTAAGGCAGGCAGATCACCTGAGGTCGTGAGTTCGAGACCAGCCTGACCAACATGGAGAAACCCTATCTCTACTAAAAACACAAAATTAGCCGGTCGTGGTGATGCATGCCTGTAATCCCAGCTACTCTGAGGCTGAGGCAGGAGAATCACTTGAACCCAGGAGGCAGAGGTGGTGGTGAGCTAAGATCGTGCCATTGCACTCCAGCCTGGGCAATAGGAGCAAAACTCCATCTCAAAAAAAATAAGAATAATAAAAGATCTACAAAAAGGTCTTAACTAATGTTCAGCAACTTTTGGAAATTGGACTAGTGTTTTTTTGCTAAGATGGGGCCACAAGGTGGATGAAATTTACATGGGTTGTACTCTCAAGAACCACAAGATTTTGAAAATGTTTGCAAAGACATCAGTGTTGGGGCTCAGAAAGTGATACCCCAAAGTATGGTGCTTTGACATGCCGAGTACTTTGAACCAAAGAATCAGCTTCAGAACCAAGATCTCTTTGATATTCCCTCGTCTCCCTGTCTCTCAATCTCTATATCTCCTAAAATTCAGGGAGGGAAGTTCTTCCAGAAGGAACATAATTGTGTGGACCCTTCTCCCTGAAATCCACATTAACCAGAGATTAACTAGCAGGAAAAGAAACTAAAAGTCTCCAAACCTAGATGGACTTTTTACCTATTCTTCTGAAGGTTGCTATCCTAGAGACTTTATCTCCATCACAAAACAACTGTTTTTCACAGTGAAGTTCTTCCCCTTACCCTGCTTCCATTGCTTGAGTCACCACCTCCCTTCCAAAAGCCCCAGTTCCTATTTCTTTCTGCAGCTCAAATTCAGATTTAAGTTGCAACCAGGCCGGGTGCAGTGGCTCACTCCTGTAATTCCAGCACTTTGGGAGGCAGAGGCAGCAGAATCACCTGAGGTCAGGAGTTCAAGACCAGACTGACCAACGTAGTGAAACCCCATCTCTACTAAAAATACAAAAATTAGCTGGGCGTGGTAGCCTGCACCTGTAATCCCAGCAACTCAGGAGGCTGAGGCAGGAGTATTGCTTGAACCAGGGAGATGAAGGTGATGAAGGTGATGAAGCAGTGAGCTGAGATCATGCCACTGCACCTCAGCCTGGGTGACAGAGCAAGACTCTATCTCAAGAAAAAAAAAGTTTCAACCATCTGGCCCTTCTTTGAGTCTTTTACTCTGTGGGACTCCCTTGTATATGCATGTCTTACTTTGTATGCCTTTTTTCCTGTTAATCTGTCTACTGTCAAATTTATTGCACACACTCAAATTATCAAACTTCAGAGGGTGAAAGGAAAGGTCCCCTTGCCCCTATCTGGGGGAAAAAAAAAAAAAGGGAAAGTGATGGATATAATGTCAGAGCCTGGAGTAAGACTTAGTGAATTCTGGCCTTTTAGCAAAGAGGGAAGCCCCATGGCATTTGGCAAGCTCTGCACCTGCGCAGAAAGGAGTGGATTCCCTTACCAGATGAGTAAACATTTGCCCCAGCAAATCCTTGTGACAGTGGGCCTGGTGGAAGGTGAGGGAAAGCCTCTGCTTTCTAGGAGGACCTTCTCTCTGGGCCTTCCTTTGTGGCAAGAGAAAGAAAATAACTGTTTTCAACATTTCTCTGGGACATACCAATCTGTGATAAAAATAAAGTCATGATAACATTGACAAAACAATATTTCACTGGCCCATTCTTCACCACTGTGCAGAAAACCTACCCCCTCCCAAATTCTCACTTGGTTGAGCTAGATGTCTTTATTTATTTATTTAATTTATTTTTTTTGGAGACGGAGTCTCACTGTGTCTCTCAGGCTGGAGTGCAGTGGTGCAATCTCGGATCACTGCAACCTCCATCTCCCAGATTCAAGTGATTGATTCTTCAGCCTCAGCCTCCCGAGTAGCTGGGACCATTGCACCACACCCAGCTAATTTTTGTATTTTTAGTAGAGACGAGGTTTCACCACGTTGGTCAGGCTGGTCTTGAACTCCTGACCTTGTGATCCACCCGCCTCAGCCTCCCAAAGTGCTGGGATTACAGGGGTGAGCCACCACACCAAGACTAGATATCTTTAAAGAGATATCTCAGACTGAGTGTGGTGGTGGCTCACGCCTGTAATCCCAGCATTTTGGGAAGCTGAGGCATATGGATCACTTGAGGTCAGGAGTTCGAGACCAGGCTACGCAACATGGTGAAATCCTGTCTCTACTAAAAATACAAAAATCAGCTGGGTGTAGTGCCAGGTGACTGTAATCCCAGCTACTTGGGAGGCTGAGGTAGGAGAATTGCTTGATCCTGGGAGGCAAAGGCTGCAGTGAGCCGAGATTGCACCATTGCAGTCCAGCCTGGAGCAAAACTTTGTCTCAAAAAAATAAATTAAATAAATAAATAAAGTATTGTTTTCTCTAAGGTCTTGAGGAATCCCTTTTAGCCTCCACTGCCACCACCATTCTACTCCTCTCCAGCTCTGGGTCCCTGTGAAAGGACACAAAGATAGATGTGTACCCGCCCCCCGCCCCCCGCCGCTACACCCTTTGTTCTGCTCTCTAATCTTTGCACATACCAGAGATTTCGTAAGTTCTGTGAGTACCTGTTTTTCTGCACGTACCAGAGATTTTGTTTTGCACATACCAGAGATTTCGTAAGTTCTATGAGTACCTGTTTTTCTGCATGTACCAGAGATTTTGTAAGTTCTGAGGCAAGGTCACAAGACGTGTTTAAGTAAGATAAACTCTTGCTGCCATAAACCTGCTCTCCCGCCTCAAAGGTTGAACCGAAATATCAGAAATGGCGGGAACCAATCATAGTTAGCCAAATCGCCTTGTTCAAACACTAGCCAATCATATATCTGATTTGTATAATAACTCTATGCCCACTTTTCTTAGACTATATAACACTGCTCGGAGCTCAGTGGGGGAGCTCTCCTGCCCGTCTCGTTTCGCGAGCGAGTGAGAGTTCCAGGTTCGAACCGGTAATAAAGATCCTTGCTGCTTAGCTTTGACTCTGGACTCTGGTGGTCTTCTTCGGGGAATAAACGGTCTGGGCATAACACCTGTGGTGGGATTTACTTCTAAAGTCACCTAACGTGTAAATGATTTTATGAAAACTGATCTGCTTTGCAAACTCATGCTTAACAGGTATTTAAAACAGATTTCTCAATCTATCTCCATTCATAGTTAATCAAAGAACACTTTTGATTGATTTTAATTTCATATGAAGTAACAAATATAGTTAGGGAAAGTCTTAAAAATAAGGATGAGTTTAGCAAAGATTTATAAAAAATGTCATTTAACAGTAAATGCCAGAAATTGCAATAAATTATATGTCTTAGTTTCTCTGGGATTGATTCTAATGGCTTTCAAGCATCTCCACAGTCACATATTTCCCACTAAAAGATCTCCAGAAAATTTGGCCAGGCACGGTGGCTCATGCCTATAATCCCAGCACTTTGGGAGGCCAAGGCGGGCGGATCATGAGGTCAGAAGATCAAGACCATCCTGGCTAACACGGTGAAACCCCATCTCTACTAAAAATACAAAAATTAGCTGGGCGTGGTGGCACATGCCTGTAGTCCCAGCTACTCTAGAGGCTGAGGTAAGAGAATCAGTTGAACCTGGGAGGCAGAGGTTGCAGTGAGCCGAGATCGTGCCATTGCACTCCAACCTGGGCAGCAAAGTGAGACTTTGTCTCAAAATAAAACAAAACAAAACAAAACAGAAAATTCATCATAGATTTCATTCATATTTGGCGAAAAAAAAATTTTTTTTTTGAGACAGGGTCTTGCTCTGTCTCCAAGGCTAACGTGCGGTGGCGTGATCTCAGCTCACTGCAACCACTACAACCTCAGTCCCCTTGGCTCAAGCAATCCTCTTGCCTCAGCCTCCTAAGAAACTGGGACTACAGGCACATGCCACCATGCCTGCTTAATTTTTGTATTTTTTGTAGATATGACATTTCACAATGTTGTCCAGGCTGGTCTTGAACTCCTGGGCTCAAGTGATCCACCCGCCTCAGCCTCTCAAAGTGCTAGGATTACAGGCATGAGCCACCGTGCCTGGCGTGAAAATTTTTAAAGTTTTTCTTCTTGGCAAATATTCAAGAAAATGGCTGAATTGTCACAAATATTGGCATCCTCTGATCCACTGCTTAGAGTGAGCATCGAGATCTTGGTGAAAATGATGGGGCTTCCAGCATTCCCCTTTTCATTTCTCTGGCAACACAGGAACAACATTTTTGTTCATTTTGAAAGTTTATATCTACCTAATAGTTTGAACTTTCATCTGTTGGTTATAGTCTAATAATATGTAAAAATTTTCTAGTAACTAATGAGTAAATTTTAATAAAACCACAAGTTCAGTAAAAGGTATTTAGGTAACTACTAAATTGTGTCACTGACATAATATTTTATTTTCTCGTTTTATTTTTATTTTTATTTATTTATTCATTTTTGTTGTTGTTTTTGAGATAGAGTTTCGCTCTTGTTGCCCAGGCTGGAGTGCAATGGCACAATCTCGGCTCACTGCAGTCTACACCACCGGGTTCAAGTGATTCTCCTGCCTCAGCCTCCTGAGTAGCTGGGATTACAAGCATGTGCCACCACGCCCAGCTAATTTTGTATTTTTTTTTTTTTTCATAGAGTCGGGGTTTCTCCATGTTGGTCAGGCTGGTCTCAAACTCCTGACCTCAGGGGGTCTGCCCGCCTTGGCCTCTCAAAGTACTGGGATTATAGGTGTGAGCCACCACACTCAGTCTATTTTTAGTTTTAAAGCAATGAACAATTGAAAAAGAACAAATGTCTACTTTAGAAATAGTATTCAAATTCAATAAAATATTTCACATATGAACCAAAATTTCCAGTTAACAAAAATACTGCACAAATAAAAACAAAGTGGTTGCGTCAAGTGGCAGAATTGAAGTAACTTAAGTCCTGTTTCTTTATCTTTAAAATTGCTGTGCTATCATTATTTACTACTCATCACAATTTTAAATGCAGAAATGTGAAGAACCACAGGCATCAGAGGTTTTACTATTAAAACAGACTTGTGACACTGAGCCCATGTGTGTCGAAGGCTAATTGGATAAATGGGAGTTCTTCAAATTCATTTCTAGTAGAATACAATGTTTATGAAAGGAAATGTAATAAAAATGTGCTAATTTGAAGCTTATTTATGTATTAAAACTCAACAGAAACTGCAGCAATTGTTTAGAGTTGAGACCAACAAAACATTTTTTTCAGGGAGGACACTTTTATCAGTGACACTCTTTAGAATTGCAGAGAATGGTAATAATGAAAAGCAGACCAACTCTTTGTTGGCTTTATTATAGTTTTTAATTTCTCTTGACAAGGTTCTCCCTTATTGCCCACCCTGGGGGGCAGACCGCTCCCTGGTTGGCCCTTGATAAGCCACTGATAAGCCGCATCCTTCAGCGTGTTTGCCTCAAGGATTTCTGCAACAAGGAAATGGCGGATAATTTTGAAATTAAAAGTTAAAATAAATATTTAAGGGTATGTAAAATCATTTTTTTAAAGGTGGGGGCTAAGAGAGGAATTTAGTGATAAAAAATCGAAAGAGAATATTATTTTCTCCATTTATAACATTTTAATTATGAGCCAAGTTTTTGTGAGGAGTCTTTAAATATGTATTATAAGCACCCTGTGGAAGGCAAATGCTCCCTTTGACTGTCTAAGCAGCATTCTCCAGTGTAAAATTGAATGGGTTGGTGTAGAATTATCTTTAAGGCCCTTTCAGATCTAGTACAGTCTGTGATATCTATTATGTTTCTTGTGAATGAAAGCATAAACTATCTCCCTCTCCCTTGCCCCCTACAGTTTTCCTCTCTTTCCCGACCTCAGGGGTTTGCTTGGAGAGGAGATTAAACCCTCACATCTTTCTGCATCCCTGTAATCTCTACACTGGAAAGATGTGGGGGCCTGGACAAAGTAGCAAAGGAAACAGAAAACAAACCTTAAATACTAATGTATTTTCCGGGTCTTTGTGAGCCTAAAGGAGTCCATGGAGAGGAGGATGGCTCTGGAATGGACCCCATTTCTTATGCAGTGGAAGATCTTAGGAACAGTCTGAGGACAAAGGGAACTGACATCGTTCTGCATAAAAATGACAATTGAGAGCTATCTCTTTTGTGAGAAGCAGCAGCTCTGAAACGATTTTGCACATGGAAAAACAAATTTTGACTCTACTATTTCTGAAAATTAGTTTCTGTCCTTGGAAAATGTATGTGTGTGTGTGTATGTTTGTGTGCCTGCATGTGTTATTGTGCTATGTGAAAGACACACACAGGAGGATACCCTGAGGGGATGTGAAAGTGTGCCTTCACCTCACATTGGCAAGGAAAACCTGAGGTGGTTCAAACTCAGGGTGGCAAAGCCTACTTGCAGCTCTCCGACTGCAGGTGTCATGATGCTGCTCTTGACATAGTAACTTACACTTTAGAAAATGTCCTGCGGGAGATTGCTGGGTTCTACTGATTGTGCGGATGCCAGGAAGAGAGATGACTCCCAGGTTAAGACGAGAATCTAGTGTAGTTTTCTTTTCTTTCTCTTCCTCTTTTTAAATCTTCCTCCTCCTAATCTTTTTTTTTTTTTTTTTTTTTTTTTTTTTTTTTTTGAGACGGAGTCTCGCTCTGTCGCCCAGGCTGGAGTGCAGTGGCCAGATCTCAGCTCACTGCAAGCTCCGCCTCCCGGGTTCACGCCATTCTCCTGCCTCAGCCTCCCGAGTAGCTGGGACCACAGGCACCGCCACCTCGCCCGGCTAATTTTTTGTGTTTTTAGTAGAGACAGGGTTTCGCCATGTTAGCCAGGATGGTCTCGATCTCCTGACCTTGTGATCCGCCCGTCTCGGCCTCCCAAAGTGCTGGGATTACAGGCTTGAGCCACCGCGCCCGGCCCCTCCTCCTAATCTTAAAAAATTATGACATACACAAAACAAAACAGAATAGATCAATAAACCTCTGTGTTCTCATCACCACTTCACAAACTTTGGGCAAACTTACATCCCCCCACCAACCCATCCCCCACCCACATCACTTTAAGGAAAATTCTAGGCATCATATGATTTCACTTTTGACTAAGAAATGACTTTTACATGACCACAACATTCTTACCTCACCTAAAAAAATTAATAGTAATTCCTCAACACCATTGTAGGAGACAAGATATGCCACTCCAAAATATGCCTTTTTGGCATAAGGATTATTTTGAGAAATAGCAGGCACAAGTGGAGCTCTAAAAAGAAAGTAGAAATTTCCATTTTGTTAAGAGAAATTTACATTTATAAAGCAAATCTCCATTTGTAAGAGTGTCTCCTTCTCTGTATCAGGAAGAGTAGGATGACAAAATTACAAAAAAAACTCTTGTCAATGGGAAAGTGACTTAAATCTTCATAATAAACCTTACTCTTGTTTATCATGCTTTTCCCAGTTACCTCCCCATAACTGGTCCCAAGAGACTTCTTTCTTTGTTTCAGCAAAGGATAATAGTTAAGCCTGAATTCAAAGACACTTAAATTGTTTTTGTAGAGACAGGAAGGTATACACATTACTAAACTGATGTGTGTTTTTCCCTTGTCAGGGGTGCATTCCAATTAAGAACTCAGAAGAGTAGAAAGTTACTTTTCCTCCTCTACACCATCAAGTATCTTGTCAATGTTTGCATTTTCAATTAGCTTATAACTGTCTTTTTTTCTTAGACAGGATCTCACTCTGTTGCCCAGATTGGAGTGCATTTACACCATCTCAGCTCCCTCCAGCCTCAAACTCATGGGCTTAAATGATCCTCCTGCCTCAGCCTCCCCAGCAGTTGGGACTACAGGCATGCATCACCATGCCCAGCTAATTTTTTTTTTTTTTTTTTTTTGTTGAGACGGAGTCTCGCTCTGTCGCCGGGGCTGGAGCGCAGTGGCCGGATCTCAGCTCACTGCAAGCTCCGCCTCCCAGGTTTACGCCATTCTCCTGCCTCAGCCTCCTGTGTAGCTGGGACTACAGGCGCCCGCCACCTCGCCCGGCTAGTTTTTTGTATTTTTTTTAGTAGAGATGGGGTTTCACCGTGTTCGCCAGGATGGTCTCGATCTCCTGACCTGGTGATCCGCCCGTCTCGGCCTCCCAAAGTCCTGGGATTACAGGCTTGAACCATCGCGCCCGGCCCCCAGCTAATTTTTAAATTTTTTTTTGCAGAGACAGGGGTCTTCCTACTTTGATGAGGCTAGTTTTGTTTATTTATTTATTTATTTATTTTGAGGCGGAGTCTCGTTCTGTCGCCCAGGCTGGAGTGCAGTGGCCAGATCTCAGCTCACTGCAAGCTCCACCTCCTGGGTTTACGCCATTCTCCTGCCTCAGCCTCCCGAGTAGCTGGGACTACAGGCGCCCGCCACCTCGCCCGGCTAGTTTTTTGTATTTTTAGTAGAGACGGGGTTTCACCGTGTTAGCCAGGATGGTCTCGATCTCCTGACCTCGTGATCCGCCCGTCTCGGCCTCCCAAAGTGCTGGGATTACAGGCTTGAGCCACCGCGCCCGGCCTGATGAGGCTAGTTTTGAACTCCTAGCCTCGAACTATCCTTCTGTCTTGGCCTCCCAAAATGCTGGGATTACCGCGGGGGGCTACTGTGCCTGGCCTCTTTTTATTTATTTATTCATTTTTTTAAAACACATTTTGTTGTTGTTTGAATCAGGATCCAAATAAGGGTCATACAATGTGAATGATTGATCTTTCTTATGTCTCTTTTAATTTATAGGTTCCCTTTTCATTTCTTCTCCCCCATTGTGGTGAGTTTTCTTAAAGGGGGCTTGCACTGAGGAAGTATACATAAAAACAGCACTATCTAATAATTATAAATGTAGTAATAACTACTTGATACAACATAAACTTTTTATCAGTGCTAATATGAAGTAATTTACATGTATTAACTCTTTCATCCTCACAACAACTCTGTGAGTTAGATTCTAGTCTTTCCCAATTTTGAAGTTGAGGAACTGGGGGTGTTACTGATGACAAATCCTTATGGGTCTACAGCAACCTCAGTTCTTGCCTCCTCCGAAGAAAGAATTCAACTGAGGGGCATAGGCCAGAAGAAGAGACCAAGGCAAGTTTTAGAGTGGGAGTGGAGGAAGTTCATTAAAAAGCTTTAGGCCAGGCGCGGTGGCTCAACTATAATCCCAGCACTTTAGGAGGCCAAGGCGGGTGGATCACCTGAGGTTGGGAGTTTGAGACCAGCCTGACCAATATGGAGAAAGCCCGTCTCTACTAAAAATACAAAAATTAGCTGGGTGTGATGGCTTGAACCCAGGAGGCAGAGGTTACAGTGAGCCGAGATCACACCGTTGCACTCTAGCCTGAGCAACAAGAGCAAAACTTCATCTAAAAAAAAAGAAAAAGACACTTTAGAGCAAGAGTGAAAAGAAAGTAAAGTACACTTGGAAGAGGGCCAAACAGGTGACTTGAGAAATCAAGCTCATGGTTTGACCTTTTGACTTGGGGTTTTATAGGTTGACATACTTCGAGATCTTGTGTTTCTCTCCCCTGATTCTTCCCTTGGGGTGGGCTGTCCGCATGTGCAGTGGCCTGCTAGTACTTAGGAGGGGAGCATGCACAGTGTGTTTACTGGAGTTGTATGCATGCTCACTTGAGGCATTCTTCCCTTACCGGTCAAATGTCCCTTGGAGGTCATATACCAGTTAAACTCTACCATTTTGCCTCTTAGTGTACCTGTGTGAGCCCACTCACCCAATTCCTGAGATCTTATTGTTGCAGTTTTGTTGTCCAAGATATACCCGAAGTTCTTTGTCCCACAACCAAGAAAGTTAAGGAACACAGACACCAAGGGTGAGGTTGGAGCGAGAGTTTAATGAGTGAAAGAAGACAACTCTCCACCACGGAGAGGGAGCCCAAAAGAGGAATTCCATTTCACAGTTGAACACAGAGGCTTTTATAAGAAACTAAAGAGGGCTGGGCATCTCATTTGCATAAGGCATGAATTTCTGGTAGCTCCACCCCATCCTCCTAGTGGACATGTGGGCCCTTAGCTTGAATTACTCCATATTGCTTTGTTCTCCTTACTGTGCATGTGTCAGAGGATGGAATTTTCCATTGCAAGCATGTCTGGTCAAGTCTGCTGTGTAGCCTTTCTTATCTATGTGGCTGTGGACATGTCTTAGGCAAGCTCCCCTGTGCAAGTTCCCTTATCTGTGCCCGCAGCTTGACTTTACAGGCTGTTCTTTTGTTTGAAAGAATTTTGCCGAGGACTCACCCTAACTGACTGCCTGACCAGTTTCTTCCTTCGTCCTCTCTCATTTTCGGGAAGCTACTGGTCACCAGTTTCAGGTTTTTCCTAACTATTGGGAGACTGCCTTTCCCTGGCACCAGCTATGACCAGTTGCTCACTGCAAGCTCCATCTCCTGGGTTCTAGCAATTCTGCCTCAGCCTCCCGAGTAGCTGGGATTACAGGTGTCCACCACCACGCCTCGCTGATTTTTGTATTTTTAGGAGAGATGAGGTTTCACCATGTTGGCCCGGCTGGTCTTGAACTCCTGACCTCAAGTGATCCGTCTACCTCGGCCTCCCAAAGTGCTGGGATTACCGGCCATCGTGCCCGGCCGCAATTATTATTGTTTTAGACAGTTAACAACTGCCTTACCATCACCTAATGGCTGCCTGACATTCATGGTTGGGGAGTGTGGGGCCCTCTCATACCCTGTTCATGCCTGCCTAGCTACCTACTGTAACAGGGTCACAGAGTTCAGTAACTTGCCATATGACACATAGTTTCTAAGTGGTGTGTCATGATTTGAATCTAGCTCTCAGTCACACATTGCTTCTTAACAGTTAACGTTTATCTAGCACTTACTAGTGCCAGGCACTATTCTGTGTTTTATTTAACTCATTTAAATTTCACAACATCCTTGTGAAGTCAGTAGGATCATGGTCCCCATTTTATAGATGGAAGAGTCCATACACAGAATTGAAGCCTCCTCTCCACCCCCCGAGATTACAGTACAACTAACAAATAGTGGAGCTGAGATTTAAAATCCATATGGTTTCCTGCCACAACCTGGGCTCTTAACGTACTTTGCTTTCTTTGAGAGTGGCATGTTCTCAAAGAGCTGGAAAACTAGGTTAGGATCTGGAGAATGTCTAAAGAGACTTAATATGAAGTTTAATTTTGGAGCTTTTCCTAGGATTATGGGGATAGTCATCTTTAGCAAACAGCTTACAAACTTTCCCTCCTACATTGCAGTTTTTTTCAGTTGAGTCTGACCAACATGGTCTGGAGCCTGGACTCCTTAGTGAGTCCCTACTGAGACTCAAGAGAAGTTAGTAACACCATGTGGACAGATCTATATAGATTTTGGGTCAGTTAGGATGTACTGGGCAGCTGTGGTGGCTCATGCCTGAAATCCCAGCACTTTGGGAGGCCAAGGCAGGAGGATCCCTTGAGCCCAAGAGTTGGAGACCAGCCTGTGCCACATAGGGAAACCCTGTCTCTTAAAAAAAAAAAAAAAAAAGGCTGGGCACGGTGGCTCATGCCTGCAATCCCAGCACTTTGGGAGGCTGAGGTGGGTGGACACCTGAGGTAGGGTGTTCGAGACCAGTCTGACCAACATGGAGAAACCCCATCTCTACTAAAAATACAAAAAATTAGCCAGGCGTGGTGGTGCATGCCTATAATACCAGCTACCTGGGAAGGCTGAGGCAGGAGAATCGCTTGAACCTGGGAGGCGAAGGTTGTGGTGAGCCGAGAACGCACCATTGCACTCCAGCCTGGGCAACAAGAGTGAAACTCCATCTCAAAAAAAAAAAAAAAAAAGAATGTAATAAGAAGGGTCTGTGGAAACACAGCTCCAAGACTTGGGAGACTCACCTTTGTCCCAAAACTACAGAAGGAAGCCCTTACAGGGAAATGGGGCAGGGGCTGACATTTATATTACACTTTTTGTGCCCTCTTAGTTCACCTTTGGATCTCATTACTTGCTTCTGTAGTGTACAAGAGGAAAAATAATTTTTTTTGCTACCCTCTAAGGTTATTAACTGGGACTCTCTGTAACAAAAGATAGATTAACAAAAGAAAAACCAACAAAAGTTTAATAACATGTATGCCTCCTGTATATATGGGAGATACTGAGGAAACTCTCAAAGATCAAATCTCCAAGAATAAATCTCTAGAGTAGATCTCAAAGGAGTAGTTGAAACTTTAGGCTTAAATATTATCATTTATTGAAACAAAGAAAGGGTGTAGGGAAAAGGCCAGTTATAGTTAGGGTGAGATGGTCAGGAAAAGTATGATAAACAAGGGTAAGGTGTGTTAAGGAGATTTAGGTGAGTGCCTTCTCCATCTAGGAGAGCCTCTAATGATTTAGTCATCCTTCTTCTCTTCCTGATATAGATTGGGAGACACCCTTACGAATGGAGATTTCCTTTGTAAATATAAATTTGTCTTACAAAAGGGTAACTTCTACTCTTGTTTTCAGAGCTAGCTTCTCCTGTGTCTGTGGTTTCTCAAAATAACCAGCTCAAAATAATCCTTATGCCAAAGAGGCATATTTAGGGGTGGCATATTCTGGTCTCCTACAGTTATGTGTTGAATTGGCATGCTCTGAACCCCTTCAGCAGACATTTCACCATTCAGAGCCAAACTTTGGAAACCATGCCGTCATTCTCAACCTTATTCTCTTCTTAAGTCCATGCTAAACATGAGTTCAAGACATTTAGAAATGACTTAACTCTCTTCAGCACTGGAAAACCAGTTAGTGCTCAGCTGCAAGGCTCTCTACAAGAGATAACACTGCTTCAAACAAGACCAACTCAAAACATCTTTTTCTTGGTGTGAAAGGGAGGAACTGTCAAGTCTATAATTTTATTGCTATCCCATCATTGCATTTTCCATTCTTTCATTGTTTTTCTTCATTTGTCTCTTGCAGTTTGAGCACTTGTAAGGATTTTTATGGGCAAGCAATGACTGGATTCATGTCCTTAGAAATTCTGCATAGTCAGGCGTAGTCTAGGCAAACCTCAGTCATGGTTTTACATTATAGCAGAGTAGCTGAGAGGGAGATCTGCCTACTTTGGAGGCTTGTTTGAGTCCTGGAACCTGGTCTCCTTTTACAGATATTAGAAAAATCTGGAGCCTCCCAGGCAAAAAATAAAAATAAAAATCATTAATGTTTTTTGGAAGGAATTAATATATATTTACTTGAGCTTGGAATTGTTAAAAGATAATTATTTCAAGGGCCCAGCAAGGTGGATCACTTTGGGAGGCTGAGGCAGGTGAACTGTTTGAGCCCAGGAGTTTGAGAACATCCAGGGCAACATGACGAAACCCCATCTCTACTAAAAATACAAAACATTAGCTGGGCATGGTGGTGCATGCCTGTAGTTCCAGCTACTAGGGATGCAGGAGATTGCTTGAGCCTGGGAGGTCAAGGCTGAAGTGAGCCATGAGAGTGTCACTGCACTCCAGCCTGGGCAAAAGAGAAAGACTCTGGCTCAAAAAATAAAATAATTCTTTTTATTAAAATCATGACTCTCCTACAAACATAAAATGAACAAGTGCCAAAGATTTTATATAACTCCTTTATTAACGAGAAAACCAGTAAGATGTCACAAGTTTAAAGAAAAAATTTGAAGAGCAGACACACATATATATATAGGCAATCACAAAGGATGAAATAAAATTTTTGATAGCTGCAAAACTTGTTAATAGGCCAATAAAATGTAATGGCTGGAATCATCTTTTCTACAAGGGAAAAATCAAATGGATCTCTATTGGACAAAATTCATTTGCATCTCTATGGATAAGGATCATTTGCATCACTATCCATTTTCTACAACTTACAGAGTTGTAAAGTAGCCTAGTCAAAGGCAGTGAAAGGCACAGACCTTTATAAAATCAGAAAAGCCCCAAGGGTCTTCTAGACGAGGCCTGTCTTTTCACTGAAAGGATATTCAGTAATCTTTTGACCATTCCAAAGTCTTTCACAATCTTTCTGAGAGATTTATACTTGTTTTTCAAGTATAGCAGCCAGGCAGGACAATTTTGTCAACAGATTCCTTAAAACAGTAATGATGTTTACAGAAGATCTCCATTAAGCAGTTACCACTTTCCTACCCTATCTCCTTTTTTTTTCCCTAATATGTCTGTTTGTTTCAAATTATCATCATGGAAGATTTGGTACTGGAGTAATGCAGAAAATATTAATATTACATCCAACAAAGCTTGACTTAAGAAGAGCTAATAAATTGTTGCCGTATCCCTGTTAACAGGTGGTTTATTCCTAATACTTTCAAACTTGACCAACTACTCTGCCCCACTTGTTGCCTGCAAAGTAGTCTCAAAACCAGGCAAACCAGGGGTTTCTCAGCATACTTTATTTTCATTGAATAATGTTGACATTTGCCATACCCAACTTTAAGATAAAGATATTAGCCAATAGATAGTTTATAGGTTGGAAAACTCACTTTCTTTCTCCCTATTTTAATGACAAAGAACATAATTGGGATGTAAAACTTAACCCCTGAAGTTTTACATGTTAACCCTAATATCTCTTCCCAGACTCCAGGCTCCAGTCACAACTTGTTTTTTCCATGTCTGGCTCCTGACATGCTTGGGGCAGTGTTCTAGCTTGCTGGCTCAAAAGTTCAACTGCGCCAGCCAATACCTGTTCCTTCTCATTCATCTGGATCTTCTTTTTCATATCAGGAGCCAGAAAATTTCAGGATCACAGTGTTAGAGCCTCTAGGAATTTCCCTTGGCTTAGGGGCAAGGGATCATGACCACCAGCAGTCAAATATTAAAATCCATGCCCAGTAGGAAAGATTATCCAAACAAAACTGAGCATGAGATATTGAAATTTCAAATAGCAGCATAGGAACAGACTACTGCAAATAATTCTCAAATTAAATTATGACAAGACACTATTTCCCACACAAAAGTGGAAAATACTAAAATAAAATAAAAATACCCAATGCCAATTAGGGTGTGATTATGTATATTGGTAAAGCTGTTTGGCAAATGTCATGGCTCCATAATCAAGAGCCTTAGAATTTTATACCCCCTTGATCCAACAAGCCCTCTTCTGGGGAATAATTCAGAATACAGTAAGCCAGTGATGAGCTATCTGAAAAGAAAACCAAGAAAAAAAATGCAATTTATAACAGCATCACAAAGAATAAAATACTTAGGAAAAACTTAATCAAGGAGGGGAAAGATCTGTACACTGAACACCGTAAAACACTGATAAAATAAAGAAGAAACAAATGAATGTAAAGATATCCCATGTTTGTGCATTATAAGAGCTAACATTGTTTTGTTGTTGTTGTTTTGAGACGGTGTTTCGCTCTTGTTGCCCAGGCTGGACCAACAAGGAGAAACCCCATCCTCTACTAAAAATACAAAATTAGCCAGGCATGGTGGTGGGCACCTGTAGTCCCAGCTACTCAGGAGGCAGAGGCAGAAGAATCGCTTGAATCTCGGAGACGGAGGTTGCCGTGAGCGGAGATCGTGCCATTGCACTCCAGCCTAGGCAACAAGAGGGAAACTCCGTCTCAAAAACAAAAACAAACAAACAAAAAACCCATCAGATCTCGTGAGAACTCACTATCATGAGAACAGAATGGGGGAAACTGCCCCCATGATCCAATCACCTCCTTACCTCAACATGTGGGGATTGCAATTCAAGATGAGATTTGGGTGGGGACACAAAGTCAAACCATATCAACTATAGTAATCATTTTACTATGTATATGTGTACCAAAACACTATTTTGTATACATTAAATGTATACAATAAAATAAGCCAAAATATAGAGAAAAGTTTATGCATAAAAAGGTTTATTCCATCATTACTTATAAAAATTAAAAACAACCTGAATTCAAGAAAAAGATTGATAAGGAAATAGTAGTTTGAGCATATTTTGAAATAAGATGTGTATTTCATGGTATAAAAAGCTTAGAAAACACAGGAAATTCTGTGAAGAGATTTTTAAAAGTTTTTTTTTTTTTTTTTTTTTGAGACAGTCTTGCTCTGTTGCCCAGGCTGGAGTGCAGTGGCAGGATCTTGGCTCACTGCAAACTCCGCCTCCCAGGTTCACACCATTCTCCTGCCTCAGCCTCCAGAGTAGCTGGGACTATAGGCGCCCGCCACCATGCCCGGCTAATTTTTTGTATTTTTAGTAGACACGGGGGTTTCACTGTGTTAGCCAGGATGGTCTCGATCTCCTGACCTCGTGATCCACCCGCCTCAGCCTCCCAAAGTGCTGGGATTACAGAAATGAGGCACTGTGCCCGGCCTAAAATAGTTTTTATCATAGAAAAATTTTGAACAGGCCAGGCGCGGTGGCTCACACATGTAATCCTAGCACTGTGGGAGGCCGAGGTGGGTGGATCACTTCAGGTCAGGAGTTTGAGACCAGCTTGGCCAACATGGTGAAACCCCATCTCTACTAAAAGTACAAAAAATAGTTGGGGGTGGTGGCGCTTGCCTGTAATCCCAGCTACTCTGGAGACTGAGCAGGAGAATCGCTTAAACCCGGGAGGCAGAGATTGAAAGATCATGCCACAGCACTCGAGCCTGAGCAACAGAGTGGGACTCTGTCTAAAAAAAAAAAAAAAAGAAAAAAAAAGAAAAATTTTGAACGATACAGAAGTAGAGAAATTACCATGATGAACCCTCATATACCTGTCAGCCTGCTTAACATTTGTCAACACAGAGTAAATTCATTTAATCTACTCCATTCACTCTTCCACCCAGATTATTTTGAAGTCAATCCCAGACATTGTATCATTTTCTGTAAAAATGTTTCAGCACATATCACTAAGAGATAATAATTACTTTTTTTTAAAAAAAAGGCAATATCATTTGCCACCAAAAAAATTGATAACATACCCATCAGAAAATAAGGCATCAAATACATATATATGTATATTATATATACATATACATACACACACACACATATATATATTTCAAACAAATAATCACAATTACATTTCTCTCATCAGTTTCTTTGGTCCTATATAATTGATTCTTGTTCTGCTGAGTCTTGGGTCAGCAATCTGATTTCACAAAGTTATCAGCTTACAAACCAAAACAATGAATCCTGGAAATCCTGACTTAGTTCCCTGGTACAGTCTCAAAGTTGTCTAAGGGATGTCAGCTCAGAAGCTTGTATTCAGGAGTCCATTCTTTGAAGTATCAATAGTTAAGAGTACCCAGTACAGTCCTTTCTGTGAGGCTCTAAGACTTTTTTGTTGAAGATCTGATCTCTGGCTTGTAACGTATAGCACAGCCTTCAGGCAAGCATGAGAGAGAAGCAGAAAGAACCTGGAAGACTGCATGGCTGTGGTTCCTTTATTACAGTAACCAGCAATATCAGAATGGAAGGGAACAAAGTTGTCTGACGCATGAGTGTCTTGTAAGGGTTTGATCAATGTTTCCCTTGTGGGTAAGGACATATTATGGATAAAGACATTGCAAAATCATTAGGACCTTTCTGTAAAGTGTAGGCTCTCTGAACTTTTTATGTCAATTGCATTGTACCTATAAAACTTAACTGAGGGAAGGCGGGGCATCCCTTCTGATTATACAACTTTTCCCAAGCTACTCTTATAATGTGTTGAGCTCTTTAAAAAATATCAAGCCACTCAATAAACCTAATTATTTCTATCACTTGCTTTTTCCTAAGTAGAAGGAGCAGCACATCTTCGTGATTTCTCAGAGGTTCTCTGGGAGTCGCCACGGTAGTCAAGTGTAAAAATATGCTGAGAATTCCATTTTTTTCTGAATTTAAGGTGCAATCTTAAGAAGCCAAAAGCCACAGACTTAACAAGAGATTTGGTCCACAATTAAGATAGTGTCACGAGTGCCTGAGAAAAAAAGAGTGTAGTTATCTATTCATTAAAGCATCAATATAATATTTTTAAATAAGCATAGAAGTAGATAAAACAATTTTAAGGAATCTCAGCTCTTTCAGATGTGAGAAGACTTTGTTCTTTACAACAAAGTAATGGACATGATAAAATCAACACAAAGCACAGAAAATTATTCTGGTGCAGTATAAATCTCTTCTACCTGGATGCATTATATAAAAGGTAATAATAACTGTTTATTGCTCCCTTGAGAAGCACTGTAAGACCAGTTTATCATTTTAATAGAGAGAAAGCCAAATTCTATTTTTGCATCAATTCAATATTTGGCAATAACGGATTCCAAGTTCCTTTTTAAAAAAATTATCTTTTGAATAAGTCCATCAAAGCTAAGGAAATGTTGCCAAATGTTAACATATTTTATTGCTTCTTTTCAGATGAGCAAGACAAATATGGTTTACTTTTTGCAAACCTTCTACAATTTTCTACATCTATCATTTATGTTTTGTCTTTCCCTATCTTATTTCATGTTCTAGAACAGACACTTTGCCTTTAGACCAAAACTACTCACTTTTTCCTTGAGAAATGAGAAAAATTACTTCACTTTAGAAACATTGTTGTACTTCTTTACACTATTGCTTGCCCTACTGCCACTAATGCTCCTGGTATAGTCTTAATTATCCATGTTAACTATAACTGTAAATCAATAACTAGCCTGTTTCACAGAGAAAAGTGGGAAATGAGTAATTGGTAATTGAGTTTTAAATACAGTAAAAGCAAAACTGAACACATTCATTAATATGATCCAAAGGTATGCTACCTGTAGTATAGTAAAATAAGAAACAAAGATGTACATATCTTTTTAAACTATGCTTAGTAATTAATGTTTTTGTATTCTATTATAGAAATTATCTAGGCATGCAAAAATTATCCATTAATTAACTTGATTTAATATTATTCCAAGATTTTGAAGTTAACTTGAGGATATCAGAAATTATGTTTGAGCTAACATACTATAGAATATGATTGATTCCTAAAAAATTGCCAATATTGTAATTCAATTTGGTTACACACATAATTTTACATTTTTCATAATCCATGGTGTTATTTTATCAATAAACTAGTATATAAAGTTCAGAAAGCAAACCTAGGTCTTCTAAAAAATGAAATGTACAAATATATTTAATGCAACAAAATCGAATAAAAATACATTAATTTTTTTCTAAATCAAAATTATAAACTAGTCTGATTTAGCTAAAGATTTATTATACGCTACCTTACGTATCATCCATGTGTTATACATATATATACACATGTATTATATACATATATTATGGATACATAACATGTCTCCATATATACATGTGGTTTATATTATATATAATATTACACATATAATTACATACTTAGATTATTATATAAAATGTTTCTAAGTTGGCACTTTCTGAAAGAATTTTTATTAAAAAGCTATTTACGGTATTAAAATTTTAGTTTATTTTTTAGGAATTCTGGAAATATTGTATTTATGTAAGTACTTATTACTCCCTATAAGTCAATTAGAGCAGAGTTCTTTTAATTTAATAGACCTTGTAATCTAATTTATTAACACCCTCCAGAGGTAAGAAAGCATTTCACACATACAATGAGAGATAAAAGCTTTTCTCAATTACAGAGTTGGCTGGCTTCAGCTCTATAACCTCAGCTACAGGTCAGGAGTAAACAAAGAAACAAAACTCACCATTCCAGTTTTCAAAGGACTGTTTTTCTTTCTAGTAGGCACAAAATATTTTCTTAATTGAGTTCACAAGTAGATAAATAGACAAAAAAGACTGACAACCCAGATTAGCTATCATCTCTTCCCTGATAGAAAATAGGTCCCATTGTCCATCTCACAGTGGTCACCAAATGATCTAATCATAAAACCAAATTATCCTTAATAATCAGCTATGTGCATATCAGAATTATATATACACAAGGCCATTTTTTTTTTTTTTTTTTTTAGATGGACTCTCACTCTGTTGCCCAGGTTGGAGTGCTGTGGTGCGATCTCGGCTCACTGTAAGCTCTGCCTGCCGGGTTCATGCCATACTCCTGCCTCAGCCTCCCAAGTAGCTGGGACTACAGGCACCCACCACCACACCTGGCTAATTTGGGTTTGTTTGTTTGTTTTTTTGACACAAGGCCATTTCTTAACCATGGAATCAAGACTGGCCTAGGAGTCCTGGGTCTAGCTCTACAGGGGGACATGGTCATGGCCACAAATTGCACAAGGGTGCTCTTTAGATTATGCAGTTGAGACTGATCTAGTGATTTGAGACATGATGTGGACTCACTGCGCCTGCTCCCAGTTGTGAAAAGAGACATATGGGAGCAGATAGACCAGCTCTCAAAAGTAAGTCTTAATGCAAACTTGTCCAACCTGCAGCCCACGGGCCACATTGAGCTCAGGATGGCTTTGAATGTGGCGCAACACAAATTCATAAACTTTCTTAAAACATGAGATTTTTTTGTGATTTTTTTGTTTGTTTTTTAGCTCATCAGCTATCATTGTATTGGTGTGTTTTATGTGTGGCCCAAGACAATTCTTCTTCTTCCAATGTGACCCATGGAACTCAAAAGATTGAACACCCCTGTATGTATAGCATTTGCTTATTTTTGTGGTGTGAATTCCCCCATTATGGCTATTTTCAAGCTACTGCAGAAATGGGAAGAGATACATGTATTTGGTCTTCACCAGCCACTGTGATCTGACTCAGGACACAACTGTGCTTGACCATAAAAAGTGAGTCAAAACACAGACAGACTAGCAGACTTGGTCAAGAAACAGAAATAGAAATAAAACCACAAAACATGAAAAAGGAAGGAAAACCTGAAAAAATGCAGAGTTAGCCATTTGGGATTCACTCTAGAAAACAAGTAAAGATGTGCCTGGGTTTAATTAGACCTCGAGGTCCACTTTTCAGGGTGTGCAGTTTAGTGGCACCAGCATGGTAAGTCCACTTGAGTATCTCAATGGGTCCTCCTAAATGGTACCAGTACTCAGTACTTCACATGACAGCTTGTTATATTTGTGAACAATTTTCCTAGTTAGAAAGCTTTTCTTCACACTCAGTCAAAAATCTATTTTCCTATAACTTCTAACCAGAGGGGCTTAGTCATGCTCTTAGGAAATGCACAGAATAAGTCTAATCCTTCTTTTATTCAATAAACTTTCAATATTGAGTACAATTATCTTAGGATTTTAAAGCTAGTCCAACTCATTCATTTTACAGATTAAAAAACTGAGACCCAGAGAAGTTAATGACTTTCCTCAGTTCATACAGCCTTGTGATTTGTCACATTTAATGAAATCAGAGATAACACTTTAAAACTGCCATAACACATACTTTCTGTTGAATCATTGTTCCTTAATTCCATTAATACTTCATATAACATTTTTTTTTCTTTTCTCGGAGTCTCGCTCTGTTGCCCAGGCTGGAGTGCAGTGGTGCGTCTGTTGCCCGGGGGGAGTGCAGCAGTGCGATCTCAGCTCACTGCAACCTCCACCTCCCTGGTTCAAGCAATTCTCCTGCCTCAGCCTCCCAAGTAGCTGGGACTACAGGTGCATGCCACCACACCTGGCTAATTTTTTGTACTTTAGTGGAGAAGGGGTTTCACCATGTTGCCCAGGCTGGTCCCGAACTCCTGAGCTCAGGCAATCCACCCACCTTGGCCTCCCAAAGTGCTGGAATTACAGGCGTGAGCCACTGTGCCCAGCCCCATCTGACATGTTTTTAAGACCTCCCATTTAGTTGCCCTCTTCTTATAGGTCTCTGTTTGGATAACATAATGTTAAAGTGAAATGCTCGGAACCTAATCAAATGCCACAGGTGTCAACTGATTAGTGAAAGGTACAATGTATGTTCCAAATTCTGAATTAACATGTGTTCTGAATGAATGTTCTGAATTCTGAATTTTATTAGCCATTTGGATGACCATCTCACTTTTTAAACTCATGTCTTTGTCAAATACAATTTTCAAAAG
The DNA here is from genome assembly GCF_049350105.2 of Macaca mulatta. NCBI lineage: Eukaryota > Metazoa > Chordata > Mammalia > Primates > Cercopithecidae > Macaca > Macaca mulatta. Next base: position 137,454,411 of record NC_133410.1, read on the forward strand.
TTAAAAACATGACTTTTGATGAACACAAGTCAAAACTTTATTCAACTCATTAATTAATAAAAAATAATTAGACAATAAAGCTGGTTTTTAAAAATGTTTGAGGAGCTGGGACTCATATAGTCCATGAAAAAAGGCACATTGCGATAAGATTTTTTTTTTTTTTTTTTTTTTTTTTGAGACGGAGTCTCGCTCTGTCACCCAGGCTGGAGTGCAGTGGTCGAATCTCGGCTCACTGCAAGCTCCGCCTCCCGGGTTTATGCCATTCTCCTGCCTCAGCCTCCCGAGTAGCTGGGACAACAGGCGCCCGCCACCTCGCCCGGCTAGTTTTTTTGTATTTTTTAGTAGAGACGGGGTTTCACCGTGTTAGCCAAGATGGTCTCGATCTCCTGACCTCGTGATCCGCCCGTCTTGGCCTCCCAAAGTGCTGGGATTACAGGCTTGAGCCACCGCGCCCGGCCGCTATAAGATTTTTTAAGTTAGAGAAAAATCTGAATGGTCTATAGGGCAATAAAGTATAACTTTTGAGGTTATCTCTTCCACCAGAGAGAAATGCTTTGCATTTCTCTATCAGGTGAAAACCTGCAAGTTAACATGTGCCTTGACAATGACCGGGCTCTAATCAATAGTTAATAACAAAGTAAAACAAAACACACTCTTCTTTCTTTTTTTTGAGACTGAGTCTTGCTCTGTTGCCCAGGCTGGAGTGCAGTGGCACGATCTGGCTCACTGCAAGCTCCGCCTGCTGGGTTCACGCCATTCTCCTGCCTCAGCCTCCCGAGTAGCTGGGACTACAGGCGCCTGTCACCACACCTACCTAATTTTTTTGTATTTTTAGTAGAGACGGGGTTTCACCGTGTTGGCCAGGATGGTCTCGATCTCCTGACCTTGTGATCCGCCTGCCTCAGCCTCCCAAAGTGTTGGGATTACAGGCATGAGCCACCGCGCCCGGCCCAAAGCACACTCTTCTAAAAAATTTTTTAAAAAAAATCTCTCAGCAGGCCTATTATACAATGCTTTCGATGAAATTGAAAACATACAGCTCTCTCTTTTGCTTTATCTTCAAATATCATAGAACATTTCTTAACATCTTATTTTGTATTTTTTATAATCATGATTAACATATATTTAAAATATTTCAAATCAAATCTGTAAGTGAAGAATGTAAATTTGGATGGCATACAAATCTAGGCAACATCAAATGTCATCCTAAACAGTATTTACAGAATCAATATATTTTTTATTACCTTTGAAATTTGTAATTTTTTTTTTTTTTGAGATAGAGTCTCGCTCTGTTGCCTAGGCTGGAGTGCAGTGGCAGGATCTCAGCTCACTGTAACTTCTGCCTCCTGGGTTCAAGTGATTCTCGTGCCTCAGCCTCCTGAGTAGCTGGGATTACAGGCATGTGCCACCACGTCCTGCTAATTTTTATATTTCTAGTAGAGACAGGGTTTCACCATGTTGGCCAGGCTGGTCTCGAACGCCTGGCCTCAAGTGATCCACCCGCCTAGGCCTCCCAAAGTGCTGGGATTGTAGGCATGAGCCACCGCACCCAGCCTTGTACTTTTTTCTTTTTTTTTAATCTTTTGTTCTAGGTTCAGGGATTCATTTGCAGGTTTGTTATATAGGTAAACTCATGTCATGGGGGTTTAACAGATCATTTGGTCACCCAGGTACTAAGCCTAGTACTCAATAGGTATTTTTTTTCTGATCCTCTCCCTTATCCCACCCTCCACTCTCAATTAGGCCCCAGTGTCTGTTGTTCCCCTCTTTGTGTCCATGTGTTCTAATCATTTAGCTCCCACTTATAAGTGACAACATGCGGTATTTGGTTTTCTCTTCCTCCATTAGTTTGCTAAGGATGATGACCTCCAGCTCCATCCACGTTCTTGCAAAGGACATGGTCTCCTTCTTTTATGAGACTGCATAGTGTTCCATGGTCTATATGTACCACACTTCCTTTATCCAGTCAGCCATCGATGGACATTTAAGTTGATTCCATGTCTTTGCTATTGTGAATAGTGCTGGAATATACATACGTGTATATGTGTTTATTCTAGAATGATTTATATTCCTTTGGGTATATACCCAGTAATGGGATTGATGAGTCAAATGATTGTTCTATTTTTAGCTCTTTATGGAATTGCCAAACTGTTTTCCACAATGGTTTTAAGGGAGGAGACCACCCCTCATATTGTCTTATGCCCAATTTCTGCCTCCAAGGAAAGAAGTAAAAACTGAAAGGCAGAAATGAAATCCACAGGCAGACAGCCCGGCGCCGTGCCCTGCACCTGGTAGTTTAAGAGCGACCCCTGACCTAACCGGTTATGTTATCTGTAGATTCCAGACACTGTACGGAAAAATATTGTGAAAATCCCTGTCCTGTTCCGTTCTGATTACTGGTGCATGCAGCCCCTAGTCACGTACCCCCTGCTTGCTCAATCAATCACGACCCTCTCACACAGACCCCCTTAGAGTTGTAAGCCCTATAAAAGGAACAGTAATTGCTCACTCAGGGAGCTCGGTTTTTGGAGATGTGAGTCTTGCCGAAGTTCCCGGCCGAATAAAGCCCTTCCTTCTTTAACTTGGTGTCTTAGGGGTTTTGTCTGCGGTTTGTCCTGCTACAGTTGAACTAATTTACACTCCCACCAACAGTGTATAAATGCTCCTTTTACTCTAACCTCACCAGCATCTGTTATTTTTTGACTTTTAATAATAGCCATTGTGACTGGTGTGAGACGGTATCTCATTGTGGTTTTGATTTGTATTTCTCTAATGATCATACTCTGATGATCTCTAATGATTTATCTATTGAGCTTTTGTCATATGCTTGTTGGCTACATGTATGTCTTCTTTTGAAAAGTGTCTGTTCATGTCCTTTGCCCAGTTTTTTCTTTTTTTTTTTTTTTTTTTTTGAGACAGAGTCTCTGTTTGCCATCCAGTCTGGAGTGCAGTGGCACCATCTAGGCTCACTGCAACCTCCGCCTCCTGGGTTCAAGCAATTTTCCTGCCTCAACCTCCTGAGTAGCTAGGATGACTGGTGTGCACCACCATACCAGCTAATTTTTGTATTTATAGTAGAGAGGGGGTTTCATCATGTTGGTCAGGCTGGTCTCGAACTCCTGACCTCATGATCCACCCACCTTGGACTCCCAAAGTGCTGGGATTACAGGTGTGAGCCACCAGGCTTGGCCCGCATTTTTTTTTTTTTTTTTTTTTTTTTGAGACAGAGTCTCACTCTGTTGCCCAGGCTAGAATGCAGTGATGCAATCTCAGCTCACTGCAATCTCTGCCTCCTGGGTTCAAGCAATTCTTGAGCCTCAACCTCCCCAGTAGCTGGGATTACAGACATGCATTACCATGCCTGGCTAATTTTTGTATTTTTAGTAGACAGGGTTTCACATGTTGACCAGGCTAGTCTTAAACTCCTGACCTCAAGTGATCTGCCCACCTCAGCCTCCCAAAGTGCTGGGATTGCAGGGTGAGCCACCACAGCCGGCCCTTTGCCTACTTTTTAATGGGGCTGTTTTAACATCTTGTTTATTATAAAACCATTGTTTGGCTAGTCTTCTGTAAACTGTTAACATCTCAGAAAACTGAACTTTACATTTATTTATATGAAGCTATTTCTATATATTATTCCAGTTTGTCTTCCTTCACAGTACAGAATTCTTTTCTGTAATATCCATAAGTAGGCCAGTGCCTTCTTGGCCTCAGCGTCTGCTCTGGCTGCGCTGGAGGAGCCCTTCAGCCTGCCGCTGCACTGTGAGGGCCCCTCTATGGGGCTGGCCGAGGCCGGAGCCGGCTCCCTCTGCTTGTGGTCAGTTGTGGAGGGAGAGGCGCGGGCGGGAGCCAGGGCTGCAGGCAGTGCTCACAGGCCAGCTCGGGTTCAGGGTGGGTGCCGGCTGGGCGGACCCCACACTGGGCACAGCTGACCTGCACCTGCTGGGCTTGATAGGCGGACAAGCTCCCTCTGGGCTACCAGAGTGCCTGGGCTAGGTGCTGCAAAGTCCCCGGGCTAGTGCCATTAAGAGGTCAAGCTGCCTGGGCTTCTGAGTTCTGTGGGGACCTGGAGAACTTTTCTGTTTAAAGGTTTGTAAATGCACCAATCAGCACTCTGTGTCTAGCTAAAAGTTTGTAAATGCACCAATCAGCGCTCTGTGTCTAGCTAATGGTTTGTAAACGCACCATCAGCACTCTGTCAAAACGGACCAATCAGCTCTCTGTAAAATGGACCAATCAGCAAGATGTGGGTGGGGCCAGATAAGGGAATAAAAGCAGGCCACCGATGCCGGGAGCAGCAACACATAGGGTGCTGTTTGGTGGTGTGGATGCTTTGATCTTTCATTCTTGGTAATAAGTCTTGCCTCTCCTTACTGTTTGGGTCCGTGCGGCCTGTAAGTAACACTGTGGCTTCACTCCTGAAGTCAGCAAGATCACAAACCCACCAGAAGGAAGAAACTCTGGACACATCTGAACGTGTGAAGGAACAAACTCCACACACCATCTTTAAAAATTGTAATACTCACCGTGAGGGTCTGTGGCTTCATTCTTGAAGTTAGCAAGACGAAGAACCCACCAATTACAGACATGACGTGGTCAGGAGTTAGAGACCAGCCTGGCCAAGATAGTGAAAACTCGTCTACTAAAAATACAAAAATTAGCTGGGTGTGGGAGCGGGAACGCCTGTAATCCCAGCTACTTGGGAGGCTGAGGCAGGAGAACCGCTTGAACCCGGGAGCTGGAGTTTGGGGTGAGCCGAGATCACTGCCACTGCACTCCAGCCTGGGTGACAGCAAGACTCAGTAACATTTCAAGGTTGAAGAACCTTCGACTTCCCAAGGAGCTCAATTTATTAGTGGAAGCTCTAGTTCTTAATGAGGTCTTTCTTTTACTGGCAGAAATCTATACAGCTCCCCTCTAACTTTTACCCACTGGAGATCTACATTAAGAAATAGACAAGGCCAGGCGCGGTGGCTCAAGCCTGTAATCCCAGCACTTTGGGAGGCCAAGACGGGCGGATCACGAGATCGAGACCATCCTGGCTAACCCGGTGAAACCCCGTCTCTACTAAAAAATACAAAAAACTAGCCGGGCGAGGTGGCGGGCGCCTGTAGTCCCAGCTACTCGGGAGGCTGAGGCAGGAGAATGGCGTGAACCCGAAAGGCGAAGCTTGCAGTGAGCTGAGATCAGGCCACTGCACTCCAGCCTGGGTGACAGAGTGAGACTCCGTCTCAAAAAAAAAAAAAAAAAAAGAAATAGACAAACCAGGCAGCAGTGTGAGCATTTATCAAAAAGGGGCGTGGAAAAATTACTAAAATCAATTTTTAAATGGTGCCAGTTAATACATCTCCACACATCACACCTCACATAACAGAGAATCATGAGAATTTGTCTTGCTGCATGGAAATAGTGTTTTTAAGGAAAATGTAAAAACATATGTTCCTCATCTACACTAAGCTGTCTCTGTTGAGTATTTCTGAGAGGCAGTTGTGTAAGTAGCACAAAGCAACAAAGAGCTAGTCCCCCAATTTCAACACCAGTGTGAAGATGTGGTCATCTGATATTCCAAAGCCCAATAATGCAGTGCTGTTTACTAGGAATGGGTAGTTTATTTTATTATCTAAACTGTAAACCCTTTATTAGGCCATACTTTTTCCATTTAGACAATTGTTAAATAATCTAAGATGAATATACAGTAAGCATTAGATAAAAGAAAGAAGTGTGTGACTCTATAAAAGTCAGATGAAGGAATTTTAAGTATATCTAGACAGGATTTTTAATGATATCCATGTAAGTTACCTCTACTGTTAGTGTTGCGTGACATAAAAAGTGGAAGTTTTTTATGTTTTGTTTTGTTTTTTTTTGAGATGGAGTCTGTCTGTTGCCCGGGCTGGAGTGCAGTGGCACAGTCTTGGCTCACTGCAACCTCAGCCTCCCGAGTAGCTGGGATTACAGGCGCCCACGACTATGCCTGGCTAATTTTTTGTATTTTTAGCAGAGACAAGGTTTCACCATGTTGGCCAGGCTGGTCTCGAACTCCTGACCTCATGATTTGCCCGCCTCGCGAAGTGCTGGGATTAGAGCCGTGAGCCACCACGCCAGGCTTAAAATTTTAACTTTATTTATGTATTTATTTATTTATTTTATTGTTTTGAGACGGAGCCTCTATCACCCAGGCTCCAGTGCAGTGGCACAATATTGCCTCATTGCAACCTCTGCCGCCCAGGTTCAACCGATTCTCCTGCCTCAGCCTCCCAAGTAGCTGGGATTACAGGCACCTGCCACCGCGCCTGGCTACTTTTGTATTTGTAGTAGAGACGGGGTTTCACCATCTTGGCCAGGCTGGTCTTGACCTCCTGACCTCATGATCCGTCCACCTCGGCCTCCCAAAGTGCTGAGATTACAGGCGTAAGCCACAGCTCCCAGCCCTAAAATTTTAACTTTTAAAAAATTTTTCACGGTGGCTCACGCCTGTAATCCCAGCACTTTGGGAGGCTGAGGCAGGCAAATCACGAGGTCAGGAGTTCAAGACCAGTCTGACCAACATGGTGAAACCCCATCTCTACTAAAAATACAAAAATTAGCCAGGCATGGTGGCACACTCCTGTAATCTCAGCTACTTGGGAGACTGAGGCAGGAGAATTGCTTGAACCTGGGAGACGGAGGTTGCAGTGAGCCGAGATCACACCACTGCACTCCAGCCTGGGCAACAGAGCAAGACTCCGTCTCAAAAAAAAAAAAGTTAAAATTTTAATGTTATGTTCTCACATGTAATAAAGTCTTTATTTTGGGCATAAAAAGCTGCATACATTTTATTAGCAGAAAAGAAATTCTTCTCACTCTCGCCAGAGACATGTTTAACAAATATTGAAGAGATACAGGCTTGCATGGCTGCCAAATTATGAGCCCACATGCCTTACTCTGGCTCTGCTGATTGGTTCCAGTTCTAACATCTGGAGCCATGCAAAATAAGTTTAATCCAGTTTCCATATGACTGACCTTCAAATACTTGAAAACAGCCACCCCATCCTCCCGGAGTCTTTCTTCTCTTCTCAAGATTAAATAAGCACACCCCTTGTTGGGAATCGCTTCGAGATTTGTCATTTTCATGATTACCTTCCTGCGGAGGCGTTCTGGTTTGCCAATGTGTCCAAGTGTGACTCTCAGTATCGAACACAACATAACAAATGTCTGATGCCACATTTATAACAGGCAGTCATCTTGCTCAACCTGTTTTGCCAACTCTGTGGTAAAATAACAAGGGAATTTAAGGGAAAATAACATCCCACATCCCTTTAATGGAATGGCTTAGTGTCTTAAATTTCCTGGAACAATTTAAAGCTTTTGCCAGCCTCAGGGGTACCCAGTCAGAGTCCAGTCAAAAGACAGAAACCACAACAGTTATTTGAAGAGAGTGGATTTAATATAAAGAATTGTTAGCAAGGTATTAAGTTGTTTACTAGGTAACTGAGAGGGTAAAGAGGAATATGAAAGCTTCAGAGAAGCAACTGTAAGAAGTTGGTAGCACCTTGTAGCAACCTTGCATAGCTTACCCTGTGTAGACATGAAGACAGATTAGACCTATGAGGATTCCATTAGGGAAAATACCTGTGTGGAAGGAAACAGGGAGGGAGACTGGAAGAGCTGACACAGACTGAGATGCAAGTATAACATAGGGAAGGAAAAAGGGGCTATAAAATCTAAGAAAGTTTCAGTAAAGCCATAGGAAATTTGTTGAGCCAAAGTTGTTGGTCAAAGGAGTGTCAGGTCTCCCAGGAATCTGCCTTAGTACTCCCGTGTTCTCAGTTAGTGGGAGCAGGCCCTGGGGAGTGTGGCCTCAGAGCGAGGTCTGCAGTGGAGGGGTTTCAAAGAGCAGTATTTGGGGCCCTTGGTCAGTTACGCTTAGGGTTACCAGATAGAATGTAGGACACTCAGTTAAATTTAAATTTCAGATAAACAATGAAGAAATTTCTAGTATAAGTTTGTCCCAAATATTGCATACTATATATTTACAATAAAAAAGTATTTGTTGTTCAAATTTAACTGTAATTTAATTCAGTATTTTTATCTGCTAAATCCAGCAACCCTAATTATAATCCTTATAGTTGAAGTTCTATGAGGGACATTCACTTGGCTACCATACACTTCTAGGGCTGGAAAGAGACAGGGGAAGAGATTGGAATCATTAAAACGTTAAAACTTAGAGAAAGCTGAAACTCAGGCATGTAAGGAAAAGCCCCCACCAGCTGGGTGCTAGTGGGTGGTGAGGGGGTGAAGCTGGTTCTGCAGGTGTTGGAAAATTACAAGGTGGATTCAGCTGCTGCTATGGGAAGGAACTGCTGCTTCAGGGAGGAAGAGGTGTTGCTGGAACAAAGCTCACAGGATCCACAAGAAGACAGGAAGCCAAACAAGAAGCAAGGAGAAAACAAACAGGAAGGATCAAGTCCCTTCTCACTCCTGCAGCCTTGCAGTCTCTCTGCACCCACTGTTGACATAGCCTAAAGGGAAGCCACTGGCAAAGCAGAATATCAAAGACTGGGATTTAAAGTTGAGAGTAGAAATTTAGTAACTGGAGGGCCGGGCGGGCGCAGTGGCTCACGCCTGTAATCCCAGCACTTTCGGAGGCCGAGGCGGGTGGATCACCTGAGGTTAAGAGTTCGAGATCAACCTGACCAACATGGAGAAACCCTGTCTCTACTGAAAATACAAAATTAGCCAGACGTGGTGGCGCATGCCTGTAATTCCAGCTACTCGGGAGCCTGAGACAGGAGAATTGCTTGAACCCGGGAGGCAGAGGTTGCAGTGAGCCGAGAACGCGCCATGGCACCCCCGGCCTGGGCAACAAGAGCGAAACTCTGCCTAAAAACAAACAAACAAACAAAACCAACAACAACAAAAAAACTTGGTAACTGGCACAGATTCAAAAAATTACCAAAGATCCCACCCAGTTAATGAAATGCTGAAAAATAATTGGCCTTATATAATTTCAGCTTGACCCAAAACTTACAAAATTCATGGTTTGATTCCTTGCAGAAAGATGCTATTCACCAACTTCCATCCACCATTGCAAATAGATTACATTAACAGCCAACTTCATGGGAGTTGAGCTTGCCTTTGCTTTCGAAATTCTCTTGAAACAAAAAGTGAGTAAAGATTTCCAAGTCCATCATTAAAATTGGCAAAAGGAGGCCAGGTGCAGTGGCTCATGCGTATAATCCCAGCACTTTGGGAGGCCGAGGCAGGTGGATCACCTGAGGTCAGAAGATCGAGACCAGCCTGGCCAACATAGTGAAACCCCATCTATACCAAAATAGATAAATTAGCCGAGTGCAGTGGCGCATGCCTGTAATCCCAGCTACTTAGGAGGCTGAGGCAGGAGAATCGCTTGAACTCAGGAGGTGGAGGTTGCAGTGACCCAAGATTGCACCACTGCACTCCAGCCTGGGTGACAGAAGCAAGACTCCATCTCAAAACAAACAAACAAACAAAAAAGATTGGCAAAGGAATAGGAAAATATAGTGGTTTTGTGCTATGTAGGAAAGAGCAGTTAATTCAAAAGACTCCAGTAAACCTTATCACCAAAAAGAAAGATACTACTAAACCCAGACTGCCAGCGGATTCTAATCGCCTAGGAAATGGGAGACTTTATGAGGTATTACAGAGTGTTAAGGAGAAGGATGCCTCACACTCGTCTATGCCTTACAGCTTATAAAGCATTCTCCCAGACATGTCTGTTTTGAGCTCTGTACACAACCATATATGTGGGGCAGGCATTGGCGTGGGTGTTATGGGGGAATGACAGACCTCAATCCAGCATACAATAAGTAACTTTTGAAAATTTTTACGTGAAAAGGTGATACAGTCAGATCTGTGTCATAGAAGACAATTTTGTCAGAGGGCAAAAGATGAGGACTTACCAGAAATTCATTCAAGGAGCAAGAGGCCCTACAGTAAGCTAGGACCTTGAGCTACAGCAATTGGCATGCTTGGAAGCTTTTTCTTCAAGACAAAGAAGTATTTCAGAAAAGATAAAAGGTATAAAATATTTAAAGAGAATAGGGGGCTTGTACCTCTTGTATCTCACTTTCAGTTTTCTTCCTTTCTTTTTATTTTTTATTTTTTTGGTGTTCCTATTTCATTCACGTCCGTGCATTCACATGCAAGTTATACATATCAACCTTTCAAATGTGTACAGATGCAAGGAAAAGTAGAGATTCTGAGCATTTTTGGTGGAATTTCTGTGATTCAAATGGATGAGAATAAAATGTAAATAGCTGGGAAAAAATAATTATCTGATTGTACAATAATTGTTATTTTCATTTAGAGGGTTTCAAGAATAGAACAGTATCCTCTGCTAATTGCTGCCTGTATTTGTTATCTATTATTGCATAACAAATTTCCCCAAAACTTAGTGGCCTAAAACAACAATAAACATTTATTATCTCTGACAGTTTCATGAATCAGGAGTTCTGGAGCAGCTTAAGTGGGTGCCTGGGGTCTCTCATGGGACTAGAATCAAGCTATTGGCTGAGGCTGCAGTCATCTGAAGGTTTGATCCCTTTTCAAGACAGCTAACACACATGACTTGGATTTGGGGGCAGGGCTCATATTTTCTCCACATAGACTCTTTCAGGGCTACTTGACTGCTCTCATGACCTAGCAACTGACTTTCCCTGGAGCAAGTGATCTAATAGAGTGACAGCCAGGCAGAAACAATTCTTTTTATAACCTAGCATTGGCGATAACATGACATTACTTCTACCACGTTCTATTCATTAGAAGCAGTTCACTAAGTCCAGCCCAGATTCATTCAAAGGCAGAGGAATTAGTCTACAGCTTTTTGAAGGAGGTGTATGTATTAGTCTCTTCCAGCTGCTATAATAAAATACCTGAGATTGGGTAATTTATAAAGAATGGAAATTTATTTCTCACAGTTCTGGAGGCTGGAAATCTAAGGTCAAGGCACTGGCAGGTTGGATGTTTGATGAGGGCCCAATCTCTTCTAAGATAGTGCCTTGTTGCTGAGCACTTTGGAGGGGATGAATGCTGTGTCCTCACATAGCAGAAGAAATGGAAAGGCAAAAAGGGACCAACCCATTCCCTCAAGCTCTATAAAGGACTTAATCCCATCCATGAAAGTGAAGCCCTCATGGCCTAATCATCTCTGAAGAGCCCCACCTCTGAATACTACTGTTACATTGGGAAGTAAGTTTCAACATAAATTTCAGAGAGGACACAAACATTCAAATCATAGAAGTGGGTCTAAGATTTTGTGAATTTATTTTTTAAAAAACCACACTTTTGGCCAGGCGCGGTGGCTCAAGCCTGTAATCCCAGTACTTTGGGAGGCCGAGGCGGGTGGATCACGAAGTCAGGAGATCGAGACCATCCTGGCTAACATGGTGAAACCCCGTCTCTACTAAAAATACAAAAAACTAGCCGGGCGTGGTGGCGGGCGCCTGTAGTCCCAGCTACTCGGAGGCTGAGGCAGGAGAATGGCGTAAACCCGGGAGGCAGAGCTTGCAGTGAGCCGAGATCGCACCACTGCACTCCAGCCTGGGTGACACAGTGAGACTCCGTCTCAAAAAAAAAAAAAAAAAAAAAACAAAACAAAACAAAAAGAAAAAACCACACTTTCTTAACTTAAGAAACAGGTTTGGTTACTTTGTGCTCCAGATAAAATTCCCAACTTACTGAACAGCTTCACAGAATCAGGTGTACTAGGGAACTCCTATTCTTTGGCCAACAAAAGCTTGTCAACTTACTCTGAGATGCCTCAGAGTTGTGAAGGCCCACAATAGTCATAGTTTTGTGGGGTTTTTTTTTTTTTTTAGATGGAGTCTCACTCTGTTGCCCCGACTGGAGTGCAGTGGTGTGATCTCAGCTCACTGCAACCTCTGCCTCCTGGGTTCAAGCGATTCTGCTGTCTCAGCCTCCCGAGTAGCTGGGATTACAGGCACACACCGCCACGCCCGGCTAATTTTTGTATTTTTAGTAGAGACATGGTTTTGCCATGTTGGCCAGGCTGGTCTCAAACTCCTGACCTCAGGTGATCTGCCCACCTCGGCCTCCCAAAATGCTGGTATTACAGGAGTGAGCCACCAGGTCTGGCCCATAGATTTTTTTAAGTGTCAACCTTGTAATTCAAAGAGAAAAAGGAACCTGAAAGTCCAAATCACTGTAGCATCATCATTCAAATTATTTTCCTTGGATATCCAAAGAACAATTTTTGAAATTTTAGTTTCAGTGTCAGAGGAAGGATGAAGCCCTAACTAGTTCTGAGGAGCATAAACTGTAAATAATGTAATTACAACAATTTGATACTTATTAGAAATCAGGAAAAACATCTCCTACCCAGAAAACTGAAACATTATTACAGCCAAACAAGAAACATTTCTGCATTTAGCTAAGTGAAGAACAAAATAGTCCTCAAGATTTTGAGAATGCTGCCTGGTAGAACAAAAGATCAGTACCTTAATTACTTTGGTAACTTTCCATCATAATCAGTGTGGCAGTTTGTTTTGCTGCTGCTACTCCTTTCCCTTTTAAATGATCTGCAACTTGTCTGTCTTTTAGATCTAAAAGATAGGCAACCATTTTCTTCTGTCTCTTGGTTTGATTCTTGGCTTATCAGAATTTCTCTGTATCTGAGCTGAACTCAGGAGTCAGCTTCAGAGAACAAATCTCAGGAAGTAAACAAATCTGCTAAAAAGCAAAATAATAATTTGCAAACAGCAGCACTATTAACAAGGACCCTCAAACTGGTATCCTCTTAGGAGCAGAGTGTCTTAGTCCATTTTCTTTTGGTATGACAGAATACCACAAATTGGTAATTTATATATAAAGAGAAGAAGTTTATTTAACTTATGGTTCTGGAGGCTTCAAATCCCAGAACATGGTGCTGGCATCTGGTGAGGGCCTTCTTGCTGTATCATGGTATGGTGGAGAGCATCACATGACAAGAAGGCAGGAGCATGCCAGCTCAGGTCACTCTTCTCCTTATAAAGCCACAAGTCCCGCCATGGAGGCCCCACCCCAATGACTTCATCTAATTCTTTTTTTTTTTTTTTTTTAAACAGAGTTTTGCTGTTGTTGCTGAGGCTGGAGTGCCGTGGCGTGATCTCAGTTTACTGCAACCTCTGCCTCCCAGGGTCAAGTATTTCTCCTGCTTCGGCCTCCTGAGTAGCTGGGATTACAGGCATGTGCCACCACTCCTGGCTAATTTTGTATTTTTAGTAGAGACAGGATTTCTCCATGTTGGTCAGGCAGGTCTCAAACTCCTGACCTCAGGTGATCCACCCACCTCAGCCTCCCAAAGTGCTGGGATTACAGGCATGAGCCACTGCATCTGGCCAGCTTCATCTAATTCTAATTACCTCCCAAAGGCAGCCCTATCTCTAATCAACATAAGAATTTGAGAATTTAATGTCCAACACATAAAATCTGGAGGACACATTCAAAGCATCGCAAAGGAGAAACATAATATCCAATGGCTATTTTTTTTTTTAAGAAAAAGGAGATAAATTGTATAGTATAATTATGGGGGGAAATTTAGTATCTTTTGGGCCTTAAAAAGAAAAATAAAATGTACTTAGATAAATGCAACCAAGATTGCCTAGTATTGGCACAAAACCGAAATATCTACTTTTAAATCATGGAACTTGGTAACAAAGGCACTATGGTGTTTGGTACAAACATAAAGGACAAAATCAAGCAATGAGAAAACTGAATATTAAGAGTGTAAGAACTAACAAGTGCTGAGGGATCCCAGAGGCATCCTATCCCACTTGGCCTCTACACCTTAGTTTGTTCTAGAAGAATAAAGGTAGCAATGATCCAAGTCAAACTGATCTTCTATCTCTCCAGACAAGACTGATTTATGAGTTTACACCATCTGTTGGGGTTAGTGATGTTATTCTCTCTAATACCAACTAATACCTCATAAAGGGCTCTATGTTTAGCTGAGACAAACAGTAACTTCAAGGACCTAGTCATGAATTTTTTGCAGTTTTCACTATGAAGAAATTCAGATTTCATCTTGATCTAAACCAGTGTGCTTTCATTTGTCCCCAGACCCTCAGGGATCTGTCTTCTCACTTTTGAGATATTCATTCCCCATCTCCAACACACACACACACACACACAGACACACACACACACACACACACACACACACTCTCACACTTTTTTTTGAGATAGGGTCTCATTCTGTCACCCAGTCTGGAGTGCAGAGGCAACATCACAGCTCACTGCAGCCTCAACCTCCCAAGCTCAAGCGATCCTCCCACTTCAGCCTCCAGAGTAGCTGAGACCACAAGCATGAACCACCACGCTGAGCTAATTTTTTGCAATTTTTGGTAGAGACGGGGTTTCGCTATTTTGCCCAGGCTCATCTTGAGCTCCTGGGCCCAAGTGATCCACCTGCCTCCACCTCCCAAAGTGCTGGGATTATAGGCATGAGCCACCATGCCTGGCCTTTTCTCCCCGTTTTAAGTCACACCCCCTGTCTCCCAACTATCATAATTCTATTAAATACTTCAAGGCTCTGTGTCCCTGAGCCAAACTTTTAGAAGAGGTGCTTTTCCCTGTGCTAACTTCAGTTAAGAGAGTCTTTTCTTTGTTAGGTCCCTTCACACACTGGAAGGGAAGTTTGATAGCATTTTAAAAGAGTGAGAAATTCAGTGTGGAAAGAAAAAAAATAAAAAATAAAAACAAGAAATGTTAGCTTTCAGAAAAGCTATTTCACAATACAGTGCAATAACCACAAAAATCGAGACTTTTGCCTTACAACCCTAGGTTTACCACTGAAGTATGTATGACCTCAAGAAAGTCAATTAACTTTCTGATTCTTAGTTTCCTCATCTCTCAAATGAGAAACTTGAACCAGTTACCCTAAGGTATATTATAATTCTAAAATGACACGATTTTATATCAACATGCCCCAAAAGTTATTGACCATGTGATATTTGACACTATTATTAAGGCCTGCCAAATTATATTCTATGTGTGGACATGATTCCTTCTAAAACCAGAGTAAAAACCATTCCAAAAAGGTACTTGAGAAATAATCGGGCAACTGGGGGGCACCCGCATAACGTTTGGTTGTTCAGTTTCATAATACTACCACTCTTTCCCTCCTACAACCACCACTGCTGTCCCTTTCTACTTCCCTCAATGCTTCTTCACCCTAGATTCTTAATACCTCTCCAGGGCTAGAAGTCACCATTTTCTTCAGAGAAGTCCCAATAGTATCACCTGTGTACTCTGCCTATTAGATGGTGAAGGTAGCAAAATATCTTACATGATAAAAGTAAGGATCATCTGGTGGGAGAGGTAGAGATTGGTTTTGGACGTATTTAGTTAGTCCCTTTTGCTTCTCAAAATAAACATCTTTGTGCTCAGTTAAAAGCTTTCCAAGATGTTCACAAGGGAAGAGGGAATTCTTGCCAAAAACTTAAGCCCAGCCAGACAGGGATACTAAAATTTTGCTGCCTGTGGAAACACGTGGCCACGCAGGACTTTGGCATAAAAACAGTCATCTGTGCTTAAATGATGGCAGTGTAGACTTCTGATGGTTCAGAGGCTATGTTCAGGGCACCCAGGCACAGTGTACAGGGTCTGACAACTCCATTGGCAGTTCCCATTCAATTACAGTTCACAGCACACTCTTGTCTATTTACAGAACTTACAACTCGGCAAACCTTGGTCCTTATGGTTGGAGGGGTAAAGAGAAACACTTCTCTCACTCTTTTCACAGTTTTAGTTCTGCTTCCAAATCTTAACAGTTGCAAAATGCTTTAGAAGATCTAGGCCCAAGAGCCCATCTGCAATTTTAGTGTTGTGACCTTGGGCAAGACACAACCATCTCTGAGCTGCAACTTTCTTGTCAATAAAATGGTGATAATGATCCTCGTTCTACTTTCCTTACAAGAATGCTGTGAAGATCAATAAAATAACATAAATAAAAATACTTTGTACATTAAAAAGTGCTATGTAAATACAAGATTTTTAAATTATCAGGTGCCTCCTCTTCTTCTCTGCTCTTTCCTTTACCTCATCTGTTTCTGTGCCCTTTAAGCATCTTCATGGTCTTTTCTTATTTCAAAATTATCCATGTGGTTAATGCTCAGCTTCTTAAACGTGGGCTTTTTATCAACCAGGTAAATTAATACCTATATATGATCTACCTACCTCCCATTCATAGCCAATCTATTACCTTTAGTATAGTCTCATTTATTTCCAGTTGCATGAATTGAGGACTTAATGTCTATGTGTCCTGTGCTAGGGATGCAAAACTGAACAAGCAGATTCAGCCCTCAAGGAACACACCATTAGCTCTAAGCATCTTAGAGCAGTCAAATAGGTTCATCAGGTCTACAAAAGCTGCAGTTGAACCTTCTCTCCCTGGAAGAAAACTCTGCTTCTGTGAATTTAGGTATATCTGGACATTTTGGGGCAGAAGTTGAACTTTGAAGTCCCTTAATCCCACTGTTCTGGAGAAGGCAGGCAACTATCCAAGTCTCCTCGAAATTATTTTGCACATTCCTTTGTTGACTGGCCCAATACCTCCCTCTCTTTTTGTCCTAATTCAATATCTGATTTAATGTTGAGGTTTTGCTAGTGTTCAAGTCCATATTAGACAATGAGAATTTATTCCATTTGCATATATATAGCTTACTATCAGGTCAGAGAACTGAGACCACCTGTAGCATCATGACTTACTGTTTGCTCTAGTAAATTCTTGCCCAGGAAGATAAACTTGTAGAGCAATAAATAATTTCACTGTTTGTGTCAGGAAATTCCTGAAAACCAATTTATCTGAACAGGGAGTTGCTCATGTGGGCAAATGGCCCTCTTCTCAGGACAATAAATTCACTTACCTGGGCAAATAGTTCTCTTATCAAACAACCATGCACTTATCAAGACTTGCTTTAGGACCCTCTCATTGCTGTATCCATCAATTCTAAACTATTATAAACTTTTCCCAATCTTGACCTGATCCCCACTTTAAAAGATCCCCCACCTGCTGGGCACAGTGGCTCACATCTGTAATCCCAGCACTTTGGGCGGCTGAGGAGGGCAGATCAACTGAGGTCAGGAGTTCAAGACCAGCCTGGCCAACATGGTGAAACCCCGTCTCTACTAAAAATACAAAAATTAGCCCGGCATGGTGGTGCATGCCTGTAATCCCAGCTACTTGGGAGGCTGAGGCAGGAGAGAATAGCTTGAACCTGGGAGTTGGAGGTTGCAGTGAGCCTAGATCGCACCACTGCACTCCAGCCTGGGTGACAGAGCGAGACTCTCTCAAAAAAAAGAAAAAAAAAAATCACCCTATACCCTATGTATTTCTGCTTCTGTTTTCCCTTTCTGGTATATTCCTAGAACTCTGTCAAGGTGATGTTCTCCCTCATTGCAGGAAGTTTAACAAACTCAGCCACACTTGATCAACAGATTATTCTGGTGGCTTCTTGGGGAGTTGGCAGTTGACAACTTGGTGCATCATTCAGTAAAGCGAGGGAAACAGAGGGAAAAAATGTCTTAAATTTAACATTTGCCATTTCTTTAAAAAGACCTCTATAGTCATCATCATGTGAAAAATCAGAATTTTGTTAGAGTTCCTTATTCTTTTTATATGATTTGGAATAGTCTTTATTTTGAATTACATATGAGGTGGTACACCATAATTGTTTTGTTACTTGGAGCTTCTAGAAGGCTCCATTCACTCCTGGGTACCTCCAAAGATCTTTCTGTTACAAATAACTCCCTTTTCTATCCATTACACTTTTTATATATGTTGAAAAGTGATTATCTAGTTGTGTTCACACTAAAGTAATTGGCTAATATTCGAGGAATTTCACTGAAAGTCTGAGAGGGGCTATATTGGAGCTAGTTCACTGTTCACACTAAGCAAATTTGGCTTGTAATCTGGCTCTCTTAACCAGTTTAAAACCTGGAAGTTTATCAAAAATGTCACACATGGAAATGAGCACTTGTGGCACTTGTTTAAATTCATGAAATAGCAGTCATTTTAGAGACAAGAGCTTGGTGAGTCAGAAGCCAATCTTACCAGCTCAGTCTGAGCCCTGCTGAACCTACCCTATTTTTATAAACCTAGAAAATTGATGCCTACATAGCAATCATGATAGTTATCATGATATCATGATACCATGACTTGTATATTTTCTAAAAATTTTCAAGCCCCAGAAGAAACATTTGAGTTCAGTATTTGGCTTTTGCTGACTTCTAAAGACTAAGGCTGGGTACAGTGGCTACGTCTGTAATCCCAGCAATTTGAGGGGCTGAGGAGGGAGGATCACTTGAGCCCAGGCGTTTAAGACCAGGATGGGTAACAAAGCAAGACCCCAGCTCTACAAAAAATGCAAAAATAAATAAATTCATAAGTAAAAATAAACACTTATAACCTTCTTTATAAGTATGCATCCCATGGTAAATTGAGTCTTAATTTTTCCCTCATGGATGCCTTTCATTTTAGGTTTATTTCAGAAAATCCAAAGGTGGTTACTATTTTAAATTTGAGTATTTTGCATGCAGAAATTCAGCACAAGCTTGTTTCCTAAGCAGGTAAGCTGCGAACATTATCATATCATTTCTTGAGTTCTGGTGTACTCAGCAGAGACCAAGATGTTTTCAAATACATTGTGCTAATTTTGACAATTGTGTGAGGCGGTATTAATGTCCCCGTTTTAACGGTGGTGAAGCCAAAGCTCAGAATTTTTTTTTTTTTTTTTTTTTTTTTTTGAGACGGAGTCTCGCTGTGTCACCCAGGCTGGAGTGCAGTGGCGCGATCTCGGCTCACTGCAAGCTCCGCCTCCCGGGTTTACGCCATTCTCCTGCCTCAGCCTCCGAGTAGCTGGGACTACAGGCGCCCGCCACCACGCCCGGCTAGTTTTTTGTATTTTTAGTAGAGACGGGGTTTCACCATGTTAGCCAGGATGGTCTCGATCTCCTGACTTCGTGATCCACCCGCCTCGGCCTCCCAAAGTACTGGGATTACAGGCTTGAGCCACCGCGCCCGGCCTTAAGTATATTATTAAACACTTCAGAAAAAAGTGGTAGAGTCAAAATATAACCTAGGTCTACCTGATTTCAAAGTCTGATCTTATTTTTACCTTACCACATTGTCACAGACTTTAATTAACTCCTAGTCATTTTTGAATTGTTTTTATCTTTTAATTCTATCATTAATAAGCATTAGTGAGCGGTATCATTTTCAAGGAATGTATAAAAGTCTTTTAAAGCAGGAATCAAAGCTCAAATAATATCTTTATACACTCACATGTTATCAAGGTCCGGGATATTATTTAAGTAAACAAATAGCTATCCTAAGATGTAACTATTAATGAAACTCTAATTCATGAATTTGCTCAGTGTCTTCATTTGAAGACATTACTGTTTCTGATATACACGTATCCATCAATGTTACAGGGTAAAAAGAGATATCTCTTCCCCATCCATCACTAGGTTCCTGGCTGAGGCCCCTATAACAAAAGACATTAACAAGAGAAAAACACACGAATGTATTTAATATGTTCTACATGACATGGGGGGCTTCATGCATAAGGAAATGAAGACATAATAAAGAAACGTGTATTTTTATGCTTAGGTTTGATGGAGAGTAGACAATTGTGGAGAAATATCATTAGAGGACAAAAAAATATGATCTAATAGTAATAAACTGGGGGATCTTAGTAAGGTCTATTTGTTCAGATTCTCTTATCTGTGTCCCTGTGTCTTCAAAGATAAAGATGTTCCTTCCCTCCCGCTATCAGGAAGGCACTTCTCACATGAGGTTCTTATGACCTGCTTCAGGGCAGAAAGGCCATGGAAGGTCAAAAAGTGACCTTCTTAGGTTTTATGAGCGCCTTCAGGGAGGCGGAGGGGCTCAGGGAAGGTGAGAGTAACCTGCCTGCTTCTGCTGTTTCCAAATTCCTTTATCTTAAACATATTTAATATGCCAAGGCGCTATATTTTGGAATAGCATGTCTTAAACCCAATCAGTGTATTTATTTATTTATTTATTTATTTATTTATTTATTTATTTATTTTGAGATAGAGTCTCACTGTGTCGCCTAGGCTGGAGTGCAGTGGCACCAATCTCGGCTCACTGCAACCTCTGTCTCCTGAGTTCAAGCAATTCTCCTACCTCAGCCTCTGGAGTAGCTGGGATTAGAGGCACCTGACACTACTTCCAGCTAATATTTGCATTTTTAGTAGAGATAGGGTTTTACCATATTGGCCAGGCTGGTCTCGAACTCCTGACCTCTGATGATCCACCTCCCCCGCTCCCCCATCTCCCAAAGTGCTGGGATTACGGGCATGAGCCACCATGCCTGGTAAATCAATGTATTTTTAAGTATTTCACCTATGGACTTATTACATGTGTTCTTTGTTAATCTTATTTAAAAGTTGCTTTTCTAACCTAGAAATTTATTTTGTATCCTATTACATCTTATAAAATGGTCAAATGGCAAAAACATTATTTTTCAAAAATTCATTAATATAATATGAACCTGTAGCATTTTTATTTAGAAGAAACATCCCTGGTATTACATATTTAGTATATCTGTACTTTTTTTTTTTTTTTTGATGGAGTCTCACACTGTCGCCTGGGCTGGAGTGCAGTGGTGCGATCTCAGCTCGCTGCAACCTCTGCCTGCCGGGTTCAAGCAATTCTCCTGCCTCAGCCTGCCCAGTAGCTGGGATTACAGGCACGTGCCACCACGCCCGGCTAATTTTTATATTTTTAGTAGAGGCAGGATTTCACTATGTTGGCTAGGCTGGTCTCAAACTCCTCACCTCGTGATCCCCCTCCTTGGCCTCCCAAAGTGCTGGGATTACTGGCATGAGTCGCCGTGCCCGGCCTGCACTTTTTTCACTGAGGTTTCAAGACACTGAAGACATGAAGTTGTATTCGACCATTTCTGTTTTTAAAATGTTATTTAACAAGTTATGTGAGTGATCAGAAGGGCTTCTTTTCTGCTGTTTATTTTCATCTTATGCTTTTCCCTTTTGCTCTGCCTTCTATCTCATTTCATTTTTACGCCTTCTTACTTTTAAGGACATTTATCACACCCTGCAAATGCTGCTTGCGCATCTCTATTCTGTTTATGAGCAGGATAATGTCATTGGCATTTTAATATTTCACAGCAGCAGCAGCAGTCATGACCAAACGTTCCCCTCATTGGTTTTCCTTTTTCCTTTCTACCTCTTCCTCTTTATTTTTTTGTTTTTCTTAAGCCTGAACAGGGTACCTATATGAAATCAAAAGAAAGCTATCTTTTAAAAAGGGATGACCCTAGCCACTAAGGCCTAGCATTCAGGAAAAAACCAAATACGTTCCCTGACTGCTCCACAAGGAGCAAGCCAGCATGGATCCTGGAGTGTGAGACCAGTGAAACAGACGCAGCAGCTGGGATGGAAGAGGAGTTTCTGATTGGCCTGACTACTTGAGAAAGGTTACAGGGAGTGGGAAAAACCTGACCTTTCTCAAAATGAGGAATGTCTCTGGAGGATTCCACACACGAAAAAAGAATGGTTCACCCATCACCTGTGTGTTTCCATTCTATATTCAGTGCAAAGTAGTGATCTCTTGGTTATTCTGTGATAGGTTTCATCTACTGTGGCAAAAAGCCTGAACTGATGGCCTTCCAGATGTGTATTAAAACGATGTTTCTGAATGGGCAAAATAACACAACTGCTGTTTTAACTCAGGCGTAGCATAACAGCTAAGAAACCTCCACCAGGTTCTTCATTTAAACACGGGCACTTCAGTCTTTCTCTCTTATCTTCTTCTTACCTTGTAAACTTTAAAAGTCTCCATGGTAAATGTGACATGTGGCATAAAGGAAACCAAAGCTCTTGATGAGAGTAACATAGGATTTACAAATTACCCTAAATTACTACTAATACTAGTACTTGGTATGTGTGAAATTTTAAAAAATATTTCATAGTGCTATCAAACCTATCCATTAATTTGTCAACAAACATTTACTGAAAACTATGTGCCAGGACCTCTGGGTAATAGGGGAGAGAGCAATGTTCAAGGCAAATAAGGCAAATACTCTCATGTGTCTCATATTCTAGAATGGTGTGGGATGGAGGGAGACAAACAATAAACAAGTAAACAATAAATGAACAGAATATATCCAGATAATGGCCTGATATACGAAGATAATAAAATGATATAATAAAGGATGGCTCTGGAGGGGTGACTGTTTTAGATTGAGTGGTCACAGAGTCTCTGTAAAGAGAAAATAGGACAGAATTTCTTAGACCTTGTGGAGAACCTAAACCTGTCTATGCCAGTGTCCTTAGCTTAGGTAAGAAAACATAGGTCCTGGGAACTTACGAGTGAGAAAACTAAGATCAGTAGAGGTAAAAGTCTTATTGTCACAAACAAGCATACAACTATTCTACGCAGTGCCTGGGCAGACATAGAACTGCAAGCAATTGCTTGGTCATCAGACAGCTCCTTTGTGCATATTAGAAGACAAGTGCTCCTTTCTCAGGGCAAATGCCCTTGTGCAATGCACAACCTACACGGTCAATAATGTATTGCCATTTTACAATAGCTAAAAGGGAGGAATTTTTTTTTTTTTTTTTTTTTTTGAGACGGAGTCTTGTTTTGCCGCCCAGGCTGGAGTGCAGTGGCATGATCTCTGCTCACTGCAAGCTCCGCTTACTGGGTTCAAGCAATTCTCCTGCCTCAGCCTCCTGAGTAGCTGGGATTACAGGTGCACACCACCACGTCCAGCTGATTTTTGTATTTTTAGTAGAGACGGGGTTTCACCATGGTGGTCAGGCTGGTCTCGAACCCCTGACCTCGTGATCCGCCCGCCTCGGCCTCCCAAAGTGCTGGGATTACAAACGTGAGCCACCGCGCCCGACCCAAAAGGGAGGATTTTTAACTGTCCTCACCACAAAGAAATGATAAACATCTGAGATGATAGATATGATGATTAACCTGATTTGATTATTCCACATGAGCCCTCAAATATCTGCAATTATTGTTTGTCAATTAAAAATAAAATAAATATTTAAAAAAGAAAGAGAAGGCTGGGCGCGGTGGCTCACGGCTGCAATCCTAGCACTTTGGGAGGCGGAGGCGGGCGGATCACTAGGTCAGGATCACAAGATCAAGACCATCCTGGCTAACATGGTGAAACCCCGTCTCTACTAAAAATACAAAACATTAGCGGGACATGGTGGCGGGCGCTGTAGTCCCAACTACTTGGGAGGCTGAGGCAGGAGAATGGCGTGAACCCGTGAGGCGCAGCTTGCAGTGAGCCGAGATGGCGCCACTGCACTCCAGCCTGGGCGAGAGTGCGAGACTCCGTCTCAGGAAAAAAAAAAAAAAAAGAGAGAGAGAGAAAGGAAGTTTGTAAGTGGATAGTTTGTCAGGGACCCAACCTCCTTCCATCTTTTATTCTGCCATTTTAACTTCTATTGCTAAGATAGCATCATGGCTCAAGATTATATCCATGTTTTAGGCAGCACTAAAGACAAGAGACAAAGGAGAGGCATGTCCTGCCTTTAAGGAACTTCTGGAAAGTTCTACATCACACTTCGGTTTACATGTCATTGGCCAGAATAAGTCATGTGGCCTGTTTGCAAAGGAGACTGCCACATGTAGTGTGTTAGCTAAGTGGCCATGTGTTCAGCTAAAATCAGAGTTCTGCTTTTAAAAAGAAGCAGACAATGGATATTGGAAGGTAGCCAGTAGTCTCTGCCACACCATCCAGACCCAGGTCACCTGTGTCAGATCTGGGGAAAGGAAGTGTCAGTGTGTAAGAACTGGAAAAGCTAGTCATTAAGAGTTATAATATCTGGGGGCTGACTCTACCACATACTAGCCCAGTGATCTTAAGCAATTTACATATTCTCTTTTAGATTTAGATTCTTTACCCATTGGAAGAATAAAGACACTATCTAATGTTTTGGGTTTCTTGATGATTAAGAGGTAATGTTAATAAAAAATAAAACATCTGGCTGGGCACGATGGCTCACACCTGTAATCCCAGCACTTTGGAAGGCCGAGGTGGGCTGATCACCTGAGGTCAGGAATTCGAGACTAGTCTTGCCAACATGGTGAAACTCCGTTTCTACTAAAAATACAAAAAAATAGCCAGGACTGGTGGCGCATGCCTGTAATCCCAGCTACTTGGGAGCCTGAGGCAGGAGAATCTCTTGAACTCAGGAGGCAAAGGTTGCAGTGAGCCGAGATCGTGCCATTGCACTCCGGCTTGGGCAATAAGACTGAAACTCCATCTCAAAAATTAAATAAATAAAGAAAGTATTTAACTATACCTGGCACGTGAGAAGGATTTAGTAAATACGATTTTCCTTTTTTCTATCTGTTATAAATAGTTTTCCCAGCTTTGCCTACTGCAGCTTTTTTTTTTTGACTGCTTTTTTTTTTTTAAAAAAGGTCTTAAGATGAGCCTGTTTATCTTCATCTCTCCCTGTCTCCTTCTTCAACAGTCCCAAACTATGTGCACAGAAAACTGTTTACACGACAGGCGCGGTGGCTCATGCCTATAATCCCAGCACATTGGGAAGCCTAGGCGGATGGATCACTTGAGGTCAGGAGTTCAAGACCAGCCTGGCCAACTGGTGAAACCCCATCTCTACTAAAAATACAAAAAACAAAACAAAACAAAAAAATTAGGCATCGTGGTGCATGCCTGTAATCCCAGTGATTTAGGAGGCTGAGGCAGGAGAATCACTTAAACCCAGGAAGCGGAGGTTGCAGTGAGCCAAGATCACGCCATTGCACTCCAGCCTGGGCAACAAGAGTGAAACTCCGTCTCAAAAGAAAAAAAAAACAAAGCTGCTTATGCCTCAAAATTCCTGTTACATGAGGCTGACTAGGGAAGGTCATTTCTGGATCGTTCAGACATGAACTAGGCAAATGCCCCTTTTGGGGTGGGACAGCCAAAGAACTGGTGAATTACAAGGCTGCAGGCATGGTTGCAGCCTGTGATCTTACGGGTTGTGTCCTGCACAGAGCACCAGATTCAGGGATAGAGCAAGGGCAGACATCTAGACTGAGATCCTCTTGCATCAACTCGGGGTGGGGGGGGAAATAGTTTTTTTTCTAACAGGTCTAAAGGGTCAATTCCTATGCCTGCAGGGGCCCAGTTTTCTAAATTCCACAAAGGAATCTTCCCTACTGGCTTCCCTACAGGCAGTGTCCCCAGTGCCTTGTCAGAACAGGTCCAAACTTCAGCCATTCTCCTTCTTTCTTCAGTGCCCTGGCCACCTTCCCAACTCCACGTGCCATCAACAAACACAGGACATAGATCTGATTGTTCAGTGTGTACCTTTCTCTGTGCCTCCATTACCTGAGTCATGAGTACACATAGTGGTCACTTGGCTCCAACATTTTTTTTTCTTTGAAAAAGGAAAAGACAAAACTTTGTGGCTTAAAAGTAGAAGTGTCAAGATGGTGTTACAATTATAGCACCAAAGTCTGGAGAAATGCCTCAGACATGGAAAGCATTAAAATATAGAAAGCTAGTTTTCTAAAATAGTTTTATGGCACTGATTTAAATGGTTTGGATTTTTCCCCTTTAAAGTTTATTTTACTTTTTTCTTCTTCTGATTGTAATCAGTCATCTAAAAGACAACTGGAAGAAGCCTTTAAGAATAGTCGTTTTTAAATGACGAGATATCAAAATGACTTTGGGAAGAAAAAAAAAAAAAGGAACCTACAAGAGCAATGACCCAGAAAGTAGCTACACGTGTGTAAGGAGGTATAAAGCTCTAGTGCTTAGGTTCAAGGCCATTTCTTTTCGCTTAAAGGCTTGAAAACAGAGAAGAAAAAAATTCCACGACCCCAAACAACAGCAACATAAAAAAACTGTCACCCACAGTCTTTCTTCCAAGAGGAAAAATGTCAAGGATATTTCTAAGTTAATTGGACACACCATTAGAAGTGACAGTCTGTTTTAGATGTTTCCCCTCTGAAAGCCTTTGGGTTGATATCACTAAACCAGTAGTCTCCTCATGAAGATATTTTTTTCCAACCAAACTGTGTAGTAAATCATATATTATTTTTAATTTTTAAAGTTTTTAGAGCAAATTATTTTGAGCTACCAACTCTGTTGGGTCTCCTGCTCTAGATGATCGTTCATGTGAGAGGTCACATAATCCTGAGTCCTGAAACACTCCTGAAGTTTACTTGGCTAAGCATTTGGTCAATGTTTTTATGTTTAGTTGGTTTTGAGGTTTTTTGGGTTTTTTTTTTTTTTTTTTTTTTTTTGAGATGGAGTTTCACTCTGTCACCCAGGCTGGAGTGCAATGGCATGATCTCGGGTCACTGCAACCTCCACCTCCTGAGTTCAGGTGATTCTCCTGCCTCAGCCTCCTGAGTAGCTGGAATTACAGGCATGCACCACCACACCCAGCTAATTTTTGTATTTTTAGTAGAGATGGGATTTTACCATGTTGGTCAGGCTGGTCTCCAACTCCTGACCTCATGATCTGCCCACCTCGGCCTCCCAAAGTGCTGGGATTACAGGTGTGGGCCACCAGGCCCAGCCAGTGGTTTGGGTTTTTTTTTTTTGAGATGGGGTCTTGCTATGTAGCTCAGGCTGGAGTCAGTGGTGTGATCTTGGCTCACTGCATCCTCAACCTCCTGGGCTTAAGCAATCCTTCCACCTCAGCCTCCTGAACAGCTAGGACTATATCCAGCTAATTTTTAAAAAATTTTGGAGAGACAAGGTCTTGTTATATTGCCCAGGGTGATCTCAAACTTCTGGCCTGAAATTATCCTCATGTGTCAGCCTCCCTAAGTGTTGGGATTACAGGAATGAGTCATTGTGCCCGGCTCTTGTGTTCATAGCTTCATGAAGAACTTTTGATTTTTTGTTGTTGTTGTCAGATTCCACCATCTTCTCATTATATTAATGAATGCCACCCACAATGAAAAATTAACATTTTCTGAACTAGAGAGAGTAAAATAAGGTAAGATACTAATATTGTTGGCCATTTTTTGACTATATATCAGCACCTGCAGCATATGCCATAGCATTTCCCATCTCATGTAAATATAGCCTCAAAAAGTGCTCTTTTTTGTCCCACGCCTACATTGCAAAAAGATAAAAGTCAAAAACTTTAGTTTAAAGTTCATTTTTTAAAGTTTATGTAACCAACTTGTGACAGCTAGTATTATAACCAGAGATAACTCAAGAAAGCCTAGTTATGGTATACTGGAAAAAGAATAGCAGATAACTGCGGAATGCACCATCAGTGAGAAATGACTCTTTGAGCAAAAGTGTCAGGCAGTTCCAAAAGCAAAAAGGCAAGCTGTAAACAGCAGTAGGCAGAGGGCAGTCTTAATATGCATGCTGTTGTTTGAGAGGCCTGCAGCGTATCAATCTTTTCAGTTACAACATGCAGATACATAATACAGAAAACCTCTATGATAAAACCTTCTGGAAAGGAAAACTGACATGTGTACAAACAGAAAGATTTCAATGACACTCCAAAATATACTAATGTGAGTGGTGCGGCATTAAGTTCTATAGGAAAAACAATTGCCCTCAGAAATCATCCATTCATTCATTCATTTAGCAAAGATTTATTGAGTATCTACTAAGTACCAGTCACTGATAGGTCCTGGGACCACACAGATAAATCTTGGGTTTTATTAAAACAAGGGCCATCTACATATATTCAAATGTATTCATATGTGCACCAAAAGATAGCACAAGAATTTCATAAGAAAAGCTGGAAGCAGTGGCCCATGCCTGTAATCTCATGCTACTTGGGAGGTGGTGCGGGAGAATGCCTGAGCCTGGGAGTTTAAAGCTGCAGTGAGCTATGATGACACCACTGCACTCAGGCCTGGGCAACAGAGTGAGATCCTGTCTCTAAAAAAAAAATTTAAATTAAATTAAAGTTAAGCGGCTGGGCGCGGTGGCTCGCGCCTGTAATCTCAGCACCTTGGGAGGCCGAGGCGGGCAGATCACGAGGTCAGGAGATCGAGACCATCCTGGTTAACATGGTGAAACCCCATCTCTACTAAAAATACAAAAAATTAGCCGGGCGTGGTGGCGCGCACCTGTAGTCCCAGCTACTCAGGAGGCTGACGCAGGAGAATGGCGTGAACCCAGGAGGTGGAGCTTGCAGTGTGCTGAGATCGTGCCACTGCAATCCAGCCAAGGTGACAGAGCAAGACTCAATCTCAAAAAAATAAATAAATAAATAAAAATAAAATAAATAAATTAAAGTTAAAAAAAATGAAAGAATTTTGTAACAGCCCTATTCATAATTCCCCAAACTGGAAACAACCCAAATGTCCATCAACAGGAGACTGGATAATGGGACAGCCATACAATGAAATACTATTTAGCAATGAAAATAAAAGCAATTGCAGCAACATAAATGAATTTTACAATGTTGAGTTAAAGAAGGTAGATATAAAAAATCATATTGCATTATTCCATTTATATAAGGTTTAAAAGTGGCAAAATGAATTTGACAGAGCACAGGATAAGGCTTAGAGTGGAGATGAGGGAGTAGTAACTGGTCAGTGTACAGAGGGTGCTGCTGGGCAGTTTTGTTTTCTGACCTGGGTGGTGGACACACAGTTGTGATCACTTTGTAAAAATTTATTGATTTACACACCTTTTGGCACTTATCTTACATTTCTAGTAAAGAGTACATTGAAAAATAAAAGCCACCTGTTTTAAGCAATATATTTCAATGTAAATCGTTGGAAGTGTTTCAAGAACCAATTGTTGGTCTCTCTGTGACTTACCTCAATTTTCCTGTGCTTGGACTCTATCCAAAGGAAAATGGATGTTTGAAGATACAGCATTGGAAATATCATTAAAGATCTTTAATAATTTTCTTCCAATTTTGAAAAAAATCAACCATATTTTGGTCTACTCGTCATTTAACAGCAGCTCTAGAACGTTGAGAATTCTGCTAAGAACTTACCCTAACAGCAAATTCATATACAAAAATTTGGCTAATTTTTAAAAATCAAGTTCAGATCTCAAGTTAAATTGTTATTTGATGTTTGCTTTCTACATATTAAAATCCTACCAAGAGGTTTTTGTCAGCAGAGTGAATTCTGAGAGAAATCTAACGTGGGCACAAAGAAGTCACAGCCCCACCCAATACTGTTTTGTTTTGTTTTTACATTTGAGTGCCTACCTGCCAATTACTGTTTATTAGCTTTTGCTCATGTGGGCAGATGCCTTGATAAAACCAAAATTTGTTATTGAACGATGTCAAATTCTCCAGATAGGTACGATGTTAGAGACAGCCACATAATTCATATCTGCCCAGGGGTAGGACCTTGAGTTGACAAATTTTGCCAACCTTCACTAGTAAAGCTTAGAATTTCCACCAGGCTTTTTCAACTAGAAGTCCATGAGCATGTCCTCAGAATGAAATGTACTTTCATGGGCATTCTGGAGGTACAAGAACTACTCTGTTTCATTTGTATTCTAAGTGGCCAGGCTTGAGGACTCATGTGGTCTTTAATTTATAAATAGCATTTTATAAAGCACAGAATTCCAAGATGTAGAAAATGTTGTGTTACAGAAACGGTGAATAAGTAGAAAATAAACAGTCCTTCAGCAATAGTGAATTTGGACAGGAAAACAATGCTAGCATAAGCCTATCCTACATCGTGGCTGCATGTGTTCTTTAAGTGTTACTATTGTATTTTGTTTGATTTAAAATAGAATGAAAAATTCTCAGCCTGTAAGTCCCAAGAAGCAGGCTGACTGACATCAATAGCATATGCCCCAGAATGCACCAAAGCAGACATTAAAAATATATTTAATTATGAAAAATTTCAAACGTACACAAAAGTGGAGAGAATGTACCAATTACCCAGTTTCAACAAAAATGAACATTCTATCAATCTTGCTTCATCTATCCCTTCCACCTATACCTATTTCCTTCCTTTATTTATTTTTACCTTCTCCCTCCTTCCTTCTCTTTCCCTTCCTTTTTCTTGTCTTTCTTCTTGCTTCCTTTCCTGAAAAATTTAAAAGAAAATCTCAGACATGTAATTTCCTTTGTAAATACTTTAATAAACACCTATAATTTTTTTGTTGTTGTTGTTTAGACAGGTGTCTCCCTCTGTCGCCCAGGCTGGAGTGTAGTGGCACCATCACAGCTCATACAGCCTTAAAGGCTTAAACGACCTTCTGCCTCAGCTTCCCAAGTAGCTGGGACCACAGGCACCTGCCACCACACTCAGCTAATTTTTTTTTTTTTAATATTCTTGTAAATATGTGGTCTCCCTATGTTGCATAGGCTCATTCTTCACTTTTTTATGCATAAATTTGTTATAAAAACTGGGCACGGTGGCTCACGCCTGTAATCTGCTGGGCACGGTGGCTCACGCCTGTAATCCCAGCACTACGGGAGGCTGAGGCGGAAGAATCACTAGAGGTCAAGAGTTTGAGACCAGCCTGGCCAACGTAGCCAAACCTTGTCTCTATAAAAAACGCACAAATAGCTGAGTGTGGTGGTGCGTGCCTGTAGTCCCAGCTATTCAGGAGGCTGAAGCAGGAGAATTGCTTAAGCCCAGGAGGCAGAGGTTGTAGTGAGCTGAGATGGCACCACTGCACTCCAGCCTGGGTGACAGAGTGAGACCCTGTCTCAAAAAAGAAAAGAGAAGAAGAAAGAAAGAGAGAAAAGGAGAAAGAGAGAGAAAGGGAGAAAGAGAAAGGGAGAAAGGGAGAAAGAGAGAGAGAGAGAGAAAGAGAGGGAGGAAGGGAAGGAGGAAGGAAGGAAGAAAGGAACGGAAGGAGGGAGGGAGGGAGGAAGGGAAGGAAAAAGAAAGTGGCTCATTTTTTTCTGTAAGCTGATTTATTCTGCATCGGGCAGACTGTCTCCTTGTGGTTATTTTACTTGTTCCTCTATCCTCCGTAAGTGGTAGTTAAATCTAGACATTGATTAGATTTGATTCATTTTTTTTTTTTTTTAACGATCATGGCCATTTTAATCCTTAATTTGCTGTCATTTAAAATGCTTTTGGGCCGGGCGCGGTGGCTCAAGTCTGTAATCCCAGCACTTTGGGAGGCCGAGACGGGCGGATCACGAGGTCAGGAGATCGAGACCATCCTGGCTAACACGGTGAAACCCCGTCTCTACTAAAAAAAATACAAAAAACTAGCCGGGTGAGGTGGCAGGTGCCTGTAGTCCCAGCTACTTGGGAGGCTGAGGCAGAATGGCCTAAACCCGGGAGGCGGAGCTTGCAGTGAGCTGAGATCCGGCCACTGCACTCCAGCCTGGGCGACAGAGCGCGACTCCGTCTCAAAAATAAAAATTAAAAAAAAAATAAAGAAATAAAATGCTTTTGGACTTTGCATAATTTCCTTCTATATCTTTTTGTTGTTGTTGTTTTAGTTCTTACTTGATAGGATACTTTATTCTGTTAGCGGTCTTTTGTAACCGCCCAATGAGTTCACCTTTCCCTCTGCCTAGACAGAGCTGATTTATCAAGACAGGGGAATTGCAATAGAGAAAGAGTAATTTGGCAGGTGGGGTGGCTCCTGCCTGTAATCCCAGCACTTTGGGAGGCCAAGGAGGGCGGATCACCGGAGGTCAGGAATTTGAGACCAGTCTGGCCAACATGGTGAAACCCCGTGTCTATTAAAAATGCAAAAAAAAATTAGACAGGCATAGTGGTGCGTGCCTGCAGTCCCAGCTATTCAGGAGACTGAGGCAGGAGAACCTCTTGAACCTGGGAGGTGAAGGTTGCAGTAAGCCAAAATAGCCCCACTATGCTCCAGCCTGGGGGGACAGAGCGAGACTGTCTCAGAAAAAAAAAAAAAAAAAAGTAATTCATGCAGAGCTGGCTGTGCAGGAGACCAGAGTTTTATTATTATGCAAATCAGTCTCCCCAAAAACTTGGAGATCAGAGTTTTAAAGGATAATTTGGTGGGGGGCAGGGGGCAGTGAATTAGGAGTGTTGATTGGTTGGCTGAGGGATGAAATCATAGGGAGTTGAAGCTGTTTTCTTATGCTGACTCAGCTTCTGGTTGGAAGCCACGGAACTGGTTGGCAGGCCCAGGTGGGACCATCCGGTTGTTAGAAATGCAAAAACCTGAAAAGACATCTCAAAAGGCACATCTGAGGTTCACAACAGTGATGTTACCTTTAAGAGAAGTTGGGGAAGTTGTGAATCTTATGACCTCTGGAATAATGGCTGGTAATATTTAGAATTCCAGCCCTTCTCATTCTAACTTGGGTGGCTGGTGGCCTTTCATTCATTTTACAAGAGCAGTCTAGCTTTTGGGAAGGGCTATTGTTATTTAAACTATAAACTAAATTCCTTCCCAAGGCTAGCTCGGCCTGCACCCAGAAATGAATAACGACAGTTTAGAGGTTATAAGCAAGATGGAGTTGGTTAGGTCAGATATCTTTCACTGTCATAATTTTCTTAGTTACAATTTTGGAAAGGCGGTTTCACTCTTACTCTGTGAATGGACACAGCCTCTTATCAGCAGAGCTGGAAGAGAACCTAAATCTTTCCAAGTCTTATGCTGTGCCCTTTCTATCACAGAATGCTTCTGGAAGAAGAAGAGCTCCCTTTTCGTATTTCTCACATCCACCATAATCTTTTGAAATTAGAACACTGCAGCAGTCTTGGAAAAAGTACAATTCCACTCTTTCCAGTCAAGGACTCATAAAACCCACCGTAAGGACAAGGTTAATATTATTGCTGCAGCTGAAAATTTTCTTTACCATCAGCAATTACTTTTACAGCATTTTGAACAAAATTGAATGCTGGGCCAGAGAAAACAACTTCCTAGGGATTGATGATCATCAATGATAATTCTTTCCATTTCCTAGTGTCTATTTTTTTCAGATCAGCTTGTCATATTTTCATTGTGACTATCTTAATTATTGTAAGCCTCACTAGTATTAAAATTCTTTTTTCCCAAGACTGGCTAATAGAATATAAATATTTCCAAGTCTTATCTGGGGCCCTTTCCATCACAGAATGCTTCTGGAAGGAGAATAGCTCCGTTTTCCTATTTCTTCTGTGAATTATTGATCATTGATGATAATTATTGAAAATTGTTGGTGTTAGATAACGTAAACCAGAAAGTATCTGAAACAGGTCTCAATCAATGTAGAAAGTTTATTTTGTCAAGGTTAACGACACACTTGTGACACAACCTCACAAGGTCATGAGGACACGCGTCTGAGGTGGTCGAGGTACAACTTGCTGTTATACATTTTAAGGAGACATGAGACATCAATCAATATATATAAGAGATGTACATTGGTTCATTCAGTAAGGCGGGACAATTTAGTGGGGTGGTGCTTCCAGGTCATAAGTAGGTAAAAGACAAAAGGTTGCATTCTTTTGAGTCCTTGATCAGCCTTCCACTGAGTACACAATTTAGTTTGGCTCAGTAAATCTGCATTTTTACATAAACAATAGGGCAGAGAAAGCAATCAGATAAGCCTTTGTCTCAGGTGAACCTCAGAAGGATGACTGAGTTCTGCCTGTCCTTTGTCCATAAGGAATTTCCTTGTGGGCAAATTGTGAAGGAGGTATGTAGCTTTTTATCATTGTAGCTATCCTATTTAGGAATAAAACGGGAGGCAGGTTTGCCTGACTTAGTTCGCAGCCTGACTTTTCCCATGGCTTAGTGATTTTGGGGTCCTGAAATTTATTTTCCTTTCACAATAATAAGTAATGGGATTTGCTATAATAATCCCTCTTTTAAAAGGAATTAAGATAATAAAATTGAAAATCATTGTTTTCTCCTCTCATCATCCCTAAAATCAGCTGTCCAAAAGATAACAAAACCTGTGTCATATTGACACAGAGGGTTTAGAAGCTGTCTTTTGACTCCAACAAGCTTAGGCCTGTTCTGTTGCAGAAAGACCACTATATTCATGGCTAGTTATTACAACTGAACTCTGTTACTGTGATTTTAGCCTTGTCTCCATGGGAGCCCATTTATTTATTTATTTATTTATTTATTTATTTATTCATTCATTCATTCATTTTGTAAATATCTGTATTCTGTTGAACGAAGCCCATTTATTAGCAAAAGCTGTTACACACTTTATTTTCAAAAACACCCAGTGTTTTGAAAAAACTCCCAAGTTGTGTTTTCCCTCTACTCTCGTACCACCACCACAATAATCACCAACACAGAAGACTTCGGTGAGCAAACGTGGGGATTTTTCCACACGTGCCAAGCAGAGGACACCAGCTGGGTGTTCTCCAATTAAATTCCACACTGTCTACCCGGAGACAGTGTCAGATCCCATAGGGTGAGGGTTTAGTCCCCAGAACTGCCCCCGACCTCAAACACCAGTCATTAAGTCAGGGCCTCTGGAACTTCTGACCCATTGCTTAAAATTGGGATTCCCAAAACCACCTCTTCAGGTTTGGTTAATTTGCCAGAGCAGCTCACAAAACTCAGGGAAATTAATTATTATATTATGTTTACTGGTCTATTATAAAGGATATTACCAAGGATATAGATAAGGAGATGCATAAGGCAAGGTATAGGGAACGAGGCAGGGAGCTTCCATGCCCTCCCTGGGCGCAGGACCCTCCAGGAAGCTACACAAGTTCACCCATCTGGAAGCTCCCGAACCCAGTCCTCTTGGGTTTTTATGGAAGTTTAATGATGTCAGCATTTGTTCCCCCAGTGTATAGGGCGGGATGGCTTCAGGGGGATCTTAAGACTCATAATCAGAAAGGCGGGAGAGATGAGAGTCCTGCCTTGGGGCAGGTGAAAGGAGAGCAGGAGTTCTGGGGCCTTCCCCTGAGGCCTAACATGCCCAACATGATAACAAAATTCTCTAACAGGGGCTAAGGGAGTTATGAGCCAGGAGCAGTGGACAAAAAACATTATATAGTACGTATTTATGTGTATATACCATTATATATTATATGCATATATAATATTGCATATGATATTAGTTACTATATAATTATACACACTACCAATTAATTTATATTTATAGTATTACTAATTAATATTTATTATTAATTTATATTATTATCTATAGTTAATATTATTTTATAATTATATACCGTTAATATATTATATATATATAAAAAAATCTCCTGGCCCCAAGCGATCCTCCCATGTCAGTATTTCAAGTAGCTAGCACTACAGGCTTGAACCACTACACTAGGCTAATTTTGTTTGTTTTTTTATAGCGATGAGGTCTCACTGTCTTGCCCAGGCTGGTCTCATTACATTTAATATAATACATAATACACATATTATATCCATATATATGCACATATAAAATAACACCACACCCAGTAGTGAATATGAAGTCAATATTGTTCTACACCAGGGAGATTACTGCATCTCCCAGTTGCTGAGGGAAGATTAAAAGGCACTTGTCTGAGACCCGCATGGTTCTACTGAACTGAAGCAGTAGAACTCATCAGGCACATTTTTTCAAATGAAAAGAAATGTGGCATTATGCATGCACTTATGGACCTTTAAAGATAAATAAGTCTTAGAGAAGCATCAGAGCTTCTCAACTGAAATTAAGGATCCTTAAGATATATACGGAAAGAAACTCTCCAATGCTATCCCCTTAAGCATAGCTGAATTTCAGTGAAGAGTAATTCAAGAAGTAAAAACTAAGTATGGGTGATCAAATGTTTCTTATCGAAAGACTTTCTTGGATTTTGGGATTTTCTTCTACTTCTTTTTTTGTTTTTGTTTTTAACTCTTACTTTATATGGTATTTTATTCTGTTAGTGATCTCTTCAAAATCATGTAGCTTTATACTGGGTGGGTTTGGGGCAAATATTAGCTTCTCTTGAATCTCCTCAGGCCTTTTAAATCAGGTTCAGCATCTGAATTTTTTAACATTAAATTGCATACATTAAATTCCATTATAACGAGTATATTGGCATTTTTTACTTGTTTTATTTCAATAGTATTATGCTAGAGTGAATGTTGAGCTAGAAGTCAGTCTCATTTTAAAAGGAGTGAATACAACATTGATAACTTAGATGTAAGCTTCTTATTGTGTTTATTTTGATTTTTGAAGTGAGGGAAAAACGAGCAAGTTAAAGGAAAATGGCTACTTGCATGTTAGATGAAAAATTACAAAGTGCTAAGACAGCTCATCTCTCCTCTCTGTTTTCTCCCATACAATATTAATGACATCTGACCACGAACTTGTACTGGTAAAAAGTCTGTCTTTCCTGGATAGAGACCATAGTAAATAAGCATTGTCTAGGATTGATGACTCTGACCAGTGCAGCAAACACTTGGATCCGTTGAAAGATGGAAATTGTTTGATTAAATAGTGAAAGATTCTCCCTGGGGCCTGAAAGCTTGAAGGCATGAGAAACTCCTGCCTTCTCAGGCCCAGTCCCAAGGCGCAAGGCTACTTGTGCCAGCAGCCTGCACCACCAAGATAGCAGAAGCAGGAAGAGAGCTGGCCAGAAGACATGTACCCTGGCTGGAAGACACCTATCCCTGAAGATCGAGAAAGAGGCCATCTGGGTCCCACAAGGCAGTTAGGTGAGACTGGGACACTTCCTGTTTACAGGACGCTATAAAACCCCTCCCCCATCCTCACCTTGGGCTGACACCATCTTAGGCCTCAGCCTGTCTGCACCCAGGCACTTGTTAAAACAGCATGTTGCTCCACAACTCTTGGTGTTGTCTGTTGCTGCGCTCTTGGGGTTCGAACTGATACAAGAACCTTACAAATAGAACTTTTATTTTTTTGAGACAGGGTCTCAACTCTGTCGCCCGGGCTGGAGTGCAGTGGCAAGAACATAGCTCACTGCAACTTTAACCTCCTGGCCTCAAGCAATCCTCCCATTCAGTCTCTCAAGTAGCTGGCACTACAGATGCACGCCACCAGGCCAGGCTAATTTTACTTGTTTATTGTGGACATGAAGTCTCGCTGACTTGCACAGGCTGGTCTCGAACGCCTGGATTCAAATGATCCTCCTACCTCAGCCTCCCAAAGTGCTGGGATTACAGGGGTGAGCCACAGCACCTGGTCTAAATTCTTCCTGTATTTGCTTGATGAAAGAACTAAACTTTCCCGCATTTTTACTTAAATGAACAGAAGTTTGCTGGAATTGGATGTTCAGAAATTTGTTTTGTATTTAGACAAGAGTTTATGACACTGACTTACCTCAAAAATATATTTTATGGTATTAAAACATATTAGGATTTAGAAGCATTTTAACAAATTCTTACCACTACTGATCAGACATTATTATGACTGTTAATATTTATGCTTCCCTCTGTTTTCAGTTTCATCCAATGCTTCTAATTTAACTGCTGCATGGCATGTTTCAGAAAAAAATTTAATAAAAAATTTGTATTCCATTAGCTTAGATTTTAATTTTATACATATTTTATCTTCATACATGTTATGATTTTCAATACAGTAGCAGAAAACTCAGGTTGATTTTTCCTGTGCAAAATGAAAAACTGAAGATTGCACAAACCAGTTTTCCTGAAGTGTAAATAACTGAAGTCTTAAAGCAGTTGAATGCTCTGCTATAAAAAACTAGCATGTGTATGTGTATACACACATATATATGTATATAAATCTATATATTGAAATATTTGCCTTAGTAAAATCATTGGGATCTCTAAGAATGGTATCGAATGGAGAGTCTGGGAATTCTTATCAGGAATCCTCATAAACTCAAGCCCTGGTGAATAAAAATAATAGAATGAAGACCAGGAGTAGGGGCTCACACCTGAAATCCCAGCACTTTGGGAGGCCAAGGCGGGCAGACCATTGAGCCCAGAAGTTTGAGACCAGCCTGGGCAACATGGCAAAATCCTGTCTCTTCACAAAATACAAAACCTAGCTGGGTCTGGTGGTGTGGACCTGTGGTCCCAGCTACTTGGGAGGCTGAGGTGGGAAGACTGCTTGAGCCTGGGAAGTCAAGGCTACAGTGAGCCGTGTTTGTGCCACTGCACTACAGCCTGGATGAAACAGCAAGACTTTGTCTCCAAAATTTAAAAAAGAAACCATAAAAATAATAAAAGTATAGAGAATATCATCAAAGAACAGAGGCCAGGAAGGGAAAATAGCAAAGCAATTATATATATATATATTTTTTATTTATATATATATAATATATATATTTCAAGAAGCAATAGATATTTTAAGGATAAACTAAAATCTTTATAGTCTTTGCAAGGTATATTTTATTATTTCTTTATTTTGCATTAAAACTCTTAAAATTATAGATGAGGAATTGCAGAAAAGGAATCCAGCAAAATGGAAATATTTATTTTATGTCCTACCCTAAAGGAGGAACTATAAGAGGTAGAGCAGGTGGTAACAGCTGTAGAAAAGAGACCCTTTAGACAAATCCCAAGGGGTTTTGGAAGGAAGAAAGAGATGTCGGCCTGAGACCTGAGATGAAAAAACTAATGAAGCTGGTATGGAGCTTTAACTAGCCTGAGGCCTAACTGCTTCCTCAATAGGTGACGGATTTAGGGCAGCAGTCCTTAGAACTGGCTGCACATCAGAATAACCCA
Source organism: Macaca mulatta (assembly GCF_049350105.2). Lineage (NCBI taxonomy): Eukaryota > Metazoa > Chordata > Mammalia > Primates > Cercopithecidae > Macaca > Macaca mulatta. The sequence continues at coordinate 137,492,936 of NC_133410.1, forward strand.
GGAAGCGTTTACAAAGTATCCATGCTAGGCGAAACTCTCTGAGAGTAAGGTATAACCAGATGGAGGTGGGCTAAGGGCCTGGGCCTGGGCATTTTAAAATGTTGCCAGGAATTTCTTGCATGCTTTCAGGATTTAGAACCACTGAGGTAAGGTTTTTCTCACTTGATATGTTTGTTTTTGCAAGTTCAGCATCTGAAGATGTTTCTTTTGAATTTATTATGTGCAATTACTATATCCTGCCATTAGGTGAGTAATGATCCCATTAGTTCTTTGGGCCACGGTCTAGCCAGGCTTAAAGTATGAGAAACAGAGAAAAACAGTAGCACACTCAAATTTTTTAAGAAAAAAGTAAAATAAAATATACTTTATTAAAACAGTTAAATACATTTAGGATTACAACCCTCTAAACTAATGTTTAAACTGAGCTTGAAAATCAGTCTGATACCTTCCTCACTAATCTGTAGTTGTTAGCAATCAATGTTTATTCTCAACTTGGTTATTCAAAACCATTCTTTAAAATGTTTCCTTCATTCTCCAAATCCTTATCTTGGAGATAGGCCTCTTATATTAAACACTAGTATAGTCTTACATGATTGTTTCTGTCTAAAAGACATTTCTATGTTCTGGAAAGAAAACTGAAATGCTTGTTCATGGTATCTTATCTCTTTAATTTCATTTTTTATGTCTTGTGTGACCCAAAATATAACATGCTTTTTCCACATTAGTAGTCATAAAACAGGCAGGACACGGAGGGTCACACCTGTAATCCCAACACTGGGAAGCTGAAGCTCAGGAGTTGAGACCAGCCTGGGCAACATGGTGAAACCCCATCTCTACTAAAAATACAAAAATTAGCCAGGCGTGGTTGTGCATGTCTGTGATCCCAGCTATTTGGGGGGCTGAGGCAGCAGGATTGCTCAAGCCTGGGAAGTTGAGGCTGCAGTGAGCCATGTTCTTGCCACTGCTCTGGCCTGGGTGACAAAGCAAGACCCTGTCTCAAAATTTTTTTAAAAAGGCATAAAACAAACTTATTTCTGATACATGTGTCACGCAAAAGAATGTATTTATTTGCTATAAAAACATTGCATTTTAGAATAATATTTAATAAAAGAAATAATAGAAAATTACCATTTTGCAATCATCATACAAATAATTGATTCAAGCAGCAGTCATCAATGGATGCTAAGATGCTTGAGTTCAAGTTTCACAGGATATTTAACTAGTCTTAAAGTACTTCCCACAAATTAGAATAACAAAGATAAAAGTGGTGACTTTATAGTGGAGAAACCTGGCAGACACTACTTTAACCAAGAAAGGACATTCCAAGGGCCTCCTGAGGTGTGTCACTGGCAAAAAAACAATTAAAAAAAAGAAAAGAAAAAAATAAGGACATACCAGTAATCATGTGCCTCCTGATGTGAAGCACTGAGAAGGATACATTATCGCCTAATACGGTGTTCCCACCAAAAATGCCTGAAACTGATCGTAAAAAAATAATCAGACGAGCCTGGGCACAGTGGCTCATGCCTGTAATCCTAGCACTTTGGGAGGCCTAGGTGGGAGAATCACTTGAGGACAGCCTGGGGAATATATTGAAACCCTGTCTCTTCAAAAAATAGGAAAAAATTAACTGGGTCTGGTGGCACACACCTGTAGTCCCAGCTACTCAGGAGGGTGAAGTGGGAGCCCAGAAAATCGAGGCTGCAGTGAGCTGTGGTGGTACCACTGCACTCCAGCCTGGGCTACAGAGTGAGACCATGTCTCTTTAAAAAAAAAAAAAAAAAAAGTCCGGTCGCAGTGGATCACGCCTGTAATTCCAGCACTTTGGGAAGCCGAGGTGGGTGGATTACTTGAAACTAGGAGTTTGAGACCAGACTGGCCAACAGAGAAGCTCCATCTCTACTAAAAATACAAAAATAAGCTGGGTGTGGTGGTGTGCACCTGTAGTCCCAGCTACTCAGGAAGCTAAGGCAGGAGAATCACTTGAACCTGGGAGGCGGAGGTTGCAGTGAGCCGAGATTGCGCGCCACTGCACTCCAGCCTGGGAGACAGAGTGAGACTCCCTCTCAAAAAAAAAAAAAAAAAAAAAAAAAGTTGAAGAACTGTTCCATATTGAAGTAGATTAAAAAGCACGACAATTAAATGCAATGCATCATCCTGAATCAGATTCTGGATGGAAAAGGTAATTATTTTTTCACAAATGATATTAAAGGAACAACTGGAGAAATTTGTATATGTATTGTCCAGTACCACATCATTGTTAAATTTCGGAATATGATCATTGTGAGAGGTGAACCTGGCTGAGCTTCTGGGTCGCGTTCAGACTTGGAGAACTTATCTGTCTAACTAAAGATTGTAAATGCAGCAATCAGCACTCTGTGTGTAGCTAAAGGTTTGTAAATGCACCAATCAGCACTCTGTAAAAATGGACCAATCAGCACTCTGTAAAATGGACCACTCAGCACTCTGTAAAACGGACCAATCAGTGCTCTGTAAAATGGACCAATCAGCAAGATGTGGGTGGGGTCAAATAAGGGAATAAAAGCTGGCTGCCTAACCTGCCAGTGGCAGTTTGTTCGGGTTTGTTTGCGTTTTGAAGCTGTTTTGTTCTTTTGGTCTTCACAATAAATGTTGCCACTGCTTACTTGCTGTGAGTTGTAACACTAACCGCAAAAGTCTGCAGTTTCACTCTTGAAGCCAGGGAGGCCATGAACCCACCAGCAGAAATGAACTGAATGCGCTACCTATAGGAGCTGTAACGCTCACTGGGAAGGCATGCAGCTTCACTCCTGAAGTCAGCGAGAGCACAATCCCACCAGAAGAAAGAAACTCCAGACACGTCTGAATATCTGACGAAACAAATTCCAGACGCACCATCTTAAGAACTCTTAACACTCACCGCGAGGGTCCACAGCTTCATTCTTGAAGTCAGTGAGACCAAGAACCCACCGGAAGGATCCAATCGACACAATTGTGCTCTAGCTGTGTAATTCAAAGTCATTGTTCTGTGAGATATGTGCTAAAATTATTTAGGGGTAAAGAATCATGATGTCTGCAGATTACTCCCTAATCATTAATATTTCATCAAAGTAATAAAATTGTCATTTTTTTCCTCTTTATATAATTACAATGTGTTAACAAACTGATCAACCTAGATGACAGGTACAAGGAAGCTCATTTACTATAGCTGTGAGTCTTGAATTTTTTTCAAAATAAAAATTTGAAAAATTCCAATGTATAGGCTGGATGTGGTGGCTCACACCTGGAATCCCAGCACTTTGGGAGACTGAGATGGGTGGATTGCTTGAACTGAAGCATTGGAAGCCAGTCTGAGCAACATAGGGGGACCCCGTCTCCACACAAAATACAAAAATCAGCCACGTGTGGTGGTGTGCACCTGTAGTCCCAGCTACTCAGAAGCTGAGGTAGGCGAATCACTTGAGCCCGGGAGGTCCATGATGGTCCAGGCGTGACCACACCACTGAACTCTACAATGTATGTGACAGAGTGGCACTCTTGTCTGGAGAAAAAAAAAAAAAACACACAAAAACCAATAAACTCAAATAGAATATTCAATAGCCTTGTTAAGAGACAGACATGGTTTGCAAATGATCCCTAGCATGTTTTCTTTTATTCCATTTCTCCTTTTACCCACTCTTGAACACTTCAACAACAACAAAAAATTTTTGTTTGAGACGGAGTTTCACTCTTGTTGCCCAGGCTGGAGCACAATGGCACGATCTCAGCTCACGATGACCTCCACTTCCCCGGTTCAAGAGATTCTGCTGCCTCAGCCTCCCAAGGAGCTGGGATTACAGGCATGTGCCACAGGTCCCAGCTAATTTTGGATTTTTAGTAGAAATGGGGTGTCTCTATGTTGGTCAGGCTGGTGGCGAACTCCCAGCCTCAGCTGATCTGCCCACTTTGGCCTCCCAAAGTGCTGGGATTACAGGCGTGAGCCAATGCTTCCGGCCACTTCATCAAATTTTTAATGATTTGTGAAGAGACACAGTAAAGTTCTAGGAAAGGATCCTACTTAAATTAAATCATTTTAAAATTGACAAAATCTGGCCGGGCGCGGTGGCTCAAGCCTGTAATCCCAGCACTTTGGGAGGCCGAGACGGGCGGATCACGAGGTCAGAAGATCGAGACCATCCTGGTTAACACGGTGAAACCCCGTCTCTACTAAAAAATACAAAAAACTAGCCGGGCGAGGTGGCGGGCGCCTGTAGTCCCAGCTACTCGGGAGGCTGAGGCAGGAGAATGGCGTGAACCCGGGAGGCGGAGCTTGCAGTGAGCTGAGATCCGGCCACTGCACTCCAGCCTGGGCGACAGAGCAAGACTCCGTCTCAAAAAAAAAAAAAAAAATTGACAAAATCCTTTCATAGTTCAATAACTTTCTCCTAATTTATAGGTTTAATAAATTCAGGCTTTTTGGGCAGGGCGTGGTGGCTCACGCATGTAATCTCAGCACTATGGGAGGCTGAGGCGGGTGGATCATGAGGTAAGGAGTTCGAGACCAGCCTGACCAATATGGTGAAACTCCGTCTCTGCTAAAAATACAAAAATTTGCCGAGCGTGGTGGCAAACACCTGTGGTCCCAGCTACTTGGGAGACTGTGGCAGGAGAATCACTTGAACCTGGGAGGCAGAGGTTGCAGTGAGCCGAGATCATGCCATTGCACTCCAGCCTGGGTGACAAGAGTAAAACTCCATCAAAATAAATAAATTAAATAAATAAATAAATAAATACATTCAGGCTTTCTGATAGTTGGGTTTTCCTGGGGTTGATTTGTTTGTTTGTTTGTTTTTTGAGACAGAGTCTTGTTCTGTCACCCAGGTTGGAGTGCAGTAGCATGATCTCGGCTCACTGCAATCTCCACCTCCCAGGTTAAAGCGATATTCCTGCCTCAGCCTCCTGAGTAGCTAGGACTACAGGTGTGTGCCACCACACCTGGCTAATTTTTTTTTTTTTTGTATTTATAGTAGAGACAGGGCTTCAACATCTTGACCAGGCTGGTCTTGAACTCCTGACCTCAAGCAATCTGCCCGCCTTGACCTCCCAAAGTGCTGGGATTACAGGCATGCACCACCACACACAGCCTGAGGTTTGTTTTTTTTTTTTTTTTTTTTTTTTTTTGTGATGGAGTCTCACTCTGTCACCCAGGCTGGAGTGCAGTGGTGCAATCTCAGCTCCCTGCACTGCAGCCTCTGCCTCCCGGGTTCAAGTGATTCTCCTGCTTCAGCCTCCCAAGTAGCTGGGACTACAGGCACGTGGCACCACACCCAGCTAATTTTTTATTTTTAGCAGAGATGGGGTTTCACCATGTTGGCCAGGCTGGTCTCAAACTCCTGACCTCAGGTGATCCACCCGCCTCGGTCTCCCTGAATGCTGGGATTTCAGGCATGAGCCATCGCACCCGGGCGAGGTTTTTTTTTTTTTTTTTTTTTTTTTATCATAGTAAAATATATATAGCATAAAAGTTACCATTTTATTTTTAATGGCATTGAGTATATTCGCATTATTGTGCAACCATCACCATTGTCCATCTCCAGAATTTTGCATCATCCCTTACTGAAACCGTACTCATTAAACAATACTTCCCTACTCTTACTGTATATCTTTATATATTCTGCATATTAATCCTTTGTCAGATATGCAGTTCACAAATATTTCCTCTCTATTTTATTGTTTGCCTTTTTACTTCGATGCACAAAATTCTTTAACTTTGATGAAGTCTGCTTTGTTTCGTGTTCTGCGCTTTTGGCGTCATAGCCAAGAAATCATTTCTGTTTTGATTTTCAAAGTGGTGAATAGCCGTAGGTGTTTTTTTCTCTCACATTTAGAAAAGAAATGAGAATTCCAGTTATTTATCATCTGTGGCATGTGCAACTGACACATTTTGGCCTCAGCAATGTGTAACTTCAAAATGAAAATACATAAATTTTTTGTAACTAAATTATCACCGACCCACTTGCTGAAATGTAGTTCCTTTTTTTTTTTTTTTTTTGAGATGGAGTCTTGCTCTGTTGCCCAGGCTGGAGTGCAGTGGTGTGATATCGGCTCACTGCAACCTCCACCTCCCAGGTTCCAGCAATTCTTCTGCCTCAGCCTCCCGAGCAGCTGGGATTACAGGCGCGTGTCACCATGCCCGGCTAATTTTTTTTTTTTTTTTGTATTTTTAGTAGAGACGGGGTTTCTCCATGTTGGCCAGGCTGGTCTCAAACTCCTGACCTCATGATCTGCCCTCCTCGGCCTCTCAAAGTTCTAGAATTACAGACATGAGTCACTGTGCCTGGCAAATGTAGTTCTTAAGTCATCCTTTTCTCAGGTGATTTCCTCATATGCTCCAAAACAAATGCCTCAGTTTGTTCTGTTTTGTTTCTGTTCAGGCCTCTTCATTTTGCCTGAGTGTCTTTTGTGAGATATCCACACTGCTGGGCACAGATGTCCTCTACCTGTGCCTGTCTCCGAAGCCTCTAACTTGCTCTCTGGCCAGAGGGAGAAGGATGAAATCTTGCCTCTTCCCCAGCCCTGATCCAGGTGCCTTGAACTTCCTGGCACAGGTGTCTGTTTCAACTTCCTGCCCCAGTGTGGGCATGGTGCTCGGTCCAGCAGGTGGCAGGAGGAAGAACCATTATGAAAGGTGTCAAGACTACCACAATAGGAGAAAAAGATTAGAGTTCAATTCCAAACCCAGCAAGGACAGTGGAAATTTATTAATATAACCAAGGAACAGAATGTGAGGTGGGTGCGAGGTCACAGGATGAAAAATTACTTAAGAAGAAACATCAAGGAGAGAGGAATTCTTGTTACACTGACTTAACAGGATTCTTGCTAAAGGTAGACCAAGTAATCAGACATCAAAGGTAGGTGCTTCACTCTAAACTGATGTAGTAGGATTCTTGCTATTACTGGGCTATGCAAGCCCAGCAAGAATGCAGACCAAGGTCAAGGGCTGAAGAAGAGGGCTCAGACTAACTAAAGTTTAATCAAGGAGCAAACTGTCATCAGTCTCTCTCTCTTTTTTATTTTTTTTATTTATTCAAAGAGGGAAGAGTCAATACAATACAGTGGACAGTACACTTTTTTTTTTTTTTTGTCACCCAGGCTGGAGTACAGTGGTATGATCATATCTTATTACAGCCTCCATCTCCTGGGCCCAAGTGATCCTCCTACCCCAGCCTCCTGGGTAGCTGGGAGCACAGGTGTGTACTGCTATGCCCTGGTTAACTTTTTTTTTTCTGAGACAGAGTTTGGCTGTTGTTGCCCAGGCTGGAGTGCAATGGTGCTATCTCGGCTCACCACAACCTCTGCCTCCTGGGTTCAAGCGATTCTTCTGCCTCAGCCTCCCTAGTAGCTGGGATTACAGGCATGTGCCACTGTGCCCGGCAAATTTTGCATTTTTAGTAGAGATGGGGTTTCTCCATGTTGGTCAGGCTGGTCTCGAACTTCCAACCTTAGGTGATCTGCCCATCTCGGCCTCCCAAAGTGCTGGGATTACAGGTGTGAGCCACCAAGCCCAGCTGCCCTGGCTAACTTTTTTATTTTTGTAGAGACAGGGTCTCCCTACGTTGCCCAGGTGAGTCTCAAACTCTTGAGCTCAAGCAGTCCTCCCCCTAGGCCTCCCAAAGTGCTGGGATTACTGGCATGAACCACTGTGCCAGGCTCAATTTGATGCTTTTCTTGCAATTCAACATATCAAATAAACATAATTTTAAAAAAAAATCTCTCTCTTTACAAGGTGAAAGAATAAATTATTTGAGATTTTCCAGAGGCCCTTTAGGAAATCTCAAATTCCATTCAAAATCAAGATTTCATTTAGAATTTGATTTGGGGAAGACAAAACTGTTAGAAATATCAAAAGGTTTGAGCATTTGAGTAAATAAAATCGATGACACTGGGAAACAATAGCCACCTATTTGACCAAAGTGACAGCAAAAGAATTCAAAAGTAGGCCAGGCATAGTGGCTCACAACTGTAATCCCAGCACTTTGGGAGGCCGAGCGGGAGGGTCACAAAGTCAGGAGTTTGAGACCAGCTTGGCCAATATGGTGAAACCCCATCTCTACTAAAAATACAAAAGTTAGCCAGGCATAGTGGCGCGTGGCTGTAGTCCCAGCTACTCAGAACGCAGAGGCAGGAGAATCGCTTGAACCCAGGAGGCAGAGATTGCAGTGAACCGAGATTGCGCCACAGCACTCCAGCCTGGGTGACAGAGCAAGACTCTGTCTCATTAAAAAAAAAAAAAAGAATTCAAAAGTAAGTGTAGAAGATAAAACAACTGTAAAGAAACCATAGCTTTTTTTTTTTTTTTTTTTTTTTGAGACGGAGTCTCACTCTGTCGCCCAGGCTGGAGTGCGTTGGCATGATCTCGGCTCACTGCAACCTCCGCCTCCTGGGTTTAGGCGATTCTTTTGCCTGAGTAGCTGGGATTACAGGTGCCTGCCACCACGCCCAGCTCATTTTTTGTATTTTTAGTAGAGATGGGGTTTCATTATGTTGGCCAGGCTGGTCTCGAACTCCTGACCTCAGGTGATCTGCCCACCTCGGCCTCCCAAAGGGCAGGGATTACAGGCGTGAGCCACGGCGCCCGTCTCATAGCTCTTTTAAAAAGTGAAAAGCGTTGTCTTAAGTAATCAAGGACATAATCAAGGTTAACATAAAGCATAGAAAATTATTCTGATAAGACACAAAATCTTGGTTTCCTGGGCAGATCACTCAAAAGAGAAAGATAACCTCTTTCTCTTATAATCTGTTAAGAGCAGACCAATAATCCAAGAAAACTTTGTCATTTTTAATGTAGAGAAAGCTAAATTCTAGTTTCGCATCAGTGTACTTTTGGTGTACAATTTTACTCTTTCTAGTGTACTTTTTTTATTTTTTAAAACCCTTATAAATAAACCTATCCAATCTTAGTCAGCTTTGACCATGAGATAAAATTCCTTTTCCAAGATTCCTTTTCCACAAGCACTCTACAACTTTTTATATCCATTCAGTTTTTGTCCTCTACTTTTTATCTTTCTCATTCTGGAACAACCAGTCATTTTAATCTAGGATAAAATTACTCTCTTTTTCTCTTAACAGAAACACATCCTACATTGCTTGCATACTTTTTATGCAAAGTTGCTTCTTCTCACCCTTATAATTTCTAGTAGTTTTATTTACATATATTGATTATTATTTTTAACCTTTAGTAACCTTCTTTTTTAACAGAGAAAACTAGGAAGTAGACAATTGTGGATTGTCTGTCACATACCAGCCGTCTGTGGCAGACTAGCATATTTTATGAATATACACCATCCGACAATTTTTATAGGTATATGCTGCTTCATAGTACAATTTTCCAATGTGGCAAAAAGAACATGTTTATTAATAGATCCAAATATATTTAGCTTGGCTCTACCGTATAAAAATGAGAAACCAGAAGTATATAAAATTAAACTTATGCTTAATAATGAATGTTTCAGTAGTTTATCTTACTTAGAAAAGATCCACGTATTTAATGAATATCTATTATTTAACTTAGCGTAACTCTAAGGTTCCAAGTTACCAAAAAGATTTTGGAAACTATTTTCAGGCAGACATATCATTAAACATAGCTAGCCATCATCTCACGTTATTTCTCTGTTAAGTACTTTTATAGTCTACGCCTGTTAAGCAAGTATCACATAAGCAAAAACCTAAAATGGTTCAATACATCGGTTTTTTGTTTTACTGCTATGCTTGATATGCATAAAGTAACGAATATCAAGTGACTCATTTTTACTACATCATTACTTGTACATTTGTTCTTAGAGTGAACTTATAATTTGTATAATCTTTTTGTTGTTGTTTTGAGCTGGGGTCTCACTCCATTGCCTGGCTGGAGTGAATGGTGTGATCTCCTCTCACTGCAGCCTCGACCTCCCAGGCTCAGGTGATCCTCCCACCTTGGCCTCTGGGGTAGCTGGGACGACAAGCGCACAGCACCATACCTGGCTAATTTTTTGTATTTTTTGTTGAGACAGGGTCTTACTATATTGCCCAGGCTGGTGTTGAGCTCCTGGGCTCAGGCAATCCACCCACCTTGGCCCCCTAAAGTCCTGGGATTACAGGTATGAAACATCACATCTGGCCAATTTTTATAATCTTAAATATCTAGTAAATATAATATTACCTCACTTGACTAGTAACCCCAAGTAGAATAAAAATGAGCATATCATATTTGATGATGAAAATTTTAAGACATACTCATTTTTATTGTCAATAATACCAAATTAGTCTTATTTATCAAAGATTTACTCAATACATGTGAACTGGAAAAACGTTTGGGTTAGTTCCTATATTTCTAAGCGTTTTAGTAATATTAACTTTACTTAAGCATGCATTTATCTCTAAGTCAATTTAAACAGCATTCTTTTATAGGATTTTGGAAATTAATTTGATGGGGCTGGGCGTGGTGGCTCACGTCTGTAATCCCAACACTTCGGGAGGCCAAGGGAGGTGGATCACTTGAGGCCAGGAGTTTGAGACCAGCCTGGCCAGCATGGTGAAACCCTGTCTCTACTAAAAAATAAGAGAGGCCAGGCGTGGTGGCTCATGCCTGTAATCCCAGCACTCTGGCAGGCTGAGGTGGGAGGATCTCCTGAGGTCAGGAGTTCAAGACCAGCCTGGCCAACATGGCGAAACCCCATCTCTACTAAAAATACAAAAATTAGCTAGGTGTTGTGGTGCACACCTGTAATCCCAGCTACTCAGGAGGCTGAGGTGGGAGAATTGCTCCAACCCAGGAGGCAGAGGTTGCAGTTAGCCAAGATTGCACACTGTACTCCAGCCTAGGCGACAGAGAGACTACATCTCAAAAAAAAAGAGAGAGAGAGAATCAAAATCTGTCCTTTCATCTTTTTTTTTTGGACAGTTTTGCTGTTTTGCCCAGACTAAAGTGGCACAATCTCAGCTCACTGCAACCTCCGCCCCCTGGGTTCAAGTGATTCTCCTGCCTCAGCCTCCCGAGTAGCTGGGTGCCTGCCACCACACCCAGCTAATTTTTGTATTTTTAGTAGAGATGAGGTTTTGCCACGTTGGCCAGGCCAGTCTTGAACTCCTGGCTTCATATGATTCACCCGCCTCTGCCTCCCAAACTGTTAGGATTACAGGCGTGAGCCATGGAGCCCAGCCTGTCCTTACATCTTAAGAATCAAAATCAAAAGTGCTTCAACAGACTGTCGTTTGCTGCCCTGCTTCAGGAGCCAGACTCATCAACGTGATCCCTAATCGGTCAGGAGTGAAGGCAAAGTCTTCAAAGGTGTACTTGAGGTCTTGGGTGAGCAGTTTTGGGAGTCCATTGATGAATCTGATCCTATTTGAGTCACAACACCATAACGGTTCAGGAAAAATTTATTCTGACACTTGTTACAATGATAAGGAAGACTTTATTCAGGACAATTACAATAGGTATCAAGACTCAATAGAGGAGAGAGACAGGGCTCAATTCCAAATAAAGCAAGGACAAGTGGGGATTTATAACCAACTCCAGAGTTGTGGAGTCTACGAATGGAAATTACGAAGACGAGACATCAATGGTAAGGAGATTCTTTTTTTTTTTTTCTTTTTGAGACAAGGTCTTGCTCTGTTGCTGTCACTCAGGCTGGAGTGCAGTGGCACAATCATGGCTCACTGCAGCCTTGACCTCTTGGGCTCAAACAATCCTTTTACCTCAGTCTCCTGAGTAGCTGGGACCACAGTTGTGTACCACCATGCCTAGCTAATTTTTTAATTTTTTTTTTTTTTTTAAAGATGAGGTCTTGCTATGTTGCCCACACTGGTTTTGAACTCTTGGCCTCAAATGATCCTCTTGCCTGGCACTCCCAAAGTGTTGAGACCATGCCCAGCCTACAGTAGGGAGATTATTGTTAAACCAACTTAAACAGGGCTCTTGCTAAAGCAGGCCAGGGTGATCAAGTATTAAGGATGGGGGCTTCTCTCTAAACTGACTTAACAGAATTCATGATACAACTGAACTATGCAGGCCTGGCAAGGATGGGAGCCAACACTGAGGCTAATTGAGAGGAGACTTCAGAGGATTTTTGGTTTTTTTTGAGACGGGGTCTTACTATGTCACCCAGGCTGGAGTGCAGTGGTGAGATCTCGGTTCACTGCAACCTTCACCTCCCGGGTTTAAGTAATTCTCCTACCTCAGCCACCCTTGTAGCTGGGATTACAGGTGTGTGCCACCACACTCAGCTAATTTTTTTGTTTGTTTGTTTGTATTTTTAGTAGAGACAGGTTTTCACCATGTTGGGCACACTGGTCTCAAGCTCCTGGCCTCAAGTGATCCGCCCACCTCAGCTTCCCAAAGTGCTGGGTTTACAGGCATGAGCCACCATGGCCTGGCCCATTCAAAGGATGTTGACTAAAATTTGATCAAGGAGAGTCTTTGACAGTCCCTACAAGGGGGATCCGTATTTTCATTTTGCACTAGGCCCCACAAATTGTGTAGCCAGTCCTGTACATAGCCCAGGCAGCCTGAATACATATACTATTTGTTTCCTTGGGATTCTATTTCCTCAGGCATTAGCTGGCGAAAAGTTAAGCCTGAGCATTCTTCTTGCCACAATCTGGTCTCCGGATCTCCTAGTGAACACATGCTTGGACAAAGCCAAGCACTTATCTCCCAAGAATGATATAATTTTTAGCTATGGATTAGTTCCAATTCAGTTTATGCAGGAAAATATTTTCTATCTGTGGAGTGGCATGGTTCAGTTGATAATGTGCTAATTTAAATAACTAAGCAGAATGTTCACATCTCAGTTCGAAGTATCTGAGTTTGTATAACTTGCTGATTCATGGCTTCTTTTGAAGAATTGGGAATTAACTGGCCTTAGGTTTATATTACTAGGAAGTTTACCAAAGTGTGGTTGGGCATGGTGGCTCACACCTGTAATCCCAGCTACTCAAGAGGCTGAGGCAGGAGAATCAGTTGATCCCGGGAAGCAGAGGTTGCAGTGAGCCGAGACTGTGCCACTGCACTCTAGCCTGGGTGACAGAGCAAAATATTGTCTCAAAAAAAAAAAAAGTTTACCAAAGTGAACAGAAATGAGGAGTTGACCTAAGGACAAGTACCTCTACCCAGAATGCAGAAGCAATCCCCCAAATTGCAGTTTTCCAGCTTCAAATACTCAAAGATCCAGCCTCCATCGGCCCATGATAGCAAAGCTTTTGCTGCTGTAATTGTTATACTAAGATTCTTTGATTTTATTTTCGCTAAGCTTTATAGTATGCACTTTTCCTTTGAGTCACACTTTTCTGCCTTTGGAATGTGCCCTTTGCTATGGTTTGAACATGTCCTCCAAAGTTCATGTGTTGGGAAATTAATCCCCAGTGCAACAGTGTTGGGAGGTGGGGCCTAATAAGTGGTGATTATGATATGCAGGCTCTGTCGGCATGAAGGGGGTGGGTTAGTTATTGTGAGATTGGGCTTCTTATAAAGTGAGTTTGGCCCCTCCTGCTCTCACACAGCTCTCTTGCCCTTCTGCCATGGGATGACATAGTAAGAAGGTCCTTGCCAGACGCAGGCCTTTGACCTAGGACTTCTCGGCCTTCAAAACTGTAAGAAGTAACCTAAAGGCCGGGTGCGGTGGCTCACGCCTGTAATCTCAGCACTTTGGGAGGCTGAGACAGGCGGATCACGAGGTCAGGAGATCGAGACCATCCTGGCTAACACGGTGAAACCCCGTCTCTACTAAAAATACAAAAATTAGCCAGGGGCAGTGACGGGCGCCTGTAGTCTCGGCTACATGGGAGGCTGAGGCAGAAGAATGGCATGAACCCGGGAGGTGGAGCTTGCAGTGAGTGGAGATCGCACCACTGCACTCCAGCCTGGGCAACAGAGCGAGACTCCATCTCAAAAAAAAAAAAAAGAAGTAACTTAAAAATAATAATAATAAATTGCCCAGTCTGTGGCATTCTGTTATAGCAGTGGCTCATACCTGTAATCCCAGCAGTTAGAGTTAGCAATTAGAGCGAGACTCCATCTCAAAAAAAAAAGGCAGGGTACAGTGGCTCACGTCTGTAATCCCAGCACTTTGGGACGCCAAGGCGGGCGGATCACACAGTCAGGAGTTCAAGACCAGCCGGACCAACATGGTGAAACCTCATCTCTACTAAAAATACAAAAATTAGCAGGGCCTGGTGGCATGTGCCTGTAGTCCAGCGACTCAGGAGGCTGAGGCAGAAGAATCACTTGAATCTTGCGGGGTGGAAGTTGCAGTGAGCCAAGATTGCACTACTGCACTCCAGCCTGGGAGACAGAGCAAGACTCCGTCTCAAAAAACAAACAAAAAAAGAATGGACAAAGGACAGGTCTAGTTTTGTTTAAACAGGCCCCGGGAATAAAGACCTGTTTTTAACTGAAGGCTGCTTTTGAATTAAGTTCAGTTCTGAGAATTGAATTCATTCAGGTTAACTCTAGAGACCTCAAGGTTACTAGATTCCTAAAAGCTACTCACCTCCAAGAGACCCAAATCAGGGTAAGCCTGGAAGTTGACAAAGCAACAAAAGTGGATCCTGACTCTAGAAATCCAAAGCAGCAATTCGATCTCTAGGCAACTTCAGTTTCCTCCAGGACTTACATGGAAGCAAGCCAAGTAGTTATTACATCTCTAATTCAGTGTTTGAGTGAAATATGAGAGTGTTGCATTGGGTTAAAGGGCATAGGAAATCCTTTTCGTCACATCACAATGGCTCTTCATTTTATATCCTTTGAATAAGGAAGATCCCAGAAGTTTCCCTCTCAACACAAATCACGATGGCTTCCACGATGGGCAGTGATGCTTGAGAAATGTCATGTTGCAGCCGGGCGCGGTGGCTCAAGCCTGTAATCCCAGCACTTTGGGAGGCCGAGACGGGCGGATCACGAGGTCAGGAGATCGAGACCATCCTGGCTAACACGGTGAAACCCCGTCTCTACTAAAAATACAAAAAACTAGCCGGGTGAGGTGGCGGGCGCCTGTAGTCCCAGCTACTCAGGAGGCTGAGGCAGGAGAATGGCGCAAACCCGGGAGGTGGAGCTTGCAGTGAGCTGAGATCCGGCCACTGCACTCCAGCCCGGGCTACAGAGCAAGACTCCGTCTCAAAAAAAAAAAAAAAAAAAAAGAGAAATGTCATGTTGCTTAACACTCAGACTCTTTGAACTGTGCATCAATGTATTTGTGTAAAATCCGACTATAAGGGCCCTTCATGAAAAGATGTCTACAAACATTTTCATTTTCTTGTAAATAATTACTGTAAGGGGAAAAAAAGCAATTAGAAGGAAGGACTTCAGCATCCTAAGTTCTTGTGCCCCATCCAAATCTGCTTTCTAAAGTCTCTATGGGAAAACCAGAAATATCATTTTAATGGCCTGGGTGGGTTCTTGCATTGTAAGTATACAGAGCAGTATGTTGAGAAAGCTTAGTGCTCTGAATCACCCAATGTACTTTATACATTTATTTAGAGAAGAATAGTTTAGTTTTAATTATTTATGATAATAGCTCTCAGTGCACTAGTAAATGTCCTTTGGTGCATATTTTGTAAAAGTAATGAAGTCTTTGTAACGTGAGCTTTCTCTTCAGCTATAAGCTCCTTCTTTTTGCTGAAGAACCAGGGCAGCAGAGTGTGTTCGTGTATAAGTGTGTGTATAAATTACCAGGCTTGACGTTTAGCAAAATGCTATTGAACTTAATTGAGGATTTCTAAGAATTATTCCTGGATGTACTCACTGTCCCATCTCCCAGTCATCCTCTCTCACAGCCATAGCCTTAGCAATTTGGCGGGAGAAGACATCACCATGAGGGAGATGAGCAGCCTGTCCGAATATTTGTTTTTGTTGTTTTCTTTCAGTGTTTTTCTTATTGTGCTTCCTCTGTTGCAATAATCTGTGATACTGTAATAAAACACATAGCTAGAAAGAATATAAATCTATTGTATTTCCCTCTGGCCTAAGTTAAATATACTGTAGCTTACGGGTAAGTCTTATTATGTCAAGGAATCTTCTCACCTTTTCTTTTCTTTTTTGTTTTTTGAGATGGAGTCTTGCTCTGTCACCCAGGCTGGCGTGCAGTGGTGCGATCTCGGCTCCCTGCAACCTCCGCCTCCTGGGTTCAAGAGATTCTCCTACCTCAGCCTCCTGAATAGCTGGAATTACAGGCACGCGCCACCATGCCTGGCTAATTTTCGTATTTTTAGTAGAAACGGGGTTTTACCATGTTGGCCAGGATGGTCTCGATCTCTTGACCCCATGATCCGTCCGCCTCGGCCTCCCAAAGTGCTGGGATCACCAGCGTGAAACACCGCGCCCAGCGTAATTGCCTTATTTTCAAATGAGATCCTAAACTAATCATAGTCATTCAGACAGAACAATAGTTCTGGCAATGTCAAAATTATCCTCCTGCAGATTAGACATGGCTTCTGTGTGAGTGAAACATACTGACCAATTTTGCTTCTTGTCTCTAGAAAAACAAAATTAAGAGCCTTTCAGACATTAGATTTGAAGTAAATGGGCCACCCATGAGTTAAAACCAATGGAAGAAATCAGATAATCTGGAAGGAGATCTGGGGGCTGATTCTTGTGGGACAAATGCAGTGCCTGGTTCCTGAAGCAACAATGCCAGAAGGGACATGTGGGGAACATGTCAGACTGACGGCACCCTGCTCCATGTGGATGGGAACATAGGCAGCAACTTCTAAAATGCGTGGCAATGCCACCTGCCCATCAAGGTTACAATGTCAGTTCACGGAAGCAACAGAAAAGACAAGATTGATAATGAAAATTGCTTTAACACTTCTTTTCTTTTCTTTTTCTCTTTTTCTTTCTCTCTCTTTCTTTCTTTCTTTCTTTTTTTTTTTTTTTTTTGAGACGGAGTCTCACTCTGTCACCCAGGCTGGAGGGCAGCAGCACAATCTCGGCTTACTGCAACCTCTGCCTCCCGGGTTCAAGCTACTTCTCCTGCCTCAGCCTCCTGAGTAGCTGGGACTACAGGCACATCCGACCATGCCCAGCTAATTTTTGTATTTTTAGTAGAGACAGAATTTCACCACGTTGGCCAGGCTGGTCTCAAACTCCTAACCTCAGGTGATTCTCCTGCCTCCGCCTCCCAAAGTGCTGGGATTATAGGTGTGAGCCATTGCACCCAGCTTTAGCATTTCTATCTACAAAGTTTTCTTGTTAAATGGAAGAAGACTATTGCAGTCATCTATTGCCATGTTAACAGATATCCCAAAACTTAATGGCTTAAATCATACCATTTTATTTATTCACTTACAATTCATGGTAAAATCCATTAGTTCATCATGAGATCCCTTCACCAAGAAAAAAATACAACTGTATTGATCACCTTTGGAGGATCCTAGGGAAACAACTGGCTAACTTAAAATCTGTTTAGATCCTTTTGTAGTTCATAGGTGTGATAATTGGGTGTTCACGTGCACGTGTGAGATGTGCCACACTCCAGCCTTGTTACAACATCAGCATGTTACCCATCTGACATGAAAACAATAAAACAAAATAAAATTGGGTTAATGGAGAGACAGAATTAAGAATTTATTTTGTCCTTACATGTAATCTACCTGTCAGCACTGATGAAGAAACATTTGTCTACAAAAGTATTTCAGATAATAAAGAAGCAATTTTTTAAATCACCATTTATAACCCCTAATTAACTACTGACCCTAGGCAATGATTATCAATGTCTGATAATGTCATAAGAAGAGACTTTTGAACATTATCATGTGCCTCCTGATAGATGTGTGCAACATCACCCATGAAGTTGTGTTGCCAACAACAACAAAGTTGTTGTATGAACAAAGTTGTTGAATCTGATCAAGCCTTTAGTTCTAACTACCATTTCACAGGAAATAACAAGGAACACTGTAACATATTTTCTTCAAAAAAAAAAACAAAAAACAGTATAAGGATGGGATCAGCAAAATCTAGACTATGGGAAACTCAGTAGGTCAAAAAACCAAGTTTCTTCAATAAAAAACCTTAAAAATAAAGCAGAGAGAGTGATGGGGTGGATGGTAAATGGGTGCAGATGTGGGGAGAAAGTTAAAATACTTAGCAATCAGTTGCAATGTATGGGCCTTATTTGGATCCAGACAAAAACTGTAAAAGAAGAAGAAAGCCAGGCACAGTGGATCACACCTGTAATCCCAGAACTTTAAAAGGCCAAGTGGATCACTTGAGCTCAGGAGTTCAAGACCAGCCTGGGCAACACGGTAAAACCCTGTCTATACAAAAAGTACAAAAATTGGCCTCGCATGGTGGTGCATACCTGTAGTCCCAGCTACTCAGGAGGCTGAGATGGGAGAATCTCTTCAGCCCAGGAGGTGGAGGCTGTATTGAGCCATGATCATGCCACTGCACTCTAGCCTGGGTAATAGAGCAAGACCCTGTCTCAAGAAAGAAAAAAAAAAAAGAAAGAAAAATATAATAAAAAGTTAGTTAGGGAAATGTGAACAATGACCAGATATTTGATGATATTAAGGAATTATTGTTAATTTTTTAGATGTGATGGTAACATTATAATTTTGCTTTATAAAAAGAGTTTTTGTTTGGGTGCAGCGACTCGCATCTATAATTCCAACACTTTGGGAGGCTGAGGCAGGAGGACCGTTTGAGCCCAGGAGTTCAAGGTTATAGTGAGTTTTGATCCCGCCACTGTAAAGGCCCTGTCTCAAAAAATAGTTCTTATCTTTTAGACATAATACTAAAATATATACAGGGAAATGATGTATTATCTAGAATTTTTTCTAAATAATCAGGGGTGAAATTGTAGGTGGGTATATAGGTGAAACAAAAGTGGCTATTTATTGTTAGCTGACATTGGAAAATTGATACTATTATCTCTATTTGAATGTGTTTGGAAAGTTCCACAGTTGGTTTTTTGTTTTTTTTTTTTTAATCAACAGAAATGACTGAAAGAAATGAAATATCATAGCTTCCAAACCAGAACGGGGAGAAAAGGAAAGAGAGGGCAGGGAGAAAAAAAAAGAAAACTTTATTAGTCCTATAGAAGGCAAGAAAGAAGAAAAAAAAAGTTACCCAAATAGTCATCTGCTAGCAAATGAGACCCCTTTTCCCAAATCTTACACAGTCATGTTTCCACTGCCCATATCTGGTCTCTGTAGTGAAAGTGCGTTGAGGTAGGACACGAGGTTCTAATCCTGGCCCTCTCTGGGCTAAGTTGTCCCTTGCATGGCTCCTCAGGCTATATTAAGAGCCTGGACATCCTTTGACCATTGGCAGCTTTGTGACAGCTGGCTGGGGATAGAGATTCAGTTTGCTGCCACAGAAGAAAGCAAAGCCAACTAGGTCACATGAGGAAGTAATCTGAGCCCTTAGCTCCAACCTGAGAGCTAAGTTTCATCTTGCCTGCTGCTGTGAGGCTGTCAGGGATAACCTGATGCTACATGACTGAAAGAAAAAGCCAACCTTTAAGACCCCCTTGCCAAGAACGTTGCCTTTTACAAACTCTTGAAGTATGATTTGGGAAGTTTCTAGTAAGAGTGACTGGCAGCTGACTTGAATGAAAGTAAATGTCAGAGAAGGGGGAAATGGGATTGGAGCAGTGAATACCACAAAGATGGCGGCATCTTAGTGACTGTATTTTTAGAGGGGATGGGAATCTTGAAGAGGAAGAAAATCTTTCTTCCCTCTCTCAAACATTGTTATGAATAATGTTACTTCATTTTTTCTTCCTTCCAGGTGCAATCCTTTCAGCTGCTTTCTAGTTATTTCCCCATATGTTCTCTATTTTTTTCCTTTTTTACCCTTTGATTTCTTTTTTCAAAGCAGAACTCTGCTTATCGCCATCTACTAAGCACTGCATTTCTCCCCATATCTCTCCCTGGATGTGCAGCTTTCTTATTTCATTCCTATCTCCATTCCTGTTCCCCTTGCCTCTTTGTCAAATCTTTTGCTGCCTTTTTTTTTTTCTGTTAATCACTCCTCTGCCTCTGCTTTTCCTCTGAATTTCTATACCTTAGTCACTCTGAAACTCTGTGCCTTGTTCTCTTCTTGCCCTTGTCCCCTCTAGTGCATATAACGTCCATGAAAGGATTATGCAGCCGGAAGCTCTCAGAGTAAGGTCAGAGTGTTCTGATGTGGAAAAGCTTCTATAGTGACTGCACTTTATTGGTGGAGGTTGTTGTCCCTTTTCATCCTCCTGGAGCATTTACTAGGTATAATGTCGGGATCTTTCTTTGTTTTGCTCATAAAAATCTCTCAGGACTCTGAAAGTCGGGTTGCTTTTTCCTTCCTAACTTGTGTCTCAATTTTATTATCACCTTAAGTGGCATCTGGTTGACAATGAGAAGAAAGAATTCAGAGAAAGAAATAGAATGGGGGAAAAAATGACCTGTGTCACCTACCAAAAGCTGGCTTGGGCTTAGCTTAGCTAATGTTTTTCTTGGGAAATTGTGGTACACCAACACAGTAATACATTTTTATAACGATGGAGATCTAGAACTGTTCTAAAAAGGAAACAACAACAACAAAAAAACTATATGAAAGAAAAATTTTTAAAAATTAGTATACCAAGTGGTAGACCCACAAATTATTTACTTGGATAGCAATACGTAAACTTACTATGTCAGCACCATCCTACATATTTTCTATATATTCACCCATGGTTTTCTCAACAGATTATGGGCCAGGTACTATAGGCCCAATTCTGCAGGTGAGAAAAATGAGGCACAGAGAGGTTAAGTTTTTTGTCCATGGTATTACACAGTTAGTAAGTAGTAGCCTCAGATCTGATCCCAAGCCATCTCACTACAGAGTTCATGGAATTCACTGCTGTAGCGTTTTGAATTTTTATAGCAATTTTTACTTGCTTTCATTAGTAAAGCTCTAATTGAAGTTTAGCGCTCCAGTGTTTCAGTAAGAAGATGAGTTTCAGGATTTGGACCACATAAAAATTTTGTAATAACCTCATCACATTCCAAAGACTTCTACCTGATATCCTTAGGTAACAGGCAGTGGGAAGCCAGAGGGAAGCCAGAGAAAAAGGTGTCCAACAATAAGGCAATCTTCAGGCCGGCCGCAATGGCTCACGCCTGTAATCCCAGCACTTTGGGAGTCCGAGGTGGGCGGATCACAAGGTCAGGAGTTCGAGACCAGCCTGACCAACACGGGTTCAACAACATGAACCCGTCTCTACCAATAATACAAAAATTAGCCAGGTGTGGTTGCACATGCCTGTAATCCCAGCTATTCAGGAGGCTGAGGCAGAAGAATTGCTTGAATCCAGGAGGTGGAGGTTGCAGTGAGCCGAGATCGCACCGCTGCACTCCAACCTGGGTGACAGAGCGAGACTCTGTCTGAAAGAAAAAAAAAGAGAAGAAGAAAGCCTTCAGTTCCTTTGTTTATTTGTTTGTTTTTGAGATGGAGTCTCAAAACGATCACCCAGGTTGGAATGCAGTGGCACCATCTTGGCTCACTGCAACCTCCACCTCCTGGGTTCAAGCGATTCTTGTGCCTCTGCCTCCCAAGGAGCTGAGGTTACAGGCACCTGCCACCACACCGGGCTAATTTTTTTTTTTTTTTTTTTTTGTATTTTTTAAGTAAAGACAGGGTTTCGCCATGTTGGCTGGGCTGGTCTTGAACTCCCGACCTCAAATGATCTGCCTGCCTCAGCCTCCGAAAGTGCTGGGATTACAGGTGTGAACCACCGTGCCTAGCCAAAATCCTTCAGTTCTTAAAGTACTTTCTTTCTTTTTTCTTTTTTGAGGCAGAGTCTCACTCTGTTGCCCAGGCTGGGGTGCAGTGGTACAGTCTTGGCTCACTGCAACCTCTGCCTCCCAGGTTCAAGCAATTCTCCTGCCTCAGCCTCCCGAGTAGCTGGGATTACAGGCACGCACCATCATGCCTGACTAATTTTTGCATTTTTTGTAAAGACAGGATTTCACCATGTTGGCCAAGCTGGTCTCAAACTCCTGACTTCAAGTGATCCTCCCCCATCGGCCTCCCAAAGTGCTGGGATTACAGGTGTGAGCCACTGTGCCTGGCCCAGTTCTTAAAGTGCTTTAAGTAGTTAGTTGTTCCTAATTATTCACCACTAGACATAATGCTAATATATTCTTATGGCTTAATCTTTGTTTATATCCATGATTCTAAAAAAATTATAATAAAGATAATTTAAAAATAAGTCATATAATTTTCACCAGTATCAGTCAGAAACATCATAAGATCATTGTTAAATGATAGTTTTCAGAGAAAATTATTTTATGTGAAAAATTCTAAGTAGAACTATTGCATAGACTACAATTCAAAAATTTTAAAAAGAACAAGAAGAGACTCTATTAAGGTTAAATTTTAATGTAATCAGAAATCAGATTGTATATGCTGGAAGTAATACATGATTTTAAAAATCAACATGCATGACCAGGCGTGGTGGCTCTCACCTGTAATCCCAGCACTTTGGGAGGCCGAGGTGGGCAAATCACAAGGTCAGGAGTTTGAGACTAGCCTGGTCAACATGGTGAAACCCCATCTCTCCTAAAAATACAAAAAATTTGCTGGGTGTGGTGGCATGCAGCTGTAATCCCAGCCACTCAGGAGGCTAAGCAGGAGAATCACTTGAACCCTGGAGACGGAGGTTGCAGTGAGCTGAGATTGCACCACTGCACTCCAACCCAGGCGACAGTGCAAGACTCCATCTCAAAAAAAAGCAAACAAAGAAACAAACAAAAAAACAAATCAACATGCACAACTTATTTTAGAGGAATTTTAATATAGAATGATATAAAAAATAGAAAGATGTAGCTGTGACATGAACGTGCTATTCATATATTGCAGGCGAATTGTCAAGATGATATGGTAAATTTACATATGCTGGTGGTAGCAAGTATAAAACCCAGATATATAAGTCAAGGTAGGAAATATCTATCATTTGAGAAGGAATTATCTACAAAATGTAAGATTTTGACCAGGAGCCAAGAAAAAGGCTGTTGAGCCTCACTGTTAGCTCTTGCTCCTATGAGACTACAGAAAAGCTGTCTCTCTTCTGTTGTTTACAGTGAATTGTCTATAATCTTTTAATAGTTGGCAATGAACTTGCTGGAATAGCTGAGTGATTATCAATCCTTATACTCCACAGATCAATACTCCATCATTAAACTTTGGACATAGCTTTCAGTTGGCTGGGAGGAGGAAGAAGCCGACCAAGTTGCTTTTCCAAGATGCGTCATAGCAGGCAGTGTGGGAGACTAAGCTGAGATTTACCGTATGCCTTAATATCCTTTGGACTCCAAAGTTTTGAAGATTACTGCAGGACATTGAAGGTGACTGAGACCCACACCTTCAGTAACTAGTTTCTGGTCTGCCCTATTTATATCAATGTATCATATCAATGATACGTAGCCTGGAGGTTTTGATAACTGACTTGGAAATTCTGCCATAGTCTCATCCTTTTATTCCCCTTACTAATATAGGGTTGAATTAGTGGCATTGTGGTACCAAATTCTCTAGATGCATTTGTGCAAGTGTGTACACATGCATACTCACTACTTCTTTCTTTTCTTTTCTTTTCTTTTTTTTTTTTGTGTGTGTGTGTGTGTGTGTGCGCGCGTGAGACAAAGTCTTGCTCTGTTGCCCAGGCTGGGGTGCAGTGTTGTGATCTCAGCTCACTGCAACCTCTGCCACCCGGATTCAAGTGATTCTCCCGAGTAGCTGGGACTACAGGTGCCCACCACCACAACCGGCAAATTTTTTGTATTTTTAGTAGAGGTGGGGTTTCACCATTTTGACCAGGCTGGTCTGGAACTCCTGACTTCATCTGCCACATCCAGCCCATACCCATTATTTCTATTTCATATCATACACATTCTGAAAATTCACTTTTCTTTTATGTACCCATCAACTTTAAAGTGTATTAATCTTTAAATAGATAATTTACATGATTCAAATTTTAAAAAATATAAATGTATACACTAAGAAGTCTTTTTCTCCTCTCTGTTCCCATTCTAACCTATCAGTTCTTATTTCTGCAAACAACCAATGTTGTTAGATTTTCTATATCCTTCCAGACATATTTAAGGTATGTATATATAAGAAAAAATAAAGGCCGGGCGCGGTGGCTCAAGCCTGTAATCCCAGCACTTTGGGAGGCCGAGACGGGCGGATCACGAGGTCAGGAGATCGAGAGACGATCCCGGCTAACATGGTGAAACCCCGTCTCTACTAAAAAATACAAAAAAATAGCCGGGCAAGGTGGCGGGCGCCTGTAGTCCCAGCTACTCGGGAGGCTGAGGCAGGAGAATGGCGTGAACCCGGGAGGCGGGGCTTGCAGTGAGCTGAGATCCGGCCACTGCACTCCAGCCTGGGTGACAGAGCAAGACTCCGTCTCAAAAAAAAAAAAAAAAAAAAAAAAAAAAAAAAAAGAAAAAATATATAGCTGCATTATTGGTTTGGTTTTTTTTTTCCTTTTACTCAAGTGGCAGTCTATTTTACATACTTTTGAGCTTACTTTCATCAGATAAAATTAAATTTTAATGTGTTCAGATGCTTTATCTATCCTGGTTATCTCTCTTGTCCTACTGTCCCATTTCTCACTCCCAATATGCATTTACTCTGCACTTGTATGCTAGAAACACATTAGTTCATTTCCTGATTAGTCTAGGTTTTTTTGTCTTTTTTTTGACGGGGTCTCACTCTGTCACCCAGGCTGGAGTGCAGTGGTGCGATCTCGGTTCACTGCAACCTCCATCTCCCAGGTTCAAGCGATTCTTGTGCCTCAGCTTCCTGAGTAGCTGGTATTACAGGCGTGTACCAACACACCCAGTTAATTTTTGTATTTTTAGTAGAGATGGGGTTTCACCACGTTGGCTAGCCTGGTCTCAAACTCCTGGCCTCAAGTGATCTGCCCACCTCGGCTTCCCAAAGTGCTGGGATTACAAGTGTGAGTCACTGCACCTGGCCATATGAAACTGATTTTTTAATTTATTTGCCACCCGCTTAGTGTTCTGAAACTAGTTCTATCTACTTTGGTGACTATTCAATTAAATTTCAGCTTGTTAATATACATGGATTGGCCAGATACTGGTAGAAGAGATATAGGACCATGCCTTTATTGAGTCAGTATGTTATAAAAAGAGATATAAAATAATTATAAATATCTGAATTCTTTAGAATTCTACCTACGAACTTTATACAATCCAAATCGAAATACCAGTTAGATTTTTTTAGGGCATTAAAAATACAGTTAGGCCAGGCATGGTGGCACATGCCTATAATCTCAGCACTTCGGGAGGTTGAAGTTGGAGGACTGCTTGAGCCCAAGAGTTCAAGACCAGCCTGGGCAACATACTGAAACCTCATCTCTAATAATAAACAGCAACAAAAAGCATAAATAATAAAAAATAAAAATTTAATTGTATAAAAAATGAAATATATAATACATCATTATTTGTGTAAGTTAATAATACCTGAGCACAAAATCATATATATTTTGTACCTACAACCAAAATAATACACATTAGAATGTGGGGCTTGTGGGGAGGTAAAAAGAATCAAAATAGAGTATTGGGGTAAAGGAAAATAAGTAAGTAGAATAAAAGCAGATACTTGCACAATCCAATGATGGTCATGGACCATGAGCTGAGAAATATAATTACGTCATCTTTCTATGCCCAGGCAAGGGGCAGGATTACGAGGTGGATAGCAGAGACTTTATGTCTTCGGGTGAGCCTAAATTGATGGGACCCTTCCACATAAGATTTGAGACACTAGACCCAGATACCTTAAAAAAATATATATCTCTTGGCCGGGCGCGGTGGCTCATGCCTGTAATCCCAGCTCTCAGGGAGGCAGAGGCGGGAGGATAGCTTGAGCCCAGGAGTTCGAGACCTGCCTGGGTAATATAGCGAGACCTCGTTCTCCACAAAAAGGAAAAAAAAAAAAAAAAAGACAAAAAAAAAAAATATATATATATATATCTCTTACAGCCTGAATCTCAATACTGGAGACTGATTACAGATTCTTTCTTAGAATAAAAAGGGGTCATGAAGAGATCAAAGAACAAACAAAAACAGACCAAAAATCTGCCCTCATTGATGGGAGGATATCAGAGGCACATAGGAGCCAGCTGTAGAACTTCCAGTAGCCAATGGGAAAACAATTTAAGCAACTAAATAACAAAGTAGTATTGGACTATAACTCAACATATCAGAGGCTGGGCGCGGTGGCTCACACCTGTAATCCCAGCACTTTGGGAGGCCGAGGTGGGTGGATCACAAGGTCAGGAGTTTGAGACCAGCCTGGCCAAGATGATGAAACCCCATCTCTACTAAAATAAAAAAAAAATTAGCTGGACATGGTGGCATGCACTTGTAATCCCAGCTACTCAGGAGGCTGAGGCAGGAGAATTGCTTGAACCCTGGAAGTGGAGGTTGCAGTGAGCCAGAGGTTGCAGTGAGCCAAGATTGAGACATTGCACTCCAGCCTGGGTGACAGTGCAAGACTCTGTCTCAAAAAAACAAAAAACTCAACATATCAACATTCATGAGTCCATACTGATAAAAATAAATGATTGAATAGATTAATAAATTGAGGAGAACAGACAAATCTTTCATGCTCTCCTGCAGAAGAATGACAAATAATGTATGTAGATACTCCACCCATAATGAGGGGAGAATAACTCCGTACTCCTTGAGTGTGGGCTGCACAAGGAGTGGGGAGCTATGCTTCCCAAAGGGTAGAGTGCGCAAAACGGGATAAGGAGCAGCTGCCTGCTGGGGAAAACAGACACTCCCTCAGCCAGGTGATCGAGTGTCACATCAGCAATAATAGATCGTGTTAATAGATGTGCCTTTGTGTGATGTGATGAAATGGCACTGTATCTCAGTGATCTTCCCAACACCACAGAACCCCAGGATAATCAGGTGAAAAACATCAGAGAAATTCCAACAGAGGGGCACCCTACAATATACCTGACCAGCACCCCTCAGAACTGGTAAGATCGTCGAAAATAAAGAAAGTCTCAGAGGCCAGACAGGGTGGCTCATGCCTGTAATCCCAACACTCTGAGAAGTTGAGGTGGGAAGGTGGGAGGATCCTTTGAGTCTAAGAGTTCAATACTAGCCTGGGCAACATGGCAAAACCCCATCTCTACAAAAAAGACGAAAACTTGCCAAGCCATGGTGGCACGTGCCTGTGGTCCTAGCAGCTCAAGAGGCTGAGGTGGGTAGATCACTTGAACCCAGGAAGTCGTGGCTGCAGTGAGCCATGATTGTGCCACTGCACTGCAACATGGGCAACATAGTGAGACCCTGTCTCAAAAAAAAGAAAGAAAAAACTTTTTTTTTTTTTTTTTTTTTTTTGAGACAGAGTTTTGCTCTTGTTGCCCAGGCTGGAGTGCAATGGAGCAATCTGGGCTCACCACAACCTCTGCCTCCCGGGTTCAAGCAATTCTCCTGCCCCAGCCTCCCGAGTAGCTGGGATTATAGGCATGTGCCACCATGCCTGGCTAACTTTGTATTTTTTTTAGTAGATAAGGGGTTTCTCCTCGTTGGTCAGGCTGGTCTCGAACTCCCGACCTCAGGTGATCTGCCTGCCTCAGCCTCCCAAAGTGCTGGAATTACAGGCGTGAGCCACCATGCTGGCTGAAAAAACAGAAATTCTGAGACTATCATATCCAAGAGGTGCCTCAGGAGACATGAAAATATAATGTACTATCCTGAAACCAACAAAAGACATTAGGTGAAAAGTAAGAATATCTAAATAAATATGGACTTTAGATATTAATCGTGTTTCAATATTTATCATTAATTGTAATATACAGTAATAAGTGAACCTGAGGGAGGTGGTAGAAGTGATATGGGAACTTTCTCTACTGTCTGAATTTTTCTATAAAACTGAAACTGTTCTCAAAAAAAGGGTCATCACACAATAAAAGGGCGGGTCATGAAGTCACTGGTCTATGAAACCTTGTAAAAATGTGACTCATCCCCCTCTATGTATAACAAAAAAGTTTTCTTTTTTGTCTTCCGGCTGAGGAAGTATTTGGTTGGTTCGGTTGGTTTTTGCTAAACACAGAAGAGGTCTTTGCTCCGAGACACAGAAAGTGTTTCTCTTCTCTTCCTTTGGTGTTATGAGTGAGCTTGCCAAATTTGAAGACAGATGTCTTAGCACCCTTCAGTGTTAATATAACTATATATCTTGTTGGAACCTGCCCCGAGGCTCCCAAGGCAGCTAATAAATGGCCAATAATGAACACTGGTGGCCAGAGGCTTCTAACCATTAGGACAGTGGACCCATTCTTTCCCAGTCCTCAAAGTTCAACCACATGCAATGAGAAAGATAGTTTTAACCAAGCCAAAGTAACATTGGTTACAGCATCTCTAAGAGGACACCAGTGCTCAGACAGGATTACATGTTGGGGTTCTCATCTCCTGATTCTAGCATGGTACCTAACACTTGGTAGGCACTTAACACATGTTCATTAAGTAAATGGCAATGTGTTCCTAGAGTTCAGGGCAGAATTTTAATATTTCATATACGGGTCTAATAAAGCAAAGATCCATATAGCCTGGCTGGCAAAATAATTATCACCTTAAAAATTTATTAGGCATTTTCTAATTCATGAAATGTATCCGTTATTAGTTCATCTACTGTAAGTTTCAAGCCTCTGAATAGCAGAACAGTTCGTGTTGTTATGGGAGTGTTGGGTCATATGTCACTTGAAAGGGATCTTTCCCTAAGTATGTATTAATGTGCTAGCTTGGACTCAAAACTGGCCTATCAGGAATATTTAATGTTTCTCTCATGACGAGCCTTGAAGCAGTCAAATTTTATAATTTTTTGTGTATTTTTTTATTAGTTACAGAACCTCACCAATTCACTCATGCTAATCTGCAAGTCCTGTAATTATCACAAAAAGGTACTCTGGCAAATTAACCCCACTTCTCAATGCAGGCTTAATAGGAAAGAGAGCTATTTTGAAAGCTCAGTGGATTACAAGCACTACTTTACAAAATGTACTGCAACACACTAGACTGTGAGATACAACCTTAAATAGTTAAGCAAGTCCATCGACATAAACTGGGTACATTTCCATCCTTGATTCTTCCCTATTGACTTCATTACTTAAGATGTACCTTACTGGAAGCCGGCAAAGACCTCTGGGGAGTGAGCAGCCCTGGTGGAGGGGAGCAGAGGGAGCCCCCTTGTTTATGAGGGAGAGAAGACATCGTTGGAAATGTGTATGATTTGAACAACAAGCTTCACTGGAATATTATTGAGAGAGCAATACTTGGTTATATAGTTGTAATGAATCTGTGGAAAGGTAACCAGTAATTGCTTAGTATAATCTAAAACTCTGAAAGGCTGGTGATAAAATAACTACAAAGAAATCAAATCAAAACACAGTCTCAGACATTTTGATCATTGAAGTTGGAACAATAAGGATAGCCATGAAAGCTTATCTCTAAAATAAGTTCTTACAGAACTCCGTGAGCAGAGACCAAAAGCAGACTTTTAGAAGAACTAACTTCAAAAAAGATTCCCTATATAATAAGAGTCATTTTAAACTGAAATGATCAAGACCTCCTAGGGATTCTAGGTCATGCCTAAACCATCACGGTCAAGTTGGACATGTATAGAGACCTGGTACTCTCACTCTTCCACCTTCGGCCCCACTTATATCCCAGGCTAGGCATTGAAGTTCCCTGCCAGTCAGTTGAACAGGGGTACAGGACAGGTCCCTTTAAACACAGAACTCCCTCAATACTGCAGAACACTGGAAGAGCTCTTGTTCAAGTGGGTAAGTGAAGCCTGAGTGTCTGGTGAGATCAAACCTGAAGAGAGAGTGAGATAAGGAGAGAGTTGAGTCATTAGTCATCTCTTTTAACTAACTCTGAAGTTGGACGGCTTCACACTGGACCTGGTGATTAATGGTAAAGAGATAGCTCCTGCAATTCAACTTCTGTAAGTAGAAAGAAATTTAAAGCTCCCCCTGAGCATTTGCTTCCTCTTTGAATGCTTCAAAACAAATCTCAGCATCGGTAGGCTGATGCCAGTTCTCATCGTGCCCCACAGGCCTTGATGAGGGATACGGAGAGAGCCTGGTGTGTCCATTGAACAGACCCCAATGGTTCTCTGCCTTTTCATAGCAATCTCTTGAAGGGAGAACCAGAGTCACCAAATCTCAGGACAAAATGGCAGCCCTAAGAGGGCGATCCACGGTCAGAAAGCATGCATAAGCTATTACTCTGAAGAGAAGAAAATTACTTTCCATTCACTATAGGGCTAGTCTGAAGCTTGCAAAGAAGTCCTTTTCATTCAGTTATCCCTTGTAGGAAAGTATGTATGTAAAAGTTAAGAAAATTCAATATCAAAAATAGTTTTTGTTTTGTCTTTGAACATTTTCTTGATATGTAAGCAAAATTCTTAGTTCTGGAGTTGCAGTTACTCAGTTATCAAAAATGATACACATAAGATAACCAACCCCATTAACCACCCAGTTGCTCAAACAGAAATCTAGGATTCATGTTAATTTCTTTCTTTTTTTACCCCTCACACCCAATCCATTTGCTTCCTTAGTTCTTCCTTCAAAATACCTTAATTCATCCACTTTCTCCATTCCCATGGCACCATTCTAGTATAAATCATGTCTCACCTGAATTGTTATTATAACCTCTTAAGCAGAACTAACTCTTGCTTCCCTATCATCTATTTCATGGCAGCCAGAGAGAGATTTTTAAAACATCCATAAGATCTGGCCAGGCACGGTGGCTCATGCCTGTAATTTCAGCACTTTGGGAGGCTGAGGCGGGTGGATTGCCTGAGGTTAGGAGTTCGAGACCAGTCTGGCCAACATAGTGAAACCCTGTCTCTACTAAAAATACAAAAAATTAGCTGGACGTGGTGACCGGTGCCTGTAGTCCCAGCTACTAGGGAGGCTGAGGCAGGAGAATGCGTGAACCTGGGAGGCGGAGGTGCAGTGAGCCGAGATCGCTCCATTGCACTCCAGCCTGGGCAACAGGAGTGAAACTCTGTCTGAAAAACAAAAAACAAAAAAATTGGCTGGGTGTGGTGGTGCATACCTGTAATTCCAGTTACTAGGGAGGCTGAGGCAGGAGAATTGCTTGAACCCAGGAGGTGGAGGTTGCAGTGAGCCCAGATGGTGCCACTGCCCTCTAGCCTGGGTGACAGAGCAAGGCTCTGTCTCAAAAAAATAAAATAAAATAAAATAAAAAGATCTATTGTGTCAGTAAATCTTTAATGGCTTCCTCACAGGCCTTACATAGTTTGGCCCCTTGCTACCTTTCAACTTCATTTCTTACCTTTTCTTCCCCTGCTAACACCACTGGCCTGTTTGGGGTTTCATGACTAAGCCAAGCTCTTATTTCCCCTTGTGTCCTCTGGCTGTAATGCTGATCTTTTCATAACTGGTTCTTCTTCATTCTTCAGGTCTTAGCATAAATCATCTCCACATTTAAGATCTTCCTGACTGGACCTGATGCAGTGGCTCTCACCTGTAATCCCAACACTTTGGGAGGCTGAGGTGGGAGGACCACTTGAGCCCAGGAGTTTGAGACCAACCTAGGCAACATAATGAGACCCTGTGTCTACCAAAAATAGAAAAAATTAGTTGGGTGTGGTGCTTTGTGTGTCTAGTTCCAGCGACTTGAGAGGCTGAGGTGGGAGGATCACTTAATCCTGGGAAGTCAAGGCTGCAGTGAGCCATATTTTTACCACTGCATTCCAGCCTGGGGGACAGAGTGAGACCCTGACTCAAAAAATAATAATAATCTTCAGGGCGGGCACAGTGGCTCACACCTGTAATCCCAGCATTTGGGAGGCCGAGGCGGGCAGAGCACCTGAGGTTAGGAGTTCAAGACCAGCCTGGCCAACATGGTGAGACCCCATCTCTACCAAAAATACAAAAATTAGCCAGGCATGATGGCAGGCGCCTATAATCCCAGCTACTTGGGGGGCTGAGGAAGGAGAATTGCTTGAACCAGGGAGCAGAGGTTGCAGTGAGCTGAGATCATGCCAGTGCACTCCAGCCTGGGCAATAAGAGCGAAACTCCACCTCAAAAAAAAAATCATCATCATCATCACCATCTTCCTGACCAACCCATAGCCTCTCCTTCCCTGGCTATCTTCTCTTTGTTACTATCATCCCCTGTTTGCTTTATTCACAGCACTTACAATCTGAAATTGCACTGTTTATTTAACGAATATGCCTATTGTTGGTCTTTTCCTACCCACAACAAAATCTAATCTCCTAACCACATCTGTCTTGTGACATCACCACATCTCCAATATGTAAAACAGCACCTAGAACGATGAAGAGTCATTAAATGAATGAAAAAAGAAAAGAAGGAAATATATCACCAAGAGCAGATTGGCAAGCTCTTTTTTTTTTTTTTTTTTTTTTTTTTTTTTTTGAGACAGAGTTTCACTCCTGTTGCCCAGGCTAGAGTGCAGTGGTGCGATCTCAGCTCACCGCAACCTCCGCCTCCGGGGTTCAAGCGATTCTCCTGCCTCACCCTCCCAAGTAGCTGGGATTACAAGCATGCGCCACAACGCCCAGCTAATTTTATATTTTTAGTAGAGACGGGGTTTCTCCTTGTTGGCCAGGCTGGTCTCGAACTCCCAACCTCAAGTGATCCACCCACCTTGGCCTCCCAAAATGCTGAGATTACAAGTGTGAGCCACCGTGCCTGGCGGGCAAACTCTTTTGGCAAAAGGCCAGACAGTAAATATTTTAGGCTTTACAGGTCACTTAAGATTTTTGTCGGCCGGGCGCGGTGGCTCAAGCCTGTAATCCCAGCACTCTGGGAGGCCGAGGCGGGCGGATCACGAGGTCATGAGATCGAGACCATCCTGGCTAACACGGTGAAACTCCGTCTCTACTAAAAAAAATACAAAAAAAAAAAAACTAGCCGGGCGAGGTGGCGGGCGCCTGTAGTCCCAGCTATTCGGGAGGCTGAGGCAGGAGAATGGCGTAAACCCGGGAGGCGGAGCTTGCAGTGAGCTGAGATCCGGCCACTGCACTCCAGCCCGGGCGACAGAGCGAGACTCCGTCTCAAAAAAAAAAAAAAAAAAAAAAAAAAAAAAAAAAAAAAAAGATTTTTGTCACCTATTCTTCATTTACAATAATTCTTGGCTCTTACAAAACAAAACAAAACAAAACAAAAAAACAGATCAAGGGCTGGATTTGCTCCAAGGGCCGTAGTTGCCAGTCTTGATCTAGATTAAGGAAGAAGTTTATCTATAACCCTAGTTACCTCTAATGTCTAAATTCTGCAAACCTGCCAGAGTTCTAGGTTGTAGTATAATAGAAATTGGAGTAGAAGGCCAGGCACGGTGGCTCACGCCTATAATCCCAGCATTTTGGGAGGCCGAGGTGGGAGGATCACCTGAAGTCAGGAGTTCAAGACCAACCTGGCCAACATGGTTAAACCCATCTCCAAAAAAATACCAAAATTAGCCAGGCATGATGGTGGGTGCCTGTAATCCCAGCTACTTGGGAGGCTGAGGTGAGAGATTCACTTGAACCCAGGAGGCAGAGGTTGCAGTGAACCGAGATAGTGCCACTGCACTCCAATCTGGAGAACAAAGTGAGACTTTGTCTCAGAAAACAAAAAAGAGAAAGAAATTGGAGTAGAAGTGCCAGTCATGACTTCCTTACCCATGATCCCTTCTTAGTGAAACAGTTCCATCCACCGTTCCTGGAAAGGCAGCTCTATATACCTCCTGATTCCTCAACATGTCTTACTTGCTATTCATGACTGATTGTACCAGATCACCCAATCAGATAACCTCTCTGTGGAATTTGAAATTGGGCCACTGAAATAGAACTAACTAGATGATGATGGACTCTTGAAGTAAAATATGTAGTTGGGTAGGTCCGTGACAAACCAAAGTCAAAGGTAAACTCGTATTTTCAGAGAATGAAGACAGCACAATAAAAAAGAAGTCAGTTTGCTCAAGGAAGCTTGAGAAAG
This sequence comes from Macaca mulatta, assembly GCF_049350105.2. Classification (NCBI taxonomy): domain Eukaryota; kingdom Metazoa; phylum Chordata; class Mammalia; order Primates; family Cercopithecidae; genus Macaca; species Macaca mulatta. The sequence goes on from NC_133410.1 coordinate 137,526,911, forward strand.
GAGACACACAGATAGAAGCACACACCTGTTGCCACAGAGCCCCAAGAAGGGTGAAAGGACTAGCCTTGGGTCCTGAATGTCCAGCTCCATGTCCTATACGGTCTAGGTGTGCTTCACTGATGTCCTTGTATATCTGAAAAGTATTCTGTTGTATCTCTTCTTTTATTTTTGAGACAAGGTCTCGCTCTGTCCCCCAGGCTGGAGGGCAGTGGTGCAATCCTGGCCTGCTGCAGCCTGGACCTCCTGGGCTTAAGTGATCCTCTCACTTCAGCCTCCAAGTAGCAGGTACTACAGGCCTGTGCCACCACACCCAGCCAATTTTTTAAATTTTTTGTAGGGAGGGGCTCTCATTATGCTGCCCAGGTTGGTCTAAAACTCCTGGGCTCCAGCAATCTTCCCATTCAACCTCCCAAAGTGCAGGCATGAGCCACTGTGCCCAGATTCTCTTCTTAACTTACTTAATTTGAGACAGTTTCTATTCCTGACCAGAGGAATGGGTGTTTCAAGTTACCGTCAAACCTATCAATGAACACACACGTGTTTAGTGGGTGCCTGCTGTTTAAGACACTGAGAGACAAGATGGGGCAACAAATACATGCGAAAAACAGTAATTGTTTCCAGGAAGAGTAAATCTGGTGGAGGAATGAGACATAAATAACATAAAATGATAATTAACGGTATAAGGCAGTGCATGGTAAGTACCACGTATCAGGGTTTTATGTGTCTAAGATGTTTTAAAATTTAATTTTAATGGTATTTAAAACAAAATGAAAATAGATGCTGAGGAAATAATGACTACTATTTCAAAAGAACCACAACAGTGAATTTTGACAAATAAAATTATTTTGATCAGAATTAACAGAAAATTGTTTTGATCAGAATCATTAACATTTTAACAGAATTTCAAAACTGCTAAACATGAGTCAAATCTATTCAAATGAACCGAGAATAAGCCATTCTAGTGTTCTTTCTGAAAGAGATAATGACTATCCTCAGAGTATCTAAAAAGTGTTTGGTCTTAACAACAAAGGACTAGATGAAGTCCCTGTTGTGTCAAAGTAAAGTCCCCAGTATTTCATCAATACAGACATCATGCTACCAGTTGCTTTAAAAATGCACTGCCTGATACCATCTCTGTGCTGACAAAATATTCACTAGGAAGAGCGATCTCTAGAGATCTATGTCTGATGTGAGTTCGCATAGGAATTAATTTTTCCTGAACCAAGATTTGTAGAGATACCATCTTCTAGAGATGCTTTCTGCAAAATTTGCTCAACCTGAAGTGGAAATAAACTTCATGGTAAAGGCAGTAAATTTACCAGGATTTGTTATTTTTTTAAAGTAAGTTTGTAAGGGCAATACATTTATCAGGATTTATTATTTTTTAAAGTAAGTTTATATAAAAGAATTATTTTAAAAGGAAGTAAAGATGGTAGGGAAGAGAAAGAAAATGGGTTGCCTGCTCTAGCAATGCACAGAAATTCAGCATATGTATCATAATCTGCTATTTAACCCCTAAACAGTATTTTTATTCAACCACTGGGCATTTACACTTGACACAAAGAAGGTATGAGTCAGTAATTAATTTATGTCCATGTGCCAATATTGATAATACTATACCATTAACTAATCAGTGACTCTCAAGCTTAAGTGTAGATCAGAATCACCTAGAGGCTTGTTGAAACACAGATTACTAGGCCCCATTCTGAGTTTCTGATTCACTAGGCCTGGAGTGGGGCCTAAGAATTTGCATTTCTTTTTTCTTTTTCTTTTTGGGACTAGGTCTTGCTCTCTCACCCAGGCTGGAGTGCATGCAATGGTGCAATTATAGCTCACTGTAACCTTGACTTCCTGGCCTCAGTGATCCTCCCACCTCAGCCTCCCAAGTAGCTTATGACCATAAGTACCTGGCTAATTGTTTTAACTTTTAAACTTTTTGCTATAGACAGGGGTCTCACTATGTTGCTCAGGCTGGTCTCAAGGATTACTGGGCTCAAGCAATCCTTCCCCTTGGGCCTCCCAAAGTGCTGAGATTACAGTCATGAGCCACCACCCCCTAGCTGAAAATTTGCATTTCTAACAAGTTCCCCAGGTAATACTGATGCTGTTAGTCTGAGGACCATGGAGAGAACCAATGAACTAAAAACTAGTATACTGACATCAGTCCTGTCACCAGTCTGGTCTTTCCTGCTGTATATACCTAGGGAGACAACTACAACTGTATGAAGAAACAGTCTAAGGTGGTTTTCTTATGAATTCTATTGCTGAAAAGTCATACAATGGTCTGGGGGATTCTATCTCTAATTCTAATTAATTTTTAATTTCTTCTTCTTCATATAAGGTCAAAGGCCAGCTGCCAGTATTTGCTTAAGAAGCACATATAGCAGGCACAAGCAAGGAATGAATTCAAGTGAAAATCTCACCAAAGTGAAACCTATTGGTTCACACTGATTGTCCAGTGACAGTGCTGGGACTGTTCAGTTTTGGTGCTTGGGAAGGATTATCCAAAGGAATAAAATACTGACACATGCTACAACACAGATGAACCTTGCAAACATTCTGCTAATTGAAAGAAGCTAGTCCCCAAGACCACATTTTACATGATTCTGTTTATCTGAACATCCAGAGCAGGAAAATATATAGAGACAGAAAGTAGATTGATTAGTAGTTGCTGGAGGCAAGGGGTGGTTCATTAAAGGGCAAGAGTATTCTTTCTGAAGTGATGAAAATGTTCTAAAATTGTGGCAATGGTTGCACATATCTGTGAATATACTAAAAACCATTGAATTGCATATTTTAACTGGGTGACTGTATGCTATATGATTTATATCTCAACGAAGCTGTCTTTTAAAAAAGGATTGAGCCAGGAGTTCACGACCAGCCTGGACAATATAGTAAGACCTCGTCTCTACAAAAAAAAAAAAAAAAAAAACTGGGAGGGATTGCATTGGGAGTTATACCTGATGTAAATGACGAGTTGATGGGTGCTGACGAGTTGATGGGTGCAGCACACCAACATGGCACAAGTATACATATGTAACAAACCTGCATGTTATGCACATGTACCCTAGAACTTAAAGTATAATAATAATAATTTTTTTAAAAAAACTGTAAAAATTAGCTGGGTGTGCTGTACACACCTGTAGTACTGGCTACTCAGGCTGAGGTGGGAGAAGCCCTTGAGCCCAAGAGTTTGAGGTTGCAGTGATGGTGTCACTGCACTCTAGCCTAAGCAAAAGAGTGAGATCTTGTATCTAAAAAAAAAAAAAAAAAAGGATTGTCCATGTGCATACTTTGTTCATTCTCATACTTCATACCGTGCTGTCTTCTTTCCTTAATACTTGTACAGGAACCACTATGATAAAAGACACTCTGGAAGCACAATGAGGGCTCAGAGGCAGCTTCCTGTAGAGAGTGACTCTCAAGTTGAACTTTATTTATTTATTTATTTATTTATTTATTTATTTATTTTTTGAGACAGAGTCTCGCTCTGTCGCCCAGGCTGGAGTGCAGTGGCGCGATCTCGGCTCACTGCAAGCTCCGCCTCCCAGGTTCACGCCATTCTCCTGCCTCAGCCTCCTGAGTAGCTGGGACTACAGGCGCCCGCCACCGCGCCCGGCTAATTTTTTGTATTTTTAGTAGAAACGGGGTTTCACCGTGGTCTCGATCTCCTGACCTTGTGATCCGCCCGCCTCGGCCTCCCAAAGTGCTGGGATTACAGGCGTGAGTCACCGCGCCCGGCATTCAAGTTGAATTTTAAATAACTAGCATAAGTAGCTAGCTAGAGAATGAGGGGATAGGGTGTGTCAAGTGGGAGTTAAGAGCATTACCAATGGAAAAGCTGTGGAAGGCACCATTGGCAGTATTGCCCCCTTCCTGGTCCCAGCACCTGCAGAACAGGCCCATTCTGGTTCTAGATTTTCCTGGGTAACCTTGACCCCTGGGGTCTGGTGACTTCATCTCCTTCTATTCCTTCAGCCTTAGGATTTGCTATTGATGGTGGTTTGCTGTTGTTGTTAATTTCTGGATTGTCTTAGCATCCTTACTGATTTCTCAGCTCTTTCATCTCTGCTCTGAAGACAAAAGAAAAAAAAAAAAAGAAAAAAGAAAGAAAGAAAATGCAGCCTGTGGGAGGCATGGAATAACCAACACCATTTCTGATGGGAAACTTGGATGAACTGTGAATGGCTGGGGTGAAGGATGTGTGTAAGAGGAGAGGAACAAATAAAATTAGAGAAGTAGAGTGTTAGGTATTAAGCTAAAAGCTGCAGGGAGCCATTGAAGGATTAAGTAGGGGATCTGATTAGCATTTAGAAAGATCATTCTGATAGCAATGTAAAGAATGGGCTTATTGCAGTTGGCCATGAATAGATTAGCAATAAGAAAACAAACAAACATGTAGGAAACTGTTTCAGTGAGGGAGGGTGGACTAGTCAGCAATTCTCAATCATTTTATCCTTAGGTGCTCTTCATACTCTTGAAAATTAATAAAGGCACCAAGACTGGGCTCAGTGGCTCACGCCTGCAATCCCAGCACTTTGGGAGGCTGGTGCAGATTGATCACTTGAGGCCAGGAGTTTGGGACTAGCCCGGACAACATGGTGAAATCCTATTTCTACTAAAAATACAAACATTAGCTGGGCGTGGTGGCTCGTGTCTGTAATCCCAGTTATTTGGGAGGCTGAGGCAGGAGAGTCGCTTGAACCCTGGAGGCAGAGGTTGCAGTGAGCCGAGATCACGCCACTACACTCCAGCCTGGGAGACACAGCGAGACTCCATCTCAAAAAACAAACAAACAAACAAACAAAGGCGCCAAGATAGCTGTACAGACACAACAATGTGATAGAGGAGAAATTTTTCCATTAATGAATATTTCTGTTTAAGAGCCAGGATAACCTTTTTCAAAAATTCCTCAGCTGACTCCCTCCTAGTGCTTAAATCACAGAAAAAGGAAAATGAGCTGTGTTTGGTTTAAACCAACCATGATTCACTCCTTGGAGCCAGGGTTGGGCATGGGGCCAGCCTCTTCTGAAGCTTATAGGGGCTCCTGCTAGCAAGGAAGAATATGAAGAGGGTAAGTGCTCTTGGGTAAGGAGCTGTCAGCAGCTGCTACAGGATTCATCAATGCAGAAGTTGTCAGTGTAAGTCCGATGTCTACTGATGATTAACCAAAGAGTACTGAAGTCAGAAGAGCTGAGGACAGGACTCTAAGGAATGCTGACACTTAGGAAAATGAGCAAAGTAAAATGAAGATCTGGAAGAAACTGACCCGGGACAGACGAGTGCAGTGATTAAGAGCATGCGCTCTGAGGTGAGACTGAGTTAGGTGCTACTAACGTTAGCTGTCGGATCATGGGAAAATCACTTAGTTTTCTCATCTATAAAATGGGGAGGAATTATACCTACTTCATTAGTGCTGTTAAGAGGTTGGATTAAATAATAGTAATATGTGTACTTCACACAGAACCCTTAATAAATGAAGGCTACTCTATTATTAGTTTTAATATTCATGAGGATCTGCTTCAGAGATGGAAAGATAATCAGATGGAACAGAAGACAAGAGAAAACAATTTTTTAAAGTGTCTATAGTGATAAATACTGGAAAGAAGTCAAATAAGGTAAGGACCATCATGAAATGCTTATAAGTGGTCCTGTTCACGTTTTTGGCATCTACTATTGGCTTATATTAAACTAACAGCTAGCCAAATCCACAAAACTGCTTTTACACAAAATCCAGCCAGACTAGTTGCCTTTCTTTCTGTACCCTTATAGCTAACTGCAGGATTTCCATTTTATACACTATGCTGTATCTAGCTCTTGGTTTTAGTCTAATGTTCTAGCCTCAGAAGACCAGTTTGAATCTTTGATCTATCTTTATTACATTAAATGGCTTTTCCATTGATAGTGTCATCTGTATATTTGATGTGCGTGTCTTGTATATTTTTATGTAATCTTTTTATAACAAGTAAGTGGTAAGAATACTTAAAAGGAAAGTCACTTTTCTCCAAGCTCCATTCAGTTTTCTCATCTGTAAATTGAGTATAATTAACAGGCCAGGCACAGTGGCTCATGCCTGTAATCCCAGCGCTTTGGGAGGCTGAGGCGGGCGAATCACGAGGTCAGGAGATCGAGACCATCCTGGCTAACACGGTGAAACCCTGTCTCTACTAAGCACCTGTAGTCCCACCCATCTGGGGGGCTGAGGCAGGAGAATGGCGTGAACCCGGGAGGCAGAGCTTGCAGTGAGCCAAGATCATGCCACTGCACTCCAGCCTGGGCAATAGAGTGAGACACCGTCTCAAAAAAAAAAAAAAAAGAGTATAATTATATTTATTTCAGATAAAGTATCATAAATAAATAAATGCCTAAATGTTCAAACCTCAACTGAAGCCTGTATCGGGCACATAGAAGATGCTCATGAATTCTTTCTTGTCACCTCTCTTTCCTCCTCCCTGTGTTACTCCTTCTCTTCCTTTCTCTTTAAATTTCTTTAAACATTGCTTTAATATACTGTCTTGCCTAACAAAAGAAACTGCATATAGAAGGGTGCATTGAGATTCAACTGGACAGAATAGATTAAACTGAATTTCATGCTTTAAGTCGGTGGCAGCTCCCTAAAGTGAGGATAGAGACACAAATAACAAAGATACTTCTGTCTCTTTTAAGGGAGAATCTTTAATTCCCACTCATATACTGTGGTCTTCTCCAGGTCCAGCCCTATACCTAACATCTCCTCTGGGTCTCACATCCCTTCTAGCCCCTCAAAGCAAACTATAGTTATTTCACTACTAATAGAAAAATATGAATTTAGTATCAACAATAGGCACAGCAGAAGGCCGGGCGCGGTGGCTCAAGCCTGTAATCCCAGCACTTTGGGAGGCCAAGACGGGTGGATCACAAGGTCAGGAGATCGAGACCATCCTGGCTAACACGGTGAAACCCCGTCTCTACTAAAAAAATACAAAAAAATAGCCGGGCGAGGTGGTGGGCGCCTGTAGTCCCAGCTACTTGGGAGGCTGAGGCAGGAGAATGGCGTGAACCCGGAAGGCGGAGCTTGCAGTGAGCTGAGATCCAGCCACTGCACTCCAGCCTGGGCGACAGAGCGAGACTCCGTCTCAAAAAAAAAAAAAAACAATAGGCACAGCATTAAATTAGGACCAAAGATATGATTCTAGAGACAGAAAACAACCTCTGTGCCATTTAGAACCTAATGAACTCTAGTACCTGGGTTTAATTCTTTTGGTCTCCATTTTCCTGAAAATCTACTACCTCATCCTAACACCCTGGGGAAATAAAGAAAATTTGTTTCTGAATTGCTGCCCCCTCTCCCAGGTAATATGGTCATGCCATTGATGTATTTGGTCACGCTGTCAGCAAACATTTATTAAGCCCTTACTATGTTTTGGGAACATTTATAAATACTAGGGATACTGTGATGAGTAATACAGACAAGGTCTCTGTTCTAATGGGTTTTACATTCTAGAGGGGGAGACAGACCATCACGCAGAAAAATATACCAACAAGGCAACAGTAGAAATAAGTAAGCTGGGTGCAGTTGCTCATGCCTGTAATCTCAATGACTTGAGAGGTTGAGGTGGGAAGATTGAGGCAGCTGGGCAACATAGAGGTGGAGACTAGCCTGGGCAACATGACAAACCCCATCATTACAGAGAGGTTAAAAAAAAATGTTAGCTGGATGTGTTGACATGCACATGTAGTCCCAGCTACTCAGGAGGCTGGGGAGGGTGGATTACTTAAGCCCAGGAGTTCTAGGCTGTAGTAAGCTGTGATTGTAATCATGCCACTGCACACCACCAGCCTTGGTGACAGAGTGAGACCCTGACTCTGAAAGAAAAGAAGAGAAGAGAACAGAACAGAACAGAAAAGAAAAAAGAGATAAGTAAAGCAAAAACAAATGTGATTTGGGCATTTGAACAGATGACATGCTAGAGTGGAACCGTACAGCTCCTTTAGAGTGGGTAAGCAGGAAACCCTCTGAACAGGTGACATTTCAGCTGAGACCTGAATCACAGGAAAGAACAAATCACAGTAAAATGTAAAGAACATTCCAGGCAGAAGAAACACCAGCACAGAATCCCTGAGACAGGGATAAAATTGCTATGTTCAGAGGATTGAGAGGAAGAGGAGAGTGGTGTGTGATAAAGTTGAAGGGCCAGGGTCAGGTCACACTGTCAGGACCTCACAAACCTGAGGGCTGTTTAGAATTTCCTGCGGAGCTTTAAGAAACATGTGGGGCCTTCCTCCAGAGATTCTGATTCACTTAGTCTGAGGTGGGGCCCAGGCATCAAAAGATCCCAGGGGATTGCTGTGTGCAACCTAGTTAAGACTTGCTGATGTCTGGGGTTCACACGCCATGGTAGGCAGCCTGCATTTTCTCCTAAGTGGGATGGGAAGTCACTGAAGGGTATGGAAGCAGAGAAGTGCTGAGATTTGAGTGATTTATTTAAAAGATCCCTCTAGCTGCTGTAAGGAGAATGGATTGTAATGGATCAAGAAAGAAAACAGGCCATTGCTGTTCAAGTCTTTTTGTAGACATATGCTTTCATTCCTCTTGGGTAAATATTTAGGAATGAAATTGCTGGAAATACCCCAGTGTCCATCAAAAGGTGACTAGATAAACAAATTGTGATATGTTCATACAATAAAATATTACTCAGCAATAAACATAAAGAACTACTGATACACAAAATAACATAGATGCATCTCAAAACCATTATGCTGAGTAAGACCAGCCAGACACAAAACAGTATATGCTGTACTATTTCTTTTATGAGGTTTTAGAAGAGGTAAAACTAATCTCTGGTGATAGCGATAGAAGTGGCTGCTTCTAAGGGCACAAGGATTGACTGAAAGAGGGTTATTAGGGAATTTATGAGGGTAATAAAAATGTTCTGCATCTTAATTATATGGGTATACATGTTTATAAAAATTCTTTGAATTGTACACTTAGGATTGGTACATTTCAGTGTATGCGAAATAAAAAAAAAAAAGAACTACTACACACATAATAAAATGACTTAAAAAAGAAAAAAAAAATACCAAGTGTTGGAGAGGATATGGAAATCCCATATGTTACTGATGAGAATACAAAATGGTATATCTGCTTTAAAAAATAGTTTGGTGGCCGGGCGCGGTGGCTCAAGCCTGTAATCCCAGCACTTTGGGAGGCCGAGACGGGTGGATCACGAGGTCAGGAGATCGAGACCATCCTGGCTAACACGGTGAAACCCCATCTCTACTAAAAAATACAAAAAACTAGCCGGGCGAGGTGGCGGGCGCCTGTAGTCCCAGCTACTCGGGAGGCTGAGGCAGGAGAATGGCGTAAACCCGGGAGGCGGAGCTTGCAGTGAGCTGAGATCCGGCCACTGCACTCCAGCCTGGGCGACAGAGCGAGACTCCGTCTCAAAAAAAAAAAAAAAAAAAAAAAAAATAGTTTGGTATGGTGGCTCATATCTGTAATCCAAGCACTTTGGGAGGCTGAGGAGAGCCAATGGCTTGAGCCCAGGAGTTCGAGACTAGCCTGAGCAATATGGTGAAACCCCATCTTTACTAAAAACACAGAAAATTAGCCAGGCATTGTGGTGCACATCTGTACTCCCAGCTACTTGGGAGGCTGAGGTGGGAGAATCACCTGAGCTGGCGAAGTCAAAGCTGCAGTTGAGCTGTGATCACGCCACTGTACTCCAGCCTGGACAATGGGAGTGAGATCCTGTCTCCTAAAAAAAAAAATGTCTGGCCTTCTCTTTTTTTTTGAGATGGAGTCTTGTTCTGTCACCCAGGCTGGGGTGCGGTGGCGAGATCTTGGCTCACTGCAACCTCTGCCTCCCGGGTTCAAGCAATTCTGCCTCAGGCCTCCTGAGTAGCTGGGGCTACAGGCACGTGCCACCACGTCCAGATAATTTTTGTATTTTTAGTAGAGACAGGGTTTCACCATGTTGTCCAGGATGGTCTCAATCTCTTGACCTCGTGATCCGCCCGCCTTGGCCTCCCAAAGTGCTGGGATTACACGCATTAGCCACCCCGCCCAGTTTCTGACACTTTCTTATAAAATTAAACAGTACTTATCATATGATAGAGCAATCTCAGTTCTTGGTATTTATCCAAGAGAATAAAATATGTCACAGAAAGACCCCTATGTGACTGTTTATAACTGTTTTAGTCACAACAGTAGATTTTTGAAAACCAGAGAAAAGCATCAGGGATTATAGTTGGAAGACTATTGCAGTAGTCCTGGCGAAAGACGGTACCTAAGTCTAGGCTGCTAGGAATGAAGATGAAGAGAAGTCAATAAATCCAGGTTGTATCTGGAGAGTCTGAGGGCATTGCCAATGGTGTAAGAAGAAAGGAATCCAGAATGACTCTAAGGTCTTTGGTAAGAGCAACCAGATGGATGATGATGCCGTTTATGGGGCTGTGAAAGACTGGGGAAAGTAGGTGAGTATAGACAAAAATCCAGGGTTCTCTTTTAGCCATGTTAAGATGGTTTATTAGACTTCACAAACAGTGGAGCAGTAGATTTGGGAAAAAGATGCCTCCATCTTTTATTGTTAGAACATAAACTGTCAATCTGGTCACTAGGAGGAGGCTGTGATGATAGGTGGCAGCAGAACGCCATGGTTTGGAGTTGTGATAGTGTGTTAGGAATAGGCTGACAAGCCAGAGAATTAGGTATGATCTAGAATCTCTGTAGAATTGTGGACCTAACAGATAGAAGGAATAGAAAAAGAATTCAGGATGGGATGAAACAATAAATAGCTTAATCCAAACAAATGGTGTAATCACTGAATGGAGGTTTATAGGAGCTAATCAGGCTTGGAAATTAGATAATGATATGATGAAGGTTCAAGGATGTGGGCTAATGTGATCATTTTTTATTAGTTATGTATTGCTATGTAACAAATTACTCCAAAATTTAGAGGCTTGAAACAATAATAAATGTTTATAATTTCACAGGGGTTCTGCGGATCAGGAATTTAGGAGCTGATTGGTGTTTCCGGTTTTTCGTTGTTGTTGCTTTGGGGGAGGAAGAGGGCAGAATGGAGCGGCTCAGTTGTAATTCAGAATCCCTCATGAGGTTGTCATCAAAATGTTGGCGTGGGCTGCAGTTATCTGAAAGCTTGGCTGGGGCTAGAGGATCTGCTTCCCAGATGGGTGATTCATACTCATGGCAAGCTAATGCTGGCCATTGGTAGGAGGACTCAGTTACTTACTATATGACTGCTCCATAGGACTGCATGAGTAGCTGGCTTTGTCCAGAGCAAATGATTCAAGAGCGTACAAGGTAGAAGTAAAAATGTTTTTGATGACCTAGCTTCAGAAGTCACTCTACATCATTTCCACACTGTCTTGTTGATTTTCCAGGTCAGCCCTGTTCAGAGTGGAAGTATCTGCCCAAGGGAGTGACTATGAGGTGTGAGAATCTCTGGGGGTTATTTTGGAGTCTGGCTACAACTCCTTTTTAAGTTCTAAAGTTCATGACATATTAAGAGTAAAAAGGAACTCATCTCTTGGTAGTGGTGTTATGAACAAAATTCCCTAGGTATTTGTTTTTGTTTGTTTGTTTTGAGACGAGGTCTTCCTCTGTAGTCCAAGCTAAAGTGCTGTGCTCACTGCAGCTTTAACCTCCTGGACTCAAGTGATCCTCCAACCTTAGCCTCCCAGATAGCTGGGATCTCAGGCCAGCACTACCACACCCAGCTAACTTTTAATTTTTGTAGAGATGGGGTCTCCCTATGTTGTCCAGGATGGTCTCGAACTCCTGGACTCAAGTGATCCTTCCACCTTGGTCTCCCAAAGTGCTGGGATTACACGTGTCAGCTACCACATCCACCCCCTAGAAATATGTGGCTCTAGATGTCATGCAATACCAGCTTTGGAAGGTATATTCAAAAGAATTTGAGAAAAACTTCTGTTATTTAAAGCAATAAGTATTTTATTTATTTATTTTTTTTTTTTTTTGAGATGGATCTTGCTGTGTCACCCAAGTTGGAGTGCCCTGGTGCAATCTGAACTCACTGCAACCTCTGCCTCCCGGGTTCAAGCGATTCTCCTGCCTCAGCCTCCTGAGTAACTGGGATTACAGGCACGCACCACCATGCCCGGCTAATTTTTGTATTTTTAGTAGAGATGGGGTTTCACCATGTTGGCCAAGCTGGTCTCGAACTTCTGACCTCAGGTGATCGGTCCACCTCGACCTCTCAAAGTGCTGGGATGACAGGTGTGAGCCACCACACCCGGCTTAAAGCAATAAGTATTTAAAACCTGGTTAGGTTTACAATTAAATATAGAAATGATTAAGAAAATCAAACATGCTGGGCGTGGTGGCTCAGGCCTGTCATCCCAGCACTTTGGGAGGCAGAGGCGGGCGGATCACAAGGTCAGGGGATGGAGACCACCCTGGCTAACAAAGTGAAACTCCGTCTCTACTAAAAATACAAAAAAAAAAAAAAAAAAGCATTAGCGGGCGTGGTGGCGGGCGCCTGTAGTCCCAGCTACTCAGGAGGCTGAGGCAGGAGAACTGTGTGAACCCGAGAGGCGGAGCTTGCAGTGAGCCAAGATCGCGCCACTGCACTCCAACCTGGGCGACAGAGTGAGACTCCATCTCAAAAAAACAAACAAACAAACAAACAAAAAGAACGAAAAGAAAAAAGAATCAAACACACTGTATTCGTATTTTTGTGTAAGGGAATCTGTATATGTATATTTAGTGTCTTAGGTCTTTATAGTGTTTAAGAGAATGCGATCTATTAGAAAAGCATATTAGGGCCAAGCGCAGTGGCTTGCGCCTGTAATCCCAGCACTTTGGGAGGCTGAGGCAGGCGGATCACGAGGTCAGGAGATTGAGACCATCCTGGCTAACACGGTGAAACTCCGTCTCTACTCAAAATGCAAGAAATTAGCCAGGTGTGGTGGTGGGTGCCTGTAATCACAGATACTAGGGAGTCTGAGGCAGGATAATCGCTTGAACTCGGGAGGCGGAGCTTGCAGTGAGTTGAGATTGTGACACTGCACTCCAGCCTGGGTGACAGAGCGAGACTCAGTCTCAAAAAAAAAAAAGAAAAGAAAAATGAAAAATATATTAGTCATGTAGTACTTATTTAAAACATATGATCTAAGTAATTGACTTACGTTTGTGACTTTAAGTGGAAATATTTCAAAATGTAAATGTAATATTAGACATCTAAAATAACCTAAAATTAACACATTTTTAAGATTAATCGATTGCATATATATGAATCACTTAAGTACTTGAAAAGGAATTTTTGCCATACAACTGAAGTACTTGACAAAATTAATTACTTTAAGTTTACAAATGCAGATAAAAAACTTTAAGTAGGTTAAGTAAATTTTATTTATTTATTTATTTATTTATTTTGAGATGGAATTTCACTGTCGTTGCATAGGCTGGAGTGCAATGGCGTGATCTCAGCTTACCGCAACCTCCGCCTCTAGGGTTCAAGCGATTCTCCTGCCTCAGCCTCCCGAGTAGCTGGGATTACAGGCATGCACCACCACACTAGGCTAATTTTGTATTTTTTTGGTAGAGACAAGGTGTCTCCATGTTGGTCAGGCTGGTCTCGTACTATCCACCTCAGGTGATTCACCCCCCTCAGCCTCCCAAAGTGCTGGGATTACAGGCCTGAGCCACTGCACCTGGCCTATTTTTTATGTTTTTATTTTATTTGTTTATTTTTTTGAGATGAAATTTCGGTCCTGTTGCCCAGGCTGAACTGCAATGGCATGATCTCGACTCACCACAACCTCCGCCTCCCGAGTTCAAGTGATTTTCCCGCCTCAGCCTCCCCAATAGCTGGGAATGCAAGCATGCACCACCACGCCCGGCTAACTTGTATTTTTAGTAGAGATACAGTTTCTCCTTGTTGGTCAGGCTGGTCTCACACTCCCAACCTCAGGTGATCCTCCTGCCTCAGCCTCCCAAAATGCTGGGATTACAGGTGTGAGCCACCACACCCAGCTCTTTTTATTTTTTTTGAGACAGAGTCTTGCTGTGTCGCCCAGGCTGGAGTGCAGTGGCATAATCTCAGCTCACTGCAACCTCTGCCTCCCCAGTTCAAGCAATTCTCCTACCTCAGTCTCCCAAGTAGCTGGGATTACAGGCATGTACCACCATGCCCAGCTAATTTTTATATTTTTAGTAGAGATGGGGTTTTGCCATATTGGCCAGGCTGGTCTCAAGCTCCTGGCTTCAATTGATCCATCTGCCTCAGCCTCCCAAAGTGTTGGGATTACAGGCGTGAGCCACCACGTCCCACCAATTAAGTAAATGTATAAATTTGACCAAACATTAATCAAAACCCTCCTCAAAAGTGATTGTTTAAATTTAGCTATATCTATACAATTTATAAGTTGAATTTTTAAGCTTACAGAAAAAGCCTCTTGGGTTTTGATTTTGTAAAGTCAAATATTAATTTTCAAAGCCAGGCAACTTCTAAATAATTTCTTTCTTTTTTTCTTTTTTGAGACAGAGTCTCACTCTGTTGCCCAGGCTGCAGCATAGTGGCATGGTCTGGGCTCCACTGCAACCTCCATCTCTCAGGCTCAAGCAATCCTCCCACTTCAGCCTCCAGAGTAACTGGGTCTACAGGTGCACACTACCATGCCGACCCGAATATTAATAATGTTTTCTATTTCCAAGAGCCGCCTTTGAGGGAATATATTGCATTGGATGGCAGATAAGGAAGGGGAGGTTGGGGAGATATTTTGGCTGATGGGTCAGGCCCTGACTGAATAATCTGGGTCCTGTCTCTAGCTGCCTTGAGAGCCTAGCTGCTCCACTGCTATGAGCCCCTCATTGCTGAAGCCGGGGGAAGGAGGAAGGGAAGCAGGAGCCATGCCCCTGTCTGGGTTTGTCTGCCCCCAGCAACCCCTTGTCCTCACTGTGCTCTGTGCATGTAACAAATGATGCACTGGCCTTAATACCAATTCACAGCATGATTCTTGTCTCTCCAAAGGAGCTGAGCGCATGGTATAATGGTCTTTCTTTATTAACTTGCTCTTTGATTGTCCAAGGGACTCCTAACTGACCTGCAGAACTAACTGTGGCTGTATTAACCCAAAGAGGGTCCTGAGCATAAAAGCTGCAAATTCACCACATTGTAGTGATATGACTGATCAATATAGAACGAAGACATAGCCAAACACTGATTAATAGTGAGTGGAAGAGCCTCACATTGCATTTTTGGTTGTAATATATTGTAGTTTTAAAATTTGCTGTAACTGGGCCGGGCGCGGTGGCTCACGCTTGTAATCCCAGCACTTTGGGAGGCTGAGATGGGTGGATCACTTGAGGCCAGGAGTTCGAGACCAGGCTGGCCAACATGGTGTAACCTGTTTCTACTAAAAATACAACAAAAATTAGCCAGGTGTGGTGGCACATGCCTGTAATCCCAGCTACTCATGAGGCTGAGGCAGAATTGCTTGAACCCAGGAGGTGGAGGTTGCAGTGAGCCAACATTGTGCCATTACGCTCCAGCCTGGGCAACAAGAGCGAAACTCCAACTCAAAAAAATAAAAAATAAAAAATAAACTTGCTATAACTGGTCTTATGCCTAAACTCCCTACCCAGCTTGGATGTGGGGCAGGAGTGTTCTTAAATTTCCTATTAACTGTATTTTTTTGTCTCCTATCAAAGTCCAACTCTCAGTCGGTGCTCTTGGCTTGGGATGGTATCCAGATGCAGGAAGGGGGTCTCAAAAGCCTGGAGTGCTGGAGTGAGGTGGCCTGCTCTCCACACTGGCATGTGCGAGGTTCCCGACTTTGCTGCCCAGTTTTAGCATCCAAAGATGAGCTGCCCTGACCTCTGGGTTGCAACTTTTCTCTGCAGGCCTCCTATTCCCCACCCAGGCCCTGTCAGACCAGCAGTCCAGGGCACAGCTTCAAAGCACAGCTCCGACATTCAGGGCCCGGATACAGTACTGCGGTCTCCAGCCACAGCTGTTCCTGGCTGGCCCAGTGGATAAGGCTTCTTCTCAAATCCTACCCAGCAGGCCCAGGTCACGAGTCCAGGAATCGCTAGCCGATCAAGGCTAGAGGTATTACTTGTCTGATAAGTGACCCAGACCATGGGTGGAATCTTGGCTTGATAAGATCTACCGCCTTTCTCCTCCCCCAACTTCATTTTCCCAGTCTAACTGTACTTGATTGGGTTCACCATTTGACAGTAAAACTTGTGCACTCAGCCCCGAATCACTGGTCTCTTAGCATTTTTCTCTGTAACACGGGCAAAAGCTCCACAGCTCTTGTTGTCTCTTGTATCCCAGTGGGCGATCTCCCCTCCTGATCCTTGGCATTGTGCCAAGGCTCCTTTTTTTTCCCTGCTTCTGTCTCTCACTCCTTCCTGTAGTACTCAGGGCCTGAATGGATGAGCTTCCGGCAGGATGTCTTTCCTCTGGTCACTAACCTCCAGGGCTCAGCCACGATGGTAGACTAGGGGTCTTCACTACATTATGCAAGAAGGTGTGATACAAAAAAAATAGCCAGGTGTGATGGCGGGTGCTTGTGGTCTCAGCTACTCAGGAGGCTGAGGTAGGAAGATTGATTGAGCCAAGGAGACAGAGGTTTCAGTGAGCCATGATCTCCACTGCACTCCAGCCTGGATGACAGAACAAGACCCTGTCTCAAAAAAATAATGAAATAAAATAAAATAAGGGGTGTGGTTTCCAGCCTGGCCAATATGGTGAAACCCCGTCTCTATTAAAGATACAAAACATTAGCCGGGCGTGGTGATATGCACCTGTAATCCCAGCTACTCAAGAGGCTGAGACAGGAGAATCGCTTGAACACAGGAGGCAGAAGTTGCGGTGAGCTGAAGTCGTGCCATTGCACTCCAGACTGGGTGGCAGGGAGAGACTTTGTCCCAGAAAAGAAGGTGTTGTTTGAGCCCCTCATGTGAGTTGAGAATAGTAGAAACTGGGACCTATACTGGGACTCAAAATACATTAGCATTATATATGCAATTATATTTCCATTGAAACTAACTTTACATATTATTAATAGGACTTTTGAGGGGGTGGGGAGGGGGAATTATGTTTAACAAAGAGTTACTGCCTGACTGTCATGTGCAAAGTACTGGACCCTGTCTACAATGACCTGACACCTTGGAGAGGAGGGGAAACATGTTTAGAAGTATCTTCAAAAAAAAGACAGGGCCGGGCACAGTGGCTTACGCCTGTAATCCTAACATTTTGGGAGGCTTAGGCAGGTGGATCACCTAAGGCCAGGAGTTCGAGACCAGCCTGGCCAACATGGTGAAATCCTGTCTCTATTAAAAATACAAAAATTAGCCAGGCAGGGTGGCACGTGCATGTAGTCCCAGCTACTCAGGAGGCTGAGGTAGAAGAATCGCTTGAATCCAGGAGGCAGAGATTGCAGTGAGCTGAGATTGAGCTACTGCACTCCAGTCTGGGTGACAGGGCAAGACTCCATCTCAAAAAAAAAAAAAAAAGGGCCGGGCGCGGTGGCTCAAGCCTGTAATCCCAGCACTTTGGGAGGCCGAGACGGGCGGATCACGAGGTCAGGAGATCGAGACCATCCTGGCTAACATGGTGAAACCCCGTCTCTACTACAAATACAAAAAACTAGCCGGGCGTGGTGGCGGGCGCCTGTAGTCCCAGCTACTCGGAGGCTGAGGCAGGAGAATGGCGTGAACCCGGGAGGCGGAGCTTGCAGTGAGCCGAGATCGCGCCACTGCACTCCAGCCTGGGTGACACAGCGCGAGACTCCGTCTCAAAAAAAAAAAAAAAAAAAAAGACTCCATCTCAAAAAAAAAAAAAAAAAGGGCCGGGCGCGGTGGCTCAAGCCTGTAATCCCAGCACTTTGGGAGGCCGAGACGGGCGGATCACGAGGTCAGGAGATCGAGACCATCCTGGCTAACACAGTGAAACCCCATCTCTACTAAAAAATACAAAAAACTAGCCGGGCGAGGTGGCGGGCTGCTGTAGTCCCAGCTACTCTAGAGGCTGAGGCAGGAGAATGGTGTAAACCCAGGAGGCGGAGCTTGCAGTGAGCTGAGATCCGGCCACTGCACTCCAGCCTGGGTGACAGAGCAAGACTCCGTCTCAAAAAAAAAAAAAAAAAAAAAAGAGAGAGAGACAGAAGATGTCAAGAGCTACAAAAGATGTTCAAAGAAGTTCATAGAAGCCTGGAGATGGGTGGTGGGATGAACTCTGAATTGGTAGACCCAGGAAGGCTTCAAGGAGCATCCACAAACATGTGAGGCTCGCTTAGGGAAAGAGAATATGGGAAGGAATAAGACATATTTTATCTGCTTTTGAGGATTCATGATCTAGTGACAAAGACTGACATGTTTTGTGGGAAAGGTGATGTTTAAGCCAGACCTTGAAAGACATGTACAATTTCAGCAAGCAGAGACAAAGAATAAGAGAAAGAGAGATTTCCAGAAAAAGGGAAGCATGAATATCACAGACCTATGGTTTCTTTCCCTTCCCACCCCAGCACCACTTCATCCACAGGGACGAATCATCTTCTCCATACCATGAGATCCCACCTCCTGACCACATAGTACTGGCTAGTGAATATTGGCAGAATTCTTACCCAGCAGACCAATCAGTTCTTCCCTGAGACTTTTGGAACTGAAACTGAGAAAAAGTAGTGAATTTGCTTTTGGGTATGAAAGGTAAACCTGGAATTTACTGATAACTGTGACTGAGAAATGCAGGGAGAGAGATGAGAGAGAAACGAGAGAGAGAGAGAGGAGTGAGAGAGAGGAAAAGGGAGAAAAAATTGAGGCAGATACAAAGGGGAGAAATGTCATAGAGAGAGAACACTGGTGGCCTGTGTGTCTCTGATTCTGGACGTTCATGAATCTTAGCTGCACTTCTGACCTTGGGTTCCCTGGAATACAGTAAGATCTTTATGATACATTTTTCTAAATTGAGGTTTTTGCTTTTTCTTCTTTGTCACTAAAAAATTCCTAACCAATTGTATTATTTATTTATTTATTTATTTTGGTAAAGGGTCTCACTCTGTCACCCAGGCTGGAGTGCAGTGAGCTGGATCATGGCTCACTGCAGCCTTGACCTCCTGGGCTCAAGCGATCCTCCCATCTCACTCTCTTAAGTAGCTGGGACGAGAGGCATGTGCTACCAGGCCTGGTTAAGTTTTGATTTTGTGTAGAGACGGGGTTTCACTATGTTGCCCAGGCTGGTCTCAAACTTGTGGCTCAAGCCATCCTCCCACCTCAGCCTCCCAATGTGCTGGGATTACAGGTGTGAGCCACCGCACCCAGCCTGTGTTAGTTTTCTACAACTACTATAACAAATTACCATTAATTTGGTGGCTTAAAACAATAGACGTTTATTGTCTTATAGTTCTAGAAGGTGGAAGTCCAAAATCAAGGTGTCCACAAGGCCATGCTCCCTCTAAGGTTCTAAGGAAGAATCCTTTCTGGTCAATTTCTAGCTTCTGGAAGCTGCTGGTAATCCTTGGCATTCCTTCGCCTGTAGCTGCTTCACTCCATTTCTACCTCCATCTTTACATGGCTGTCTTCACTCTGTGTGCCTCTGTCTTCAGATGGCCTTTCTTTTTCTTTTTCTTTTTTCTTTTTTTTTTTTTTTTAATTTGAGTCGGAGTCTCTGTTGCCCAGGCTGGAGTGCAGTGGCTTGATCTCGGCTCACTGCAACCTCCGCCTCCCGGGTTCAAGTGATTCTCCTGCCTCAGCCTCCCAAGTAGCTGGAATTACAGGTGCATGCCACCTCACCCAGCTATTTTTTAAAAATTATTTTATTTTAGTAGAGACAGGGTTTTACCACGTTGGCCAAGCTGGTCTCAAACTCCTGACCCCAGGTCTCAGCCTCCCAAAGTGCTGGGATTACAGGTGTGAGCCACTGCACCCGGCCATGGCCTTTCTTCTAAGGGCACCAGTCACTGGATTTGGGGCCCACACTAATCCGACTAGACCTCATCTTTTTTTTTTTTTTTTTTTTGAGACGGAGTCTCGCTCTGTCACCCAGGCTGGAGTGCAGTGGCCGGATCTCAGCTCACTGCAAGCTCCGCCTCCCGGGTTCACGCCATTCTCCTGTCTCAGCCTCCCGAGTAGCTGGGACTACAGGCGCCCGCCACCTCGCCCGGCTAAGTTTTTGTATTTTTAGTAGAGACGGGGTTTCACTGTGTTACCCAGGATGGTCTCGATCTCCTGACCTCGTGATCCGCCCGTCTCGGCCTCCCAAAGTGCTGGGATTACAGGCTTGAGCCACCGCGCCCGGCCCTAGACCTCATCTTAACTCCTGACATCTGCAAAGACACTATTTCCCAATAAGGTCCCATTCTGATGTTCTGGGCAGACATACATTTTGGAGGAACACTATTCAACTCGGGACACTGCTTCAATGCACAAAGGCACCAGGGCTGCAAGTTCAGTTCCTGTTTAGAGCCAGGTCCTCAGAAACCTGGAGTGTTGTGCCGGGGAATGGGGTTTGCTCTCTACCTAGTGAGGAGGCATCAAGTGTCCTGGACAGGACGGTATCATGGTCGTAGTTTCATGGAGGACTGCTGATCACAGCGTGTAACCTAACTTGGAACATGGAGGGATAAAGAAGCAGGAAAACTGGCCAGGCACGGTGGCTCACGCCTGTAATCCCAGCACTTTGGGAGGCCGAGGCACGTGGATCACCTGAGGTCAGAAGTTCGAGACCAGCCTGGCCAACATGGCGAAACCCCGTCTCTACTAAAAATACAAAAATTAGCTGGGCATGGAGCCTGTAGTCCCAGCTACTTGGGAGGCTGAGACAGGAGAATCACTTGAACCCGGGAGGCGGAGGTTGCAGTGAGCTGAGATCACGCCATTGCACTCCAGCTTGGGTAACAAGAGTGAAACTCCATCTCAAAAACAAAACAAGACAAAAACAAAACAAACAAACAAAAAGAAGCAGAAAAACCAGTTACAATATTCGATGTCAGGTGAAAGGTAATACAGTGTCCAGTCAGGACAGCAGGTGTAGGAATGCGGAGAAAAGGACAGGTGGCAGATCCAGAGTTAACCAGACTTGGTCATTTTTAACATAAATGTATGATGGGGTGGGAGGAAGAGAGTGAAGAAAGGGAAGAATTTAGATGCATTGTACAATATGGGGGTCCATAAACATCATTGAATGGTTACCAGATGAGAGATGGTATGACCTGAAGGGCTGGTATATAAAGAGAAGGGCAAGGCTTGAGGATCACGGAGTTGGGCCCCCATAGACATTGTAGGAGGGGTCAAGGAGTTCGAAATAAGTTCTCTCCGTTTTGATTATTTCCATGAAAATTATTCTGTGTTTTCATATGAGGAGTCTAGAGCATAGTCCTTACTTGCTTTTATTTTTTTTAGGAAAAAAATTTTTGATACTCTTTGATTACATCAGGCTTCTTGTTTGAATAGTATATTTCTTATTTGAATAGATATTGCCAGATTACTTTTCTAAAAGGCTATAACAATTTACTTTTCCACTGGTATCACATGAATTTCCTTTCCTCCTTTTTCCTACCATTAGTAGGTATTTCCACTCTTTAATTTTCACTATTTGAAAATGTGACTTCTCTTTTTTTTTGGAGACGAAGTCTTGCTCAGTCGCCCAGGCTGGAGTGCAGTGGCACAATCTTGGCTCACTGCAACCTCCATCTCCCTGGTTCAAGTGATCCTCCTGTCTCAACCTCCCAAGTAGCTGGGATTACAGGTGCCTGCCACCACACCCAGCTAATTTTTTGTATTTTTATTAGAGGGGGTTTCGCCATGTTCGCCAGGCTGGTCTCGAACTCCTGACCTCAGGTGATCCAGTCACCTCATCCTCCCAAAGTGCTGGGATTACAGGCATGAGCCACTGCACCGGGCCGAAATGACCGTTTTTATATATAAATCTTTGTCCATCCAGTGGTGCTTACAATGATGTTTATAACTAGAAAGATGACATAGGTGAAGTTTTCTCAGATTCTTTACTTTGTTGTTTGTCTTCCTGTGTGACTTTCTCTCACTTCTTTGCTAATATTTTAGGTGGAGAGGGAGAGATATGAGAAAGGGAAAGGGTTAAAGCAAATAAATGTTTTATTATTTTTGAATTCTACTTATATATGCCTTTCTTGTCCTTTATTACAAAGTGATCTAGAACTGCTAGTAAGCCGTTATTCGTTCTCTAATTTTACTTTATGCATAAATAAAATTTGTCATTTTATTGAGGGAAGAACAAATGCAAAAAAATTCTAACATTATCTGTAACCTACAAAAGCAGCTTGACTCTTTCTTTTCTTTCTTTTTTTTCTTTTTTTTAATTAATTAATTTATTAATTTATTTTTTTGAGACGGAGTCTCGCTCTGTCACCCAGGCTGGAGTGCAGTGGTGCGATCTCGGCTCACTGCAAACTCCGCCTCCCGGGTTTACGCCATTCTCCTGCCTCAGCCTCGGAGTAGCTGGGACTACAGGCGCCCGCCACCTTGCCCGGCTAGTTTTTTGTATTTTTAGTAGAGACGGGGTTTCACCGTGTTAGCCAGGATGGTCTCGATCTCCTGACCTCGTGATCCACCCACCTCGGCCTCCCAAAGTGCTGGGATTACAGGCTTGAGCCACCGCGCCCAGCCTTTTTTTATTTTTTGAGACAGAGTTTTGCTCTTATTGCCCAGGCTGGAGTGTAGTGGTGCGATCTCAATCCACTGCAACCTCTGCCTCCCAGATTCTAGAGATCCTCCTGCCTCCAGCCTCCCGAGTAGCTGAGATTACAGGCATGTGCCACCATGCCTGGCTAATTTTGTGTTTTTAGTAGAGACAGGGTTTCTCCATGTTGGTCAGGCTGGTCTTGAACTCCTGACCTCAGGTGATTCACCCACCTTGGCCTCCCAAAGTGCTGGGATTACAGGTGTGAGCCACCACGCCTAGCCTGACTATTTTTCTCAGACAAAGAAATTCTGCAAAGCGTCAACTTTTTTTTTGCCACAATGAAAAAAAAGATGAGATTTATATCTCAATACCATGGGTTTATATAATAGTATGTGAGTGGATAAATAAACATCCTTTTCTACAGTTTTCTTTAAACTTTAGCTATTAGAGTCAGAATGCTTCGATTGCAGAATTCCCACTTGAGCAAGGTTTTTGTATAACATTATTCATATTCTTGGCCTTGGATAGCAATTAAGTCTCTCAAGTCTAAAATTGCTTTGTTTGCTTTTTAAAGAAATCTGCCCACCTTACAGACCTACAAGTTAACTAACCAATCTGTTTTTCCCCCAAGAGGACTTTGCTCTGTTGGTTTCCTGCCAGCTCTTACTTTCAAATTGAAATAGTTCAGTTTCACTGTTTCTAGAACGTAGAATTCATTACCCCTGGATTTTTGCCAACAATGTCCCTCTCATGTTTTTTAAAACTAAGATGAATGTTACAGAGTGACCTAAAGGACTGGATCCACGACTAGAAGTCAGGCAGTGATATATTAGATGTGTGCATGGATGCTCCCTTCTGGGTAGTGGGGTGGCTTGGGGGGTGGGATTCTGGGAGGGTGAGGAGGGCATTCAGGGTGAAGCCTTGGGGACTAGAATGGAGGAATATGTGCGAGAGATTAGGTAAGATTTGGCATATGTGAGGCAAGACTTAGATTCTTCCCTTGCCCTCGGGTCTCTGGTGGGTCTCTACCACAGAAAGGGCACAGTCATTTATTTCTTTTGGTCATTTGGGTAGAAAACAGATAGGTGACAGAGAATATTTATAAAGGGCTCTAAGAAGAACCATTCTCTCTGCTGTTTCCATTTTTTCTCTCTACCTCTGCAACTCTGCTTATCCCTCTGTTTCTACTAGTACTGAAAGGGCCTGCCTTCCTGCAACAGAACAGAAGTCTCAGGAATGTATACATCAGCACAACCTATGGCCAACATGAATTTTTCATTCATGTGGCTCTGTTGAATGAAATAATGAAATTCCTTTATCTTTTAGGTTACTTTCTAGGAATATGTTAGTGTTTAAATTTTTTTCTCTTCTAATTCACTATATATATATTTAGTTAAACTTTTAATTGTGAGACAATTGTAGATTCACCTGCAGTTATAAGAAATAATGCAGGCCGGGGGTGCTGGCTCACACCTGTAATCCCAGCACTTTGGGAGGCCGAGGGGGGTGGATCACTTGAGGTCAGGAGTTTGAGACCAGCCTGGCCAACATGGTGAAACCCTGTCTCTACTAAAAATACAGAAATAAGTCAGGCATGGTGGTGCACACCTGTAGTCCCAGCTACTCGAGAGGCTGAGGTGGGAGAATCACTTCGGCTCGGGAGGTGGAGGTTGCAGTAAGCCAAGATTGTGCCATTGCACTCCAGCTTGGGCAACCGAGTGAGATTCTGTCTGAAAGAAAGAAAGAAAGAAAGAAAGAAAGAAAGAAAGAAAGAAAGAAAAAGAAAGAAAGAAAGAAAGAAAGAAAGAAAGAAAGAAAGAAAGAAAGAAAGAAAGAGAGAAAAAAAGAAAGAAAGAAAGAAAGAGAAAGAAAGAAAGAAAGAGGGAGGGAGGGAGGGAGGGAGGGAGGAAGGAAGGAAGGAAGGAAGGAAGGAAGGAAGGAAGGAAGGAAGGAAGGAAGGAAGGAAGGAAGGAAGGAAGGAAGGAAGGAGCTGAAGCCAGAAGCTACCTATTGGGTGAGGAATGCTCTCAGCACTTAAGAGGTTTAAAAATAATAATAATAATAATGCAGAGAAATCTCATTTACCATTTACCCAGTTTCCCCCAATAGTAACATCTTCCAAAACTGTAGTACAATGTGACAAGGATATTGACATTGATAGAGTCAAGATTTACAAAAATTTCATCATCACAAGAATCCCTCCTGTTGCTCTTTTACAGACGTGTATACTTCTCTTCTTCCTGAGCCCCTGGTTATCCCTGGCAACCACTAATCTATTCTCTATTTCTATAATTTTGTCATTTCAAGAATGTTAATTAAATGGAACCATATGCAGTGTGAAACCTTTTGGTATTGGCTTTTTAAAAAAAAACTCAGCATAATTCCTGGATTCATGTATATATCAATATTTAATTGTTTTTTAGTTCTGAGTAATATTTTGTGGTATGTACTACAGTTTGTTTATTCACTCATTGAAGGATAAGTGGGTTATTTCCATTTTTTTGGCTATTACCAGTAAAGCTGCTATGAATATTTGTTTTGTGTGTGTGAGAGAGACGGAGTCTCGCTCTGTCGCACAGGCTGGAGTGCTGTAGCATGATTGTGGTTCACTGCAACCTTCGCCTCCCGGGTTCAAGTGATTCTTGTGCCTCAGCCCCCTGAGTAGCTGGAATTACAGGTGCCCACTACCATGCCTGGGTAATTTTTGTATTTTTAGTAGAGACGGGGTTTTGCCACGTTGGCCAGGTTGGTCTTGAACTCCTGACCTCAGGTGATCTGCCTGCCTCGGCCTCCTGAAGTGCTGAAATTACCTGAGCCACTGCGCCTGGCCTGCTATGAATATTTGTGCACAGCTTTTATATGAACATAGATTTTGTATCTCTGGAATAAACATCAAAGAGTACAATTGATGGGTCATGTGGGAGTTGCATGTTTAGTTTTATATGAAACTGCCAAACTGTTTTCAAGAATGGTTGCACCATTTTAAGTTTCCACCAGCAACTAGGAGTTACCCAGTTTCTCTACATCCTTGTCTGCATTTATTGTTCTCACTATTTTTATTTTAGCCATTCTGATAGTAAATGTAGTGATTTCTCATCGAAGTTGAAATCTGCATTATTTTCCTGATGGCTAATGATGTTGGAGATCTTTTCATGTGCTTAATTGCCATCTGCATATCTTCTGTGGAAGTGTCTGTTCACTTTTTTAAATCAATTTTCTAACTGAATTATTCCTTTTTTTTTTTTTTTTTTTTTTTTTTTTTGAGACAGAGTCTCACTCTGTCGCTCAGGTTGGAGTGCAGTGGTGTGATCTCTGCTTATTGCAAGCTCCGCCTCCTGGGTTCAAGTGATTCTCCTGGCTCAGACTCCCAAGTGTCTGGGACTACAGGCATGTGCCATCACACCCAGCTAATCTTTTGTATTTTTAGTAGAGATGGGGTTTCACTGTGTTAGTCAGTGGTCTCAATCTCCTGACCTCGTGATCTGCCCGCCTCGGCCTCCCAAAGTGCTGGGATTACAGGTGTGAACCACCGCACCCTGCCTATTTGGTTTTTCAGTTGTTGAGTTTTGACTGTTCTTTCTATAGTCCAGATAGAAGTTTTTTGTTGGATTTGTGGTTTGTGAATATTTTCTGTAGCTTGTCTTTTCATCTTCTTAACACAATCTTTTGGAGAGCAAAGTTTTAATTTTGAGAGATCCAATATATCAGTATTTCATTTTATGGGTTGTGCTATTGCAATCACGTAAAAGAACACTTTGCCCAGCTCTAAATCCTAAAATTTTTCCCTTATTTTTTTCTAAAAGTGTTATAGCTTTGCATTTTACACTGAAGCCCATGGTCACATATTTTTAAGTAGGTGTTTAGATCCTGCTTGACATGTCTGATGTTTGAAGTAAGCCTTAGCATGTGGAGTTCTTTCTGTCCTCATTTTTTTCCTCAAGCATCTACTGAGTGCCAGCTATGGCTCAAGTCACTGATACCAAATCCTGTGTACAATTACTCGTTAGGTAAATGTTTCAGACTTTGCAATGAGTCAATTGAGTGATGTACTTCAGGGTGTGGGCTTTGGAGCCCAACTATCTTGGTCAAACCTGGTGCCACCTCTCAGCAGCTTTGTGATCTTTAACAAGTTACTTAATACCTCTGAACTAAATGTTTCACATCATTCACATCTGGATGAAAATAATAATACCTACATCACAGGATTGTTGTGAGAAGTAAATGAAACATTATGTGTAAAATTCTTAGCACAGTGCCTAGCACATACATAGAAAACATTCAATAATTTTTAGTCCTCCTCCTTCCCATCCCCGCCATGCAAAGATTTTCTGGATACCTTCTCCAACTCATCATCTGTTTCCCAGAGTTTCCATTTCTTTCTCTCTACTTCTGGTCTTAATTATTCTACTTTGTTTACCAAACATTCTCAACAGACTTTGGCATTTGATAGGATTTCCTATCTCCAATTTGTTTGTGGTATTCTTATATGCATCAAACTATTGTTTCCTGTATGTGTTATGTATCTCACCAACGACGTATCTCCTCAAGGGCATGCCAT
Organism: Macaca mulatta; assembly: GCF_049350105.2. NCBI lineage: Eukaryota > Metazoa > Chordata > Mammalia > Primates > Cercopithecidae > Macaca > Macaca mulatta. The sequence goes on from NC_133410.1 coordinate 137,554,094, forward strand.
GGCCCTAGTCTTCCACAGAGTCCAACCCTATGTTGGGCAAGTGGCCCCTAATACACTGATATGGAGAATTTAAATTAAAACATGTTTGTAGAAAGCAATTTGGCAAAATGAATCCAAAACATTAAATACTTTGACCTAGTAATTTACCTATTTCAGAATCCATCCTAAGAATAGTCAGATACTTGAATAAAAAAATGTATACATGGCTGGGTGCGGTAGCTCATGCCTGTAATCCCAGCACTTTGGGAGGCCGAGGCAGGCGGATCACCTGAGGTCAGTAGTTCGAGACCAGCCTGACCAACATGATGAAAACCTGTCTCTACTAAAAATACAAAAAAAAAAATAGCCAGATGTGGTGGCCCGTGCCTGTAATCCTGGCTATTCAGGAAGCTGAGGCAGAAAAATGGCTTGAACCTGGGAGGCGGAGGTTGCAGTGAGCCAAGATCGCACCACTAGGCTCCAGCCTGGGTGACAGAGCAAAGCTCCATCTCAAAAAAAAAGAAAAAAAAAAGAAAAAGAAAAGAAAAAAAAATACATATATATGAATTTTTCCTACAGCACTATTTGTAAAAGTAAAAATTTAGAAAAATGAGGCCAGGCGCAGTGGCTCATGCCTGTAATCCCAGCACTTTGGGAGGCTGAGGCGGTCAGATCACGAGGTCAGATCACGAGGAAGTTGAGACCATCCTGGCCAACATGGTGAAACCCCGTCTCTACTAAAAATACAAAAAAAAATTAGCTGGGTGTGGTGGTGGGCACCTGTAGTCCCAGCTACTCGGGAGGCTGAGGCAGGAGAATGGCATGAACCCGAGAGGCGGAGCTTGCAGTGAGCCAAGATTGTGCCACTGCACTCCAGCCTGGGCAACAGAGCGAGAAAAATAATAATAATAATAATATTTTTATTATTATTTTCTCAAAAAATATTATTATTATCTCAAACTAATAAATAAATAAATAAAAATTTAGGAAAATGTAAATGCATACTAATTTTAAAAATCAGGAATCAGGGGTCCAGCACAGTGGCTCACGCCTGTAATCCCAGTGTTTGGGAGGCCAAGGTGGGCCGATCACCTGAGGTTAGGAGTTTGAAACCAGCATGACCAACATGGTGAAACCCTGTCTCTATTTGTATTTTTGTAAAAATACAAAAATTAGCCAGATGTGGTTGCACATGCCTGTGGTCCCAGCTACTTGGGAGACTGAGGCAGGAGGAACGCTTGAACCAGAGAGGTGGAGGTTGCGGTGAGCTGAGATCACACCATTGCTCTCTAGCCTGGGCGACAGAGCAAGGCTCTGTCTCAAAAAGAAAAAAAAAAAAAAAAATCAGGAATCAAGGTAAATTCCATTTATAGATGGAATATTATACCATCAATACAATTCTGTAGCTAAAGGTGCTGGGTAAGGTGTCAGAGCCCCGACACTGGAAAGTGGCGGACTACCAGGTTGATAAAAAGAATGTACCGACAACAGTATAGGTTTGAAAAAGGAAAGTTTATTAGAAAGAAAATGCTGCAGAAGAGTGCAGCTGGGCACCTCAGGAAGAGGACTGAGTGCAGTGGTGGATTTTTCCTTAGGAGCATTATAGGTTATTTGGACCACATTAGCCATGTAGGTCATGATAGATGATTCCATTTGTAGACATTTTGGTGCCTTAATGTCAGCAAGGCTTGCACAAGGAGTTTCGGCATGGCATTCTGGAGATGTATAGAAATTCTAGTTACTTATAAATTTTTTGAGGGAAAGAATCTGAAACCAGATGCCTGCTTTAGATAATAGGGAAGTCGAATTACTTCTAATTTTCCCCAGAGAAGGAGTTTTGCCCCTGGATGGCCTGTTTGATAGTCACCAGGTGGTCTTTGCTGCCTTCTAAATTCCTCAGGTAAGGAGTTTTTGTCTCCCGGGCCTGTTCAATGGCCACCAGGTGATTTTGCTCTCTTCAATAAGGATATTCACTAAAGCACTCTTTTTTTTTTTTTTTTTTTTGAGACGGAGTCTTGCTCTGTCGCCCAGGCTGGAGTGCAGTGGCCGGATCTCAGCTCACTGCAAGCTCCGCCTCCCGGGTTCACGCCATTCTCCTGCCTCAGCCTCCCGAGTAGCTGGGACTACAGGCGCCCGCCACCTCACCCGGCTAGTTTTTTTGTATTTTTTTAGTAGAAACGGGGTTTCACCGTGTTAGCCAGGATGGCCTCGATCTCCTGACCTCATGATCCGCCCGTCTCGGCCTCCCAAAGTGCTGGGATTACAGGCTTGAGCCACCGCGCCCGGCCTTTTTTTTTTTTTTTTTTTTTTTTTTTTTTTTTTTTTGATACGGAGTCTCGCTCTGTCGCCCGGGCTGGAGTGCAGTGGCGCGATCTCTTCTCAATGCAAGCTCCGCCTCCCGGGTTTACCCCATTCTCCTGCCTCAGCCGCCGGAGTAGCTGGGACTACAGGTGCCCGCCACCACCCCAGCTAATTTATTTTGTATTTTTAGTAGAGACGGGGTTTCACCGTGTTAGCCAGGATGGTCTCCATCTCCTGACCTCAGGATCCTCCCGTCTCCGCCCCTCAAAGTGCTGGGATTATAGGCTTGAGCCACCGTGCCCGGCCTAAAGCACTCTTTATACTAGCAAAAAATGTAGAAATAATCTCAAAGCCCAACCCTATGGATAAATTAAATGATCACAAAATAGAATTACAGTATAATCACATTTGTTTTAAAAAAACTTAGGTACATATAGATACACTTACACAAACATACAAAAACCAGGAAAAATATACAACAAAATTTGAGTGGTGATAGTCTGTGAGTAAAAGATTTTTGGTGATTTTCATTTTAACTATGGCTTCTTTAAAACATAATATTTGGCCGGGCGTGGTGGTTCATGCCTGTAATCCCAGCACTTTGGAAGGCCAAGGCAGGTGGATCGCTTGAGACCAGGAGTTTGAGACCAGCCTGGGCAACGTGGAGAAAGCCTGTCTCTACTAAAAATACAAAAATTAGCTGGGCATGGTGGTGCATGCATATAATCCCAGCTACTTGGGAGGCTGAGGAATGAGAATTGCTTGAACCTGGGAGGGGAAGGTTGCAGTGAGCCAAGATAGTGCCACTGTACTCCAGCTTGGGCAACAGAGCAAGATTGTCTCAAAATAATAATAATAATATTTATTACTTTTAGCATGAGAAAACAAGAATGAAAGTTACAATCTGTTTTTAAAATAATGTTTTAGAGACTAATTACACGGATATAATGATCATTCATCTCATTCAAAACATTTATTAAGCGCCTATCAACTGTTAGGACCAATACTAGGTACACAACTGGAGGGCACAATTGACAAAATCTTTGAATCACAGATAGTCTAATGAGGGATATAAAAAATTTACAAAACAGTGAGAGAAGCGACAATACAGATATAGTGCTGAGTGTCATGGAAGCACAGAGAAGGGTGGGGGTTAGGGAGGTAGGATAAGGTTTTTTGTTGAAACTTGAATGAGCCCAAAGAAACATTGTAAATAGGGAAGAACTACCCAAGCTTAGGTAGGGGTAAGCATTTTCAAAATTTCTCAAGGGATTCCATGAAGAAAAGTAAAAAGGCATGGGACTGGAGGAGAGTTTGGAAGGAAGGCTAGCGAAAGTGAGTAGGAATCAGAAAATCAGTTCTGTATAGTCTGTGTTGCTGAGTTTGGAGTTTCTATCCTTAACAGTAAAAAGAAAAAAAAAAAAAAGGAATTAAAGGCTTTAAATGGGAATAGCATGATCATTTATGATTCTGACCAAATGACATGGTTTTTGCTCTAAAAAGATCACACTGACTACTGAGTAGGAAACGAATTGGAGGAAGATAAGTCTGGAGGCAGCAAAGCCAGTTAGGCAGTGGTTTAGGTCGCTGAGACGATGACCCTGTCTGTAGGGATAGGGAGATGAAACCTGATGTAGAAGAGACTTGATGATAGTTTGAATTGCTGACAGTAGTGGAGGAGGTGTCAGGGAAAAGCAAGAGTCAAGAATGATGTTTTGGCTCTCGGGTTGGCAATTGCGGATGGTGGTACCACTAACTGAGACTGGAGACAGATGAAGAGGCACAAAGTGGGAGGGAAAATGAGTTCAGATTGGGATACACTGAGTTTGAAATGCCTGTGGGAAGTCTAAGGGAATATTCGGGAGACTTTTAGATATACAAGTCTGAAAGCCAGGTGTGAAACTGGTTGTGTAGACATGTGTTTGGGGGGTCATGGGAGTAGATGAGATCACACAAGGGATATATGTAGAATTAGAGGATGGCTTAGGACAGAACTCTAAAGAAAACCAACGTTTAAGAGACTAAAAGTGAGAAAGAAAATGGACTCAAACCTGGTCTGGGACAGAAATTTTTTGTGTGATGTAATTTACAACTCCTTCTGGGAAGCAATTAGCATTCCTGATAAAGTGCGTGAACAGTTTTCTGACAGACTTTAATAAGACTGAGAACTCCTTCTGGGAAGCTAGGGTTACCCATCCAGCTGATTGACTAGCCTAATAATCTTTAACCAGATGTTCTTTTTTTTGTGTCCATTCTAAACATGGTTAGGGAACCATTCTTTTTTTTTTTTTTCTTATAAAATATCTCAACCAAAATTACTCCTTCAGTTGGATTTTCAAAAAGCCTCTTCTCATGTGCTCAAAGCCAATTTGTCAGAAACACTACTTTAACAAAAGAGAAACAGAAATCTGCAAGGGAATGAGCGGAAGTCAGACAGGTAGGAGAGAAATCATCAGAATGTTGGTGTTATGGACGCCAGGTGAAAATAAGAAAACAGGGCATGAATGGACAACAGTGTGAAATGCTGGTGAGAGTTCAAATAAAACAAGGGTGAGAAACTGCCATTGGGTTTAGCAATAAGAACATCAATGGTGATCTTGGCAAGAGCTGGGTGGGGTGATGGAGAGCGTAAGTCAGATTTCAGTACATTCAAGTGTGAGCGTAGACCATTCTTTTTAAAAGTCTGGCTGTAAAGGGGAGGGGGCTTTTTCAGTGGGGAACATAAGTATATTTAAATGTGTTTGAGAAGGAGTGAGTAGGAAAAGAAGTAGAAGGGACCTGAGAGAGAAGGGCTAATCTTGAGTTTGAGACCAGCATCTTGAGTTAGGGTGTCTCAGGGACTTGGGAGGGGAATCTGGGCACAAGTGGAGGGAAGGTCATCTTCCCACAGGAAAGAAGAGCAAGGACAGACCTGTAAGGAAGACTGTCTGCAAGTTTGGTCTGAGAAGGCTGAAGGCATTCTTGTCTATTGGCTTGTTACCTCTGTGATAGTGATGTAGGTTAGGAGCTCTAGTGAAAGCGCCGAGGCAGGTGGCAGTAAGGGAGGAGACCACCCCTCATATCATCTTATACCCAATTTCTGCCTCCAAAGAAAGAAGTAGTAAAAACTAAAAGGCAGAAATGAAATCCACAGGCAGACAGCCCGGCGCCGCACCCCGGGCCTGGTAGTTAAAGATCGACCCCTGAGCTAATCGGTTCTGTTATCTATAGATTACAGACCTTGTATAGAAATACACTGTGAAAATTCCTATCTTGTTGTGTTCCGATCTAATTACCGGTACATGCAGCCCCCAGTCACATACCCCCTGCTTGCTCAATCAATCACGACCCTCTCACACACACCCCCTTAGAGTTGTGAGCCCTTAAAAGGGACAGGAATTGCTCACTCAGGGGGCTTGACTCTTGAGACAGAAGTCTTGCTGATGCCCCCCGACCGAATAAACCCCTTCCTTCTTTAACTCGGTGTCTGAGGAGTTTTGTCTGTGGCTCGTCCCTTCTTTAACTCGGTGTCTGAGGAGTTTTGTCTGTGGCTCGTCCTGCTACAGCAGGAGAATGCAGACTGAACAGACTAGGAAAACAGAGTGATTTCAGGACATTGTGGAGGTGGGGGATAATAAGTATATCCTGGAACAAATCAGCACAGGTCTGTGACTTTCTCCAGTAGCTTAGAAGTCCAAATTCAGGCATGAAGAAGGCTAACATGTTTGAATTATTCTAGGACTGCCTTCAAGGAAACTATTGCAGCTTTGCAGCTTTCTTTGCCCATTCTTTAAATACTTCTTTTTAGTTTCTAGCCTAGGCTCTGTTTTCTTCTCACTTTATAGAAACGTCCTGTTGATCTCATCCACTCTGGTGGCCTCAGTTAATCTCTCTATGCTGATGGCTCCTAATCCAATATTTGCAACCCAGCCTTTCTCTGCAGCACCAGACTTCTTCTGGTTCCCATCTGCCTTCTGGGGCATCTTCAACTGGGTGTCTCCTGGGCACCTCAAATTGAATTCATCATATTCCCACTGTCTCTGAGAATAAATGTAAGCACTAGAAAGACAGGGTTTTATTTGTCTCTACCATTATAGATCCTGAACTCAGTGCTCAATGAGTAACTGTTGGTTGAGTAAAAAAAGAAATCCACTCAGTTCTCTAAGCCACAGACTTTGAATTCATCTTTTACTCCAACTTCTCCTTCATCTCTGACATCTAACCCATAAAGTCTTGTCTACATTTAAATATGTTTCATGGCAGAAACACACACACACTCCCCCCGACATGCACACACACACACGCAAAAGTGAATTTTCAAGCAGTTTTAACACAGAAACTTAGCTGCTTTACCTCCTTTTTTTGCTTCATTAACATTAGAACTAAACGAGTGGGAGACTACCTCCCTCCCTGCTTCCTCTCGCCCCTCCCCACCAAGCCAGCTCTGCCTTAGAGAAAAGTGAACCCGGTTTTTCATTTGCTAATGATTTGGGCTCAGGTTATAATGGGCCATTAAGGTGCATTGTGGAAGAAAGTGGGGAAAAATGAAGCTTTCAGGTGGAGGGATAAAGAAACTACGGGGTGGTGACCCCAGCATGCTAGGGAGGCCTGGGATCTGATCCAGGCCTTTCGGAAGAAGGGGGTTGGAGAAGAAACCCTATGAGGGGCCCTAGTCCTCCCCAGGCACCATCAGGGACACCTCCTCTGCTCAGCCGTGCTGCTTGAGCCTCGGCTCTGGGTGCTGGGCGGGGACTTGGATCCCACCGTACCAGGGCTTCCACCTACTCACTGCCCATCAGGAGCTTTGCTTGATTCCGCTACATGTTGCTTTCTGCCCAAAACACTGCCTCTGCCTTGTGGACACCCTCCTGACATGCCCCAGGGACTCTGTAAACCCCAGAGACATCCCCCAGGTACCCCTTAGAGGAGCAGCTCCAGAACTGGGGGAGCTGGAGGCCTCTGAAGAGCTGAGAGTGTTAACGATGCCTTCATCGCAGGGTGGTTTGTTTGCCTGTCTGCACTCCACAATCAACGACGACAGTCCAACCTGCTTTCAACTGTCACCTAGCCTCCTAACGAGCTCTACTCTCTCCAGTCCCCAAACTCACCACCCTCCCAACCCATCCAGTTCTCTACCCTGAAGCCAAAGGGCTTGTAAAAAGTCAGCATTTGGCCCCCATCCTCCTCCTCACCTGGTTGATGCCTTCAGGTTTCAGCTTTAGTGTCACTTATTCTTAGACCGATGTCTTCTCTGACCACCCTCTTCCCACCACGCAGATCAGGTGCATGCTATATGCCTTCCCCAAACCCTGGAGTTTATTGTAATCACTTTTTAATATTTTCTACTGGCCTGTGGACAGAGAATAGGCCTACTTACCTGTTTTACCTTGTTTCCAGTGCCTAGCCAGCCCTGTCCCTGGGACATACTAATTGCTTAATACATTTGTCTGAGGAATGAAGAAACATTAGACAAGAAAGTTCAGAAAACAGTTGGTTAGAGGTGGTGGATGGGACTGAGACCTACATAAGTGTTTTTCTGATTGAGTGCGGATCAGAACTACCAGGAAGGGTTGTTAAAACACAGATTGTCGGATCCCACTTTCTGCTTCAGTAGGTCTGAGATGGGGCTGGAAATAATGCAGTTCTGATAAGTTCTCAGGTGCTGCTGCTGATGATTAGAGACCTTATGAGTTACATCTATTCTGTTGTTGGTAAGAAGAGAAGGCTGGAGGGGTAGATTAGAGGACTTTCAGATAAAAAGAAGGGTAGGGTGGGATGTATAGACTTTGGAAATCTGAAAGGTAGTGGTCAAAGTGGGAGATCTTTGAGTTTGATAATAAAGATGGCAGAAATTTCCAATAGTTGACAAGGTCCAGGGAGAGTAGCTATGAGGATGCATAGCCAAAGTAACCTGTGGAGGAAGGTATAACATGGAGGGGGTCAAAGACCTGAAATGCATAAATATTGCATAAAAGTATTTAATACCCAATGGAAAATTGAAAGATGTAAGTGAAAAGGAAGGATGTAAAATGGAATGTGTGGCATCATTCCAATTTTATGAAAAATGCATAGAAAAAAGACCAAAAAAAGACATTGTTTATAATAGTTATCCATATGGTTGAGTTTTATTACTTCATTTTTCTAAATTTTCAAAATTTCATTATCATGTATTCCTTTCATGATTAGGGAAGAGCTTCACTTATTTTGAACCTCCTCAGCTTTGGTCATTTCCATCTGGTGGAATTATCTCCTCTTATCCCATTTCATACTTATTTCTCGTTGACATCTTTACTTTCACTAAAAGTATGGAAATCAACAGAATTAAAATAACCAAAATGAAAAACAAGCAAAGGAAAACAAAAAGAAGGGCAAGAAAGAATCTCAAGAAAAAAATAATTTAGTTGGTACTGACACCAACAAGAAACAATCATTCCATATATTTGGAGGTTGTAATGACTTACCTGGAGGAGCTAAAATGTTGCTGAGGACTGGAGACCTCATCGACAGGTCAGACAGGGAATTCTAGTCCTAATCTCTTACCCTACATCTCCTGTGTCACAGAGTTCAGATAGGTGTTGACTGTGGCTCTCGACTTTTCTTGTTTAGAATTATATGTACCATGCATTAGGACAAGGGGTGTTAAAAAAAAAAAAAAAAAGAATTATATGTACTTATTCCTCTTTCAACTACATTCCTCCCTCATACAATATTACTCAAAAAAGTTAATAAAAAGTTATTATTATCATTATTTTGAGATGGAGTTTTCTCCTGTTGCCCAGGCTGCGGTGCAATGGCACAATCTCGGCTCACTGCAACCTCTGCCTCCCGGGTTCAAGCAATTCTCTTGCCTCAGCTTCCCAAGTAGCTGGGATTACAGGCATGCACCACCATGTCTGGGTAATTTCTTTCTTTTTCTTTTTTTTTTGAGATGGAGTCTCGGTCTGTTGCCCAGGCTGGAGGGCAGTGGTGAGATCTCAGTTCACTGCAAACTCCACCTCCCGGGTTCAAGCAATTCTTCTGCCTCAGCTTACTGAGTAGCTGGGATTACAGACATGTGCCACCATGCCCAGCTAATTTTTGTATTTTTAGTAGAGACAGGGTTTTACCATGTTGGCCAGGCTGATCTTGAACGCCTGACCTTGTGATCTGCCTACCTCAGCCTCCCAAAGTGCTGGGATTACAGGCATGAGCCACTGTGCCTGGCCAATTTTTATATTTAGTAGAGATGGGTTTTCACCACGTTGATCAGACTGGTCTCAAACTCCCGACCTCGAGTGATCCACCCGCCTTTGCCTCCCAAAGTGCTGGGATCATAGGCGTGAGCCACCATGCCCGGCCGAAAAAGAAAAAGTTACTTTCTATCATTTAGTTATTAGAATTACTTTTAAAAACGACAATCTAAGCCCTCTTTAGTAACAAGACTTATTTTTGGCACAAAATTCCAAAAAATTAAAGTACATGCAAATAAACTTTTAGGATACAACCCATTTTATCCAGGATAGCCCTTTACAGTTAAAAAAAAAAATTCTTCTCTCTGGGTCCAGGCGCAGTGGTTTATGCCCATTATCCCAGCCCTTTGGGAGAGCGAGGAGGGCAGATTGCTTGAGTTCAGGAGTTTGAGACCAGTCTGGGAAACATGGTGAAATCCTGTCTCTACAAGAAATATGAAAAATTAGTCAGGTGTGGTGGTTTGTGCCTGTGGTCCCAGCTACTTTGGAGGCTGAGGTGGGGGGATTGCTTGAACCCTGGAGATGGAGGCTGCAGTGAGTCATGTTGGGACCACTGAAATCCAGCCTGGGTGACAGAGCGAGACCCCGATCTTGAAAAAAAAAAATTATCTCGTCGGAATGTATACCAACTGACAGTTGTATCTGCCAGTAAGAATTTCTTGCTCATTTCCCTAAAGGAATGAGATAATACAGGGCTTTAGTGTATGCATCCCTTCATTTCAAATATGAACAATTCTGAGTGTCTTATCAAGCAAGGCCTTATAATTCTTTACCTACAGAGAAGTAGATGAAATGAAATGACTAAGTAAACATTCAGAGATTTAATCAAGTCTGGTTTCAAAATCAGGAATGTGAGTATAAATATCCAAATTTTTATTTCATAAAAATCCATTATTATGGAAGAAAATAATTAAACTGTATATGACTACAGCAGAATGTACAGGATATATAGAATTGTAATTATCACCACGAACATTGATGGGATCAGGAAAGACTAGAATCTTGATATTTCTATTACACTGAGTACCTTGTAGCTATTTTGTTGAATGTCTTTTCATCTCTGATAATAAGGTGTGAATTAAAAGAACTATTCCAGAGACTAGGATATGATGATCCTGAATGATTTGGCAAGGTAAGACAGTAAGTGACAGAGTGGAATCAGAAACTCGTTTTCCTAATTGCCAGCTTAGTACTTCTTATTCTAGGCTGTATTATCTGTGCTGCCGCAAGGCAAACCATATCATTGCCTTTCCCATTTTAGAAATAGGTTGTATAGGAGTTTCCTTTGTGGTCTGATGGCAAGAAACACCTATTATTTAAGAAATGCCAACTGCTGATCATTGATGACAAAATATTTTTACATGTTCCTTATGGATTCAAGTTGTCCGCCATTTCTTCAAATAATCATCACGTTTCTAAGTTTGGTAAGAAAATCAGAAATGACTGAATGTTAAAGAGAAAGGGGACTTAGACATTATTTTTCCTGTCATCTCAGTGGGGAAACTAAAGCCCAGAGAGTCATATTCGGAGTTGGTGGGCGTCTCCTGACTTCTTGTCCAGGGCTATTTATAGCACATAGCACTATCTCAGTCGATGAGTATTCTGAAGTCATGGCATAATTGAGACTCCGTACATGGCACCTTCAGTCCTGTTCAGTGTGTCAGTGTGTGAAGTTTGTGTGCCATTTTATCCCTTTGTTTTTGTCATTCATTTTATTCAATACTTTTGTTGGTGCCTAATGTTTTTGATAGAAAAAGCAAGTAAAAGAGTAAGCAGCAAATGTGAGTTAAAAATTTTCTTCAGACAAATGCGTGAAGTAATGCTGTTTGGAATTTAGAAAAGTTGCAATTTTTGATGGAGAGAAAACCAAGAAAGAGACCAGTGGTGGCCGAGGGAATGGACAACCTCCTATTGCCAGGGCCTCTACTCCTGAACTGTTATGAGGTTGCCTGTTTCCTCTTAACAACCCTTCAGGTTAGGGGCCAGCTGTTAACTTCATTTTATTACCAGGAAAGAAACTGAGGCTCAGATAAAGTTCTTTTATCCCACAGGCACACAAAGTGGTAACTGAGAGAGCCAGATCCAACCATGTCTGGCTACAAAGCCTGTGTACTTCAACTTCTACAGAGAGTATGTGCAAGGCGAACCAATGAAAATAGCAATAACTGAAGTGCAATACTAAGAATAGTAATAATGATAGTTAACACAGTGCTTTACATGTGTGATCGCTTTGAACAGGATTAAGTGAACACATGAATAGGACTGGCAGGGACTCTTTCTATTCTTCATTAGTGAAACAGGAGAGGACACATACACTACTTAGGATTTCCACTGGCTTACTTTGTTTTCTGAAAAATAACTGAAAGGCTCAATTAGTTTTGTTTTGTCGCATTTATCAGATTATAATGTTTTGGATGTGGGTCTGAATGTGGGTGGATGGGCTGGTGTGGGATTATGTGAAATCAAACCTGATATATTCAGAAAGGTTCTTCCTGTGGATACATATGCCTTTTGGGTTCGATACTTAGTTTGGTAATTAGTGATCACTGTTCCTATTTACTGAATGGGAGTTTTTTTTTTTTTTTTTGAGACGGAGTTTCGCTCTTGTTGCCCAGGCTGGAGTGCAATGGAGCGATATGGGCTCATCACAACCTCCACCTCTGGGGTTCAAGCGATTCTCCTGCCTCAGCCTCCCCAGCAGTTGGGATTACAGGCACGTACCACCACGCCTGGCTAATTTTGTATTTTTTAGTAGAGACAGGGTTTCTTCATGTTGGTCAGGCTGCTCTCGAACTCCCGACCTCAGGTGATCCGCCTGCCACGACCTCCCAAAGTGTTGGGACTACAGGCGTGAGCCACCGCGCCCGGCCTGAATGGGAGTTTCTAATCCGTACTTTTTTCCTTTTCAAGCTGAATGTCATATACCCCTCTATTTCCCTAGGCGAATCCATGAAAGAAGTATGTTGCCCTCCATATGAAAAAGCAAGTTTGTCTTCTGCATAAAATCAGTAACCACTCATTTTTAACACATTAATACCCCCCAAATGAATCTCTGATGACTGATCTGATACTAGCTTGTAATTCTAGTTTTAGCATTAGGCTCACTGCTCTTATTTGGGAGAAGATGTCCAATTCTGCAGTAATGTGTAACATAAAGTGGTGTCAATTTATAAATAATATCTTCTAATGGATTAATGCTCATTTGCAATGATCACTTCCATACAAATTTAGGTAAAGATGTTATTCAGAATTGGATTATCTATATTAAAAAATGTCATCCTAATGTGCAACTCCCTAAAACTGTTACTACAAACAACTCTTTTGCCACTCAGCCTAAAAATAAAACCTTTCACCCAAATGACACATCTCAATAGCCACATTTTAATCTACATAAATTTTTAAACTATTTTGAAAGAATCCATTTCTAGATGTCAGACAAGAGTTGAAATTGGGACAGCAGTTTGAAGGGGCTAATTTAAAAACCCACTTCCCTGCTTGGAGACACCTCAAGAATTTCTAGGCTCACAAGGTGGGTGAAGTAAGGAAAGAGACTTTTAAGAGCTAAACAGTGCCGTTCTTTGCGAGTCCCGACTGGCGCAGGCCGAGCCGGCTGCGGCGAGGGCTGCGAAGAGTTAACGAGGGACCGAGCCCCCCAAGTCGCGGGCTCCCCGCATGCTCCCTCCGCCCTCCCGTCCCCACCCTCTCGTTTTGGCAAGGGATTAAAGTGCTCCCCCCTGTGGCAGCAGTGACCCAGAAATGAGTTTGATTCACACAGTCCTTCCTCCATAACAAGCCAAACCAGACCGAGAGTGCCTCCGTGCGCGAGTGCCGGGTGTGTGCGCGCCGGCTAGAGCACGGGCCCGCCCGGCTCCCCGCCCGCTCGCCCGCCGCGGCCCGAACTCATGCAGCTCCGAGCGAGCGAGCGGCGCCCAGCCCAGCGCCTCGGCCGAACCCCTCCGCAGCAGGTACGCGCGCGGGCCGCGGGGGGCGCGCGGGGTGGGCTCGCCGCGCGTGTGTCCGCGCGTGGGTCCGTGTGCGCGTCCCGGTCCCGCGGCGGCGACGGCGGCGGCGGCGGCGGCGGCGGCGGCTGCAGGACGAGCCGAGAGGCTCAGCCATATTTGATGGTTTTGTTGCTTTGCTCGGGAGTTCTCGGGAGTAATTTAATGCCGAAGGTCGCTGCCTAGTGGAAATAATATAGTACGTCATTAATATGGCGCCAAAAGATTGGGTTCTCGATATGTAGCTAGGAGGGAGGGAGGCAGCCGCTGAGCGCAGCGTTACTATCCCACCAGTAACTTGGGCATTGCCGGGGCGGGGGCCAGAGGAGGAGGAGGAGAGGATGATTTTTGGATCCTGAGAATTGATCTATGTTGGATCAGTAAGTTTTATTATGATTTTTTTTTTCAAATTTGGGGGGCTGAAGACTTAGAGCTGTTTCTTCTTTTGGATTTGCGAAGAACATGCGGTTTTCAGGTGAATCATCAATTAAACGCGTTTAGGAGCAGAAGCCCAGTTTAAGTTGCTTTTAGTTTATAGGTTTTTTTTTTTTTTTAATAGAAAGCCAAAGTGCATTAGGCTGCATGAAAGTGGAAAGCATAGTAGCAACTTGGTAGACAGATGGCAATGGCAGAACGCAGGTTCGCGTACATATATGAATCCAGAGTGTGTGAGACCGTGTGTGTGGTGGGACTGTATTTGTCCAAACATAGGTGTGTGTAGGTACATTTGTGTGTGGTGGCCGCAGCCCTGGCTCTTGTCACCGCGTCGCCACATGTCCAAAATATTCATTGCATCAATTCAAGGGCAGTGAGAGGGGGGTGGGGGGCGGGGGTGGAGGGACAGCTTGGCAATTCTTCCGAATTGGGCTTCCAGTGGTCAGATCTTTTACTTACAGCGCGACAGCTTGTAAAGTGTAAAACCCCTTCATCGATGAAATGGGGTAGGGGTTGGCGGTTGGTAGAGCAAAGTACCGATTAATCATGAACTTAAAGGGGATTGCAAATTGCAACCTTTGGCACCATCTGCAAATTGTGGGGGTGGGGTCTCTTGGTCTCCTTGCTTCCTTAAATGAACGTGTAGTGTGTACCCCGGGACTGCAAGTTGCAGAGCCCTTCAGTGCACGTGTCTTGTGCCTGTGAGTCTGTGTTTGCGAGTTGGGGGCTGTTGTTCGGTAGCCAGCAGGCTTTCCGGGTTGCTCGGCATTGGCTTGCAAATGCGGGAGAGGGATGGAATGTGGAATGTTGACCGGGGAACCGAATCCTGTCGGAACGGTCCCATTTGCTGGAGAAATTCGATCCCTTCCACCTCCTTCCCGCTCCCCCCCGCCCGCCTTCGGGCAGGAGGCGGGGCTGAGGACGCGGCTGCTGCTCAAAGTGGCGGAGCGCGGCGGCGGGAGGCAGGTGCACGGCACCCGCCAGTGGGGGTGCCTCAACTTCCGCGGGCGTTTAAATAGCAGCCTCTCTCCCCTCCCACCGGTAATAGGTGACCTAGCGGCGGAGGGCGGCGGGGGGAGGGAACCGGGGAAGACCCGGGAGCGAGCCTCCGCGGCACGTGGGCAGGTGCTGGGTGGCCCCGGGGCCAACTTTTGTAGCCCGCCTCTGGCGTTTGAGGAGAGGCGGCCCAGTGTGGAAATGGGGGCGGGCGGCGGCCGAGGCGCTGCTTCTCCGTCGCTGCCGGAGCGTCACCTAACGGTCCCAGCTGCGCCGCCCGGGCCGGGGTGGGGGATTGCGGGGGCGGGGACGCCCGGCCCGCCGCACCCGCCCCGCACAAAGCCCGCGGCGCGGGGGTGGCCGCCGCGCCCCCGCCCCGGGAACGGCCCTAAGCCCGACGCGGTCCCCGCGCCGGTTCCGGCGGGCGGCCGCAGGCGTTTGTTTGTTGGTTCCGCGCCGCCTTCCTCGCCGGATGGCTTCCTGTGACAGAGGTGATACACAGTTTCCAGAACTGTCTGGGGGCGGGAGCGGGAGCGGGAGCCGAGCCCGCTCGGAGCTTCTCGCCGCCGCCGCCGCCGCTCCCATCTTAAAACCGTTTCTCGCCGGCGCATCCGCCCCAGACCGAAGGTGCCGCCCCGGAGGGACTCGGGGAGGGGGACGGCGCGGCCGTTTCCAGCGGCGCAAGTGGTTTCTGGACGCGAGGGAGCGTTTGATTTGCAACTGGGGCCGAGCGGATTGGTGCAGCTGGCGGCGGCGGGGCGGGAGGAGCTGCGGCGGCGGGGGGTGGCCACTTTCAAATGGAGAGGGCGGCGGCGGCGGGGACGCCGCTGCGGAGGGAGCGGGGCTTGGTTGCGCCACGAGAAGGTGTCATCACTGCACCGGGGCTAATTCCGGCGGAGGTGCCGGGAGTTACTTTCCCCTCCTCCCGCGCTGTTGTTTCTGTCGCCTCGGGAGGAGGAGGAGGAGGAGGATTGGGAGAGAGGGAGGGGGCGGCGCCGCGCGGAGCCGCGGCCCTGCGTATTCCCTGGCGGGCGGCGGGAGCCGCGCGGAGTGTTCGCCGCTGCGGGGCGGCGTCCCAGTTCCCCCCCAACCCCGGGGTGCCCCCCTTGCTGGGATCCTCAGCCTTCTCACCTCCCCCCGCACTCCGCCACCCTCCCACGGGAGCTCTTCATCCTCGAGTCCTCAACCCCGGCTCGGCGCGTCCCGGGTCTCACCCCGCCCCCGGTCTCCCCCCCGCCGCCCCAGGCAGTGCTGGCCCCAGGTTTCCCACCCCAAGCGGGCGGGGGCGGCCTCAGTCCCGGCGCCGGTGAATGCTGAGAGCAAACAAAAAAGCGGGCGATTTAAACATGCCTTCGAAACCCGTTAGGAATGCGTCGTCTTCCGGAGACCGTTTAAAAGGAGCTTTAGCTTGCCTTCTAGTAACGAGAAGGCCGGCGCCCTGCCTAGCCTCGGCCGGGGCAAGGGGCTGTCGCCCTCTATTTGCCCCGGCCAAGAGGGAATTTAAATTTTCTTTTGTAAAATGACAGCTGCAGTGAATGACCTAAGACAGCTACGTTTTTAGGAAAGTAGAAGAGGATCTGAGGTTTCCATTAATGGGAATGCTTAGGGGGTTCTTTCCCAAAGGTTTTTATTAGGTGAACTATTTTTCCTTTTTATAATACCCGCCATGGCTCTCTTGCTACTTGTAGCTCAAGGCTAATACCTTTCAAAGCTAATGAACTAGTTTTAAGATAGAAATTATTTCCCTGAAAGCTGATTTAGGTAGTGACTCACCAGTGGTTAGAGATTTTATAGTAAGTAGCATTTTGATCAAATCACAACTGATCAAGATTTAATCATTTATAGGTGGAGAAAGGAAGCATTCATTATGCCCATACTTACATTGACTCAACACTTTTGATGTAGTAATTTGTTGTAGGTGGGCAACATATGTGGGAGGAGTTAAATGGGATGTTCTGTGAGTAACACTCTAGCAAGTACATGCAACCCAGAATTTTTATTGTCCTTTTGTCCCAAAGATCTTAGTCTCATTTACTTACGGTCACTTTTAAATCAGATGGCTTTCTTCTTGGTATTTTGCTGTTTTCCTCAAAGTTTGCATACTTTTGTAAGTGTCTTTTACTTGGCGTTTTCATTTTAATGTGTAGAATAAATGTAATTTTAAGCTGTTTAAGTGTTAGGTTTCCTCCTATTTCCTTTCGTCCCTATTTAGCAGAGATAATGGGAGTGTCTGAAAGTAAGGTAGGACTTGAACTTGATTCTATCTTTAAGACTACAGACTGCTTTCTAGTAAAAGTTGGGTTGGTTGCACATGTACTTTAACATATGTGTTCATTTAAAAGGAAACAAAACACACCTTCTTAGTTCTCCCCGCTTCACTTGACCGGTTTTCTTCTGCCTGTAAACCAGTGCTTTACTTATATTAGTTATCAAGGTTGAAAGAGTAGCTATACAGTGACAACAATGAAAAATAAGTGTGTCTGGGTGAAACTAGAGGGAGAAAACATATTGGAGTTTAAGGAAAGTGTTTTGTTGCTTAGCCTAGGGAGTTGGGGAAGAAAGATGACCTAAAAAGCGAACTTGGAGGACTAGGTGAGAGTAAAAGCAGACTTCCATTGCATCTCACATTGCACGTGATCGATACTGATTTTTGACTTTAAGGAGCTGTTAATTAAAAAGTTATTACACAAGTAGTGTTACATGTACGTTTTTGAAAATTAGAAAATACAAGGAAACAAATATAAAAAATTGCTACTATCCATAGATGACTACTGTATTACTTTTCAGATAATTTTCTATATATATACATGTGTGTTTTAATAAAAAGGAGATGCATGTACATACCATCTGTAAGGACTTTTTTTTTTTTTTTTTGAGGCGATTCACCCTTGTTGCCCAGGCTGGAGTGCAATGGTGCGATCTCGGGTCACTGCAACCTGTGCCTCCCAGGTTCCAGCGATTCTCCTGCCTCAGCCTCCTGAGTAGCTGAGATTACAAGCTCCTGCTACCACGCCCAGCTAATTTTTTGTATTTTTAGTAGAGACGGGATTTCACCATGTTTGCCAGGCTGGTTTGCAACTCCTGACCTTAGGTGATCCACCCGCCTCAGCCTCCCAAAGTGCTGGGATTACAGGTGTGAGCCACCGCACCCCACTGTGAGGACCTTTTTTTTTTTCCTGTCAGCTAGCTTGGTTAGTTTTAATATCATCTATTACTGTGATGTGTCCAGATTTCCCCATTTAGCCCCGGAATGTAATAGAGAAGCTTTGTCTAAACCACTGCTTAATAAAGGACCATTTATTGCATTTGGTTGTTTGCCTTAAGTCGATTCCCTTAAGTAACTTTTTGACAGAATATCTGACACTGAGGAGGCAAACCTTTGGGAATAAAGTTGCCTGGATTTTAAAAAAGCAGGAAGTCAAAATGGTATTTATTGTAATTTGGAAATCTTAGATTTGGAGATCATCTGTTAGAAAAATAAGGAAATTTGCTTACTTGATGTTATTTTCCACAGACTTGTTGGAAAAAGATTTCTCAGATGTTTGTGTTTCAGTACTGAGGTAGTTGGAACAGTAAACATCAGGATATCAAACACGGATTACATCCTGTCTCTTTAGGGTTTGGTCAGAGTGAAGAGGAGGCACAGGAATCTGTCACAGTTCTGCTTGCTTCTTTACTTTCTTGTTTGTGAAGCTCTTCCCTGTCATTTAGTATTATGGGGCACCTGTTACAGCATTACAGTTAATGGTCTGTCAGACTTTGTATTATAAAACTGGTTTTCCCATGAGGTTTATTAAACAGATATCTTGTGGAGGGAAATATGACATATTAGCAAACACACCTTGCTTTTTATTTGGGTTGGCATTAAGAGGTTTAGCTTGATTGTTAAAACAGTGAAAGTTACGTCACGTTTAAACTTATTTCCTCTCTTGTAAAGCCTTTAATTTGTACGAGAATTGGCACCATATTCAACAATACCTTTTTTTTTTTTTTTTTTAAAACATGAAGGGTGGGTTTGCTTGGAGTTTCTGGTTTCTTAGAAGGTATCAGCAATCTTAATTAGGAAAGTATTTTAATTCCTGAGACAGGTAAGTTGTTTCCTTAAAAGTCTTAAATCTGTTGTCTCCATTTTCAAGTCCTTACAGCACTTTATATGACCGTGTGTTTACAATCTGGACAATTACTATGTTTGTTCTTTTTATCTTTGTGGAATGTAATATCTCAGAAAGTTGAGATTTAATTGAGTCTATTGTCCTTTGTCTAGTGTATTTCTCATATGAAAACTTCGGTTTGTGATCATGAGCGTGTATGCATTATTTTGATTTTTTCTTTTTTTGCAGTTCGTAGCCCTGATGAAGCAAGTTACTCTGCGCTCCTAATAAATGCAAGAAAATGACCTTGGAGGGCCTATTTTTTTTTTTTGAAACAGTGTCTTGCTCTGTCATCCAGGCTGGAGTGCAGTGGCGCTATCTCAGCTCACTGCAAGCGCCGCCTCCCGGGTTTACACCATTCTCCTGCCTCAGCCTCCCGAGTAGCTGGGACTACAGGCACCCGCCACCACACCTGGCTAATTTTTTTGTATTTTTAGTAGAGACGGGGTTTCACCGTGTTAGCCAAGATGGTCTCGATGTCCCGACCTTGTGATCCGCCTGCCTCGGCCTCCCAAAGTGCTGGGATTACAGGCTTGAGCCACCGCGCCCGGCCGGAGGGCCTTTTTTAATTACACATAGGAGTAACAATTTGTAAGTTTAAGGCCGGGTGTCATGGAATAGAATGGAAGAAACTGATGCTAAGCTTTGGCTATAATGGGACCTTTCCTAGCGCAGGACTTGAATGATTTATTAAGGATCCTTTCCTCACCTCAAAGCACAAACATAAAGATTACCAGACTTGGAATGGAAAGCCTTTATCATTAGGAAAGGGGCCATGTGTTTTTACGTTTAATCTCCTAGATCCATAGTATACGATGTGCACACAATAAATGTTCAGTGACCAAATTTTGGTTACTCTAAAACAAATTCAGTATTTACTTTTTGCCTTTGGTTCTTCGGGTAGAGGTGAGACATAATGTGATAGAGAGCAATTGAAGAAAGTTAATTTTTTTTTTTTTTTTTTTTTTGAGAGGAGTCTTTCTCTGTCGCCCAGGCTGGAGTGCGGTCCTGCAGTCTTGGCTCACTGCAAGCTCCGCCTCCCGCGTTCACACCATTCTCCTGCCTCAGCCTCCTGTGTAGCTGGGACTACAGGCACCCGCCACCGCGCCTGGCTAATTTTTTGTATTTTTTAGTAGAGACTGGGTTTCACCGTGGTCTTGATCTCCTGACCGTGTGATCCGCCCGCCTCGGCCTTCCAAAGTGCTGGGATTACAGGCGTGAGCCACCATGCCCGGCCGAAGAAAGTTAATTTTTAAAACCTTAGATTCTTTTGGACTTATTTGCTGAGGGAAGTAAACTACAGTTTTCTCTCTCTCTTTTTTTTTTTTGAGACAGGTTCTCACTCTGTCACCCAGGGTGGAGTGCAGTGGTGGGATCTCGGCTCACTGCAGTGGGTTCAAGTGATTCTCATGAGTCAGCCTCCGGAGTAGCTGGGATCACAGGCGCATGCCACCGTGCCTGGCTAATTTTTGTATTTTTAGTAGAGACGGGGTTTCACCATGTTGGCCAGGCTGATCTCGATCTCCCCACCTCAAGTGATCCACCTATCTCGGCCTCCCAAAGTGCTGAGATTACAGGCGTGAGCCAGTGTGCCTGGCCAGTTTTCTATTCGAAAGTGCTCACAATTTGCGTCTGTTTGTCTGTCTGTCTCTCTCTCTCTCTCTCTCTCTCTATATATATATATTTTTTGAGACGGAGTCTCACTCTGTCCCCTTGGCTGGAGGGCAGTGGCGCGATCTCAGCTCACTGCAAGCTCCGCCTCCCGGGTTCCCACCATTCTCCTGCCTCAGCCTCCCGAGTAGCTGGGACTACAGGCAACCGCGCCCGGCTAATTTTTTGTATTTTTAGTAGAGATGGGATTTCACCGTGGTCTCGATCTCCTGGATCTCCTGACCTTGTGATCCGCCCTCCTCGGCCTCCCAAAGTGCTGGGATTACAGGCGTGAGCCACCGTGCCCGGCCTATCTATATTTTTTGTTAGAGAGATGAGGTTTCACTGTGTTGCTCAGGTTGCCCAGGCTCGTCTTGAACTCCTGAACTGAGTCCTCCCACCCTGGCCTCCTGAGTGGCTGGGATTACAGGTGTGCACCAGTGTGGCTGGTGGTAGTATTTTAAACTATTGATCATTTAGTGTCTCCTGTGCAGGAGATTTTATTAATTTGAGAATTCATGGCATTTTCCATGAGAGTTTATAAGCACTTACTTTAACGGAAGAGTTCAGCGGTGTGGGTCCACACTGAGGAATAAAATAATCTTTTTTTCTTTTTTTTTTTTTTCACTTACACTAGGGTAAGGAACAAGAAATAGCAATGTTATTAGCAAGTTGCTTGAAGTTGAACGTCATGACTTGCTTTAGTTTAGCACAAAGTACACTAAATGCAATTTAAAATTTTTATTGATTACTCTGTCATCTTTATGAGTATCAGTTATTTCTGTGTGGAAATGTAATGATGCACTTAACATACAGAGGCTGTGTGTTGATGATTTGTAACTTTTTAAGTTGGGGACACTTGAAACTGAAAGCCATGGATTCTCTCCCCCAGAAAACATGAGTGTTCCCTTAAGCACATCCTTGGATTCTAGTTTAAGTGTTTAAATTCTGGTGACAACTTTTTATGATTTCTCTGTGATCCTTTTACTGCCACTGTTACCATGTATTGTAGTTAAAATGTCTGTTGAGAACAGTGATTTTTCTGCTTATTGGTCATTAACTTGAAAAATAAGAAGCTTGTTAGAAGTTTTTAAAACTTGTGTACACTAGCCCCAAGTAGAAGCCTCAGGGGTTTTCTTTTGAGAAAAACCCACAGGTTTTACTGTGGCCTTTATTTAAGTTGCTTAGAGGTCCCCTCAATGCCCTCCTTTTGATTATTGCCTGCTCTAAGTAGGGGGGAATTTTTTTTTTTTTTTTTTTTTGAGATAGAGTCTCGCTCTGTCACCCAGGGTGGAGTGTAGTGGCACGATCTGGGCTCACTGCAACCTCTGTCTCCTGGGTTCAAGCAGTTCTCCTGCCTCAGCCTCCCGAGTAGCTGGGATTACAGGCGCGTGCCACCACGCCCAGCTAATTTATATATTTTTAGTAGAGATGGGGTTTCACCACGTTGGCCAGGCTGCTCTCGAACTCTTGACCTCAGGTGATGCACCCTCCTCAGCCTCCCCAAGTGCTGGGATTAGAAGCGTGAGCCACCGTGCCTGGCCATAGTTAGGGATTTCTTAAGGAGTGATTGTGTCTGATCCTTAATTTTGTAAGCTTTCGGGTGCTTGTCCAGCACCTGGTAATTGATTCACATTGAACTAAACACACATAATGGTGGTTTAGAAACATCATACTACTGATCTGTTGATTTATAGGAGAGATCAGTTGACTTTCTCTGTAAAGAGCCAGGTAGTCAATATTTTAGGTTTTGTGGGTCATACGGTCTGTCACAAGTCTGCAGCTGTGCCAGAGCAACCATGGGCAAAATGAATGTGACCGTGATATTTATGGATATAGAAATGTAAAATTTTTATAAACTTCATATGTCATGAAATGTTCTTTGGCTGTCTACCCTCAACCATTTAAATATGTGAAAATCACTCTTAGCTTAAAAACCATACAGAAACAGGCTGTTGACCCCTGATTGGTTGGTTGGTTGATTGATTTGAGACAGGGTCTCACCCTGTTGTCCAGGCTGGAGTGCAGTGGTGTGAATTCCAGGGCTCACTTGATCCTTCCACTCAGCCTCCCGAGTAGCTGGGACTGCAGGCATCCCCCACCAGGCCTGGCTAGTTTTTTGTATTTTTTGTTGACATGGGGTTTGCTATGTTTTTTTGTCTGTTCTCGAACTCCTGAGCTCAAAGATTCTGCCCACTTTGGCCATCACTCCCTGGCCTCCCCAGATTTATAGTAAGACACAGCAGCTACTTGATTGTTTCTGCCGGTGGCTGAACTCCCTTCTAGGAACCTGATAATACAAGTTGAAATTAGAAGTTTGTTTGGAGGTAGTTGGCTGTGCTGAGGGCTCTGGGTTGTTTTTGTTTTTTCGCTCTTCTTGCCCAGGCCAGAGTGCAATGGCAGGTTTTTTTTTTTTTTTTTTTTTTCCTTCTCTGGGACAGGGTCTCTCTGTTGCTCAGGCTGTAGTGCAGTGACATGATCACAGCTCAACAACCTCCTGGTCTCAGGCAGTTGTCCTGTCTTAGCTTCCAGAGTAGCTGGGATTCTGATCCTAGATCCCTTTTTAGGATAAAATGTGTAAGAACAAATACCTTGGTCATCTCTCACACCCTCCAGGGGGGTCAAGCTAAGAAGCCCTGTGTAAGAGGATATGTATTGTAAGATTGGGTTCTGCTACAGAGGGAGATAATGTCAAGTAGGGTGTATGTGTCACACCAATCAGAAGTTAATGCCTGCCACTCCGGGAGAACTCATTCTCCTGTGGTAGTGTTTAAGGAACTGCTGACACATTCGTCTTCCAGCTTTACCTTTTGTGTGTTCCACTAGGCAAAATGAATGGCATTTGTGACCATCTTGCCATGAATTTGTGTTTCAGTTTCCAAGTTAACAGACTATTGTTCATTGGTTACATTTTCAGTTTTTGCTCCCTGATAACATATCATGGCCTTAATCATTCACATGACCTCTTTTTAAATCCCAGTGTACATCCAGGAGGAAGAAGCCCATGGTCCAGGAATCTGGGAGGAGGTGGCTGGCCTGCCCTCCCACCTGGGGAACTGGTCTTTGGTTCTGCTACTACCTTTGCACTGGATCTACTTATGTGTGTTTGTGCAAGTTGATAAACATCCAGAATTCCATGTACTCCTCTTTAAAAGTAGGAATGGTGGATTAAATTATTTTACATTGTTTTTGAAATCCTTTCTAGGTCTACAGTTATTTATGATATTATGGGTTTCTTTTGGGAAGATTTCTTGTAGACACAGTCTACATTGTGAGACTTCAGCCTCAGAGAGTGCTTTCTAGACCTTGCTGCTAGGTTTGAGACCAGAGACCATCTTAGGTTTCCATGATCATAATAACAAGGCTTATACAATTGTGATGAAATGTTTGTTTTCATATGTAACTTGGATGATTGTATAAATGCTGTTTTTGTCAAGTGTGTCATCTAGATCTTCAAATATACAACATTGGGAGTCTCTCTCTTTTTTTTTTTAAAAACAGTACTTTAAAAATTTTTGGTGACTTAACATTGTTAGTGGTAACTGATAGTTTCTGACAACCGGGTATAATCAAGGAACAAAGTTCCTGAAAAACAGCTGCATTTCAATCTGTGCACAGTGTAATTGTCATTAGCTGGTTGAGTCTGGTTTCTGCAGAAGCTGCTTTGTATATCCTGTATAAGAGCATCTGGTTTGAGCATTTAAAAATCTTTTAAAATTACCCTGTAGACATTTAGCATTTATTGGCTTATTCCACCAAGGATGGAATAATGGGTTGCAGAATCCTTTCTCATGCTTACTCTTACCTTCGTTCATTCAGAAGCACTTGGTTTTCCTAAAGTGTCTAATGATTAGAGCTTTTAGAGTTTGACATGAAGATTTGGGTGTGTATGTTTGTATTATAGAAATTAGTACCTGGTTCAGAGACCCCCAAGGCAGAATGGAACACAAACTCCTGATTTCAGTGAAATGCTTTAAAAAATAAACATTTCATTTTTATATATTCTGAAGAGATTAATCTGACTCTAGCTCTCCCTGATAAATTGTCAGAAAACTGAGACCAGGAATAAGACATATAGGGCAAATGGGCTTTATTTCTCTGGGTGGTAGCACTGCATTAAGAAGGATCCTGAAGATATATGCCTGGGAGTGTGGAAAGAATGGCCTAATTTATCAACCATGCCTGCCATAGGTGGAAGGAATGGCGTATTTGCCAGCTACCTCTTGAACGTAGCCTTTTTTATTTTTATTTTTTCCAAAGTAGTACTACTGTGGAAATGGATAAGGAGTTGAAATGGATTCTTTTTTTTTTTTTTTGAGATGGAGTCTTACTCTTTTTGTCCAGGCTGGAGTACAGTGGCACGATCTCGGCTTTCTGCAACCTCCGCCTCCCGGGTTCAAGCGATTCTCCTGCCTCAAGTAGCTGCTAGGTTTGAGACGACCAACCTGATTACAGGCACCCGCCACCAGGCCCGGCTAATTTTTGAATTTGTAGTAGAGACAGGGTTTCACCATGTTGGCCAGGCTGGTCTCGAACTCCTGACCTCAGGTGATCTGGCCTGCCTCGGCCTCCCAAAGTGCTGGGATTATAGGCATGAGCCACCACGCCCGGCCTGTGTTTGTTCTTTAAAGATAGCTTAAACCCTAATTTTCCTGTCTGGGTTAGTTTTTTTCTATTATTATTGCGTATATTTTAAGTGACCTCCTACTAATGTTGGCTGTTTTTACCTGTTTCAAAAACTTGAGCTTTTGAAGTATGGGATGACCTAATCAAGCAAATAGGGGATAATAGCATTTTATGGCATTATTACCTTTTCTCTTTTTTTTCT
Organism: Macaca mulatta; assembly: GCF_049350105.2. Lineage (NCBI taxonomy): Eukaryota > Metazoa > Chordata > Mammalia > Primates > Cercopithecidae > Macaca > Macaca mulatta. Next base: position 137,579,640 of record NC_133410.1, read on the forward strand.
TCTGCACCTTTGCACCAGATATTCTTTTAAAGCAAGACAAGTCTTTGCTACTGCATCTCAGGAAAGAGGTGGCATATACATAGTTTATTGATGGTTGCTCGTTATAGGCTGGTGCTTTGCATTGGGGCAAGAAGTTGTGCTTCCAGGGTCTTTTATATAGTGAGGAGCAGGGAAGAAAGAAGTCTTTACTATTGGCTAGGCATGATGGCCTGCGCCTGTAGTCCCAGCTACTTGGGAAGCTGAGGCAGGAGAATCGCTTGAATCCGGGAGGCTGGGGTTGCACTGAGCAGAGATCACACCGCTGCAATCCAGCCTGGGCAACAGAGCGAGACTGTCTCTCAAAAAAAAAAAAAAAAAATCTTTACTATTATAAGTCTAGTACACAATCATGGTGAAAAGTTAAAATCATATTAAAGATCATGAAGAGAAGGAAAAGTTCCCAACTCAGTCTGTCTTGGAACCCTTTGGTCACATTTCTCAGAGATAACCACTATGAACATTTATGTTCTTGCAGAAATGTTCTGTGAATATACAATCTATTGCTGTAGGTATTTTCTCTCCTCCTGTTATATATAAATGGCTTTGTATTTTGGGTTTTTTCCCTGCAGTTTGCCTGTTTTTCTCTCCTAATATGTCTTGGGCATCTTTCCACATCTGAGCATTTAGATGTAACAGAAAAGAATTCTGAGTAGATGGAAATAGGGATAAAAGCTCAAGATTGGAGACCATGGTGACTGACTGCCTTTTTTGTTTGGTTGTGATTTCATTTACTCCCATGTCAAGGGAAGTTAAAAAAATACATTCCAAGTACAAATGATAGGAATGTTTTGTCATAGCTGCTCTTATTCAGTTGCTGACTCTTAATTGAGTCAGCAATTACAGAGTCCTGGAAGGGGTTTAATAGATTGTCTTAGAGCTCATAAGCTGTGATTGGATTATTTATAAATTGGCAAATGAGAGCTGCTTGTGATTCATTCAGAACCACTCAAATTTATAAATTCCTTAAAGTCTTGAAAAATGCTTTCTTGATTTTTAAATCTGAGTTCAAAAATAACTTAAAGAATTTACAGTGAACTAATGTATTATAGTACATGGGCTTTATGAGTAATGCTCCTAAGAGTAAATATTATAGTTATTTATTATCTGGTCAGTTATCATAATTTTTTCCTTTTGGAGGAGGTGGCTATTTATTGCTAATGTAAACTTGTCATCTGAATATTTGTAAGTTTTACCTCTTTCCAGAGGTTCTGTATTAGCTTGGGCCAGCATTTTCCTTAAATAAGTGATGTATGACGTTATAAAGAGCACTTTTTTTTTGCTTGAGATATTTAGACAAGATTAAAACATTAATGCTTACGATTTAAGCTATTTGTCAGTTAAATCTATGACTTTTTTTTGACTGGATATAACCCTTTAGTTAAATTGAGAATCTGGGTTTGAGTTATAGTCATAGTAGTATTTTTAGATTCTGTGAGCATATGAATTAGATAATGTTGCCAATTTGAAAACTTGATATTTAGGCGATTAACGTTTACTTTAAAAACTGAGGTAAGAAACCAGCTGGGTTTCCTTCACATTCATTTAGGGACAGGTGGACAGATTTTATTGTTAAGTTATAGGTCATTATATTTGGGTATTTAGAACTGTATATTCCATAGAAGACAAAAGTGACCTATTAAGAATGTAATGTATCTTTTTGGGGGAGTGTTCTATCATCAGTAATTTAGGAATCAATTTATTAGGTACCTAGTGTTTAAAAATAATTTGAACTATGTGAACTTAAATAGAAAGGAGTGGCAGGGCGTGGTGTCCACACCTGTAATCCCAGCACTTTGGGAGGCCGAGGCGGGCGGATCATGAGGTCAGGAGATTGAGACCATCCTGGCTAACATGGTGAAACCCCGTCCCTACTAAAAATACAAAAAAAAAAAAAAAATTAGCCAGGATGTGGTGGCAGGTGCCTGTAGTCCCAGTTACTCCGGAGGCTGAGGCAGGAAACTGGCATGAACCTGGGAGGTGGAGCTTGAAGTGAGCCACTGCACTTCAGCCTAGGTGACAGAGCGAGACTCTGTCTCAAAAAAAAAAAAAAAAAAAAAAAAAGAAAACAAACAAAAAACAGGAGTAGCTCATGAAATACTTAGTTTTACATAAGACCACCTGGTTTCTGAAAATACATTCTTTAGTATCTTTAGGTATTTGATTTTAGCTATTTGACAGAATGGAAGAGCATCAATAAATTTAAAAATGAATACAGTAGAAGTTATTCCAGTTAAAGGTCAATTAGATATTAAAGTAAAAGCATCTCAAATTCAGTAAAGTGGATTTGAACGTAAGGTAACAGTACGGGAGCTAAGGCATTCATCCAGTAGGTTATTTTAATACATAGTATTGCATTGGGTGATATATAAAAGTATGTAGAGGTCTTTAATTGAGTACCTTCTAGAACTTTATGAGTGAAATAAATAAAAATGGAAATAGTAGATAAAATTGATACTTTGAGAGAGAAACCAGTCTTTCTGCATATGTGCCATAAGACAGTTAAAATCACTAGGGTGTAATCCTTATTATAGCTATAGAGTTTATGGCCTGATAAATGAGCCCTGTTCCACCACAGAGAGTAAGTAATTCTAGTAACTGGACAGTTTGTTTTCCTCAAATCAGTCCTTGTTTCCCAGGAATAGCACTGAATAAACATCTTCAAATTCTTAATTATCTTGTTCTTTTTTTTTTTTTTCTTTTTTCGAGACAGTCTTGCTATATTGCCCAGGCTGGAGTGCAGTGGTATGATCTCGACCTCATTGCAACCTCTGCTTCCCGGGTTCAAGTGATTCTCCTGCCTCAGCCTCTTGAGCAGCTGGGACAACAGGCATACACCACCAAAACCTGGCTAACTTTTTGTGTTTTTAGTAGAGACGGGGTTTCACCATGTTGCTAGGCTGGTCTTGAGCTCCTGGCCTCAAGTGATATGCCCGCCTTGGCCTCCCCAAGTGCCTGGATTACAGGTGTGAGCCACTGTGCCCAACCCTCTTATTCTTTTGTAAAAGTCCTTCTTTCCTTGTCCATGAGGTTCTCATTCTTTCTTAGAATCATCACATCAGTCAAGACCACGCCCAGGTCACTGAACTTGTTCACTCAAATTCCAGAGCCACCCTAGGGATGGGTTCCTTCAGATAGTCGCTCCTCTCAATCTATTGCGTGCAGATTTCTCCCAGTTTCAGTCAGAGGAATGTGAATTTCAAGGTTTTCAGGTGCCTTGCTGTCTCGTGTGCATGTGAGCAGTAATCTGGTGACTTTTATAGCACTTACTGCACTGAAGCCACTTGTCTGGTTATTTGATGTTTCCTCCAAGTAGACCATGTGCTCCTGCAGCGCAGACATTCCATATCTTGTTCATCATATCTCTGACATCTACCTTGATAACATTTTCCTCAAATTAATATGTTAGCTAATATACTGCATTTTAACCCATATGACAGAAGGGATCCAAGGAGAGAGTGATCCGCATGTAATCTAAATAGGGGTTTGGGCCAGTGGGTAAAGCATGAGTTTGCATTTCCCGAGGAGATAGATGGTTCTCCAGCAGCTGCCACAGATGCTCAGTTGTCTTGATGCATCTCTTCATGCAGTGAGTGGAGTAGAGACACCAGAGGATTGTTAAGTAACTGGTCCAGCCAGGGTCTTTGGCCAGTGGCCTTTCCAGGCAGTGTTCTGTTTTTAATCTAACTTCCTAGGTAGTCTTCCTCTTTTTGGTCAGACTCCCAAATGCCCACTAACTAGCACTTTTGTCTCTGTAGCTATTATGTTTCTCATGGCAAGTGGACACTCCAGGCTCCGAAAAACTGGATAACTTTGCATCAGTTTTGAGGAAATGTAGACACAATGTCAGGATGAGCCGTGTCGACTGGATCCAGAGTTCTGAGGGCATCTGTTGTAGCCACCCTGAGAAGCCTTGTTTCTGACCAGGCTGAGTTGGGTTCAATCTCTGTTCTCTACTTCAAGGTCTCATTGCAGTGCTCTCTGTACCTACCATCATGGTCCCCCTTCTCTGTTATGTCTTTATTTTTTTGAAACGGAGTTTCACTCTTGTCGCCCAGGCTGGAGTGCAGTGGCGCAAGCCCAGCTCACTGCAACCTCCTCCTCCTCGGTTCAGGTGATTCTCCTGCCTCAGCCTCCTGAGTAGCTGGGACTACAGATGCCATGCACCACCACGCCTGGCTAATTTTTGTGTTTTTTCAGCAGAGACGAGGTTTTTCCATGTTGGCCAGGCTTGTCTCGAACTCCTGACCTCAGATAATACTCCTGCCTCAGCCTCCCAAAGTGCTGGGATTACAGGCAGGAGCCACTGCGCCTGGCCCTCTATTCTGTGTTTATTTCATATTTGAGTTGAGAGAATCTGTGTTCTCCAGAAATTGCTGTAATCTTTAGAGACACACACGAAACATTTAAGTCATGATGCAAGGCTTTAGTTGATTGAATACTGAGAAAGACTCCTTTGACCAAAACTTTAGTCACGCTCCTCTGGTCCTCCACGTGAGTGGGCACTACCATGGCCTTCTCTTTGTATTATTGTTGAATCCAGTTGAAGCAAAAATCCTGTTAAAATCAGTTTAGAGAAAATTCTTCACCTGGGTATCTGACTGCTCTGTCCTATCTTATCCTGGCCTGTCTTCAAGAATAGTCCTAACAAATTAGTTTAGCCATAACCCCCTTATCCTTGATATTTCTGTTTAATAATCTTCTATCCACTGGCCCCACCCTGCTCTTTGGTTATAGATCTCCACCTCTGTTGGGATCTGAGTTGCGTTCAGTCTCCGTCCCCCACTGCAGGATCCCACTGCAGTGTTCCCTGTACCTACCACCATGGTCCCCCTCGAGTAAAATCTGCTTTACCATTTCTAACAAGTGTCATGAGTAATTTTTTTCAATGATACTATTAAGGTAACGGTGCATTGAAAAGCAAAGTGAAAAAGTTCTAAAAGAGGAAGAAAGTTGAACTGAGCAGTACAGAATATAAGTGTTTGGAGTTGGAGTGGTTAGTGACTTTGAGCTGAGCCCCAGAAAAGAGGTGGGATTAGGATAGGTAGGGAGCAAGAAGCAACAGGAGCAGCATTAGCAGAGAATGAGAACTGAAAGAAAGTGGAGTGTTCAGGGAAGAGGCCTGGCCCAACCAGTGCGAGCTCTGGGTCTTGGGGCTTGCTAGAACAGATGCCTGAGTAAAGCTGTGAGAAGTCAGAAAACTTCGTTTTTGGCTGGACAGTTTGGACTTAGACCTATTTGTAATGTGGAATGGAGGGAGAGATCTGCATATAGTAGTTTGATGAGGTTACCTCATGGGGTGTAATTAATTTGTTATAGTATTAATTGGAAGTGGGAAGAAATCATAGTTTGGAGAATAGGTGTTTAAAGCTTTCTATGTACACGTAGTTGAAGGACAAACCTACGGGGCATACAGGGACTTCAAAGAGTCATAGTGTTATGAATCAGTAAACCTTGGCAATTGGCTATAAGGTGAGAATGGATGTGTATAAAGATGCTACCCAGAGTAATATGCTGTGTTACACATGTGTTGGTAAGTACAGTGCTCTGCCCCAAACATGCTCCTTTTTCTCGCTACCTCCTCTTTGTTCTTCAGGACTCAGCTCAGTCTTATCAGCCTTCTCTGACTTTTATCCACCTCCTGTATTCCTGTAGAACTCTGTATTTACCACTGTCAGGCACAAACAATATTGAATTTCTGTTGCTTGCCTATCTCCTCAAGTAGGCCAGAAGCTCTATGAGGTCAGGGATAGTAATTTTCATCCAGCACCTCCTAATATATGAGATACTCAAATGTTTGTCGGCTGCATTATGTGCCATTATATCTTCTTGCTACTTTGGGGTGTTGTGAATAGCCATTTTAATTGGTTATTACTTACCTTACTACCGTCTAGATAGTAATTAGCCATTGCCCTAAGAGTCAGCAAAGGTGATGATGCAGATGCTGGCTTTTTTTATTGGGGCAGGTGTTTGCAGCATACAACCACTGTATTGTGTAGCTTAAAGATAGTAACATATATTTTGATTTTCTGATACAGTAAGTAATCCTGGGTGAGATAAATCAGCTTGATGTCAAGGTTTAAGTACTTTAGAGCCACAGAGGAGGAAATTCTGCCGAGCACTAACCCCCATTACTGTGCCAAGTTCCCTGGAGAAGCAAATACAGCACTCTCAAACCCTCATTACTCAAGATCTTCAGGGTGGATGAAAATGGATTTCATTAGAAAGAAAATACTATTTTTACTCTTCTTTTACTTGAATAATTTTCCTTAAGAGAGTATTTATGTTTGTTTAGGTGCATCATTGTATTTTGGCCAATGCTCGCGTTCTTTATTTAGTGACTGTTGAAGTGCTTCCTCAGGGAGTTGTGTTTGAAAGCTGGAAAGTAAGTATTTTGATTCAAAAAGATTTTTAAAACTACTCTATTAGGTAAATCTAATTTTTTATTTTTTTTGTAGAGATAGAGGTCTCCCTATGTTGCCCAGTCTGGTCCTAGGTTCAAGTATAGTCCTCCTGCCCTGGTGTCCCAAAGTGGTAGGATTACAGGTGTGAGCCACCACGACCAGCCTAGTACCAATTTTTTTTAGCACTCTTTTGTAATGTTGGCTTTGGGGAGCTGAAGCTGTTAGGAGTGAGTGGTCCTCTGCCTTTCCCTTTTCCCTTTTACCTCTTGCTGGATCCTGAGGGGACCCGGGGTGCATTCTCTAGAAGGTTGGAGAGCTTAGCTGTCTGCAGTTGGTGTTTTTGACACACACAGGGCAGAGAAAACAGTCGAATAGGGAGTGGACCACACATGTTTCTTGGTTATGGAACCTGAGGGCTGGAGTGGGCTTGCCCCAGGCCAAGTTGCAGATTGCCTGGCTGTGGGTGAGTGGGGCTCTTGGAAAAGGGATGGAGTGGGTTTTAGGATTTGACTATGCCTACAGCATGAAACCCCAGCTTCCAAAGCATGTCCATAATACAGCTCATGACCCATATTGATCAGGACTCATGTTCAGGCTTTCTCTTGGTACATCGTTTTAATGGCTTTTGAAGAATCAATTGATAAAAAACCCACAGAATTTAACTGGGTGAGTTTCTCAGGAAGGAAATATAAAATATTGCAGTTATAGATTAGGGACCTAAATATTTGAGTGAATTGTGTAGATCCACTTTTTAAGTGTAGTATAGGAAAAACTTTTCATCTACTCTTTTAGGTTCAGTTCATGCGAGTCTAAATTAAATGACAAAAGACATTACAGGAGAAAAGGCAAGCAAACTTCATGATGTTGATATTTTTATGTGCCACGTAGGGGTAAAGGGAAGGAGACTTCACAGAAGAGAAAAAACCCAAAAAGAGTTAGACCTGAAGGCTTATATACAATTTTAACAAAGGGTGATAAACTGTGAAATGACCTGTCAAAGGAAAAGGGAGTTTAGGGTTTTTTGACTGCTCTTTTATAGGCCTTTTTAGAGTGGAGTTTTAGTTTTTTAAAATTGCTTTCTTATTCAGTCACAGTGGTTCTCTACATTTTTCTTTCTTTTTTTTTTTTTTGAGAGGGAATCTCACTCTGTCCCATAGCCTGGAGTGCAGTGGTGTGATCTCCACTTATTGCAACCTCCGCCTCCTGGGTTTAAGCGATTCTCTTGCTTCAGCCTCCTGAGTAGCTGGGATTACAGACGCGCGCCACCATGCACGGCTAATTTTTGTATTTTTAGTAGAGACGGGGTTTCACCATATTGGTCAGGCTGGTCTCCAACTCCTGAACTTGTGATCCGCCCGCCTCGGCCTCCCAAAGTGCAGGGATTACAGGTGTGAGCCACTGCGCCCGGCCCGGTTTTCCACATTTTTTTCTCCACACCATTCCTATGTGCCACACTTCTGTTGTTGTTGTTGTTGTTGTTGTTGTGTGTATGTGTGTTGAGACAGGGTCTCTGTTGCCCAGGCTGGAGTGCAGTGGTGTGATCTCAGCTCACTGCATCCTCCGCCTCCTGAGTTCAAGTGATTCTCCTGCCTCAGCATCCTGAGTAGCTGGGATTACAGGCACCCGCCACCATACCTGGCTAATTTTTGTATTTTTAGTAGAGATGGGGTTTCACAGTGTTGGCCAGGCTAGTCTCGAACTCCTGACCTCAAGTGATCCTCCTGCCTTTGCCTCCCAAAGTGCTGGGATTACAGGGGTGAGCCACCACACCTGGCCACGTTTGCATTGTTAACACCACATCACACATATTGTGATGAGGAGGAGGTTAGGATGTACTTTTCTGAGAGGGTGGATGCGTAGGTAGGTGATGAACTACCATACTTTTTCTGACTTGAAAAAGTTCCCTTTCCTCTTTCGGATTCATTGAACTGACAGACCAGTGCCCTGAAGATGTCAGATTGATCAGTAATCTTAATTCGGAAAAGCTTTTTGTATTTGTTTAGAGAGCTGCCCTGTGTGAATGTAACCGTGAAATCATCTGTATACGTTCATTGACTGGCCATTCTGTCTCAGTCCACTGCCTTCTTACCTAAATGCAGCCTTTCTCATACTTGAGGGTAGTGCTAGAATTCTGTTATCATCAGCTACCTGGGAGGAATTGGCCAGGTGCGCTGGGTCTTTGTACAAACTGACTTCTTATTTTGGCTGGATTTGGTTGTATTTGTCCTGAAGGGAGTTGAGGTGAAGTGGAGGGGAAATAGTATTGGATTTGGAATTAGAAGCTCCATTCCCACAACATGACCTTGGGGAAGTTGCTGCTTAACCTTTCTTGGCTTTAGTTTCTTAATGTGAAAGGGAGGGGTCTGGATCAAAATTGTATAATGTCTGTGGTTCCTTCCTGTTCCATCTGTGGGGTTGGAGATGGCTGGAGGAGACATTTGCATTCCTATTACCCCATTTGTTTTGTTTCTTTCGGCTTTTAGGGTTATTTAATATAATTTGCCCGAGAAGCATAATCATGCCCAGTGCAGTGTAAATATTCACACATCCAGGCACAACCCCACCCCCAACATGTACGCATAAAATATGAATCTGTCTGTAGTGAAGAAGCACAGTACAGTGTTCATTGCTGTGGATTTTTTTCTGCAGTGCTTGCTGCCAGTCAGCTAAATACTCCTGGAGTAGTTATAGTAATAATGTCACAGGAATATAGAAAGAAACCTGGCACCTTTGGGAGACCTACTGATACGTGACTTCTCCACCCTTCCCCCTCCTTTTTTAACCTGGTCTGTTAATGATTGTACCTAATTATGTATCTTTGGTCTTTTTACTGTTTACAATTCAAATGCTACTTAAAGCCTTTTGTTTGCTTTTGTTTGCTGTGAATCCTGGGCTGCCATCTGAAGCACAACTTGATGATTGTGTATTATCATCTTGGGTTAAGTGCTGTCTCATTGCTTTGCAGGCTGCCTGCTGTTTCCCGGGGAGATCATGAAACGAGGTCGCCTTCCCAGCAGCAGTGAGGATTCTGACGACAATGGCAGTAAGTCCTGCTTTGTTGTTCTTGGAGCCTACCAGGGTTTGGGTCAGGGTGAAAACATGATTTTTTAATGTAATGCTTTAAATAGCCGAGGCCCTTTGCATATCAGGCAGGTCAGAGAAAGCCAAAGCCTGGAGAAACATACCTGAGTGTGATACTGCAGGTCTGTAACCAGATCTTGCTGGGTAAGGTTGATTGCAAGCAAGCATTCCTGAGGCTTCCTATTTGTTATCCTGGGAGGAATAATCCAGTTCTAAGGGTCACTGGTGTGTCTGGTTTTCCTAAACATCATTTATGGTACTTCGCAGTTGCGCTTTGTGAAAGGGGAACTTAATCAAAGCCAGGTAATCATTAACTGGTTCAACTCAATACAAGGGGAGGTTGAAGACTGCCTAGTGTGATGTGAAAATTATTAAGTACAGGTTCTTAATAGGTCGAAAGTCCCTGCTCTTCACTTGGTTTTCATGTGACTGTATTTAATACTACTACTGTCTGTATCTCAGCTCTCTGGCAACTTCATATTTTCACAGTGCAGCTGAGAACCAGAAGTTAGTTGGCTTCCAGGCAGTCAAAACAAATATCACACAGTGTCTGTGTATTGAGAAGCTAACAGACTACTCAGAGAAGAGCTCCTCTCAGATAACAGGGAAATTTTGTACCTAGCACAGTGCCTGAGCTCTAGCCTGTTAGCTTCTGTTTTACATTACAGATTAAACCCAGTACGCCTTGAAAGAATGCTTGTGTGATGGGAAAGGAGCTGGGCCTGCTTTCAAGGAACTGTGCTTTAGACATATATAAGAACAGCTCTGATGGGAAAGTCATCAGGGCAGTAATAGAGATGTCTTTTTGATGCACTGTGGAAACAGATGCAGATACAGATTCAGAGGAGGGGAGGGCAGTGAATCCTGTAGAGGAGATGAAGGTTGTATGGATCCTTAAAGGTGAAATACTTTTTAGGCAAATAGGGTTATTTTCAGTTTTCTGTGCTCCAAGTTTTCAGCAAATTAAAAGCTGCACATTAGAAAGCAAGGCTTTGCTTTCTAGGTGCGACCCTGTTCAGAAGAGGGGACCAGGAACGTGAGAAACAGAACTCAGAGTGGTATTTCAGTTGGTGTGCTTGGCACAGCCATGGGGCTATTGGGGAGGAGAACTGGCCGTTATGGGAGAGTGTCAGGTGTGAAGGGCTTGCGATGAGGAGCTCTAAGGAATTGAGAGTTTTAGGGCTGACTGCTGACGTTGGCAGCAGGAGAGAAGTGAACTAGTTGAGAGAGGGTGTAGGGGCTCCAGAGGGAAAGACCTTTCCTCTTATTTCAGAGAAAGGTATTGAAGGTCTGTTTCCAAGTGCAGGCAGGTAAAGCCGCCCGTCCAAGCCTTTGGGTTTGGGATGCCCCCTTCCGAACTTCTGAGGCGCTTGTCGTTTCATAATCCTCCCTACCTGTTTTCTGATGTTTACAGTTTTAGGCATTTTACTCCTTGAGGCAAAAACATGCTTTGAAATTTCTTCTCTGCCCCTGTGTGGCGCCTGTCAAAGTGTCTTCGTGAGTTATAAGTACTCCATAAATGCTGTTTGCTTGAGTACATAATTTTGTCCTGCATTAATTTAAAAAAAAAAAAGTCTTGCCTGGCCCGGTGGCTCATGCCTGTAATACCAGCACTTTGGGAGGCTGAGGCGGGCGGATCACAAGGTCAAGAGATCAAGACCATCCTGGCCAACATGGTGAAACCCCATCTCTACTAAAAATTAGCTGCGCGTGATGCTGCACACCTGAAGTCCCAGCTGCTCTGGAGGCTGAGGCAGGAGAATCACTTGAACCCAGGAGGTGGAGGTTGCAGTGAGCCGAGATCGCAGCCCCTGTACTCCAGCCTGGCGACAGAGCGAGACTCTGTCTCAAAAAAATCTTGCTTTTAGAGTCAGAATTAGTCAGAAGACTGCTTGATGAATTACCTCCACATAAAGATAATGCCCAATAAAAGCTTAAGAGCCCTATTTAAATATTTTTCTCCGCGTTGAGCATCAGGTATATGCTCACTCTGTCTGCTCTCGTCACTGCCTCTCTTCCTCCTTGGGAGAGCTGGGTTAGAAAACTTTCTCGTGGATGTTCTCTCAGATTTAGAGCCTTCTCTTTTCTGGACCAGCATTGTTCCATAGGATGAGAATGTCCTAACATAGTGCAACCGAGGAGCTGAATTTTAAACCTTTGCTAATTTTAATGAATTAAAAAATTTGAAGACACGTGGCTAGTGTCTACTGTATTGGACAGTGTAGTTCTGGACCCTGGCTTAGTTTAGTCCCTCTCAGTTGTCCAGAGGCTCCTAGTAGCCCAGAAGGCCCCATATTAGTCAGCTTAGGATGCTACAGAAAAGTACCACAGCCTGAGTAGTTTAAAGCAACAGAAATTTGTTTTCTTACAGTTCTGGAGACTAGAAGTCCAAGGTGGTGGCAGGTGTGGTCTCTTCTGAGGCCTCTTATGGTTTATAGATGGCCTTCTTACTGTGTTCTTACTTGGCCTTTCCTCTGCGCAGGCATCCCTGGTGTGCCTCGGTGTGACTAAATTGGATTACGGCCCTCCCTAATAGCCTAGCCTCATTTTAACTCAGTCACCCCTTTCAGGGCCCTGTCTCCAAATTATAGTCATATTCTGAGATTGGAGGTTAGGACTTCAAAGTACACATTTGGGGATGGGGGGTACAATTCAGCCCATAAAAGCCCTAGAAGACCAAATATTTCTTTCTTTTTTTTTTTTTTTTTTAGACGGAGTTTTCGCTCTGTCGCCCAGGATGGAGTGCAGTGGCACGATCCTGGCACACTGCAAGCTCTGCCTCCTGGGTTCATGCCATTCTGCTGCCTCAGCCTCCGAGTGACTGGGACTACAGGCGCCTGCCACCACACATGGCTACTTTTTTGTATTTTTTAGTAGAGACAGGGTTTCACCATCTTAGCCGGGATGGTCTTGATCTCCTGACCTCGAGATCCGCCTGCCTTGGCCTCCCAAAGTGTTGGGATTACAGGCGTGAGCCACCGCGACCGGCCAAATATTTCATCTAAAATATATATGTTCAGGACAGATACGGTGGCTCATGACTGTAATCCTGACACTTAGGGAGGCTGAGCTGGGAGGATTGCTTGAGCCCAGGAATTGGAGACCAGCCTGGGCAACAAAGCGAGAACGCATCTCTGTTAAAAAAAAAAAAAATTCCACCTAGAATTCTGGTTAGAAATGAAGGAAGAAGAGAGTGTTCACAGTCCCAACCAAAAGTGTGTCTGTCAAGTCACAAGTCTGTACTGGCCTCTGTCAAGAAGCTGGGCGTGGAGAATTAAGGTAAATATAGGTTACCAAAGGGTTAGCCTAGGCTTAAACATGGAAATCTGGTGGTGGAGGAGAGGAATGATAGTTGCTAGTAGAAGGTTGGTCGTCCTTTTGTCATACAGCTGGTTCAATATAAAGTATATGTTGATGCTTTATGGCCATGCTGTCTGTCCACGCTCAATGATTTGATAAGGTGGATGATGGTAGTGGTAAACACAGAGTTCTCATTAAGAACTTCTGGAATGCCAGGCTTATAAAAAGATGCACATGCTCATTTCCATGGAACACACCCCTTTCCATCCCGTCTGAAGGCAGCCGGTTCACAGTGTAGGCCTTTGCCACCAACCCACTCATTTGCATTGGAGCCTTCCTTTTGTATATAACTGGGTGGCCAGCGTCGGGGGGGCATGCCTTCTGTCCCTGCATTCAGGTCCACAAAATGAGCCCTACCTGGGTTAACTACCCATACCCTGCCTGCCTTCAGCCGGGCCTGTGCATTTGGAAGGTTCTGCTTACAAGAAGGACAGGGTCTATGCAGTGGCCACACCTCAGCCTCTCCAGCCTGCAGGCCTGACAGAATTTTGGCAGCACTTCCCAGCCCAGTGCAGACCATGTCCAAGTGAAGGAGAGGCAGCTGCAGACGTCAGCATGGGGCTGCAGCACCAGCCACAGCCATGGCTGGGACTTGCTGGCCTCTGGTCTGGAGCCCTTTGCCTTGTTTTCTGGCCTGTTCCAGAGGAGTACCAGGGTGGTATTTACAGTTGGGGATGGACAGGCATTTTCTGTGCCAGGTGCAAGCCCTTATACAACTGCAGTCATAGTTGAAGCCTTTCTCCAGGTGCCCTGGAGGTCCAGCCCTGCAGTTGGATGGAGTAATGTTGGGGTGTTTGCAGGCAGCGTCTGAAGTTGCTGGGCTTCTGGTACTGGGTGGCTCAGCCAGTCTCTGAAGTTACACATTGCGCCAGAGTGTGGCCAAGGTAAACCCTTAATTTTCTGCTTTCTAGCCCAGGATCCTGTCGTTAGGGATTTGGCAAATGTGGGAATGGGGTCCACTAACTACTTTAAGTACAGTTGACCCTTGAACAACTCCCCCCACCCTGCAAATCAGAATTCTTTGTATAACATTTGGCTCCCAAAAACTTTTTTTTTTTTTTTTTTTTTTTTTTGAGGCGGAGTCTCGCTCTGTCGCCCAGGCTGGAGTGCAGTGGCCGGATCTCAGCTCACTGCAAGCTCCGCCTCCTGGGTTCACGCCATTCTCCCGCCTCAGCCTCCCGAGTAGCTGGGACCACAGGCGCCCGCCACCTCGCCCGGCTAATTTTTTGTATTTTTTAGTAGAGACGGGGTTTCACCGTGTTAGCCAGCATGGTCTCGATCTCCTGACCTCGTGATCCGCCCATCTCGGCCTCCCAAAATGCTGGGATTACAGGCTTGAGCCACCGCGCCCGGCCAAGGCTCCCAAAAACTTAACTACTAATAGCCTACTGTTGACCGGAAGCCTTACTAATAACATAAATAAATATATTTTATATGTCATATGTATTATATATTGTATTTTTACAATAAGGTAAGCTAGAGAGAATATTAAGAACATCATAAAGAAGAGAAAAAATATATATGTGTGTGTGTATATATATATATATAAAATATACTATTCAGTGAGTAAAAGTAGATCATCATGAAAGTCTTCATCCTCGTCTTCATGTTGAGTAGGTAGAAGAGGAGAAGGAGGAAGAGAAGGCATTGGTCTTGCTGTCTTAGGGGTGGCAGAAAGAAAATTCTCACGTAAGTGAACCGGGCAGTTAAAACCCGTGTTGTTCAAGAATCAACTATATTTCTAAAACCTAAAGGACATTTCATTTTATCTTCAGTAAACTTGTGGAGGCTAATTAAGACATCAAGTATCCTTGTTTTTATCAGGAATTATATATTGTTGGTTATCTCAGGCCAATAGTAGCTAGCTCTGATCAACACTGGGGTTTTTTTTTTTTTTGAGATGGAGTCTTGCTCTGTTGCCCGGGCTGGAGTACAGTGGCGTGATCTCAGCTCACTGCAACCTCCACCTCCCAGGTTCAAGTGATTTTCCTGCATCAGCCTCCTGAGTATGATCAGCATCTTTATATATATGTAGCAAATGGTGTTTTTGTTGGTTTTGGTTGTTTTTAAATTTGGTGTCTCTCTAAAGTCCAAAGGGAGATTGGTCTCATTCCTTCCTTCACACAGAAAGAGAGCAGTGTGCTGATACTGTTAAGATTTTCCTAACGTTGTAGAGCAGGGCTTCTTGTTCTTGTCTGACTTCCTTTAAGTTTCAGAGATTTGTTGACTTTCTGTGGGAAGAAGGCCTGGAGCCAGGCTCTGTGTGGGCCCTCTCTGGTCTCCCTGCTTCTACACCTGAGCTAGGGTGAAGTGCTCTGTCTCCCCACCTATCAGAGCCAGGCTCTGCCCCATCACCTGTGATAAGGAATGGGCAGAAAGGAAGCCAACTGAAATTTAAAATTAGTAATTTTCCCACTGACTTGTACTTGGACCTCAGCAGAAATGGTGGGTGAGTGTCAAATGTTTGTGTGTCAGTTGGTTGAAGGCCTAAGTATATTTAAGTATGTTGAAACATTTATGGGCCAGTTCTTTGAATGTATGTATGACGCCTTTGTTTGTTGGAAGTAGAAGTGAGTTGGGCTGTAGAGCTGGGCTATGTTGGGGTAAAAAACTATGGTAGGTATAGGGTCAGCCGCTGATCTAAATGACAGTTATATCAGATGCTTGTCCTCTATCATGCAGCTAAAGCAAATAAACAGTAACTGGATTAAATTTGCCTAATTTGAGATGAGAGTTAACACAGCCTTGCTTTACTCAATACAAGGCTAGCTTGGCTTTTAGGTAACTTGTAGGTGCATTTGTCAGGTCTGTGTGCCCTTGATGTGACACCAAACTGCTGGACTCGATACTTGCCAGTTTTAAGCATCTTACTTTGTTAAGCTGGTTTAACACCTCTAAAGACAGACACCAGCATATTATTTAGTGTCCAGAGCAGTGACTGGGACAGGAGGACTACCGTTTGATCAGTGGCAAGGTTCTTTCATAGTTTGCATTTTGTAGTGCAGCGAACACGAAGACTGCCATTCATTCTAATTTCTGAACCTTTTGTGCATGGCACAACCTGAGAAGCTTACCACACACTAGCTACCAAATGTGGAAGGTGTGTGCAATTGTGTTAGATTTACTCCTGAGGTTTTCCTTATTTTAGATCTAGGGCAAGACAACATGGCTATTTTTAATATTTCAAAGGGAAGTGAGTGTTGGAAGTGAGTGTTGGAGATGACCGGAAAGAACGTTATGCCCGGGCAGGGTCCATGTTCACGGTGCTATGATCTATGAGCCTTTTATAACTTTATATTAACCCAAAGGATTCTGTTTTAATGGAAGTTGGGGATATTAAAAACAAGACAAAATGTTTTTCCCCACTCAGTCTTTCCCGTGTTTAACATGAGGTAATGTAACATAGAATTGTTCTTAACTGAACAGTGTATGTCAAGAATTTTAAGTCATTTAAATTTGTCAGTAAAGTGAACTTTAGGTAATAATTTTACCTTGTGAATGGCAGTAAAATAGTTTTAGACATTATTAGCAGATTTTTAGAGTTCCCAACTCCTTTCCTGAAAGCGACAAGAAAATAAAAAAAAATTTTACTCGTCATATGCTTAAATTAGTTTGTCATTAAATATCAGCACTCTGGAAACAAACAAAATGCAAACCAACCCAGCGTAATCTTACGCAGTTTTTAACAGTAGCAAGCACACTGTTTTTAATGTTTTGCTGTAGCATAAATCGCTGACTCCTGGTCTTTTCAGTATTTAAAATACTCTAATTTCTGGTTTAACCCCACTGTCCTACCCCTAGTATTTTCCAGATGTTTATAAATTTTGTTTTAATTAAAAGGGAGTGTTAATTATTTTGGTTTTAATAATATTCTGGTAGCTTCCTGACTGCCTGGGAGTGTCTGAGGAGAGCCTGGCTATAGAGTGGTGTTGGTGTAGCAATGTCAAGACACGCCCTTTGAGTCTGTAGCCTGTGGCCTTCCATGAATGTTTCTGTAGATGTAGGTGCATTCCAAGCAGGAAACAGTGGCTCCACAAATCTATCTTTAAATGTATTATTGCTTTATTTTCCTTGAGCTCAAAAGTATATCTTCTATTAGGTGAAACAGGAATAAATTCTTAGTGCCTGCCACCTTGAGTTCATGGGTTACAGTGACGGTTAGAGCATGATTGATTGTCCTCAACAATGACTCTTAAAAAAAATTATCTACTTTTCAGAGAAATATTGAGAATCTGCTGTGTGCACAGCACTGACTGACTTAGCTATGCTCTATGTTGTAAATTCTGTTGTCTTATACCAGTGGCTCTTGATAGATTAACTTTTTGATACAGTAAGAAAATGAGAAGGAATAGATCACAAGTGCTCCTGGACATGGAAGGCAGAGCAGTTCCCTTGGGTTCACAACCCCCTCTTTGGTTCATCAGCAAAGTCTAGGTTTTATACAGACCACTTGTGTGAAGTAAAATAGAATTTTTTTCTCCTTACTGTTAATGGATGGTATCTCAGTGATAAATGTTTAATAGCTTTATTGAGAAATAATTGACATACAGTGAGCCTCTGAGCCTCATATATTTAAATTGTGTACTTTGATACGTTTTGACATGTTTACACCCATGAAATCATTGAAATCAAGATAATCCTTCCCTCCCACTTTTCTCTAGTCTTCCACCGATCTGTCACTATAGATTAGTTTGCATTTCTAGAGTTGTATGTAAATGGAATAATACAGTATGGACTCTTGTTTTTGGTCTGGCTTCTTTCAGGAGAATTACTCATGAAATCATTGAAATCAAGATAATCCTTCCCTCCCACTTTTCTCTAGTCTTGCATTGATCTACTTTCTGTCACTGTAGATTAGTTTGCATTTCTAGAGTTGTATGTAAATGGAATAATACAGTATGGACTCGTTTTTCGTCTGGCTTCTTTCACTCAGGAGAATTACTTCAGCATTCATTCATGTTTGCATGTATCAGTAGCTCATTCCTTTTTATTACTGCAGGGTGGTATTCCACTCTATGGATATATACATATACATATACCAGAGTTTTTTCATTCACAGTCTGTTGGTGGATGTTTAGGTTGTTTCTGATTTTTGGCTTTTCTAAATAAGCTGCTAAGATCATTCCTTATGCCAGTGATAATTTAAATTTAGTTTCTTTATCAGTTTTTCCCTATCTGCAAAGTGCGTTTAATAGGATTAATTTCACTTTTCCTCCTGTATTGTATCAACACTAGGTAAATTAAGAGGAAAAGGAACAGACTATTTTTGGGTGGACTAGAGTTTCTCTTGGTTATTACTATTGGATACCAAGTATGTAGCATCTTTGTATCTCTGTTTTTAAAAGCAAATGTGGCGTAGACAGCAGTTTTCAGGATTTATAAAAGCAATCCTAGGAAAAGCTTTCAAATGAGTGTCATTATTTGGGTTGTGTTCTATGCCAGCAAAGCTGCAAGCTTCCTGGGAACCTTGGAAACTACTTAGGAGGGATCCTGACAGTTCCTCAAGAAGAGACAAGAGGGTCAGAAAACCTGAGAGTGAACAAATTTGTTGTTTCTGCTTTAACTCTGAAAGTATTTGACTCTGGAGACCCTCTTCTCCCAAGTTCATGTTAATTTTTAAAGTATAGCAATGGAGTGATTATCTAAATTTCTGGCTTCGTTCCTTATCATTTATAACCTTTTCCATAGTAATTCAAAGCAGAGGAGGATCATCCCTTTTTGTTCTGCTTTTCTTTCCTTCCCCAAACCTTCTGGGAATTCCATCCAGACACTGCGTGTGCTTTTCCTCCTCTCTTCTTTCAGGCTGTGGACCAGCTGGAGGATGGCCTCCAGGACAAGAGGGAGAAAGAGAGGCCTCTTTATAGACCCTAGGAGCCACCCAGCCACCTTCATCTCCAGGTTCCTAACTTGGCATCTGTCTTCTTTCTTTCCAGTAATGACCAGATTTAGAACTTCTGCAGGTTGGGCTCACCCCAGTGTGCCCAGAATATTTCTTTCGGTGTGGGGGTGAAATATTCTTGTTCATTTAGAGTCTAAAGAGGCACACTTGGTATTTATTTAAAGAATAATTTTCTAAAACATTTACTGAAATGCCATGGGGCCACCAGCGGGAGGTCCAGTTCTGCTGATTCTGCTGGCGGAACAGCAGTCAGTCAGTTGACCTAGTAATGAGCCTCAGAACTGGTGCTCAAGGGTAGTGCCGACGTTGTCCCTGTCAGGGAAGCGTGGCAATCCCATTTGGTCTTGGTCATTGCAAATCTGATGATAGGCTTATGTGCAGAATCTATTTCTTAAGGTCCCCAAGGTTTTAAGGGTGCTTTGATTCTCTGTTCCTGTCTGTGGAATCTGTAGAGATAAGAGCTTCCTGTCTGAGTGACAAATGATTTCACCGGAAGAATGGCAGCTAACCTTAACCTTTGGCTTTTATTTTTCTGGATTTTGTTAATTTTTGGAAAATGGTACAGTACGTATTCAGAATTGGGGTGATGATTATTAAAAACAGGAGGTGGAGGTGAATTATCAGAAAGTTGGACAAATACTACATGTGGGTGTTAGGGCTCTTTCAGATCTCTGGCAGCAGTACGGCACCCACAAGTGGAAGGTTTTGCACTTAAGTTGTCTTTGTAACAAATTAACAGGAGGCAGAGGCAGAGATGGAGAAAAGGGACTGGAATTATTGGGAAGTTGAATTGACCCAGCCATTGATTGTGTCCTGAGTGAGAGGAGTCTAGGATGACTCTTAGATTTCTGATGTCAAGTAGAAATGGTGGTAATAGACATCAAAGTAGGAATGTAAGAGGTAGAACAGGTTTGGGTAAAATGTTGAGCCCAGTTTTTATAATACTGAGTTGACAGATAGATAGAAGGAATACCTTAGGGTTGATGTCTTATGTGAAGGTGAAAATGGATCTGGAGCTTGGAAGGGAGGTTAGTCTGGGAATGTAGGTCTGGCAGGTTCCTCTGGGTGTGCTGGGGTAAGACTGTGGACATGGGTGAGCGCCCCCTGGGGAGAACATTTGGAGCAAGAAAAGAACAAAGAGTTCAGGAGAAACCCATGTTGATGGGATACATGGAGAGGAGGAGCCCACAGAGTGGAAAGAGAATTGCCACTGAGGCTGAGGGAGTATTTCAGACAGGATGGAGTTGCTGGTGCTGAGAAGTGTCAGGGCAGACACGAGCTCAGACTTGGCAGCAGTTGGGAGATCCTGTTAGGCAGCAGTTAGGTACCGTGTTATGGGGGAGGCCAGATGATAGGTGTAGACCCCCTTTGTAAGAAAGGCAGAGAACAGAGCCAATTGGCATTTTTTGGGAAAGTGGAGCAAATTTTAGGGGTTATTTGGCAGTTGACCCCTTAGTCTTCACTAAGTTTGTTTACCTACCATCCTCCCTACTTACGGCACTATACTACCTACTTCGCACTATACTACCTACTTCGTCTACCCCATAGGCCTGAGGTTCCCTGTCTAGGGATTGCTAAATTTTTATGCCTTGTCGAGTCAAACCTTTTTTTAAAAAAGTGTTTTAGAAAGCTTCCTGAAAACTCAGTAAGATGTTTTTCTTTTCTTTTGTTTTCTTTTTTCTTTTCTTTTTTTTTTTTTTGACGGAGTCTTGCTCTGTCTCCCAGGCTGGAGTGCGGTGATGCAATCTCGGCTCGCTGCAGCCTCTGCCTCCTAGGTTCAAGCAATTCTCCTGCCTCGGCTTGCCGAGAAGGTGGGATTACAGGTGCCTGCCACTATACGAAGATAATTTTTGTATTTTTAGTAGAGGTGGGGTTTCTCTAAGTTGGCCAGGCTGGTCTTGAACTCCTGACCTCAGGTAGTCCACCTACCTTGGCCTTCCATAGTATTGGGATTACAGGCGTGAGCCACCACCCCTGGCCTGTTATTTTTTCAATTTGTGTTTAGCAGCATGAGACTTTGAACCTCTTCAGTGCAGGCTTATGGGTGAAGACTACACCTGCATGGTATTCTTAAAAGTCCTTTCTCCTTTTGGGTGCGGTCCTTGATATAGCATCCCTGCACAGAATGAGCACATTAGGCCTGCTTATGAGAACTGAGAGTGAAATAACTGATGGAAGTGGAAGAGCTCTGTGAGAGCCAAGAGGGCATCACAGGTGGTCTCATGGTGCAGTGCTGAGGTGAGCCTGGGATGAGTTTGGGTAAGAAAACCCCTAAGAACACTCAGTAACTCCTGTAGTTTTTAATGGTTCTTATTTGGATGTTTGTTTCTTTAGGCCTGTCAACTACTTGGTCCCAGAATTCCCGATCCCAGCATAGGAGAAGTTCCTGCTCCAGACATGAAGATCGCAAGCCTTCGGAGGTACTTCTTGACTGCTTGCCTGACCGTGCATGAATATATGTTGCCCCATATACCTAATTGAGTGGTGTCTATTTGTGCAGTCCTGGGCAAAGTATTCAAATCCTTGTGCCTCAGTTTCCAAATCTGTAAGATGGGGAGAACACAAGTGTCTACCTCATAGGATTGTTGTGAGGATTAAGTGGGTTAATACACATAGGCTAATACATGCAAAGCGTGTGAATAGTTGCTGACACATAAAAAGTGCTCAGTAAGTGTTATTGTTATTCATTACATTTTTTTTTTTCCTTTCCTGTTGTACCATCTCTGGCTCCCAATAACTTTTCCTCTGGCCAGGAGATCAGCGGGTTCAGCTGCTGCTAAGTCACTGCCAGCCTCAAGTTAGTTTTAGCCATGAATTTGTGGCTTATTTGGCAACAACCCAATGTAACTGCGGGAGTTTTGTTTTAGGGATTATGCTGAAGGTTTTCCCCCCTCTTTCTCAATTTCTTTCTCATCTTATGTTTCCTCTGCTCCCAAACTTTTGTTATCTGTGTATCTAAAGTTGCTTTTAGGTGCATTTCTTTCTGCTGGTATTTGTTTAGGGGCCCTTATAAGGCCTGAGGTCTGTTTATTCTAAAGACCTTTGACAGGCTTTAAATCATTGAAGAAAAAGCATTTTATTTTATCACAGTTTTCAAGTGAGAAGATTATAGGAAGAGTTTCTTTGGTTGAATGCTTTGCTTTGTGCTGCTTCTCATGGGATGAGTTCACAGACAGCCTTATGCTGTAATGGCAGTGCAGAGGCAGTTATTCCACAGAGGCAGATACTCCTCAGAGGAACTTTCCAGGCTCTAATAGGGAACGTCAGAAGGCTGCCCTGTTGTGGAGTGGAGAAGTTATTTGGTTGTGGAATAGCTTCCTCCATGAGGAAGTAGTTTACATCCTTTAGAATTGTGGAAAACCATCCCAGGAGGCACTTTAGCATGAGATCAGATGTGCTTGGGAAGGTAGCTACTTCCTCCCCTTACTTTATTTCAGGCCTTTTTTCCTTTGAACCTTTAATGCTCTCTTCCTTTTCTTTGCCCAGGAGCGTCTCTGCTGCTCTTTATTTCTTAATTCCTTGTGCTGTGTCCATAACCCCCAAAATACCTTTCTGATGTTCACACTAAACTCCTGTTACTTCAGCACAGGAATACAAGGGGGACTGAGGAGCTGTGACCTGGTGTGACGGAGGCTGGTGCCCAGTGGTGGAGTTCAAAACCTGCTTCTGGCACTGACACCAAGCATTGAGGAGGGGGCCCAGCAGCACAGGTCGCTGTGCTGGCTTTGTCCCAGCCCCACATTTTGGTCCAGATGTTTTTCTCAACCCTGAGTCCAAACTATATGTAAGGCACTAACATACTCTACTAGAGACTCCAGAGTTGACGTCCATTTGAGGGTGTTTGTTTCAGTTCTTGACCGAGTCTTTGAGCAAAGGAATAGCAGGCTGCCTTTTTTCATTTCACTGCTTCAGTTTGATTTTTCTTTCTTTTTTGGCAGACTCCTTTGTTTTCCATTTATACCACTTAGTTGGAATATGTTTTTACCTGATCGGCTTCTTGAAGATATAGGACCATCTCTTAGGTTTTAAAGTACTTTTCTCTTGGGGGCCAGGGAGTTGGTGTCCACTGGGCTGGGCACCTGCTTCAGCGGCTCTGTGCTTGAAGGGAAGGATCCTGGTATTACATGTGATTTTTGTGGGAGGTGCATGGCCTAGTTCTTGCTTGTTAATAGGTCTTTAGAAATCAGGAGTGGCATACTGGGGAATAGTCCGTATTGAAAATGGCAGGCAGGAGAAATGGCCTTTTTATTCAGACACTGCCTCAGAGTTTATTATGGTGAAGTTTATTAAAGTGATCACCAGCCTGAAAAGCCCCCAGAAAAAACAAATATGGACCTATTAGCGGGCGTATGTGTGAACTGTGTTTAGTAGCACAAGAAAGAACTCCCTGTCCTGAGAAAAGAGAGTTCAGCATTGTGACTTGTGTAAACAGACAGGACAGCTTACAGATGCAAGCTTGCTCGATGCCAAACACAACTTTGGGCTGGTCCTGATGCCAAGGTCAGAGCTTTCTTATGCAGCCTTAGACACCAGTGGGCCAAGGACGAGGCTTGAGAGGGAGCCAGCTGTGCAGCCCTGGCTGGGAGGCAGTGTTGCGCTCTACCCCAGGGGCAGGCCTCATTGACCAAGGATGAATGCCAGGGGTCCAGGAGTCTGCAGTGGCATAGGCACTGGGAGGGCTGCCTTTCCTGCGGTTGCCTTCATTTGGCCTGTGGTAAGGAATTGGGGAGCTCTCTTTGTAGAGGGGCACTGTTGGGTCTGCCTGTTTTTGGCAGAGTGGGAAGAGGGTAGTGACTTTCTCTATTTCCTTTCCCCACAAATAACTCTTCCCAGGTAGAATTTATGCCAGGTGAAGGTGTGCAAACATGTTCTTTGCAGGCCCATCCAACCAAGTGGCCTGTGGTTGCTTCTCTTCCAGATTTTTCTAGGCCAGCCCAGACCTTGACCTCACCAGCTGCCATACCATAAACCCTGGTGCCCTGGGAGGCAGGGCCTGGGTGGGGGCAGTCTCGTTATAGAAGATGAGTCCCTGGCCAGGAGCATGGCTCATGCTCGTAATCCCAGCACACTGGGAGGCCGAGGCAGGTGGATCACTTGAGGTCAGGAGTTTGAGACCAGCCTGGCCAACATGAGGAAACCCTGTTTCTACTAAAAACACAAAAATTAGCTGGGCATGGTGGCACGCACCTGTAATCTCAGCTACTCAGGGGTGCTGAGGCAGGAGGATAGCTTGAACCCGGGAGGCAGAGGTTGCAGTGAGCCAAGATTGTGTCACTGAACTCCAGCCTGGGGGACAGACAAGATTCCATCTCAAAAAAACCCCAAAAAACAAAAAAACAAAAAAAGCACAGGAGATGAGTCCCTGGCGGTTCTGGGTTTTGGCTTGAAGAAGTTGTTACATGGTTAGTGGAGTTATATTTCTTTTTTTTTTTTTTTTTTTTTTTTGAGACGGAGTCTCGCTCTGTCGCCCAGGCTGGAGTGCAGTGGCCGGATCTCAGCTCACTACAAGCTCCACCTCCCAGGTTTACGCCATTCTCCTGCCTCAGCCTCTAGAGTAGCTGGGACTACAGGCGCCCGCCACCTCACCCGGCTAGTTTTTTGTATTTTTAGTAGAGACAGGGTTTCACCGTGTTAGCCAGGATGGTCTCGATCTCCTGACCTCGTGATCCACCCAGCTCGGCCTCCCAAAGTGCTGGGATTACAGGCTTGAGCCACTGCGCCCGGCCTAGTGCAGTTGTATTTCTAGAGCACCCTTGAGTGCAGTATCTCCCTTCAGAGATTTCCAGGTACATGTTTTCAGCAGCCCTTTTGGTGAACTGAGAGACATTTTTCAGAGATTTTTTTGTTGAAGTTGTTGTGGACACTATGGACTGAGGCAGTGAGAGGACAGGGTTCCCTCAGCACTGCCACCCCCCATGCCTGAGTGAGGTAAAAGGCGTGTCAGGCAAAGGTTTTCTGTAATAGGTCAGGCTTGTTCTATGTTGATACAGTGACCTTGTTACATGGCAGCTCCATGGTTACATTGCAGCTGCCAGCACTCTGAATAAGAATGCAAATATCAAATGTCAGTGTCCCTTTCTCTTCCTTTCCAGGTGTTTAGGACAGACCTGATCACTGCCATGAAGTTGCATGACTCCTACCAGCTGAATCCGGATGAGTACTATGTGTTGGCAGATCCCTGGAGACAGGAATGGGAAAAAGGGGTCCAGGTGCCCGTGAGCCCAGGGACCATCCCTCAGCCTGTGGCCAGGTAGAGATGCCCTGAGGGCAGACGCCTCTCCACCCACCCTCGCTCTTCTTCCCTGACAGCAGGCATCTGAGAAGAGACAATTTCTGAGTTAGCAATAAAATATCATGAGGCCTCAAGTGGAAATAGAAATGTAGGAGCAGCACACTTCAGGCATACAGGGTAGTGGTTTTGAGGGCCATGAGCCTCCATACTTAACATTACAGCCACCACTGTGGGGAGGTGCTGCTGTCTTATGAGAGGAAGGCAAATTCCAAGACATCCTGGGAAGTGATGGGCTGGGGGAGGAAAATTTGGGTGTTCACATGTCTTCATCCTCTTTTCCTGCCCTCCATGTTCACTCTGGAGAGTGACTCTCCTGGAGAGAAGTGTGTAGTTGCCTCCGCCTTTGGAGGAGGACAGGTGTGAGGAGACCAGACCTGCCAGTTAGGGTTTGTGGAGAGGGGAGTTTTGGAGGGATTTATTTTGACTGGTCACATTGTTCTCAGGGTGCGTTCTCTGAATTTACTGACTTTAAAGATCCCTCAGGGCTGAGTCCCTGCCGACTCTCCTCACAATCAGGTTGCAGCTGTTTACTCATTTCCTCACTGCCCTGCTTCGTGCCACCTGGAGAGTCCTCTTAGGAGGGAGGATTGAGTGCCCTCTGTGCTCAGCTGGCACCTGGCTTCTCGGCCATCATCAGTTGGCTGCTGCTTTGCGAAACAGTGTCTTTCTCCACGCTGAGTCATGACTGAACTTGCTTCCTGGCCGTCACCCACTTTGTGTCTCTTGTTTTGGGCACTTAAGATGATCAAATTTGAGTTGTCATTTTGGGATCTCTGGGGCGTCTATCCAGTGGTGACATATGCCCCTGTCTTACTCAGGCTTAGGTGACCAATCAGAAGTGCCAGGATGGCCCCCACAGGCTAGAATCGGGACCTGTGGAATGGAGCGGTCACGGGGCTCTGCGGGGCAGACCAGGTATCTGCCTCAGAGCCTGTGTCTGAGATGTAGCACCACCTGATTCAGCACTGGCAGCCCCAGCCTAGGAGTCACTTGCTGAATGCTTCACTTTCAGTGGGGAACCAGGACAGAAGTGAGCATTAATACAGCTTGTGGAAGTTTTCAGTTGGATCCCTGCTCTTGGTTGAGTAGGAGAAATAAATCCCTTCAGTTTGTCCATCTCAGCGTCATGTAGATAAAATCACTCCCATAATATAAGGGTGATGAAGGTACTCTGACAGACTCTGGGCAGCCTGTTGACAGTAATTTAAACTGCAGAAATGCAGATGTGGAAGGACTTTGTTGAGGCCTGGGGCCTGTGATTAGGAAGATGGCCTTTTCTGGTCCAAGTTGGGAGTGATTTGATCTTCTTGCGCATGCTGTCTTATTTTGAGTGGGGTGAGTTGGAAAGCACCACTCCAGGTGTTAAAGGTTGGGGGAGAGTGTGTGGCAGTATCAGGAGGAGAAGAAACTTGTGCTTTTGTTTCTGGGATCATAGGTATATGTTGGGAGAGTCAGTCTGCCTCTTGGCTGGGACTCTTGATTCTTAGATTTGTTGATAATGGCCGAGGTCTAATTCCTTTTTTTTTTGTTTGTTTTTGAGACAGTCTCACTCTGTTGCCCGGGCTGGAGTGCAATGTTGCAATCTTGGCTCACTGCAACCTCTGCCTCCTGGGTTCGAGCGATTCTCCTGCCCCAGCCTCCCAAGTAGCTGGGATTACAGGCGTGCGCTACCATACCAGGCTAATTTCTGTATTTTTAGTAGAGATGGGGTTTCACTGTGTTGCCAGGCTGGTCTGAAACTCCTGACCTCAAATGATCCACCTGCCTCAGCCTCCCGAAGTGCTGAGATTACAGGCTTGGGCCACCGTGCCCAGCCCAAGGCCTAATCTTCTTTTCCCTCTCTCCGGCTTTTTTTTGTGAGGTGTCAGCGTTGGCGGGTATCTCCCTCTGGTTCTCAGAGTCTGCTGTGCCTGCCCTGCCTGTGTGGTGCCCTGGTTCTAATGGCCTCCAGCAGAGATGGGCAGGTCTGGTTAAGGGAAAGTGATTAACTCTTGAAATGTAAGGGTCAGTGTGTTTTGGTGTTGGCTGCAGGCCAGAGTGGTCAGAGGTGGTGGGCAGGGCACAGCAGTGTCCTGGGAAGCAGATTTGAAGGCTTCTACAGTGTTTTCATTCATATCTATTTCCTGTTCACAGGCTTTACCAACTTCTAGTTAAGGTTTTATTAGCAGTGACATTCAGGTTTTCAGCCTCTAGTGATGACCTGTGGCTCTGAGGGTTGGAAGAGGAAGCGACACCTGGGGCCTTGTGGCATACTTCATTGTCTGTGACTGAAAGGGTAACCTAGCTGCCTTGTTTTTTGTTATGCAGGGTTGTGTCTGAAGAGAAATCCCTCATGTTCATCAGGCCCAAGAAGTACATCGTGTCATCAGGCTCAGAGCCTCCCGAGTTGGGCTATGTGGACATCCGGACGCTGGCTGACAGTGTGTGTCGCTATGACCTCAATGACATGGATGCTGCATGGCTGGAACTGACCAATGAAGAATTTAAGGAAATGGGTGAGAGACCATGTATTATATTATTTTATTAACCAATAATGAATAGAAACGTATTTTAGGCAGGTAGGTGAGTAGCAAAAAGCTCCTTATTGCCAGTTGAAGGCATCTCCATCATAGCTTCAGTTAGTCAGAATGACAGCCCTGCCTTAGAGCTCAGCCTGTTTGGCTGTGTCAGATGTGCTGAGATGGATTCAGAGTGGAAGCAGGGCTCCTCGGCTTAGGCACCAGGGATTCCCATGTCCGCTCTGATCTAACTCCCTCATTCACTTACCTTAAGGAAGCTGAAGTCCAGGACTAAGTGACAAAAGGGCATACTCCAGTTACTTGCTCTAGTGTTTTTTTTTCTGCGACACCATTCAGATTCCTTCTTCAGCTGTGGATTGCTGCTTCTCTAAATGAACACTTTTCCAGGCATGCTCCCCATTTCCAAGCACATCACACGTGTTTTAACTTGAGTGATTTTCCTTATGTCATGCTGCAAACCTGGAGTTCTTTTTCCCTCCTGTTTGTCTATGTCCTGGCTTTCCTTTAGTGAAGCCTCACATTAGCTGAGTGCCCAGCCCTTTTCAGCTTCTTTTCTGCAAGCTCATTTTAGTGTATGTAGAGGTTGGAGCTTCTGCATGTCATGTACTTGCATCTCACGGTGTTGAGACTGGGATGGTGCGTAGGTCTCATTTCACATGCCAGTCCTGATTGCTAAGGGTTGCCTTGAGCGTCTTGATGAACAAGACAATGGAGTCAAGTCTGGGATCAGTGTGAAAAACTATGAGGATTAATTAGCTTTTGTACTGTAGGTACACGGTGGGGAAGTGGTGGCAAGGGCTGTGTATTGTAATCTAGGACATAGTAAATAATCACAAGATCAGCTGGGCTCATTGCCTCATGCCTGTAATCCCAGCACTTTGGGAGGCCGAGGTGGGCAGATCACCTGAGGTCAGGAGTTCAAGACCAGCCTGGCAAACATGGTGAAACCCCGTCTCTACTAAAAATACAAGAATTAGCTGGGTGTGGTGGTCCCAGCCATTCAGGAGGCTGAGGCAGCAGAATCACTTGAGCCCGGGGAGGTGGAGCTTGCATTGAGCTGAGATCGTGCCACTGCACTCCAGCCTGGGCAACAGAGCCAGACTCCCTCTCAAAAAAAAAAAAAAAAAAAAAAATTCACAAGATCTTTGGTCATGGTGAATTTCACAGCCTTGAAAGGGCCAAGATCTTTTCTTTTGTGTCTTTCCAGGGAACCTAGCATAGAGTGTGGCTTGCAGTAGATGCTTGTCCTGCCATTAGGCTCACCATCCTGTTGAATGGGAGTGACAGTGTAGACTGAGCTGAGCATCGTGTTATTTTCTACTTACTCAGTTACTCAGGTGTTTTTTTTTTTTTTTTGAGACGGAGTCTCGCTCTGTTGCCCAGGCTGGAGTGCAGTGGCCGGATCTTAGCTCACTGCAAGCTCCGCCTCCTGGGTTTATGCCATTCTCCTGCCTCAGCCTCTAGAGTAGCTGGGACTACAGGCACCCGCCACCTCTCCTGGCTAGTTTTTTGTATTTTTTAGTAGAGACGGGGTTTCACCGTGTTAGCCAGGATGGTCTCGATCTCCTGACCTCGTGATCCACCCGTCTCAGCCTCCCAAAGTGCTGGGATTACAGGCTTGAGCCACCGTGCCCGGCCTACTCAGGTGTTTTTATAGACAAAATAGATTTCCTCCTTCTTGGTCCTGCTTTAGGTATTAATGGCCAAAACATTAGCAGGCCACAAGGTGGTTTTATGGCATGTGTTCAGGAGTTCTCAGAGATCTTTTGGAACTGGATACTAAATTTTAGCTTCAAAGATACACAGTTTCTGCTTTGTTGTAAGCACATTATAAAGACCAGTGTAATGCACTTGACTGGAATCTAGGTGTCCTGTGTGAAGTCAGAGGACTCAGCCCAAAGACTCTTGGCATTTATGAATGGTTTAAATAATAAGAACTGGGCTAATCCATATTTGAAGATACTGTTGAATACATTGGCAGGATTAATTTTGTAATTTTTTTTTTTTTTTTTTTTTTGAGACAGAGTCTTACTCTGTCGCCCAGGCTGGAGTGCAGTGGCGTGATCTCAGCTCACTGGAAGCTCCGCCTCCCAGGTTCACGACATTCTCCTGCCTCAGCCTCCCGAGTACCTGGGATTACAGGTGCCCGCCACCTCGCCTGGCTAATTTATTTTTGTATTTTTAGTAGAGAAGGGGTTTCACCGTGTTAGCCAGGATGGTCTCGAACTCCTGACTTTGTGATCTGCCCGCCTCAGCCTCCCAAAGTGCTGGGATTACAGGGGTGACCCACGACGCCTGGCCTAATTTTGTAATTTTATAACATAAATGGAACACATGCTTAAAGATGTTTGTCTTAGCTGTTACTGATCTTTTTTTTTCTTTGTTTTTTGAGATGAAATCTCACTCTGTGGCCCAGGCTGGAGTGCAGGGGTGCAATCTTGGCTCACTGCAACCTCCACCTCCTGAGTTCAAGTGATTCTCCTGCCCCGGCCTCCCAAGTAGCTGGGATTATTGGCACCTACCACCATGCCTGGCTAATTTTTGTATTTTTAGTAGAGAGGATTTCACCCTATTGGCCAGGCTGGTCTTGAACTCCTGACCTCAAATGATCTACCTGCCTCGGCCTCCGAAAGTACTGGGATTATAGATGTGAGCCACTGTACCTGGTGTTTCAGTCTTTTTTTGCATTTGGTTAACTATGTTTTTCAACTTTGTAGAAGTCAGAGTATGAGGAGGGATACATCATTTAAAAATATTAGAGTATCCAAAGTGTAATCTGTTTTGAGAGAACTTTTTTACCTACCAAGAAAGGCAAATGTTAAAAAACATCCAAACCATATCTGAGGTCATGGTTTTGAAGTCCCTTACGTGTTAGTTGTTATGTGTAATGAGTATAATGAAATGTCGTATTCAACAATGTATGTATTTAATATCCTTGAATCCTTTTAAAATTTACCTTTTGCTTTCCCATTTACTACACTGCATCTTTACTACCTGACCACAAGAACATAACAGTTTCCTGGAAGACTCTCCCCTTTGAAGATTGTTTCTTAGAAGGATCTGATAAGGATTTAATAAAAAATTTTGGGGCCCTCAGGGATGGATGCATCAATGGGTTGATTGATTGATTGAGACAGGGTCTTGTGTCACTCAGGCCAGACCACAGTAGCACAGTCATGGCTCACTATAGCCCCAACCTTCTGGGCTCAAGCAGTTCTTCCACTGCAGGCTCTTGAGTAGTTGGGACTACAGGTGTGTGCCACCACACTTGGCTAATTTTCATATTTTTTGTAGAGATGGGGTTCCACTATGTTGCCCAGGCTGACCTTGAGCTCCTGGGCTCAGGTGTGAGCCACCGCGCCTGGCCAGTGATGGATTTATTTATCAGACTATTGTTTATTCATTGTACATTTTTTTAAGTATAAATAAACCAGAACTATTTTGTAATATTTATTAATACGGATTTATTAAAATGGGTTTGTGGCATTTTTAACTTCAGGAATGCCTGAACTAGATGAATACACCATGGAGAGGGTCCTAGAGGAATTTGAGCAGCGATGCTACGACAATATGAATCATGCCATAGAGACTGAGGAAGGCCTGGGGATCGAATATGACGAAGATGTTGTCTGTGATGTCTGCCAGTCCCCTGACGGTGAGGATGGCAATGAGATGGTGTTCTGTGACAAATGCAACATCTGTGTGCACCAGGTATGTGGGGCAGGGAGGCCAGAACGAAGAAACCTGGGACATGAGCCTGTCTGCTGTGGGAGTGTATGCCTGGAGTCCAGGATTCTTCCTCTGAATGGGGTCTGTTTTTCTACAATTTAAAGAAATGTGCCCTATAGACTTTCTTTTTCCCTGGTAGGTTCTTACAGTGATTGAAATATATCCTCTGCTTTTGCAGCCAGAAGGATAGCACCCTCTGTGGAAATCGTCTTTCTTCACGTGTTTTATTCTTATCCATAGAAGTCAAGTTTATTTAAAAAGAATGTATGAGCCCCCTCTGTCCTACCGTAATGCCTAAGTTTAGGTATTAAGAACACTGAGAAAACAAACCTTTGAAAAGGTGGTTAGTGTGCTGTATTAGTTTCTTACAGCTGCCCTGTGTAACAGAAAAATCACTACAGACTGTGTGTGCTTAAAACAACAAAAATGTATTGTCTTGTGGTTCTGGAGACTAGAAGTCCAGAATTGAGGTGGTGGCAGTGCTGTGCTTGCTCTGAAACATGCAGTTCCTTGCCTCTTTGTAGCTTATGGTGATTTGGGCAATCTTGGGCATTCCTTGGCTTGCGGCTGCCTTCGTCATCATGTGTGTTCTCCCTGTGTCTCTGTCTTCACATGGCGGTCTTCTTCTTAATTTTTTGAGATGGAGTTTCATTCTGTCACCCAGGCTGGAGTGCAGTGGTCCTGGCTCAACCTCTGCCTCCCAGGTTCAAGTGATTCTCCCGCCTCAGCCTCCCGAGTAGCTGGGACTGCAGGAGTGTGCCACCACACCTGGCTAATTTCTTTTTTGTATTTTTAGTAGAGATGGGGTTCACTGTGTTGGCCAGGCTGGTCTTGATCTCCTGACCTTGTGATCTGCCCGCCTTGGCCTCCCAAAGTGCTGGGATTACAGGTGTGAGCCACCGTGCCCGGCCCACATGGCAGTCTTCTTAGAAGGGCACCAGTCGTATTGGACTAGGGACCCACCCTACTTCACAGTGAGCTCATCTTAAATAATTACATCTGCAATGACTATTTCTAAAGAAGGTCACATTTTTAGATATTTGGAGTTAGGACTTCAGCGTGTCTTTTCGAGGACACACTTTGCCTGTCGTGTTTGTGAACATGGGTTAGAGTATAAGCTGAGCTGTTAAAGGAGAGGAAAGCAGCCCCTTTTCTTGAAGGCGATTTCCTGCCTTAAAAAAGAGGACAGTAGGTTTTGGTGGTTGCTTGCTTAGATTTCAGGAGGATGGGCGTTTGGTAACTTAAAAAGTTTATGACAATCTCAGTGCCTCTTTTCTTTTTTATTTAGTTTTTAATGCAGTAATGAAGAAATTTGGATTTGGGCGGGGACATGTGCCCACGTATATTCTTAGGATTTAAAAGGCTATCCTGAAGTACTTTCTTTGAATTCACCTGTTGATGCTGAGATTTAAAGCACACTTAAAAGAAAGACTTGTATGGAATAGGTGCTTGGTGACTTCTTGGGAAGAAGCAGCACGTTTGCTCCATGAAGTTCCTGATTACCCTTTGCTTCATAATTTGTGACCTCTTAGGCTTTCCCTCTGAAGACCTCCCCAGCTGTGGCCCAGTCCTGGTTCTTTGACAGGGAGATCTGCGACTCCTGCTTCAGTCATTGCCGTCTGTTGCTCTGGATCTCACACTGTCTGGGAAATCTCCTTACAGTAGTGAGAATTCCTGTGGTGGCTTTGTTCTGTGACATGAGCACCCTGGTGACCAGTTGATTTTTGGTTGCTGGTGCTTCTTGTATTTACTTGGCTGACTTCTCAATCTTTTTCTTGTCTTAACTTGCTATTTTTTTTCCCCATGAAAAATTTTTTTGAAAAAAAGCGTTCTGCTTGAAAACTGGTCAACCCCTGTTTTATCAGTGAGTTAACTGATGTCAGGGCAGGGTTGTGCAAGCTCTCACAGCGGGCGTGTGGCAGAGTTGTAACTTAAGGCTTTTGGATGCCCCCTTCTTCACCTTCTGTTCTTTCTGCCCTATCACCTTGTCTTTTTTCCTCAACATTTACTTCATTTTTCCTTTGAGAAATCCTTCATGGTTTATCTTTAAGGCATACTTTATGTAATCTCCTAAATTAGCTTAGACCTGCTTTTCCAGTAAAAAAAATTCCTTCCTTCAGTTGTGATTGTAGAATATCTGATACAGACCTTTAGTATTTTGAAACCTTTATAGTGTCACTTAACTCTGTTAAAATTTTTTTTCTAGTAAGTCTGCATTGACAGTAGCTTATTCGTGGCCCTGACACAGTGCTCCGAGGCGTCCATCTGAAGTGTGACTTTTCTTTGCTTAACTCTCATCCTTGTGGTTTCCTCTTTGCATCGTCGTGGGATTCAGATTGCATAGTGGCTGTGTTTTTTCTGTCTGAAGAATTAGAGCTATGCTACTGTGACTCTCGACTTCCTGACTTCCAGGTCATTTAAGGACAAAGTTCTGAACAGTTGGGGTTTTAAAGGGCTCTCTGAATATGCTCCTGGTACCATCGTGGTTTTTATTTATTCACTTACTTAACATTAACCTTTTTTGTCTTTGAACTGTCTTAATTACTTTAGTTGTAAAAGCCTTGATTTCTGTAGTTTATGCCATCTTGTGTAATTTTGCCATCTTGTACAAAACAGGCTTTGTTTTATTTTTTAATTTAAATTATTTTTTGTCTCCATTTCTGAAAGGCTGAATTTGTTTTAAATATCAGCTAAGGAGACGACATTCTCTCTGTGTAAAAGGTCTTCTTTTTCTGCCCTGTCGTGTCCACTGGGAGAG
This sequence comes from Macaca mulatta, assembly GCF_049350105.2. NCBI lineage: Eukaryota > Metazoa > Chordata > Mammalia > Primates > Cercopithecidae > Macaca > Macaca mulatta. The sequence continues at coordinate 137,613,718 of NC_133410.1, forward strand.
TACTGGGATCTAGTTGGTGTGGAGTTTGCTTAGCCTAGGGGGTGTGCTTGCTTCTCTCCCGTTCCCATTGCCATCTCATTCAGCAGCTTTGGGAGATTCTCTCAACTGCTGTGTGCTTTTTCTCCACACTCTGTATCCCACCTCTGTCAGGAAAGTAGAGGAATAGCTTCTCTCACGGAGCCCTGTGGAGTGTTTCGAGGACTTACTGCTCAATATTTAGAAACTTGGTATGGATGGGTTTCTGCGGCAACACAGCAAAGCGGATTTCACATAAACCTTTCTGTCCTCAAGTAGTTTCCAGGACCACCCTCTGCTAAGTAAATATGTATTGTATCAGCAGAGCTCACATACCTCCTAAATGCTACTGTGAGGCTGCCTGGCATTTTTCCTAAGGGGAGAGGATTCATAGCCAGGAAGCTATGGGAGTGTCTCTACTTTGGTGGTAGTTCTGTTAAAATCTTTCTAAGTGTTTTAAAATGAATAGATATAATGGGAAAAATAATATTTTCTCTTTCTCTCTATTCCTCTGGGGTGTGCTGTGGATCACAGGCCTGTTATGGAATCCTCAAGGTACCAGAGGGAAGCTGGCTGTGCCGGACATGTGCCCTGGGGGTTCAGCCAAAATGTCTGCTGTGTCCGAAGAAGGGTGGAGCTATGAAGCCCACGCGTAGCGGAACCAAGTGGGTCCACGTCAGCTGTGCTCTATGGATCCCTGAGGTAAGTGTGGATCTTTTTTGTTGTTTTTACTTTTTTTGAGACAGAGTCTTACTCTGTCATCCAGGCTGGAGTGCGGTGAGCTGGATCATGGCTCAATGCATCCTTGACCTGCTGGGCTCAAGTGATCCTCCCACCTCAGCCTTTTGAGTAGCTAAGATTATAGGCATGTGCTACCAGGCCCAGCTTATTTTTTATTTTTTGTAGTGAAGGGATCTCTCTTTGTTGCCCTGGCTGGTCTCAAACTCCTGGGTTCAAGTGGTCCTCTTTCCTTGGCTTCCCAAAGTGTTGGCTCATGCTTGTAATCACTGTGCCTGGTCAAGCATGGTTTTTAATAGCACCTTAGCTCAGAAGATCCTGGCTTTTAACTGGTATTCGGTGGGTGGGTGGAGAACCATGCATAAATAGGCAGCGTTGTAGCTGATGAGTAAAAAGACACCTTTTAATTGCTACCTTTTTCCTTGGGGAAAAAACTGAATCTTAAGCACACTGTCATCTTGTCATGGAATGTCAATTTGTGGAAATGTTAGCTGGAAGCAGCAGTCACTTGGGACTGTAAGTTGGTGGTGGGCAAACTTCGCCTCACCCTTCCATCACAGTGAGCCTTCCCATCGCGACCCTCGCTCCCGGGAGCAGACCCGCAGCACTTAACCAGCTGTGGCCTGGGCGTGCCATTCCCCAGGGATCAGCTGTATGTCCTGTGTGTGGCAAGCTGTACATGAGGCACCACCATGGTTAAAAAAAAAACCACTCTTAGTCATACTTTGGTCATTTTTTTTTAAACTCTTATTGTGCCTCAACCTTTTTTTTTTTTTTTGAGACGGAGTCTCGCTCTGTCGCCCAGGCGGGAGTGCAGTGGCATGATCTCAGCTCACTGCAAGCTCCACCTCCCGGGTTCACGCCATTCTCCTGCCTCAGCTTCCCAAGTAGCTGGGACTACAGGCGCCCGCCAACACGCCTGGCTAGTTTTTTTGTATTTTTAGTAGAGACAGGGTTTCACTGTGGTCTCGATCTCCTGACCTTGTGATCCACCCGCCTCGGCCTCCCAAAGTGCTGGGATTACAGGCGTGAGCCACCGTGCCTGGCCAGCCTCAACCTTTTAAATTTCAGGTCTGGTCTAATTTATTTCTGGTCTCAGACCTTGACTAATATAATTTGCAATTCAAATTCCAGCATTTTTGGGGTGTGATTTTGGTACATTTTCCTCCCAGGGAAAATCATTTGAGGATGATTTGGATTGAGGTTTCATGATTCGGGTCTTGGTAGCACTGGGTCTCGTGGTTTGGTATTGATGGGATACAATTTGGTGATCCAGGCTGAATGCAGATTAATACCTTATTTATCTTTGTAATTTCCCATCTTGAACGTAGTCATGTTTCAGACTGAAGAAAATGGTTTTCTTTGGCGAGAGATTAAAAACAGGTTATATTTACTTACCCTGTTGTTGACAACCTGTTTGAATATATTTAAGATGGATTTTTAGTCTTGACCGATTTGTCATGGGCTAGAGATTATAGATGGCATTGTCCTGGTACATGAGTGTTTGTCATCAGACGCTCTGGTGAGAAGTGAAAACTCAGTTATCTAAGTGTTTTTCACAAACAGGGATGTCTGTCAGATGGGGACTGGGCTCTGGGCTCAGTTGGCACTGGGGCTGTTCTGAGGCTTTTAAAGTAAGGGTTTGCTTTGTTCCAGGTGAGTGAGTGCCCCTTGCCACTGTCTGGTAGGAGAGTTGTAGGAAAGTAATGGATCTTTTAGTTTGTGACATTCATGTTCAGCCTTTGATGACCTGTGCCACCCTGTCTTGCTATTTTCGGACCTTTAGGTGAGCATTGGCAGCCCAGAGAAGATGGAGCCCATCACCAAGGTGTCACATATTCCCAGCAGTCGGTGGGCGCTAGTGTGCAGCCTCTGCAATGAGAAGTTTGGGGCCTCTATACAGGTAATTAGCTTCCTAAGAATGGCTTCATTTTCCTTTCCTGTGTGGTGGGGAGCAAGTGAGGGAAGGCTCTGTGAAGGGTTTGGAGAGGGGACTAGAATCCAGGAAGCAGGTCGAGGCTCCCAAGGGGTGACTCCATCCCCAGTTCGCACACCTTTAACTGTATCCGGTGTAACCAGAACCCAAGCTTTCACAGTCACAGGGTAGTTCAGAAGTTCCCCTGAACTGTGAGGCGGTTCTTGTCTCTCGCTACCCTCTTTCTGCCCAAAGTCTAACATCGCAGCTTCTTTCCATAGGCCAACGCCTCCTAGGAGTCTTAGTGAGAAGTTCCTTGACATGGCATTTGAGAGTTGGCCACCCTCCCACCTGCAGTCACTGAGTGTAGCTGCAGACCCTGGCCCAGCTCTGTGGTGGCCTCCTGAGATTGCAGGTTTCCGTGGTGCGCGCACAACTGTTAGTAATCAAGGGGACATGCTGATGCATTTGCATTTGGAAAAACAAAGACTCTTTGAACACAGCCTGGGTAGATGGGCATCTGTGAGGAGCTCCTGTGTATGCTGTCAGCCGATTGGAACATCATCTGGTTGTCTGATTCTTTATGGCACTTCGTGTGCGTGCATGCGTGTGTGTGTGTGTGTGAGAGAGCCTGAGCGAGAGAGTGCATGCACACCTGTGTGTAAACATGTTGCCTGTCTGCTTTTGCATATCCAGGTACAGACAAGCATAGGATGTCTTGAGATAGGGGAATTAAGGAGGGAATATAGATGGCATACTGTTTTTCACATGGTCTAAGACCCTACCTGAGGAGTTCATTTTTAGGTGTCACATTATTGACATCTTGCCAGTCAGGATTAGAGAGGCCTGCAGTGCTGTGTGTGGCTGATGGGGGCCCTTCAGGCTAAGTTTGGATCTTTTGGGATGTACCAGCACAGGCCCCAGGCTCTTCTTCCTTGGTTTCCTCATTGAACTCTGGGAGCAGAGGCACTGTTTTGGGATGGCTTCTTTCTCAATGCAGAAAACACAGCAGCTCAGCACAGGCATAAGCTCCAAGAGCATGGTCATACTGTCAGCCATGGGTTTTAAAGAAATGACCTCATTTGGCAAAGTCAGTTTGTATTTTGGCTGATAAATACTTCTTTTGGGAAGGTGGTTTTAAAATTTTTTCTTGGCCGGGCGCGGTGGCTCAAGCCTGTAATCCCAGCACTTTGGGAGGCCGAGATGGGCGGATCACAAGGTCAGGAGATCGAGACCATCCTGGCTAACATGGTGAAACCCCATCTCTACTAAAAATACAAAAAACCAGCCGGGCGAGGTGGCGGGCGCCTGTAGTCCCAGCTACTTGGGAGGCTGAGGCAGGAGAATGGCGTAAACCCGGGAAGCGGAGCTTGCAGTGAGCTGAGATCCAGCCACTGCACTCCAGCCTGGGCGACAGAGCGAGACTCCGTCTCAAAAAAAAAAAAAAAAAAAATTTTTTTTCTTTTTTCTTTTTTTGAGACAGTCTCACTCTGTCGCCCAGGCTGGAGTGCAGTGGCATGATCTCGGCTCACTGCAACCTCCGCCTCCCGGGTTTAAGCAATTCTCCTGCCTCAGCCTCCTGAGTAGCTAAGGCGCACGCCAGCATGCCCGACCAATTCTCATTTTGTATTTTTGTATCTCATTTTGTATAAGTAGAGATGGGGTTTCACCATGTTGGCCAGGCTGGTCTCGAAATCCTGACCTCATGATCCACCCACCTTGGCCTCCCAAAGTGCTGGAATTACAGGCTTGAGCCACCGTGCCTGGCTATTTTTTTTTTTGAGACGGAGTCTCGCTCTGTCGCCCAGGCTGGGGTGCAGTGGCCGGATCTCAGCTCACTGCAAGCTCCGCCTCCCGGGTTCACGCCATTCTCCTGCCTCAGCCTCCTGAGTAGCTGGGACTACAGGCGCCCGCCACCTCGCCCGGCTAGTTTTTTGTACTTTTTTAGTAGAGACGGGTTTCACCGTGTTAGCCAGGATGGTCTCGATCTCCTGACCTCGTGATCCGCCCGTCTCGGCCTCCCAAAGTGCTGGGATTACAGGCGTGAGCCACCGCGCCCGGCCAATTTTTTAATATTCTTAACAAGCCAAGTGCTTCTACTTTTCTTCTTTATCACTTCGACTGGTATTCAAGAATCCAAAATATAACAGAAATATTTGGAGGGTGGGTCATGAGACAGCTGGTAGGATTTGGCTGGGGACCTTGAAATAGTGGAGATATTTTTGGCATGTGAATACATGACAAACGCCTCTGACCCGAGTTGGATTGGGGAAGGAGGAGGGAAGAGTGGAGAAGGAAGAGAAAAGGGCAGGGAGCTGATGTACTTAAGTGTGTGTGTGTATGCATGTGTGAGTGTGAGTGTGTGTGAATATGCGTATGTGTGATTATGCGTATGTGTGTGAGCATGCAAATGTGAGTGCGTGTGGGGGTGTGAGTATGCATGTGATTATGCATGTGTATGTGTGATTATGCGTGTGTGTGTGAGCATGCAAATGTGAGTGCGTGTGGGGGTGTGAGTATGCATGTGATTATGCATGTGTATGTGTGATGCGTGTGTGTGAGCATGCAAATGTGAGTGTGTGTGGGGGTGTGAGTATGCATGGGATTATGCATATGTATGTGTGCATGCATGTGTATTTGGTTATGCATGTGTATGCTGTGAGTATGCATTAATGTGTATTTGAGTATGCGTGTGAATGTATGTGTGTGTGAATATGCATGTGAGTATGCGTATGTGTGAGTGCATATGTGTGTATGCAAGTGCGTGTATGTGTGAGTATGCATGTGAGTATGCTTGTATGAGTATGCATGTGTGTATGCATGTATGTGTGCATAAAAATGCGTGAGTATGCGTGTGTATATGTGTATGCATTTGTGTATGTGTATGCATGTGTATGTGTGTGAGTATGCATGTGTAAGTATGCGTATGCACGTGTGCACTGGCAGGAAACAGGCTGCAGCAGACCACGTTCCCTGGTGTTCTGAGCGTAGGATTTATGCCCTTTCCTGAGTATGCCAATCCTGGTCCATAATTAATGTTTAAAAGAGGTGGGCGAATGGGATCTTTGTTTCCCTTTTGAAGAGAGATGATATAATGGCTTTTTTGTTGCCATTGACCTCTTTTTCCCAGAACATTAATCTAAAGAAGAGGCCAAAGAAGGCTGATGATTTTTCATATCTTCACAGAATGGATTGATTTTATTAAAAGAATTCCTCTCTGAAATGTCTGCAGCTGTGAAGGCTCTGGTTTACGTTTCTGAAACATCTGTTTGCTGAGTCAACCTGAATGGGAAAACCCAGAGGAAGGCCATTTGGCGTTTTTACAAAGTCCTGTATAAATATTCTGCTGCAGTTCATTTCTCTTTAGGGTTAGAGCACTTGGGTTAAGTGTAGTTTAAGCCAAACACAGATAGTGTCTCAGTCATCTGTTCCCACTTTTGCTTCCCACTTGGCTGTGTGCTACAAGGGAAGACACTTTGTCTTCTCATGACAGTGGCCAGGTGTGTGTGTGTGTGTGTGCGCGCGCGCGCGTGCGTGTGTGTTCTGCCACCAAAGCTGATTTCACACATTTCTTAGAATTCAGGTTATTTATAGAGAAAACACAGATTTATGTCAGTCTGTGTGGTTGAGGTGTTTGTAAGGGTGGAATGGTGAAGGGAGCTGGATTTTCTCCTCTTCTCAGTAAAAAAGACCTCATAGTAATGGAAGAAAGCCTGGCTGGCAGCGAGTTTCCTCTTAAATACTGAAATGATTAGGGGGAAATCCTTAGCTCTAGCCTCTGCCATCCGTGGTGATGTGATTCAGGATCTGTTGAATGAGTTGAATTCAACTTCTCAGTTGGCTTGAAGCCACTGAATTCTACAGCTCTGTGCAGCCCCTGGCATGCCCTGGGGATCACTTGGCCTCACACAATGCAGTGCTGCTTTTCAGGGACTGGCTTCAGTCACCATGAGGAACCACCTTCTAGGGATTTGCTCAGCGAGATCAGTGGAGGAGGAGTGAATCACTTTGCTCCTGCTACACCAGAGACTTGCTGTCTGGATCAAAGGCACTAAATTGTGGCTCTGTTAGGCAGTGAGGGGGAGGTGTTCTTCTGTATAGGTGGCTGACAGCTGGCCTCTAGGTTGACCTCCCTGTGACCCATGGGAAGGGTCTTTCATGGTTCTGCCTCTCTTCAGTGGCCAGGCGCGGCGTGCACAGATCTCAGGGCTCAGAGCCCTCCATGCATCTGGTGAAGCTTCTTCACAAGTGTGAAGACCTTTCCCCACCTTTCCTGTGCTGGATTCCTCGTCTCCTATTCTTCGGGGTTTTTATTCAGTTTCTCCTTGGTGCTGCTTCAAGGAAGTGCACTGTTCATTTTCTCACTTGTGTTGGGACTCTTCCTGGCTGGGGAGTCAGAATGAGGATTTGTGTTCAAACTGTGAGTAGTAGTCATTCTTCCCAAGAAGGTTCTTACTCAAGTTTACACCAAAGAGCTCAAATCCGTAATAAAACGAAAGTGGACTTTGCATATTGAGTACAAATTCTTTTGAATATGATCCTAGTGCCACACCTCCTTCCTCTACACATGTTATTTGTATAATATGTCTGCTTCAAGATGGGATTTGGATGTAGTTACTTTTCCGAGGAACTTAGGGTTTGGTTGATTAAACCTTTCGTTTGAAGAGGGCCCTTAAATTCCAAGACTTGGCTGGGTGCAGTGGCTCACGCCTGTAATCCCAGCACTTTGGGAGGCTGAGATGGGCGGATCTCTTTTGCCCAAGAGTTGGAGACCAACCTGGGCAACATAGGGAGACCTCATCTCTACAAAAAAATCCCAAGCCTTACCTCTTTTAAAACATGACATGATCTTCCAGGGTTAATCCACGTACAACTTTCCTGTCACAGCACATTCTTGAAGCATGGCTCTTCTCTGTGCGTGTGTACATGGGTGCCTAGCACTGCGGGTCTTCCGCCATGGTTGCTCTATAACGGTCTATTATCATATTCTTTGTGTGTTCTTACCAGTGCTCTGTGAAGAACTGCCGCACGGCCTTCCATGTGACTTGTGCTTTTGACCGGGGCCTGGAGATGAAGACCATCTTAGCAGAGAATGATGAAGTCAAGTTCAAGTCCTATTGCCCAAAGCACAGCTCACATAGGAAACCTGAGGAGAGTCTTGGCAAGGGGGCTGCACAGGAGAATGGGGCCCCTGAGTGTTCCCCCCGGAATCCGCTGGAGCCCTTTGCCAGCCTTGAGCAGAACCGGGAGGAGGCCCACCGGGTGAGTGTCCGTAAGCAGAAGCTGCAGCAGTTGGAGGATGAGTTCTACACCTTCGTCAACCTGCTGGATGTTGCCAGGGCTCTGCGGCTGCCTGAGGAAGTAGTGGATTTCCTGTACCAGTACTGGAAGCTGAAGAGGAAGGTCAACTTCAACAAGCCCCTGATCACCCCAAAGAAAGACGAAGAGGACAATCTAGCCAAGCGGGAGCAGGATGTCTTGTTTAGGAGGCTGCAGCTGTTCACGCACCTGCGGCAGGACCTGGAGAGGGTAATGATTGACACTGACACCTTATAGTGACTTAGAGAAGAAGATGCAAAGAGGCGAACGCTTGCCCAGAGCAAGAAATGATAGCCAGTCATATACTGTCAGATCCTTGTACACACCACAGCATGAGGTTGTGTTGGTTAAAAATATTTATGGGCTGGTAAACTCATTGTACATATGTGCAAAACTGCCACTGAGTGGGGAGCTTCTTTGTGATTTTTTTTTTTTAAACACTTTCCCATTAATCTTTACTGGTTTATAAGATCAAATGGGGTGTGTCTTCCCTACCCTACCCCCATTTCTTCATTCTAGAGCTAGAGTGAATGAGCCCCAAGAAAATGACCCAAGGAGTTGACTCAGGATTGTTTACAGACTGATTTAGAAAACCAGCATGGATTTCATTTCTAAAGGAGGGGCCAGAGAGGGGAGAATTGCTTGTTGAGTCCGAGGAAACACTAGGTGCTGGTGATGGGCTTGTGAAGGAAGCTAAGACCGGCTGCTCACTGGCCCCGGCTTTGTTTCTTGGGTAATTCACAGGGGAATTCCCGGTACTGTCACGTAGCAGAGCAGGCAGTGGGTGCTGATGTGTGTGCATGAGCTGTATGTACACATGCATATATCTGTTACAGAAGATACTCCTGGCAGTGAGGTGCTAAGTCATCACTGAGGGTGTGTGTGTCCCCGTGTCCATCCGTGTCTCTGTTGTGTGTGTGTGTGCAGCTATGGGTGGGATTCCTGGTACACAGCGGTGTCAGATCTGTCTGAGGAGCCCCAGTCATGCTCAGCACGCTACAGGTGTTGTTTGTCACACTGAGATTGCTGAATGTCGTGGCTGTTGGCTGCCGAGCCTCAGCTGCTGGCACTTCCTTCCGCTGTTTGCTGCTTTTGTGCCTCCCCGACTTTCCATCACCTCTGGAGTCCCGTCTGGAAGTCCCTTCCTGCTACAGGAATAATGAGGAGTGGGCTGCCTCCCCCTTGGGCCTCCTACTCTCTGTAGGTAGTTTCTGGCTGAGGCTTGCTAATTGGGGATGCTTCTTAGAGCATCTTCCACATCAACTCCCCTGGCTGCTGGCTACCGATTAAATTCATCAGTGTGAACGAGGTAGGAGCGAGGTTTTCTGGCCTGAAGCAGTCTGCACTGAAAGGTACCCAAGTAGCCTGAAACAGTTAACACATCTCCCCCAAGCCGCTCGCTTATTAGTGGGGAGTGATTCACCTGCCTGGGAGAGACTCTTGACTCATAGATGATTTGAAATGGGAGTGCGGGCAAAGAACAGGGAAAGACCCGGGAAGCACTGGACCAAAAAAGTGCGATCTCATGGAGACCTGCGTAGCCCTGTTAGAGATGGCGTAGAAGTGAAAGTCTTTTAAAGGGAGCATTAGCGATCCTTTTAGTACACAACTGAGTGCCAGCTTATTTGTGATGCCCCTTCTCAGACCAGGTTAGGATTCCTGGGAAGGCGGGGGATTCGGGCCCTGGAGGAGGCAGGAGCCTGGAGCAGGTTTGTGAGGCTTTTGTGCTCCCCTACGCCCCCTGGTGGTGAGTGTAAAGAAGACTTTGCCTCTCACAACTACATGTATGTGTGGCATTTTTGTTAGAGATGAGAGAAGGATTGAGAAGGATAAACTGGAATCCTGGTGAGAAGCCTTTATGCCAGCCCGACACCTGCTGTAATTGGGGTGCATGAGCTGTGGAGTCAGATAGTTGTTGGGAGGGGGAGGACAAGAAGTCTATTGTTTGGACTGTGTTTGTCTCACAATCACCACAAAATAAAAGTGTAGAAAATGCTTGTGGTGTACTAACTCTTTTCTGTACTTAAGTTACTCAGATTAACATGCACTTCTAATTCTAAACATTTTTTTTGGAGTCATCACTGTCGCTGTTTAAGTAGAACAATGCCAACAATGTATGAGAAACAGGGAATAAATCAGGATTTGTGTGTGTATGTGTGTGGCATTACTTACATTTACTTTATTAAAAAGCCTAAGGAACTTTAGGGAATTTGTATTCAGTTTATTTTTATTTTTTTGAGACAGAGTCTCACTTTGTTGCCCAGGCTGGAGCGCAGTGGCGCGATCTCAGCTCACTGCAGCCTCCGCCTCCCGGGTTCAAGTGATTCTCCTGCCTCAGCCTCATGAATAGCCGGGATTACAGGCATGTGTCACTATGCCTGGCTAATTTTTGTATTTTTGGTAGAGACCGGGTTTCACCATGTTGGTCAGATTGGTCTTGAACTCCTGACCTCAAGTGATCCACCCACTGTGGCCTCCCAGAGTGTTGGGATTATAGGCGTGAGCCACTGCACCCAGCCTTAGACTCAGTTTAAAATGGGCTTATTGTCATGAAAAAAATACGCTACCCCAAATTTGCCATGATGCCTGTGATGGTGAAGGCATTAAAAAATTGAAATCTTTGCCTTGCCCAGAAAGTTGCACAGTTATTTGTAATTGTAAACAGTAAGTGTATCAGGGCAGGGGTGACAATAAAAAAACAATCATTACTACCAACTTGTTTTCTCAAGTAAGTTAGTTTTCTATTTAATTCACACAATATCAGCTTGTAGCAGATCCTCAAAAATCATTTAATACATGTGACTACAATCAAGGCATATGATCATTCTCAGACTGACAAATGAGTGGCCATCATTAGAAATGCAGACAACTGATTATGGTGACTGCTCTTCCTTCAAACACACACCTCGGGGCATTGCACACCTGGGTACCAGTTCTGGATCTGGAAGTTAGGTGACAGGAGTAGATTTCAGGAGGGCTTGGGAGCACACAACTTTTAAGAAGACAAAGTTGTTGATGTGGTGGGTAGCCATGTCATTCCCAAGGCTGCCACTTCACTCTCATTCCTTTCCCTGAAAATATGCAGTAAACGTGAGTTCAGCAAATGACTATTTATTTAGATAAAGACATGCTACCACTGCACTCTGGCTAGCATTATGGAAAGTGGCCAAGTCCTGGGGGCAGTCCTGTAGTCACTCAGTGGAATGGTCACCTTTGAAAATCTGGTAGTGTCTACAGTGTCCCCTGAAAAAAAGGCACGTTGAACTTTAGTGCTGCAAACAGTTTTGAATTCAAGAAGGCACACTGAAACCACTTTTGGATTTCTTAGAGCAGTGGTCCTCAGGGTGTTGTGTCTGACCCGGAAACTTAGGAATGCAAAGTCATGGGCCCCACCTCCAGAGGGTGGTTCTGTTTTGTGGGTACCCCATGTCCCCTGTTTAGGGACACTGCTCTAGGGGAAAGTGATGATCAGGTTTAAGGTGGTGTGAGAGTGCACCTGGAGATGGTTTAAATGGTTTTTTTCAGATACCTCCTTGCAGGCAGTTGGGAGAAGAGAAAGCAGGGTAGGGAGCTTGGTGCAGTGGGTGCAGGAAGGGACAAGTTGGGTGTGTTTTGAGGATGGGAGAGCATCAGTCCAGCTCTGCAGGTGGAGGTTGCTGAGCGTTGTCCTACCGGGAGCATAAGGGAAGTCAGGTTTAGAGTCCTCACTACTATAAAGTGGAGTTAGGGCTGGTTTGTTCCAATTGAAAACCATGCCCTTTGCTTTTTGGGTTTACATTTAGATATTTCCCATCAGAGATCGTGAGGAATAGGAGTGGGATTTTTCTATGTAGCAGCCATGGTTTGGTCAAAGCTACCAAAATTAAATTTGAATAATATACAAAGTTCAAATTCCCTGGCTTCCCCGTTTTCCATTTTCAAGGATAATTTCAAGTAAGAGAGATATAAGTGTCTCTGTTACACATCTGATTTGAATATGAGAGCAACCTGTCTGCTCCTAAGATGTCAGAATTTGTTTCCATTTTTTATTTCCAGGAGTGAGATTCCTTGTTAATGTAAAAATGGCTCTGTTTCCTAGAAGTTTTGAATCTGCTATGGATCTAGGTCTGGCCCCTCTTTCTTGAGCTTCACTCTTAATCTCCCCTGGGTAGAACAATATTATCAAAGAGAGTAGTCTGTTAACCACTTCCATTCCCAAGTTGGTGAGAATTTCTATAAAGGACACTGCTTCTTGGATTGAGGGTGTGCAGCTGTCAGAAAACAAAAGAGACTACCTTAACTAGGCTGATTGACATCCGTGTAATATTTACTATGAGACAGGGAGAGTGTTTTTATTCTCAATTCTTTAATTTTAAAATAATTAAGACAGGAAATGTTAGTGACATAAGGGATTGATACAGAAAAAAAGACGGGAAGATCCTGAAAGTGAATTGGTTAGGGGCAGGAGAAGCCTGACTTGGCATTTTCCTGTTGAGGCCAGGAGATTTTACTGTGATGCAAATGGGAAAGCCCGTGTTCGGTCTCTCTTAATGCTTCATGTCCTTTTGCAAATGAGACTGCCTTTAGCACAAGTGGAATTGTTAGGGTTTAGTCTACACTTAGACTACACCAGAGTGCAAAATCTTTTGTGTCTTCACAAGGCTTGTTGATGCTTGTTGATGTCCTCAATGCCAAAAGAAAAGGTTGGTGACCTTTGGACTTTTTTCACTTAAACTAGGGTGATACTACTTTTTTGAGTTTATGGGGAAAAATTATAAAGGTGGCAGGGGAAGAGTTTGCTCATAATGGGATTTTTTAGGAAAGTGAAGGCCAGCCTGTAGGAGCTAATGGGAAAGATGTGGTCAGATAAAGACATGCAACCACTCCTGCCAGTGAGATTACTTAGGAAGTCTTGTCTACATATTCCTGAAGAAGGGTTTAATTGTGTATTTGGTGTGCTGTGTCTGACATCTGTGGTTTCAGGCCCATGTAATCTAATCAGGTTGACCAATAGATTTTAGGACTGAAGGATTAAGGGAGTTTAGAGACTAATTCTTTAAATTTTGTATATTGAGTCATGACAGGTGGGGAACAAATCTGAATGTTGATTACTGAGCATACGTTAGGGTTATGTGATCCAAAGCAGTCGCACATCAGATAGGAAGTAGAGCCAACTCTCAGCACTGAGTCTTTTCAGTTACAAGTGAATCAGGAGAGGGCAATACCAGTTTTTCAAGTGATGATACGAAGAACTGGACTGGAGATGTCTAACCAGCACATCATTGGCAAAGCTGGAAATTTCCTAGGCATTTGCACACCTCATAGCAACACATAAACTACCTGCTAACTCCAGGCCTTTCAGTGAGTTCAGTGTGCAGTTGACAAAGACATTCACTAGGATTCTTGGTAACCATTTGGTCTTCCAGTGGGCCTGGTGCAGGGGGCTCCACTTTGATGACCCTTGGCCCCATGTTGACCTAGTTCAGCCTTCAGAAGATAGTTGATAAAGTGCAGCGGAAGTGGCTTCTGAGCTGCTTTAAAGCCATTGGCCATCCAAGTAATAGAAGATATTGATGCAATAATAATCAAAGACTGGCAAGAGGTTGCAAGTTTTGACTTGGACACGAATGGCCTCTGTGCCAGGATGGGTTAGGTGTGGTGGAGGAGGCAGGACTTTTGTACCAGTTCTCTAGGTGTCCCTCCCACTCCTGTGGGTCCCTGACCCTCTTCAGTGTTGCTGCTGCCTATATTCAGGGGTATATGTGGAATCCTTACCAAAATGAGATTAAAGATTGGATGAAATGTTTAAAGTACATATTGATTTCAAGTATCTGTCAAGGCCCTAGTAGGAGTAATTTCTCTTAGGTAAAGAAATTTAAAAAGCACCAAAGTACTGTTATACTGTATTGCTTACTTAGAATCTTTATTCTCTACATTCTAGGTTCGGAACCTCACTTACATGGTGACCCGCAGGGAAAAGATTAAACGGTCTGTGTGCAAAGTCCAGGAACAGATATTCAATCTTTACACTAAGCTTTTGGAGCAAGAAAGAGTTTCAGGTATGCATTAAGCCCTGGTAGGTCAAAGTATAGGGCAGGAGTTTGTAAGCTTTAACACTGTTGAGGAAGAAATAATGATTTCTTAATTTTCTTATAGAAGAATTTAAGAAGCATAGACGTTCATATTTAAAGGCAGTCTTTAATTTGAGGCATCATGTTTAAGGGAAAAAGCTATGAATTTGCCCTCTATAAATATGGGCGGAATCCTATGTTCTCTGCTTACTGAGCAAACACATGAAGGTCTTTGAGTCTCCCCAATTTCTTCATGTGCAAAATGGGGATATCTCAAGCTACCTCTTGGAATTGAGAGACTAAAATGAAACAGTGACTTATAGATGACACAGTACTTGGTAAACACATCATGGGGGTACCTAACAGGTTTATATTCAGCCATGGGTTCTATCTGTAACATGGTAAATATGGTAAATATCTCTTAAGACTGTACTTAACACAGTTCATTTTTAGATAATGTTTACAGTAGGCTTTTTTGGTGCAGATGGGTTGTTGAATATTTCTGAGATTGCGCACCAAATATTTATTTAGTGTCTTCTATTTTATATTGCCCTGGGCTAGGCAAACAGACAAAGAAAACTAGGGTATATACTTCCTCTACTCTGGAGAACATATCAGTTACTTGGAGATCAAGGGCAAAGATCAAGTTGGGCAGGTTGTTTAACCTCTCTGAGATTCCGTTGATCTTAAAGTTTCTTTTAGAATCAAGACCCCTTAAGTGCGTTTGACTACATTCTGTGATCATAAGCCCCAAAAGTAGGTAGTATAACGATTTCAGAGAAGGAGAGCTGCTGAGTGTGGATCAGGCAGAATTAGGGACCCATGGAACAGGTAGGTCTTAGACTGGACATCATTGGAAGATAGCGTCTCTCTCCTGCCTTGGACTGCCCTTTAAAGTTATAGCAGCACCATTCTTGGTGCTTGCATTGTGCAATCATAGTTGATTTACTCTTGTTTTTGTGCATTTGTGGCTTTTTGTCACTCCATCTAGATTATTATGGTGCACAGAGACAACGAAGTTGTTATAACCTGTTGCGTTGAAATCCAAATTCTGGTTTCTCTAGCCAATTATGTGCGACTAGAGGGAGCTGGTTCATCTGAAGAAATAAAAAACGGTTTAGGGAGGTTTAAATGATGTTTTTGAAGTGTTAGTTTGAATGCAATAACTTATTGACATCCTTGATATTTTCTTCCCAAGATTAAGTATTTTCCAGGTGAATCAAGTGTATATTATTAGCTGGAACTTGGAGTTTAATTGTTAAGATTTTAAAAATAAATTTTCTAAGTAGGGTGTCATGTAAAAGTAGTTCGATTCAGACTCCCTAAGGTGAGCTCTTTCTTCATGATTCCTACCTGAACACAAATAAGTGAGATCTGTTTAACTCTCTTGGAAGACTGTCTGGTGCAGATCACCGAGCCTACAGCAGCAAATGCCGAGCTGGGATCACTGATGTAAGTTGTGCCTGTGGAGTTGTGCCATTGGAGGGCTTTCTGCAACTCTTAAGTCATTATGTAATGAGTGATTCCCTGTAAAAATAAGCCATAAAGAGCATTTTCATCTGGTTTCATTTGAGTTATTTCTCATGGATATTGCAGGCAGGTTTTTGCATTTCATGGCTGAGGTTTTTACTGGGTGAGCGAATGATATTCTTAATAAGGCTGGGAGTAGTTTTGTGGTAACAGAGCTGTAATGTAGATCTGCATTCAGAAATCCTACTATTTCAGAAAAGGAAAACAAATCCTCCTTTCATTCTGAGATAAGAACCATAGGTATGATCAGTTGAAAACATTTATCTTCCTGTAGGATACTGTTGAGTAATGCAGTTGAAACCCTTTAGGGTGCTTTTTTTTCTTTTTCCAGTCCTAGGCTTCAGTTATGTTCTTATTCATGCCTAAAGGCTGTCTCCTGCCTGAAGTAGAGCAGATGGTCATGATTTATGTGTCATTTAGGGTCCGTGGTTTAAACTGTGTGATTCTGAGAGTGGGTAGGGTCATTTGGCTGAGTCCTCAGTGGCAACAGTGCTTATGGGGGGGGGGTCATGAGTTGGAGGCTCTCTAGAGACATGGGTTACAGTTAAGGAGATAGAAATCAGAGTTCAGAAAATGTTAGCCTCTTCTTACCATTCTCCTTTCCCGTGGCAGGTGATTGAGTAAAAGAAATATATTCAGTGTGATGTGAAGGTGGATTCTAATGATTGATTCTTGAGAAAGCAGCATTTCCAAACCAGCAGGTTGTGAAATACCTCTTCCTGTGGTCATGACGGCTCTGTGTTCTGAGTCGCTAGCTATGTTTCATTTGCTCGCAGTGTCTGTGTCTGGTGAGCCTAGGTTCTCATATGGCCTCCTGTCTCATACCCTGGGGCTGAACCTTGTTTTCTTGGTGGTTCATATCTTATGGGAGACAGAAAATATGAGAACTGCTCTTCTAGATGTTCTTGAGGCTGTTGTAGAGTCATGGTCTTTATGACAAACTCTAATGAATTCACCCACTAGGGGTAACAACTCATTAGTGGGTTGTGAGATGAATTCAGTGGATCATGACCAGCATTAAAAACAAGTAAAGTATAATAGGAAATGTCAGAGTGTATTATCAAGTGATGAGGGTTAATATTATTTCGTGAAATGTGAACTCTTACTAGGTCATGCTGTGGAATTTAGTCACTGTGATTTGCATCAAAAAAATTTGAAAAACATCAGTTTAACTTACTTCCAGTTGAATGACAATTCAGTTGAATCCCACAAATGTATTTTGCACGTAATAATGAATATTTTTTGGAACACTTACTATGTGTCAAGAATTATTTTAAGGCCAGGCACGGTGGCTCATGCCTGTAATCCCAGCACTTTGGGAGGCCGAGGCGGGCAGATCATGAGGTCAGGGGATCGAGACCACGCTGGCTAATAGGGTGAAACCCTGTGTCTACTAAAAAAGTACAAAAAAATTAGCCAGGCGTGGTAGCGGGCACCTGTAGTCCCAGCTACTCTGAGGCTGAGGCAGGAGAATGGCGTGAACCCAGGAGGCGGAGCTTGCAGTGAGCCGAGATCGCTCCACGGCACTCTAGCCTGGGCAACAGTGCAAGACTGTCTCAAAAAAAAAAAAAAAAAAAAAGAATTATTTTAAACATTTCGTTATTCATTTCACATGTTTACATGTATTTGTCCTCCTAATAACCCTGTGAGGGTATAGACACTTAGAGATAGAAACCCCGGACCCTGCTTTTTGGGTACTCTTAGTCTCGTACTGGAGGCGGAAGACTGGACCGTGGAGGAGCGCGGTGCAGTTGCTGCTCTGTAACCAGGTAGAGGGAGCAGAGGCAGCCATCAACCACCTGATGGGTTCTGCATGGAGTCCCCTCTGAAAATCAGATCAGTTATTTTGTTCGGAGGAACATGTATTTATTTGAGGAGGTACAGTTTTTTGAAAAATTATGTGAGCTTCAGCTGTTTCAGAAAATGTTGCATATTGAGTCTGCAGATTGAATGGAGATTCTCAAGGCAGGTCATCTCTTCACTATAAAAACCAAATTTGTACAAACTCGGTGGTGTAAGTGTTGTGTTGTTGGGTGGGGAGTTCACATAAATTGGGCCACACTGAGGGTCTAGAATTTTATTCTTATGGATTTGCTTCTGTTGTAATTTTGCTTTATTTGTGGTTTTGTTTATAGGTGTGCCTTCTTCTTCCTGCTCCTCCTCCTCACTGGAAAACATGCTTTTGTTTAACAGTCCTTCTGTGGGCCCTGATGCTCCCAAGATAGAGGACTTGAAGTGGCATTCCGCGTTCTTCAGAAAACAAATGGGTACTTCCTTGGTTCATTCGCTGAAAAAGCCCCATAAGCGAGATCCTTTGCAGAATAGCACTGGAAGGGAAGGCAAAACCCTGCTGAAGCAGCCAGACCTCTGTGGTAGAAGGGAGGGGATGGTGGTCCCAGAGAGCTTTTTGGGTTTGGAAAAGACCTTTGCAGAAGCACGTCTCATATCAGCACAACAGAAAAATGGTGTGGTGATGCCAGACCACGGGAAAAGAAGAGACAATCGTTTTCATTGTGATCTCATTAAAGGAGACTTAAAGGACAAATCTTTTAAACAGAGTCACAAGCCTCTCAGGTCCTCAGATGTGTCCCAGAGGCATCTGGACAACACAAGAGCTGCCACCTCCCCTGGAGTGGGGCAGTCAGCACCTGGCACAAGGAAGGAGATAGTGCCCAAGTGCAATGGCTCCCTAATCAAAGTAAACTATAATCAGACTGCAGTCAAAGTGCCTACAACACCTGCCAGCCCAGTGAAAAACTGGGGAGGATTCCGGATTCCAAAGAAGGGGGAACGGCAGCAGCAGGGAGAGGCCCACGATGGGGCCTGCCACCAGCACTCAGACTACCCATATTTGGGCTTAGGCCGAGTTCCAGCCAAGGAAAGGGCAAAAAGCAAATTAAAATCCGACAATGAGAATGACGGGTATGTCCCCGATGTGGAAATGAGTGACTCAGAGAGTGAGGCATCAGAAAAGAAATGTATACACACCAGCAGCACTATCAGCAGGAGGACAGACATTATCAGGAGAAGCATCTTGGCTTCTTGATGCAACAGAGATGACACGGAAGCCCTTTGGGCTCGTCACTGGGTGTGCTAGAGGAGACCTCTGATGGAGGGAGAAGCAGAAACCCATTAATCCTGAGCTACACAAACACATTTACTTGCAATTCAGATAAATTGTTTTCCAGTCATTTTTAAATCATTTTTGTGAGAAGTTTGTGTTATTTGCAACTTGTTGAGGAAACAGAAGAGTAGATTGTAACCGTAAGACATTGCTAAGACTAGTACCTGAACTAAACACTAAAATAAGAATGAAATAAGTTTTAAAGAAGGCAAGGCTTAAATAAGCGTCATGAATTTTTATAGCCCTCTGCATTCTTCCCAAAGCACAAACTCGTGGTTACCTGAATATAGGGAACCAGATACGGTTCTTGAGAAACCCTCATGGCACCATTCATAGCCCATAAAGTTTATTTTCTAGGACTGTGGTCGATCTTGAAATCCTATTTATATTTGGCCCTCAAGGCTATTTTTGTTGCATTATAGTATACAGGCAGCAGCTCTGAAGCTTCAGTAACACTAGGAAATTTATGTGTAAATATAGCAGTCAGGGAAGAGAATTTTTAAAAGGTCATTATTGAAGGAGCTGAGGGGACAGGGTAGAGCTGCCTGCAATGTGGAGATTTAGGGTAATATAGCAAGGTCCTGCTGCTTGAAGCCTGTGAGTGGGTTGTGGATATGGGACTGGTGGAGAGTGAGACTGTTAGGAAAGTTGTATCTATGAATAAGGGCAGTTGAAGTACAATTTTTACCAGTCCACTTGACCTTCTTCTTCCCTAACCACTGGCTCTTGAGCCAGCTTGGGATTTCCCTGGCCATTGCCAATACCTGGCCATCTGGCTTCCAATAGTACAATGGCTACTCAAGTTCAAGTGAAGAACTTCCAGACTCTGGTGACTCTTACTTCCCAGAGCCAACCACTAGTGCATATGTCAGGGAATCCGGGCTTCCAACATGAACGGATTCCTTAAGAAAAAGGAAAAAAAAAAAAAAAAAAAAAAAAAAAAAAGGAAAAAAGAGAAAAAGCGAAATAGGTTATATTTTAAAAACAATAGAAAGGCAATAAGTTGCGATAAGCTCTTACTATTGACCAAGGTTATACAGGAAAGAGACTGAAGTGTACCCTTGAATAGGTTTTCTGTAGTCAGAGTTCTAAACTCTAATTTGTAACTTGGACTTTCTAATTGCAAATGGCAATAACTAGTAAGTTATCAGCAATAATAAATTTAGCATTAAATTTGAGTACAATGTTTTGTTTTTGCACTCACTGTAGTGCATATGTATTAAGACAGTGGATAGTGTTTAGGTCCTGTTAATTTTCTTTGGAATTCAATGTGGTTGTGAATCAAACTTAAGGAAGGAAAGTTTAAATAGCAATGAGATACAGAATTATGGGCCTTTGGAACAAGCCCGACTTCCCCTAAATTCTCTTTAGTTTGTTAATACCAGTATTCAGATTCCTGATTCATTTATACATCTGTTTCCATATGGCAGGGACATTATGATACTTAATGAATAATGCTTTGAGTTCTGCAGTTAACTTTCAAGTCTTCCAGATGATTGTCAACAACAAAAAAGGCTTATTGAATTCCATCTTGCTATGCAAGTTTTATCAGATGATCAAATAGTAGATCTGATGCATCCCTATTGTATGTATGACATTTTCAAACCAAGTCTTAACTTTTGAAGTCATTTTAGTAGCTAATTCAGGGGAGGGGAAAGAATGACGCAGGTTTTTAGACTGACAGACTATTTTTGAGCTATGGGGCTCATTTTGAAAGACTGCTGTCCAGATCAGCTTGTTGCTACAGATAATAGAAGGTTCTTATGAATCCAAGTTGTATATTCACTTGTAGCATAATTTAAAAATTAGATTTTTTTTGCATATGAGCAAAAACCTTTTGCTGGATACAGGAGAAGGTTGGACTTTATCTACAGTTATCTTTTGACTACAGCAACAGCTCTGGGTGAGAGTAGAATTTATAGAGGGATAATTTGTCAAGCCATAGAAAGAAAATCTAAATTAATAGTATCACCTCTCACCATTTTAAGAGGTATCAGATTCATTTGCACTATTAGGAATGCTAGTTTTGTGCAAAAATAATGCCTTACCTGTTTTTTCCCCACATTTAGGTTGAAAAGCTTTCAAATGTTCCAAGTTATGCTGAACCAAAAAACAAAACAAAAACAAAACAAAAAATATTAAAAAAAAAAAACCCACACAAAAACAAAACACACAAAAATAAAAAGCCCACACTTTTTATTCCTGCTTCAAAATGCAAATGGTATAGAGCACGGTTTCTCTGACAGTATAATGATAGCTTTGTGAATTAGTTTCATGTCATGCTGGGAACTCTGTATGAGGTGGCCATAAGCAGCAACCAGCCCAAACACCCACTTGCATTCTATTAGTATGGAACCATTTGCATTTTTTTTTTAAGCTTTATCTTTCCTTGTGCATCCTGACCAAGAAATATCTTTGATTATGATTAATGTATTATGTCAAAATGTAGGCTAGTTAAACTTTTGTAAAGTTGCCTGGAATGTCATTTGTTAGGTTTTAAACACAAGATCTAAATGAAGGGTTTTATGTGTTGTGTACAAATCTTAATTATTTTGAAATGGACAAACTTGTCATTACATTTGTAACCTTGTACAGAGGATTTTTCACTATGTGCCTAGCTTGGTGTCCATTCAGCTAAAATTGAAAAAAAAAAAAGGTGCATGAAGAGTTAAAAATCAAATTAAAGTATATGTAGAGATGACTATTTTATATTACATGACCCAATCCTGTATTTATTTCTACCCCCTTTTTGAAAGTATTTATAAAACTAGTTGAGGACAGCTGTATTTTTTTGTTGAACTATTTAGTAGAATTGTGCCTTTTTGTCTGTATGTGAATAAATGCTGTACATTTTGCAATACATTTTAAGTGTCTTCTGAAATCTGCTTTTGCTAAATATTTAAAGGTATATATGACTTAGCAGTCCTGAATCAGTTGTTTACTGTTCCCCAATTTAAATCAGGAATGAGAACTGTAGAGAACATATCAAGATTGTGCAGAGCATAGATTCAGTGCGCTGCTTTCTGGCTCAACTCTGATGGTGGAACTGAAAAATAACGGTTTGGTTTTAGTCTTCCTCACCTGGAGTTCTTTCCAGAATACAGTTTTGGATCTGAAAATATAGAATCGTTGAAACAACATAGACTTCAGGGTCAGAGAGAACTGTATTTAAAGGCTAAACTATAGTTTACCAGGCATGTGACACTGGCCAAGTCACTGAACCGTTTTAAGCCTCAGTTTTCCCAGAAAGAGGATAACATCTTAGTATCTTAGATACTGAAGTAGTTGTGATTATTTAAAGCAAGTCCATTGAGCACCTTACAGAGAGCATATATTAGGCGTTTAGTAAGTGGTAGGCTATTATTTTTATTAGGAACAAGACACTGATATTTGCAATGTTATTTTAACTGATGAGCTTTCTGAGGTGAAAAAATACTCCTGAATGATGGGAAGGTTGTATTTATAATACAACCTTTAAATAATTTTAAAAATAATTTTTCGAAGAGCAGTTTCATTAAATGCTTTCTTTTGATCACAGAACTCTGGGACAATAGGGCAAAAAAAGAGATTATCTGCATTATACACCTTAAGACTTGGCCAAGATCGCAGCAGTAGGTACTGGCAGAACTGGGCCTACACTCATTCTCATTTCTAATTTTGAGTTCTCCTTGCCTGAAACAATCTTTTGTACATCCACTACATGCAGAAATTAGCATATAGTGAAATGTACCTTTTTCTTTATGTTGGGAACAGCAAAACTGGTGTGAATTATGTATTCTCATGTAGATTATAATGATTAGGATCCAAAACAGGATAGCTATCTTAGTCTAATTTATAATTTTTGTAAGGATTTGGCCAGTTAAAAAAAAATTGTTCGTACATTTTGCTAAAAGCTTATTTCATGTTTCTCCTTAGTGACTATTTACTTCCATATTGCTTGCTGTAAGACCCCTGAGAGAAATAACTGATTCTTCCTACAAGGTCTTAAAGTTGAATAACCACAATAGTTCCCTAGGGAAATTAAGTCCCCAGGAGCCAAAGGAAGGGCCTATCATTGGCAGTTGTGCAATCTGTGATGGCAAATGTAGCACCAGGGACTCATGTTCATGTTTTCACCCAAATCACTGAGAAAACAATTTCTACCTTTGAAGCATTAGCCATCTGCAACAAACTTCACAATTAACTTCGAGGTTGAAATCTTCAATATGATTTCCCTTTAATGCTCAGAACTGCATTAGATGACGTGTTCTAGTCTGAGGTAGGCTTTGATTGCCTGGTCATTGAAAAAGAGGATAAATGCAAATTCAATGTTACCTACTTCCTTGACTTCAACTGTTCCCTGTACTACTTATTCAGTTTGGCATCTCTGCAATCCAGCTTTTCTGGAGTGTGAAGAGATTGCTTATTGGGCATCCCCTCTTGGATGTATACAGGTACTTGAGATTTTGGACCTCTTTCTATATCCTGTTTTAGAGAATGTCCTCCTAGACTGAAACCTGGGAGTCCTTTATGAATTCTTCAGCTCTCACAGCCAAAGAGTGATCAAGGCCTGTGTATTATATTTAATACTGCCTTGATATTTTTTGTTTTGGATCCCACCACCATTTGCTATATAATTCAGGCCTCTTCATTTTTTGCCTGGATTACTGACGCAGCCACTTATCTGGTTTCCTTGACACAAATCTTACTGAAATTAATCTCTCCAGCATTTGGCTGAAGCCTTGCCAACGGTATCTCCATAGTGATAACTTCTGAAATAAAAGCTGATTTTGTCATTCCACATAGCCTTTGGGGAAACCGCCTGACTTCTGCAGATAATTACAAAGGTTTATCAAGTGGCAAGCACTGCTATGTAATTATGTTAATTAGTTTAATCCTTATAATGTGAAGTAGGCACTATTCTCTCCAATTTGCAGATGAGGAAACTGAGGCACAGAGAAATTAAGTAATTTGCTCAAGGTCAGTAGGGGTAGATCTGGGATTCAATCCCAGCCCGTCTGGGATTGAGACCTGTAGGCTGTACTGCCTCTCAGAATATAAAAATAGTTCACACACGGCCGGGCGCAGTGGCTCATGCCTGTAATCCCAGCACTTTGGGAGGCTGAGGTGGAAGGATCCCGAGGTCAGGAGTTTGAGAACAGCCTGACCCATATGGTGAAACCCTGTATCTACTAAAAATACAAAAAATTAGCCAGGTGTGGTGGCGTGCGCCTGTAATCCTAGCTACTCAAGAGGCTGACGCAAGAGAACTGCTTGAACCTGGGAGGCGGAGGTTGCAGTGACCTGAAATCACGCCACTGCACTCCAGCCTGGGTGACAGAGTGAGACTCGGTCTCAAAAAAAAAAAAAAAAAAAAAAAAAAAACCAGAGTTCACACAAAGTAGTTCGCATATTTTTGAGTATACTGAGGACTACATGTGTAAACTTCAGTTAAATGAATTGGTAAAGTTAAATTTATTTGTAAAGCCAATAAACTTGGTTAAAACATGTTAATGCACTGGTTAAAAGACTTTGAGTATAACGTAATAGATAATGTGCAGGATAGTCTGCTTATGGTCAATTAGTTCCTGCCTTATTCTAGGAAGAATGGAATTAATTTAGTCACATGCATATTTATATAACACACATACATACAAACATATTTACAGATCAAATATATGTATATGTGATCAAAGAAAACAACACTGCTATCAAAGAATAAAGGGAATAACTGAATTCTCTCTATATCCTAACACTGCTTGGAAAGTTACAGAATTATTTAAAATCACAGTTTCTTGATGTTGAGAACTAATATCTTAACACTAAATTAAAGCTATGTAAAACCTCCAAGTCAGCATTTTTGTGATATAAAGTATAATAAATCCAGTTATTTTTACAAATGAGTAAGCAATGCTGAATTAAGTAGCAAAGATAAAAATAATGTGTGTTGTCATTCCTAATGTATTGCCAATGTGTCCTGATATTCTCACTACTACTTGGCTTATATATGGCTGAGTTTTAAAAATTACATTTATAATTATGGGTTAATGTGATTATTTTACTCACTAATCTGGGTGATAGTTCTAACTTCAGGATCATGACCAGTGTAAAACAATTTCTTTATGAAGCAAATCTTTTTCTCTGGTGTTTCCCTTCCCATGCAACAGTTTCAAAGAGAGCTTTTCTCCTTTTTCCCACCAATTTTGGCTCTAATTCAGTTCTATCCTTGGAGCTTCTCTTTTTTATATCAAACGCTTGTGATGATATCTTTGCCTCAACTAGTCTCAAGTACTCTAAGTAAAT
Source organism: Macaca mulatta (assembly GCF_049350105.2). NCBI lineage: Eukaryota > Metazoa > Chordata > Mammalia > Primates > Cercopithecidae > Macaca > Macaca mulatta. The sequence goes on from NC_133410.1 coordinate 137,638,691, forward strand.
ACCTTTCAAACTCCATGCTTTAAAATATCACACTCTGAAAGGAAATTATACATTATATCACTTTACAATAACTAAACACAATTTAACATTTTTTTGGTCGATTAAAATTGGTGAAACTGTCATCACTCATTGAAGAAACCTGGAAACTTTCAAAGGAGGTATTAAGCTAATTACTATAACTTCCTTTGCTTCCATCTATTTTTTTCTACTACTTATATTTAGGTTGTGGCCAATTTCTTTTCTAGGTCTGAAAAATTTACCAAATCCCACTAGATATGAGGATACTTTTTTCTAGCAAGTTTTTTAGGTATATATACATAATCTGAAAACCAAAAGAGCTTTTTGGGTAGTGCCAGTCAGAGAGGGAATTAAAACAAAAAAAGAGGCTCATAGCTCAGACTTGTTTTAAGGTTGATGAATGAAAAAGTGCAAGTAGAATTTTTCGAAATCTATTTGGCATCTATATATCTAATCAAGAATGCTGATCCTTGAACTGCAAGGACAGAGTGGACACAGGTAAAATCATGAGGGTCACTTGAAGTCTAGAATGTGTGAAGCACTTATATGACAGCATCTAGATGTTTACAGTAGTTCAAGCCTCCTAACCCAGATGAATTACATCCCATGACACTTGGAGAACCTATAAAGGTTATTTTTGAATCACTGTCAGCAAATGGGAGAGGTGTCAAAATTATAGATTCCTCAAACTCTAAAGATACAACGTTGCACAATAGTACAATTCTAGTGTTGACCAGATCTGGTCTGAAATCCAGCTGTGCCACCTGCCAGCTATGTGACCCCGAGCAAATGACTTAACTTTTACTATACCTCATCTCTTTGGAAAGGAAATAACACCTACCTAGAAGGGCTGTCGGACTATATGAGATAATAATGCAAAATATTAGCATGATGCATAGCATATGACAGATGCTCAACAAATAGACATTATTAATACACATAAGCATGCTACCATAATCCAGAGAAACTCTCCAATGGATTGGTTTAGTTATTTGAAGAAATATGCTTATAACTTCTCTTATTCTCCTTTATCCCATAGAGTAGTTTAAATGAAAGGAGATCTAGTCTCACTTTTAATCCTCCTAGATGTAAATATTAAAGGTTTCCTTATACTTTATATTATGCTCTGATAGCTTTTTCATTCATTGATAAAAGGACTGTGCTGCCATAGAATGAAAACATTGAATAAAAACTTCCATAATGCCTTATCAAAGGAATTGAAGAGTTTTAACAAACATAAAAGGAACCTGCTGTGATCACTAGGATGCTACATGGATTTATTAAGAAGGCTAAGTTACTTTTCATTTTGGACAGGATTACTGGATTACATCTGGAGAATATGACTAGTGTGGCATAAATGAACTTTTGCTTGGCAGAAGGCTGGATCTTTCTTGATGTTCTTATGATAGTGCACAAGCAGCCATATGGGCCATATTAAAACCAGGTTGAATTACTACATCTGACATGTGCTGATCAGTTACCCATTTAAGGGAGGTGGTGCTCGGTATGCTCTGAGACTGTCTATATTTCAATCTGTCTGTTTCTTTTCTTTTTTTTCAATGGTTCAAATGAAAATATGGGTAGCATGTTTATCAAATGTGTGGCTAGCATTCATTGTAAATAAAAAATTGTCTGTGGTGCAAGAAATATAGCAGTAAATAAAGACAGACATGGCTCCTATTGTAGAGCTATCAAACGAGGTAACAGAATTAGGAGCTAAAATGACCTCAGAAGTTTCTAATAATTTAATTAAATTTAATAGGGATAAATAGTCTTGTATTTAGGCAAAGATTTGGCTTAGCAACAAAACCTTTGAAAAAGACTTAGGATTTTTTGGCCGGGCGCGGTGGCTCAAGCCTGTAATCCCAGCACTTTGGGAGGCCGAGATGGGCGGATCACGAGGTCAGGAGATCGAGACCATCCTTGCTAACCCGGTGAAACCCCGTCTCTACTAAAAAATACAAAAAAACTAGCAGGGCGAGGTGGCGGGCGCCTGTAGTCCCAGCTGCTTGGGAGGCTGAGGCAGGAGAATGGTGTGAACCTGGGAGGCGGAGCTTGCAGTGAGCTAAGATCCGGCCACTGCACTCCAGCCTGGGCGACAGAGCAAGACTCTGTCTCAAAAAAAAAAAAAAAAAAAAAAAAGAAAAAGACTTAGGATTTTAGTTGACAACATGCTCAATATCTGTCCAACAGTGTGATTCAACTTTCCCTCCAAAACTCCAAAAAAGCTAATAATTTTAAGCTGCATTAATGGAAGTGTAAACTATGGAATAAGTTCTATAGAATAAACTATAGAATAGTAATTCATATTTTTTCCTCATCCTAAACACTGAAAAATATTACATATGTATACTTCAATGAATCACTAACTACAGTGACCCCCTAAGCATGATTTCCTAAGAAACTTTCAGAATCTTCTTGGGGTAGGGAGAAGACAAAGGGTACATAGTTTGAAGCCATATCTATTCTCTGGAGATCTAATAAGTTGTCGGCTTACACATAGGCAAATATCACACATGGGGGGCACCTATGAGAATGTGGAACACATGTGAGTGTTTTGCGGTGAATTCTTGAGCTAGAGGATACCAGTGTTGTAAAAAATTTCTTTTAAGATGCCTTTCTGTCCAATGACTTTTATTATCTAAGCATATTTTTCTTCCTTATATAAATATATAGCTTTGTCCCCAAAGCCATATATTTTTCTAAGGTTTAAGGGATGGTAAGGGACAGGTTTTTATCTGCAACCTCAGGGTACTGCAATGTCTCTGTCTACATGTTTATGTGTATATAGGTATGTTTTAGGTAATCACTAGACAAATTTAATTATTTTTGATAAAAATTTTTGCAAAAAAGTTCATTACAAATTTATTTTGAAAAAAATGATAAAAGACATTATGGTTAAAGAATAGAATTTATAGTAAAATGTTTAAAGTGTTTTTTCACTCTTTCTTGATTTGAGAGTTGGTTTGGCAAGACTATGTAGCTATGAAATATTTAATATTTGCAGACTTAATGAGTGACTCAATTGCTGCTAATGTTTTCCCATGTTTGGGGTAGTTATAATTCTCACACCAGAGAAGAAATTAGAAGATTGTTGCCTGCCCTAGTTTGCATATTTGTATACAAAGGGAAGAAGAGATAATCACCTCCTTTCTTCTTCAGGGAGAAACAATCAAGAAACATGAATAAATAAAATGAACTAGCTGTGTTGTCCTCAATAGCAGATCTATGTCACTTCTTACCTCTTTCCTACTCATTTCTCCTGTATAGTAAAATACAGTTCACAGAATAAATGATATTGTTTGTATCATTTATAAATGAAGACTGACCTATATGAGAAGTGTTAAAAACTCCACTACATTTTTACATTGGAAATTATTATTGTTATTATTTTTTTTGAGATGGAGTCTCGCTCTGTCGCCCAGGCTGGAGTGCAGTGGTGCGATCTCAGCTCACCGCAAGCTCCGCCTCCCAGGTTCACGCTATTCTCCTGCCTCGGCCTCCCGAGTAGCTGGGACTACAGGTGCCTGCCACCAGGCCCTAATTTTTTGCATATTTAGTAGAGATGGGGTTTCACCGTGTTAGCCAGGATGGTCTCGATCTCCTGACCTCGTGATCCACCCGCCTTGGCCTCCCAAAGTGCTGGGATTACAGGCCTGAGTCACTGCAACCGGCCTACATTGGAAATTATTAACAAACTTTTCTGAAAAGAAAAAAACCCTCAAGTTTAGTTCTGTTGCTAAACATAGCTTAAGCCTGTTCAAATTCAACAGAGGTCAGAAAGGCATATTATCTGCATATTAGCAGCCTATTCTTCTCTTGGAGAATATCTAAGTATGCAAGGAGATCCAAGAGAAGATGGGTTATCAGAATGTGAAGAGTAGTTGCCTGAGGCCAAAGTTTGGAGGAAGTATCTCTGTTCCGAGATTTTCCCTTGAAAAAATACGTATGGAAAGTTAGATTTTTTGAAAACGTATAATAATATAATACTTATATTCCATTTGCTAGAGTGTTAGTTTCTGAAGTGCTTTCTTCTACAGTCTCATACTTTTGATAGACATAAAATTCTAACATCCCTAAAATTTTCTAAAAATAAATTCTATGTTCTATAAATATGAATATGAACATAACTTTTACTACATGGAAATTAGTCTGTGAATGACCTGGGAAGGAATTTAAAGAATCAAATGAAAAATTCTTTAAGAAATGAAAATAAGCTATGTGCCTCCAATCTGATTACCATTTAACTGCCATATAGGTATGATTTGGTCTCATCATTGCATTTGATACTAGCAACCATGCGCCTTCCTTGAGTGGTTTATCATGTTGGAGTCTCTTTGTTATGACCCTCTCATTGCTCCTATTTAGTCTCCGATAATGACTCATCTTCGTGAGCTCATTCAACAAATAAAGACATTCCTTCAGGTACTGTTCTTAAAAACTCAGTTGTTGAAAAAGCAGTTATTGAATACCCTCCACGTGCCAGGGACTATATTGGGTGCTAGGGAGAAAATAAATGAGAATACATGTGGTCTTACTCTTACTGAGCTTGTACTCTGTTGGGGAGAAGATGACATGAAAGAAAGTATTCCAAAAAGAGTTAACTACAAATATTGATAAGTGCTTTGAAGGAAAACTACGGTGCACTATTATGAGCAATATAACAAGGGGATCTTTTTGAGGCTAGGGAGGGCCTCTGAGGAACTGATATTTGAGTAGAGATCTGAAAAGTGTATAAATAAAAAAGTACATGCAGATGCCAGACACAGTGGCTGAGGCCTGAAATCCCAGCACTTTGGGAGGCCAAGGCAGGCAGATCAACTGAGGTCAGGAGTTCGAGACCAACCTTGCCAAGATGGTGAAACCCCGTCTCTATTAAAAACAGAGAAATTAGTGGGTGTGGTGGCGGGCGCCTGTAATCCCAGCTACTTGGGAGGCTGAGGCAGGAGAATGGCTTGAACCTGGGAGGCGGAGGTTGCAGTGAGCTGAGATCATGCCTCTGTATTCCAGCCTGGGCGATTGAGCAAGACTGTCTCAAAAAAAGAAGGTACATGCAGAGACCCTGTATTGGGAGGGAGGATTTTATATTGATGAAAGTAAAGAAGGCCATCAAAGTCAGAGCACAAGAAATGGAGGGGAAGACAAGTGTGGGAGGAGGCTGAAGAGACTGCTATTCACATCATGGAAGGCCCCAAAGGTAGCTCTTCCACTTCCACAGCTTCAATTCTCAGCTCCACACAAAAGGCTCCCATCGCACACTGGGGCCTGCCGAGGGGTGAAAGGGTAGGGGAGGATCAGCATTAGAGAAATACCTAATATAGATAACGGGTTGATGGGTGCAGCAATCCACCATGGTACATGTATACCTATGTAACAAACCTGCACCTTCTGCATATTTACCCTAGAACTTAAAATATGATAATAATGATAAAAAAAGATTCCTATGACTGTCTTAACTGTTAGCATCAGTACTAAATTTCTGACTGATGGTTGAATATCTACACGTGAATGTTTTCATGTCACCTTCAACTCAAACTCATTATCTTTTATCTGGACAACTGCAGCAGTCTCCTGATTGGTTATCCAGATGCAAACCTCTCTGCTTTAACCAACAGAAACCGGGGTGCACTAAGTTCAAACCAGAGAACAGGTACATGTATCTATGAAGATCAATAGGACTTCAATAGTTCAATGCCATGCAGTCTTAGCACCTAAGATCTCCATTTGATTAGTATGGCTTTAAGTAACATGTAAAAAACTCCTTCCAAATTCTTAAATATCAAGTTTCATAAATACTGAAAACTGTAAGTTAAAAATGAAGCACTACAATCATACATTAAAATACATGACAGCATTGTTTTAGAAAGTGCACAATTTATTACATTTATGAGTTCATAATAAAATGGATACTTAGGAACTTTAAAAATGAGTTAGAAGTAACAATTAGATGTAAAATTTTCAAATCTTGGAAACTGAAATATTAAATTCTAGAATTTTCTTAAAAACTCTTTCTTATGAAAGAGAAATTTGCATAGTTTGAAAATTATTATAGCCTTTCAAGGGAAAAAGGAGGAATTAAAAAACAGACACATTGATGAAGGCAATGAGTTCTTCTCAGCTGGTTTATTCTCCACTGAAGCTCAATATAGGATTATATTTTCTTTACTTACAGGAAGTGGTCACTGCTCTGTTTTCCAATAACCCTCAAAACAGAATAACAATGCTTACGCAAAATAACACAAGCCTTAACTATTATACTCTGCAGGCTTTACCATTTCAATACACTTCTAGTCCAACTGCTTTCCCAACTCTAAAGTTCTGTGAATGAACTATGAATATTTTTAAATATTTTCCAGATTCATCAGGGAGGCTGCTTTTCTTCTCTGCACTGTAATCACACTGAGCTGCAATTAAAATAAACAATCGGTAAGTAGTTACTTTTTCTGTGGAAAATCTTAGATTAATACAAAGTAGAATGCATCACAACCTATAAGTACTGAAAACGGTCTTATTGGAAAGGGTTTTGTAAACGATCTTTTTCTTTTTGAGGCAGTCTTGCTCTGTTGCCCAGGCTGGAGTACAGTGGTACAATCACAGCTCACTGTAGCCTTGACCTCCCAGGGTCAAGTGATCCTTCTGCTTCAACCTCTTCAGTAGTCACTTTGCCTGGTTAATTTTAATTTTTTTCAGAGACAGGGTCTCACTACATTGACCAGACCAGCCTTGAACTCCTGGGCTCAAGCAATCCACCCACCTTGGTCTCAAAGTACCGGGATTATAGGTGTAAGCCTCTGTGCCCAGTCAGTGATCATTTTTAAATTAATATCTATTTTACTCTTAAAACTTTAAAATGTCTATTACATTAGAGAAATGCAGGTCAAATAAGACATTCAATAGCTCAGGGATGATATGCTTAGAATTGTAAAACATATTCCAGATGGTTGAAACACATCTAGATAAAAGTTAATCAGGAAAGTTTCTAAAACACAAACTAATGTGAGCCAACACAATGCAAGGCTGATAATAAAGTGAAGATAGATCTTAACAAGAAAAGTCTAATAGAAAAATAATCTTTAAATGTTAGTAGGAATTGATAATATATACACATGGTAAAAAAAAAGATCTAACAGTATGAAATGGTAGACAGCATAAAGGAAGTCTCATTCCCATTGCTGTCTTTCATTCCAGACACCTCTCCAGATACAACCAGTATTTCCAGTAAAGTATGCTTCCAGAAATATTTTAAATGAGAATATATGTATTTCTTCTTTCCTTTTATTTAAAAAATGATGAAAGAATTATAAACACTTTTCATCTTGTTTTCTTTTCTTCTAAATTATCTACCTTAGAAATAGCTCTATATTAGGACTATTATACTTTATTCTTCTTAATAGCTGCAAACTATTCCTCTGTATGAATACTCCATAATTTAACTAGTCTGCTATTGTTGGGTATTTGTATGGTTTTTAATCTTTTAAAATGATAGACAACGCTTCAATCAGTATTTTTACATGTTTGCTTCCTGGCAAAAATGTTTCCAGGTGCAAGTATGGGTCAAAGGTTACATACATTTACAGTTTTTGAAAGATACTGCCAAACTGTGCTCTTATACCAACATGTGCTTATATCAATAACGTGTGAGAGTGCCAGCACAATGCATTTCCAAACTTCACGATCTGATAGGTGAAAAATGATGTGATTACAGTTTACATTTGTATTTGTCTTATAGGTGAGGGTGAACATCTTTTTAAATGTTTAAAAGCCATCTGTCCTTCTTTCTCCATAAACTTCCTTTATATATTTGTCTACTGGACTGTGGCATTTTTTGAAAACTTAGGCATCCTTCGTATGTATTTAGGGCATTAGCCTTTTGTCATATATGGTACAAATATTTTTCTCGGTTTGTCACTGACTTTATGACTTTTTCTGATACAGATATTTGAAACTGTGAACATATTTATTATTTTTTTCTTAGCTTCTAGGTTTTGTGTTCTTGCATTGAAAGGCTTCACCACACTGATTTAAAAAACTCATATGTTGAAAGACCACAGTATGGCATTCAACCATTTAGAGTGATACACTTAGAATGGATGAATAACATGTAGAGAAAGTTAATCAGAAAAGCACATTTAGAGCAAAGTGAATCAGCATGATTCAGGGCTTGTATTGAACCAGTAACACGATGCTGCACTGCACTATGGTAAGTGTGATGTGTCAGAGACGATAATAATTTTAAAATTTTTCTGCATTTTGTTAATATCATGCATTTAGTAGGATATTATTTCTAATAGCACTTTTTCAGTTTTTATAGGAAAATTAGAAGATTCAGAGAGGGCAAATATAAAAATTAAAAAAATAAAATGTACATCTTACAAACAAAGTTGATCACCTGGACTCATATAAAACAGAACAAATATTAACTCCAGGGAAGAAATTCCTTTTTGGGTAAGGGGAAAGTGCCAAATGATTACCTTCCATCTTCAAATAGGAACAGAAGGGAAGGAGACAAGCTTAGGGAAAGATTTGTTACAGAACAATTCGTGAAGTGGTTACTGACAAAACATTTTAAAAAGGTTACTTAAAAGAATGGTGGAATCTTTCCCATTGGAGAGTTTAAACAACAGAAGAAACATCAGTACTAGACTGTTTAGGTTTAATTTTTTCAGGGAGGAAACTAATCTAGATGCTAACTGGTTATATAATTAATGTCCTGTAATTGTACCGTTTTTACTATAGAACTCAAGGTAGCTGATTTTACGTAGACATTTTCTTTGCCATTTGCCTTAAAAAAGGTAAATGAGAAGCTTTAAAGATTATGATATAGAAATTTAATTTCTTATATATCCTTCTAAATATCTACTTATCACTAAGGGAAATGCTTTACATGTGTTAATTCTTTTGATCCTTTAATAACCATATGAGGGAGGTGTTATTATCCTATATTAAACATGAGGAAACTGAGGCTTAGAGAAGTTGAAATTGCCCAAAGTCACATGACTACTTAATGGCACTAAATGGCACTAAGGGATTTGCCTGACACCGAAACACATACTCTCCAGATACTGTCCAGGGCACCTAACTTCTGTTACCTTATAACTTAATATGTTCTTAAATAATTGGCTAACCCATTAGTTAATTCATAACTTCATCAGACATAAAAATTATTTGACAAGGCTGTAATTACTTTCAAGAGGGAGAGGAACAGAAGGATAAATTATTACTAAATTTTCTTTAAGTGGCATGCCATGTTCATAACAGAAGTAGATTTTAAAAAATCTGTAAATATCATGAACATAAACTGAATTCAGCAAGCAGAGTGGCTTTACTATGTATAAAATGCTGTAGTAGTTAAGAATATTAATTTTGATTGAAATAATACATTTATAAGCAAATATAATTAATAATATAGTAATTTGATTTGTTTTTATTTTCTTGCCTGCCCTATGTATCCATCCATTTCAACTGTCTGTTTCTAGTCTATCTTTATAATCACTGAACTGGTCTCATTTTGTTCCTCATAAGAGGGACTATTGCTCCTACTTTATAATCAAGGGCCCACTTCATTTATATGATGTGTGTGTATTAAGAGAAATTATCCCTTAGTATTTCATTGATATTCTGCATTTTCTACTCTATTTCCCACTGGACAACTTTTATATTGTATTTTAGATTTTTTTGGTCATATGAAAATATGCATTAAGTAAATTAACCTGTAAGCCAAGGAAATTTTTTTCCACTGAAAAGTAAAATAAAAACAAAGGCAGAGAATTTGAAATATTACTTTCAAAGCAATATTATCTACTTTCAAATCTGTTAGTGAATATCTGCCTAGTTTTAGACAGAATATAATTCCAGAGCAGTGTTGTATAACAGAACTTTTTGTTATGACAGAAATGTTCCATATCTACGCTGTCCAATGTGATAGCCCTAGCTACATACGGCTATTGAGCACTTCAAATCTGACTAGTATGACTGAGGATCTCAATTTTAAATTTTATTTAATTTAAATTAATTTAAATATAAATAGTGGCCTGTGGCTAGAGGTTATGATAGTTAAGACAGTATATTTCTTTTCTTTCTTTTTTTTTTGTTGAGACAGGGTCTCACTCTGTCCGCCAGGCTAGAGTGCAGTGGTAGAAGCATGGCTCACTGCAGCTTCGACTTCTTGGGCCCAAGCCATCCTCCTGCCTCAGCCTTCTGAGTAGTTGGAACCACAGGTATGCACCACTATACTTGGCTAATATTTAAAATTTTTTGTACAGAAAAGGTATTGCCATGTTTCACAGGCTGGTCTTGAACTCCTGGCCTCAAGTGATCCTCCTGCCTAGGCCTCCCAAATTGCTGGTGTTACAGTTGCGAACCACCACGCAGAGCTTATTTTTGTTTCCAATGTTTACTTTTTCAACCTCACATATTAAAGGGATTAATTTTAAAATATATTAATCTAGTAAAAATAAACTATTAAGTTCTCTGGGAACTTCTAAAAAACTTATCTTATCTTTGAACTGTTTACTATCTAGGGATAAGAGGATGCTCCCTACCTGCTGGGAAGCTGAAGCAGCTCTCTCTTCTGCCTGACTTAGGCGCCTTTGAAGTCTGTTGGCTTTTTCTCGATGCTCTAGAATTAGCTTTTCATTCTATTAAGGGGAAATAGAAAACAAGTTAGAAATCCATATGTGATATGGAGATGTTTTGTGGAATAATCAATGAAAAATCTGGACATCATTTTACCACTTATAAAATACAAATAATATTATCTCAAAATTTACATTTTTTCAAGTTATGAGCTTTAAAATAAAACTTAGCTTTACATTCTTAATAAATTGTTTTCTTTCTCCCACATGCCAGCAAAGAAAGTGAATTAACAAATCTCAAAGCAAAATGACTCGGAAGAATAAGACTTTCAATTTGTGAAGATCACTGCTTCAGAATCACCTGGACTGTGAAAACACAGACTGCTGGGCCTTACAACCAGAGCTTTAGTAGGGTTGGGATGAACTGTTTCTGTATGTTCCCCAAGACATCTGCATACTCCAGCGTCTATTAGGGTCAACACAGCTATTAGGTACTGTCATAGGTTAAATTGTGTCCTAACCCCCAGTACCTATGAATATGACCTTGTTTGGAAATAGAGTCCTTGCAGATGATCAAGTTGAGATGAGATCACTAGAGTGGACCATAATCCATATGACTGATGTCTTCATAAAAGGGGAAATTTGGACACAGAGACATACATGTACAAAGGAAAGACAAGTTGAACACAGAGAGAACACAATCTCCATGCCAAGGAACGTCTGAGGCTACCAGAAGCTGGGAGAAAGGCATGAAACAGATTCTCCCTCACAGCTCTCAGAAGGAACCAACAATGTCAACACCTCAATTTTGGACTTCTAGCCTCTGGAACTAAGAGACAATTATTTTCTGTTGTTTAAGGCACCCAGTTTCTAATACTTTGTTATGGCAAGAACTATACAGGCATCACGAATACAAAGCTGTCACAACATACTGTCATGCAGACAAGTCCAAATAATTTATCAATTAAAAAACGGATTAGCTATCTCCATACTTACTAGCCTGGTTATAGTACATCTGAGAAAGTATTTTTGTACAACTAGAATTGTTAAACAGTTTTTCTGGCACTTATCTGAATGAGATAATAATACAAGCCTAATCAGGAAGAGTTAGAAAGACACATTTTCTTTCTTTCTTTTTTTTTTTGAAAAACACATTTTCTATGAAGAATCAGAAACTTATAGTTCCCATGTACTAACATACAAGTGATAAGAATGAATGTTGTGGCTATGACAGTAATATAAAATATTGAAATAACAGTATCCTGCTAAAATGAGCTTATTATATTTCTTTTTTTTCTTTTTTTTTTTTTTTTTGAGACGGAGTCTCGCTGTGTCTCCCAGGCTGGAGTGCAGTGGCGTGATCTCGGCTCACTGCAAGCTCCGCCTCCCGGGTTCACGCCATTCTCCCGCCTCAGCCTCCCAAGTAGCTGAGACTACAGGCGCCCGCCACCACGCCCGGCTAGTTTTTTGTATTTTTAGTAGAGACGGGGTTTCACCATGTTAGCCAGGATAGTCTCGATCTCCTGACCTCGTGATCCACCCGCCTCGGCCTCCCAAAGTGCTGGGATTACAGGCTTGAGCCACCGCACCCGGCCATTATATTTCTTATTATGCCCAAAAGTAAAATGAAATGTTATGAAGAGAACTATATTGGCTGGTCCAATTTACCAAGATGTTTAAATCTGTAGCCTTTAAATTTTAAGAAGCACATCACATGCTAGAGAAAACATGGGGGAAAAATTCTATCATCTGTAATAATCATTTTCGTATTTATAATCAGACTTCATATAATGCAACTTCTTCTATACTGCTACCATAATGGCTGAGGAACAGTTTAGATAGGATACATCCTAATATATGCAACTGTTCCTTTTCTGTTCTCATTTTGGTTGCTTTTGATCTTCCTATATTATTAACATTACTGTACTGAATATCTTCTTTTAAATTTTTCTGTATTGTAAATTACTTCATCAGAATAGATATCTGGAAGTGGGAGCTACCTGAAAGATTATTTTAATGGCTATTCCTTAAATAATTTCTAAATGGCTCATTATCAGTTCATAATGCCATGATGCTTAGGAGTAATGATTTCACTATGGTTCCTATAGTAGACCACAAAGATGGAGTAGACCATGTACTCAGGGAAATTCCAACAAACATTTGAAGTTAGAACATCAAATGAAGATGAACATCAAATGAAGAGATCTAAAAAGCCCCAATCATAATCCAAAAATTGTTTACTTTTTGAACGCCTCAAGGAAAAAAACTTGAACTCTTGCTATATTTAGTTCTAAGTCATAAATCTAAATATATTTTAATATATTACAGTAGGCAAAAGTATTTTTTATGTGATGTGTCTTTTGGGATGGATTAAAATGAAAAAAGATGAATGGGTTAAAAAATAATTTTAGAGATGAATAAGAATAAAGGGGATCCTAATACATTCTCTGAAATACTACAAAAGTTCTATTGGTAAAACAGAAATAAGAGCTCTACCTTTTATTATTTACATATGATGAATCTGATGAATCACTGACGTTCAAAGCTTTTATTCACATTATATTGCGTGTCGGCTTTTAGGGTTATGGATGATTTCTGTATTGTTATTTCCAAGTAGAGAAATAATTTGGATTTGGCTCAGGTAAAATTCTATAACATGTGTATCAAGCTGCAGCAGAAAGCACTTCCCAGGGGAGTCATTATCTTACCTCAACTACCTTTTCATTTGCCATTTCCAGCTGAGAAAGCAGCTCTTGGGTATGAAGTTTCTGTCGACTCAACTCACTCCTATTAATCAAAAGACAGCACCAAAAAATCCATTAATATAATTGTTCCAAATAGAAAACTGAATCTTTATTAGCAAGATACATGTTCATGATTTGAACAAAAATATCATCTTCATGTGCAAAATAAAGTCACTTACTAATAGACCATACCTCAAAGGACTCATTTATTTCTTTTTAATAAAATACACATATATTCTAGAGATCAGTTGCACAACAATGTGTATATATGTAACACTATTGAATTGTACACTTAAAAATTGTTAAGGTGGTAAGTTTTATGTGTATTTTATCATAATTAAAAAAATTTTATCACAATTAAAATGGTAAATTTTATTATGTATATTTTGCCAAACTAAAAAAAACAAAATAAAAACACATATTTTAAAAGTACAAAAGTATCTTCAATATTATTTGGAGATACTATTAGACACTAAAATAAAAGCATACTCATATCAAAAAGATACAGTATTTATTACTACAAAATCTCGTAAGCTACTGTGCTTCTTAGCTATAGTATGTGTTTTTTTTTTTTTTTTTAATGAGACGGAGTCTCACTCTGTAGCCCAAACTGAAGTGCAGTGGCATGACCTTGGCTCACTGCAACCTCTGCCTCCCAGGCTCAAGTGATTCTTGTGCCTCAGCCTCCAGAGTAGCTGGGACTACAGGCATGCACCACCACGCCTGGCTAATTTTTTGTATTTTAGTAGAGATGGGTTTTCACCATGTTGCCCAGGTTGGTCTCCAACTCCTGAGCTCAAGCAACCCGCCCTCCTCGGCCTTCCAAAGTGCTGGGATTATAGGCATAAGCCACCATGCCCAGCCTTAGTATGCATTTGTAAGATTCATATACAGTGCTTTTTAGGGGAGCTCAACTCTTAGAAATTTAAGGCAACATTAATTACTCCAGTATCACTTCAGTGCGGTACAGTTAGAATTCTTATTCATGTTCTGGTTGTAAATGTACTGTATTTTACTCATTCATATCATTTATGCTTCATTACCTAAAAGTATCTTATGCACAGAACTGTCTTCTTTGTTGTTGTTCAACATATAAGTATTATACTGCTTTTAGTCAAAAGTCACTTCAAGAGTTTCAGGTTAAGGGTACATACAATGTAGCATTAAAAATAACTTAATCTGAACAAAGATCAGATAAATTTGTGAGTATTACATATAATGAATCAATGACATTCAAAGCTTTTCTTACTGTGTGTGAACTTTTAGGGTTATGGATGGTTATGGATGATTTCTGTATCATTATTTCCAAGGAGAGAATTAATTTGGATTTGGCTCAGGTGAAATTCTTGATTCAGTATTGGCTTTTAGCCTTTGACCTTATTTGTGCTTCTGAAATCAATCAACAGATTAGCTCTTCCAAAATAACTTAAGCTTTGATTTTTTTCAAAGGAGCCAGCAAACAGCCTACAAATTTGGTAAGCCTCTGAAGTGTCCTATTATTGAGTGAATAGTTGTTAAAAATAGCAAGTAATCTGTTATAAATATATAAAACAAAAAGCAATGCCATCCACTATTCAATTATACAAATAGTTACTGAACATTCGTTACAGGCCAGGTGCAAGATATGTGGTGGCAAACATAGTTGTTGTCATCATAGAACTGACAGACTACGAGGGAGATCGGTTATTCTAACTCAGTGATTTCATAAATACAGGTTCACTGACTATGAGGGGTTTGAGTATCTATCATTAATTCCATGACAGATAAAGCCAAATATATTGTTTTAGCTTTGAGTGATAATAACAAAATATAATAAATTATTATGCTTACTTTAAAGTATCTTCTGCAGCTTAAAATTATTGCCCAACCATCCCCCCAACAACATAAGAAAAAAACCAACTAAAGAATGATAAATAAAATGACTAGTGGCCAGTCTTCTAGGTCAAATGTAATTAAAGGTGAAAGTTATACATATTAGTGCTGATGAAAAAGAAATTGTGAGTATAATTTAGATTAAGATGAAACAATGATCACATTTATAAAGTTAGCCGACATTCAGTTTACACAAAACATTTCAGGGAAACACCTACTTGTATAATTTCATGCCTAAACTATTCTTCAGTTCTTACTCAAGATAATCTGAATGATGGATAGTAATAATTTTCCACAATATTTAAGATCACAAAGACATAAATCATTAAATGAAAATATACTTTAAGTTACCCTTAATCCACATAAATATTTATCTCTTTATATGTCAAGCTCTGTCTCCCCCACTGGATGGTGAGCAACTTTGTTACTCATCTTTGTACTCAACAAAGCTTGGCAAATAATAGTGAAAATGATGTGATGATGATAATAAGAGCAAACATTTCCACAGTATTTGCTTACAATGTGCCAGACACTGTTGTAGGTGCTTTCATAAACTAATTTAATATTTAGTTTGCATGACTAATATATGAAATTCTCATTTTTTTTTTTTTTTGAGATGGAGTCTTGCTCTGTCGCCCAGGCTGGAGTGCAGTGGTGCCATCTCGGCTCACTGCAAGCTCTGCCTCCCAGGCTCATGCCATTCTCCTGCCTTAGCCTCCCAAGTAGCTGGGAATACAGGCGCCCACCACCACGCCCGGCTAATTTTTGTATTTTCAGTAGAGATGAGGTTTCACCGTATTAGCCAGGATGGTCTCAATCTCCTGACCTCGTGATCTGCCCTCCTCGGCCTCCCAAAGTGTTGAGATTACAGGAGTGAGCCACCACACCCAGCCCTGAAATCCCAATTTTTACATATGAGAAAATTAAAAGACAGAAATTAAAAAAATAAGTAACTTGCCTAGGATCACATAGCTTGTCAGGTTTTTTTGTTTGTTTTTTGAGACAGGGTCTCACTCTGTCACCCAGGCCAGAGTGTAGTGGCACAATCACAGCTCACTGCAGCCTCCACCTCCCAGGCTCAGGTGGTCCTCTTGCCTCAGCCTCCTGAGTAGCTGAGCCTACAGGTGCATGCCATCATGCCCGGCTAGTTTTTTTGTATTTTTTGTAGAGACAGGGTTTTGCCATATTATTGCCCAGGTTGATCTAGAACTCCTGGGCTCAAGCAGTCCTTCCACCTTGGCCTCCTGAAGTGTTAGGATTACAGGCGTGAGCCACCGCATCTGGCTACTTGTCAGCTGTAGAGTCAAGATTAAAAAAAACTTGGCCCTTTGATTCCAAAGTCTGTGCTCTTAACCACTGCCCTATACTGCAACATGGAAGGTAAATAATGAAAGTTCGTTGAATAACACACACACACACACACACACACACGCAGAGAGTATATGTGTGTGTGTATGTGTATTAGGCCTTCTAGGAATATGAAAATTTATATACTTACTTGGAAACCTAACAATTAAATTTTTACTTCAGACTTCTTCCCTAAAAGTCCAGTCTTAAACTCAAACTTAACAAGCCTAATATCAAGCTTTTTGCATTGTCTCACAAATCTACTTCTCATCCTGCTGCTCAGTTTTTATACTGACATCTCCGCTCTAGGTGTCTAGGTTAAAAAGTTTAAAGTCAACTCCTATTTCTCACTTTGTCCTTCTTTTTTTTGTGAGACAGTCTCGCTCTGTCTCCCAGGCTGGAGTGCAGTGGCATGATCTCAGCTCACGGCAACCTCCACCTCCCCCGCTTCAAGTAATTCTCCTGCCCCAGCCTCACCAGTAGCTAGGATTACAGGCACCCACCACCATGCCCAACTAATTTTTGTAGTTTTAGTAGAGATGGGGTATCACCATGTTGGCCAGGCTGGTATCAAACCCCTGACCTCAGATGATCCACCCACCTCGGCCTCCCAAAGTGCTGGGATTACAGGCATGAGCCACTGCGCCCAGCTTCTCACTTTGTCTTAAATGCAACTTCTCATTTACCCTGAAAGAGACTCTCTCTTTGATAGGTCTCTTGCATCTATTTTTCATTCCTATCCAGTGTTACCATCCCAAATCAAGTTCTTAGAACTTAATTCTTAGATTTATTGTAGTAACAAGCTGCTTGGGTTTCTCAATATCAAGTGAAACAATATATGTAAAGTACTCTACCACAGGGCATATGAATGCACTCAACCGATACAGTGGGTTTCCCTCTCTAAACCATGTATCTCTAGCATATTTCTCTTTCCAAAACACCACTTTAATAATTTGCTTCCTTGAGCTATACTCTTCAATGGCTCTCAGCTATTGGACAAAATAGTCCAAATTCCTGAGAATGTCATAAGCTCCTTCAAAATTTTGTGTAACTTATCTTTCCAACCTTATCTCCAGTAGGAACCTTCCACACTTCAGTTGGGCTCTCATTGTTTCGAAAACAAACTGCATATGTATTACCTCAGGATCAGGCTTATGTCATTTTTTAGATTGTGTTTTTCAGATTTCCCATTAGAATTCTTCCCATTCTTTAAGACTGCACCCTTGTCTCCCTTCTTTTCAGGTCTCCTTTCCATTCATTTTAATCCGGACAGTTTTCTTTACACATCAAATCTTTATGATATTGAATACTTATTTTATGTATGAGAGATTTATCAATCCTGTATTATAATGCTAGTGCTTTACATATATGTACACACACATACATACATACATTCTCCTAAATGGAATAGGAACTTTTTTTGTTGTTTTGAGATGGGGGTCTCACTCTATTGCCCAGGCTGGAGTGCAGTGGTATAATAATGGCTCACTGCAGCCTTGACCTTCTGGGCTCAAGTGATCCTCCCACCTCAGCCTCCCAAGCAGCTGGGACTACAGGCATGCACCACCATGCCTGGCTAATCTTATGTTTTGTAGAGATGATGTTTCATTATGTTGTTCCGGTTGGTCTCAAACTCATGGGCTCAAGACAGCCTCCCACCTCGGCTTCCCAAAGTGCTGGGATTACAGTTGTGAGCCACCATACCCAGCAGAAACTTTTAAAAGAAGAATTATTTTTAGTTGCCACAATATCTACCACACTGCTTTACACATCCAAATGGAGTCACGTATCACTTAATAATAGGAATACATTCTGAGAAATTTATCATTAATTTTATTGTTGTATGAACATCACAGAGTGTGCAACACAAACCTAGATGGTAAAGTCTACTACACACCTAGGTAAAATATTAATAGTATAGCCTACTGCTCCTAGGCTCCAAACCTGTACAGCATGTTACTGTACTGAAGACTGTAAACAATTTTAACAGTGTAAGTATTCGTGTATCTACACATAGAAAATGTACAGTAAAATATTGTATAAAAGATAAAAAATGGTACATCTGTATGGGTACTTACCATAAATGGAGCTTGCACGACTGGAAGTTGCTATGGGTGAGTCAGTGAGTGAGTGGAGGGTGAATGGGAAGGCCTAGGACATTATTTTACACTACTGTAGACTTTACAAACACTGTATACTGAGGCTACACTAAATTTATAAAAACATATTTTTTTCTTCAACACTAAATTAACCTTAGCCTACTATAACTTTTTACTTTATAAAATTTTTAATTTTTTAACTTTTGACCCTAAACACAAAAATACAGCTGTACAAAAATATTTTTTCTCTATATCCTTATTCTTTGAGTTTTTTGTTAAAAACAAAGACACCAACATACACATTAGATGATGCCTACACAGGGTCAGGATTATCAGTATCAGTGTCCTCCACCTGTACATCTTGTCCCACTGGAAGGTCTTCAGGAGTAATAACACACAGGGCGCCGTCATCTCCTTTGATAGCAACGCCTCCCTCTGGAATACATCTCTTGAAGGACTTGCCTAAGGCTGTTTTACAGTTAACTTAAAAAAAACATGTAGGAGTATGCTCTTAGATAATAAAAAGTACAGTAGAGTAAACACATAGACCAGTAACATAGCTCTTGATTATCAAGTATCATGTACTATACATAATTGCATATGCTATAATTTTATAAGACTGGCAGTGCAGTCGTTTTGTTTAGCATCGCCATAAACCCCTGAGTAATGCATTGCATGAAGACATTATGACAGCTATGATGTCAATATGCAACAGGAATTTTTCATCTCCTTTATAATCTTACGAGACTACTATTATATATGTGGTCCATCGTTGACCAAAATGTTATGTGGCCATTACCATATTTGCTGATTTATGGCTGAATTTCCAATTTTCTAAAATTAGAAAAGTTCTAATTTTCTAAATTATAGAAAACATAGCAGTTAGAACATTTTAATCCTTGTTTGCTCAAGATTTACTGAGGAATTTATCAGAAAAACCATATTTTAGATAAAGACTACTGGTATTTATTTAGACTTATTTATATTCTTGTTTCTCCAAAGAAATTGAAGTGGCTAAGCTTATTTTTCATTCAAGCATTTCTTTCAACCTTACAGTTTTCTTCCAAATGAAATTTTAGAAGGTATTAAAGGGTGAAGAGAAAAGTGATTTCACCAACTCTATCCCCTGAGACTTTCCTAGAGCCTTCCTGTCAGTACTTTGTAACTTCTTATTTCTCTGTCAGGATGTTTCATTGCAGGGATAAAGGAAAGACCCAGGAGGATGATTCGACTCTTTGTTATCTACAAGACATTTTCCCTTCATTAGAGAAAATAATTGAGAGTTCCCTGTATCATGAGTAATTTAGGATAAACATTAAATAAGACTTTCCAGAAAGTTTCACAGTGGTATGACAGTTGAAACACATGCTCAGTAAGACTATATAATCTCTTCCCTGGAAATCTTTAAGAACAGAAACATTCAAGGGGAACATCACACACCGGGGCCTGTTATGGGGAGCGGGTAGGGGGGAGGGATAGCATTAGGAGATATACCTAATGTAAATGACGAGTTAATGGGTGCAGCACACCAACATGACACATGTATACATATGTAACAAACGTTGTGCACATGTACCCTAGAACTTAAAGTATAAAGAAAAAAAAAAAAAAAGAACAGAAACATTCATACCTATCGGAGAGGATTTAAGTGTAATCTCCGGGAAAACATAGAGATAGAGGAAATTTCATTTTGGTATGACATTTTAAAGAGTATTTTGCACCAAATAATTGAAATAAAACTGTACCCAATTTCTCTATAATTTCTGGCTTATTATAGGGTATAACGTTCAAGGTGTAATTACTATCTTCCACTAATTTTAAAGTACATATAGAAGATTGAGGAATTCCTTAAAGCATCACTGGGAAGTGCTTAGTTAACAGTTTCATACGTTTTTAGTTCACTTATATAATTCATGTTTATGTGATAGAAAATTCCACTCATCCTTACAAAATATAATTTAGAAATATATTTGCAAAATGTAATTTCTGTGTAAGTAAAAGTTTACTAAATAATTTACATATGAAGCAATTTATGTTGTAACTATTAAAAAATTAAATGCTTAAATAAACAAAATACTGTAATCAACACTGATATGCTAGGTAGATGGCAACGCTTATTTACTAGGAAGGAGGGAATTTGGGAAGAGATAGATAAGAAGTAGTTTCCATTTTGGACAGGTTACATTTGAGATGCTTATTGGTTTTTTTCTAGTAAATGTGTCAAGTAGGTCATGGAATACACAAGTGAAGAGCTCAGAGAGCTGATTAGACCATTGTTGGAAGATCTTTCAGCCCTTGCCTCTCTCCTCCTAAGTGCCCACTGTTTGTTGTTCCCATCTTTATGTCCATGTTGTACCAGTCTTTTAATCAAAATGTTTTCTCAACTAAATCATATTGTTTCCCACTTAAGTCTAATCAATTACAAGAGATGTTAGTAAAGCAAATCTGTGATATCATATAATACTAATATCTAAAAGGCAAAATAAAGATTTTCTGAAATATTTAATATTTTAATATTAGATAAAAATATTTAATCATAGCATGTGACAAAATGGTTAGCAAATGCAAAGACTGTAATCTCAAGTTTTTGTATGGCTTCAAAAGACCTGACTGCTAAAAAAGAAAATTCATTTCGAAGTTTCAAATCTTTTCTCATTCAGCTAACTAGAAATACCATGGTTTAAGGTAGGCAGGTCAGCTTTAGATATACTAGAGAACTTTGGGTCAGTCTTAGGTTTTCTTTCCCTATTTACACTTTTCCCCTAAGTGATCTTCTCTTGTCCATGACTGTAAACATAACACTACAAAACAAAGCCTGACCTCTCTGAGCTCTTCACTTACGTATTCAATGACCTACTTGACACATTTACTAGAAAAAAACTAATAAGCATCTCAAATGTAACCTGTCCAAAATGGAAACTACTTCTTATCCATCTCTTCCCAAGTTCCCTCCTTCCTAGTAAATAAGCATTGCCATCTACCTAGCTGCTCAAGTCAAAAGCTTAGGTATCATCTTTGATTCCTCCTTTTTCCCTCATGCCCTATATTTAATTTATCAGTAAGTCCTATTCTATCTCCCAAATGTATTTCAAAACTGCCGGCTTCTCTTCATCTCCACTGAAGATATCCTATTCTAAGCCACTATCATTTATTGCCAAAACTACTGTAATACTCTAATATCTGGTTTCTCTGTTTCCATTTTTGCTCCCTCTCTAGTCTATTTTCCACACAGTAGTTATAAGTGGTCTTTTAAACTCTAAAGATGTTTAAAATTCTCCAGTGATTTCCCACTGCTGCACTTTAGACTTTTTTTAACCTTAAAATAGTACTACTTAAACATTCTTTTTTTTTTTAACCTTAAAATAGTACTACTTAAACATTCTACTTAAAATAAGTAAAAATATCTCATTTAAAATAGCCCACTCAATCTGATCCCTGCTGAGGTATCTCTTCAATATTACAGCATTCTTTCCCCTCACTATACTCACTCACATGAGCATGCTCCTTCCTAACACTGGACCTTTACGCTTGCTGTTCTTCCATCTGCCTGGAATATTTTCCTGACTTTTTGGTATAATTTTCTCATTTTTCAGACCTCAGTTTAACTATCACCTTTTTAGACTATGTTTTTTCCTAAAATAGTCTAGCTCTTCTAACTCCTACCTCCATTCCAGTATGTATCACGTGACTCCATTTATTTTCTTCATACCACTTTAAACATCTAAAATTGTTTATTTGTTGGTTCTGATTATTACATTGTTGGTTCTTCTCTTACAGCCTCTCCCCACTAGAATGACAACTCCTAATGAGAAGCTACATTCACAAGGCTTAGAATGTAACTGGCAATCAAAAGGTGTTTTTTTTTTAATATGCATATTTTAATTAATTCCACAGAATCAGTTGACTAGTCCATCCAGTAATAATATCTTACATCTTGCTTTTTCAAAGTTTTTTCTAAGTACTTGCTCTCATATCAGGACTAATGAGATAATTCAGTGATTATATTTTCAAAGTAACCATCAAGTGGTATAATAAATTTGGGAGATTACTAACAGGAAAATCAATGTGTTCTAAAGCTTTATTTATAAAGATCCTTCACAGGAAGCTTATTTTAAAGTTATTTGGAGAATGAACTGAAAGTTACAAAGTAATGGTTGAAATTTCCTCCCAACGCTAATGTTAAGTGCTCATCTTAGAAGGAGTCCGGGGAAATTACGAAGTTTACTCATTTAATAAATACTGAAATGAGTGCCTGTTACATGCTACATACTACTGTGCTAGGTGCTAGGGAGACAAGGAGGAAACAAGATCTAGTCACTGCCATAGTCAAACTTATGAACCACTAGAAATATTGGAAAGCTACTAGGCTTAAAATAGGTAGCAAATGCTATAAAAACTTCATGGTGCTATAATAAGACACATGGAAGAACAGGGGGTTAGAGCTGTCTCTTCAGAGGAAGTAGACTTTTAAGCTGATGTATGAAAGATAAATAGCAGTTAGATGGAAAAAGGCAGAGGAAGGAAAAGAAGAGTGTCACAATCAAACCCATGCATGAAATCCAGGAATTTCACATATCAGGAAAATTTCAAATATCAGGAAAAAAGAAAGGATAATAAATTTAGGAAACAAAAGAAGTTCAGCATGAATGGGATCTACAGTGTTACTAGGAGGTGGGGGTGGGAGTGAGAGAGGAACAAGCTGGAAATGCAAGGAAATACAGATCACAAAGAACCTTATAAATCGTAACAGGAAATTGGCACTGAAGTATTTTAAGAAGAGAAGTGACATGATTTGATTTGAACATCAGGAAATCTTGCTGACTGTAGCAGGAAAAATAGTAAGGGTATTAATCCATAGTCAAATTAGAGTGTTAATGCGGCAGTCCAGATGAGCAATGTTGATAGCCTGAATGATAGCAACTGGAGAAAAAGGGACAGATTGAAGAGAGATCTAGGAGATCGAATTAGTAACAATGGGGTTTGGGGTATGAGGAGGAGTCCAGGATGGTACCCAGAGTTTTTCTTGAGCAACTGGGTAGACGATACTACCATTCACAGAAATGGGAAATATAGGATGAAATAAAAATGAAAACTTCAGCTAGGGGTGAAATAATGGGTTCAATTTAGACTAAACTCAGTTTGAGGTACATATATGAAAATATTCAGTAGAGAGTTGGAAATACAGACTATTTCAAAAAGGTCTGCATTAGAAGATGTTTTATAATAATAATTTCTGTCTGTCTCTATCATAGAAATGAATATCTTTTTTTTTTTTTGAGACGGAGTCTCGCTCTGTTGCCCAGGCTGGAGTGCAGTGGCCGGATCTCAGCTCACTGCAAGCTCCGCCTCCCGGGTTCACACCATTCTCCTGCCTCAGCCTCCCGAGTAGCTGGGACTACAGGCGCCCGCCACCGTGCCCGGCTAGTTTTTTGTATTTTTTAGTAGAGACGGGGTTTCACCGTGTTAGCCAGGCTGGTCTCAAACTCCTGACCTGGTGATCCGCCCGTCTCGGCCTCCCAAAGTGCTGGGATTACAGGCTTGAGCCACCGCGCCCGGCCAGAAATGAATATCTTAACCCATATTGAAAGAGAGAGTTTCCGTACTAATTGTATTTTAATTGTGACTATCACTGGCACATACATTAGCTGAAATGGTATGGTTATGAGAGTATGAGCAAGGTTTTCCCTGTAATGTATCCATCTCTTTGAAAACATCACACATACTTTAAATAAAACTAATAAAAGACATATGAAATAAAACAAACTTATTTAATTATGGGATAAGAAATTTAAATTTAGGCCAATATCTTAGACACTTTAATTAATTACTATAATTGCTTGGACCATTCTGTTATGATTGAGGCACAGTTTAAGGTAAGGATGAGCCATGTAGATTTTGGCTGACATGGCACAAAGGAAAATTCCCTCAACGCATGAAATCCTTTAGTGATGACTGATGATTAAATTGCATAAGGTTCTATTCTATATTATATGAGAGAATTAAAAACAAGGTGTGCTATTCATTTCAGTGAAATGATGGATCTGCCAGCTGCAGCAAGCACTTTCCTTGGAACTCTCTTATGACAAATTAACATAGCATGTGCCAGATGTTTTTTTCTTTTTCCTGTTGAATTATGCTATAATATGCTTCAGTTACTTTTAGTAATTATGTATTTTGTAATTTGCTGGTACCTGCAGCTGCCTCTCATCCTGTTAATTAAAAAAAAAAAAAAAAAGAAAAAACAGTTACAGCAGCCAAACATTACAGATATACAGCCAAGGAATTATAATGTTTTACAATGTGAGGAGAATGCCTTAGGCGCAAATGCTGTGTAGTTCACTCTATATGTACAGTTTGTTTTGGACAAGCAAATATTACATATTGTATATTCATGTGTTCATTTATTCAATACAATCTAATTGAATAATTAGATTGCTTTCCCAATTAAAACTGTTTAATCTGGTTAATAAAACCATAAATGTTTAGATCCCTGTCTGCAGCAGAGACAACAGTATTCACTGGACATTCCACATGTACCATACATTTCCCAGACTTCTATGCAGTTCTCACCAACGGAGGTAAAAGTTAGTGATATATATCATTTCAAAGCTGAGTTACTTAAGTGCTCATGTTCCTCTTCCATTCCTCTTTCTCTGTTCCAGTGACCTCAAGAAACCATGTGTTCAAGAAGGCGGACACTCTAATAGAGCCTTCCTGCCAAACTGCCTAAGACATGCAACATAAGCAACAAATAAACCTTTGTTTTGTTTAGTCCCTAAGATTTCAGTTTGTTTGCTGTGGTGGCTGACATTGCTTAACATAATAAACTGCGTAGATCTCACCTACTCTTAACATCACGATTGCCTTGATTTTGCATACTATTTCTTTCACTTCAAATATTCCAATTGTATTACTGCTTTGGGGGTCTTTGAACTAGCTGTTCTCTTTGCTTAAAATGCTCTTTCTCCTGATCTTTATATCCTTTTTATTATATCTCACCTTAAGATTCATTTCTTCACAGGATCTACCTGGTCTACCACCCTCAGATATCCAACAATTCATTATCACACTGGCTTATTTAAAATTTTCTTTCTTTCTTTCTTTTTTTACAGACAAGGTCCCGCTCTGTCACTCAGGCTGGAGTGCAGTAGCATGATCATACCTCGCTGCAGTCTTGACCTCCTGGCTCAAGTGATTCTCCCACCCCAGCCTCCCAAGTAGCTAGAAATACAGGCACACACATCATGCCCAGATAACTTTTGTATTTTCTGTAGGGACAGGGTCTTGCTATGTTGCAGAGGCTAGTCTCAAACTCCTGGCTTCAAGTGATCCTCCCACTTCAGTCTCCCAAATGCTGGGATAACAGGTGTGAGCCACTGCACCCAGCCTCTAAACATTTTGCATAGTACTTATTATCTGATAATTAACATGTGTATGTTTATTTATTCGATAATTTCTACTTCACTGTCAATAATCTAAACTTCAAAAAAAAAAAAAAAAAAAGGAATCTTGTCTTTGCTGTATTCCCATTACTTCAAGAACAGTGCCTGCTCAATAAATATGTGATAAGTGAATAATACGTAGACTAGGAATATGTCCGAGGGCTGGCCAAGCACTTTTGGTTTATTGGGGTGGTTGTTCAGTGTGGCTGGTGCATAAAGAACTTGAAGGATGGAGGTAGAAAGGCAGACTGCAGATAAAATATGGCAGAGAAAAACTGTGAAAAATCTGTAGGCAACGACAAAACAGAAGTCCTTAAGTAGGCAGGGCCAGTATACTTACTTTATAGTAAAGTAACTATAAGAGCAGTATGAAAGATGGAATAGAGTGGGGAAAAGTTTGATGGCAGAGAAACCAGAGTGAAGGCGGCCACTTTAGGAGTCATAGTTAAAGATGTGAGGGCTCTGACCAACTGCAGGGACACGTATGTCACCACATGCTTATACACACGCAAGTATTTCTGTAGGACAGATCCTGTACCAGGAACTGCAAAAGGATCTGTACAGTTTAAATTTAGTTAGATTTTGCTACATTACCTTATAAAAAGTATTTGCCAGTTTACATTCCCACCCATACTGTATGACAACTCCTGCTTCCCCATGTATTTGTAGACGCTGGATGTTAACCATCTTCTACATTTTGCCAATATGCTGGGTAAAATTATTGCTTAAATTTGCATCTCTTTAATGAAAAGTGAGGCTGACCTTGCTTTGACATGTTTAAAGGAGATTTGCATTGATGCTTTTGTGAGCTTTGTTTGAACCACTGAGTTCACATACTTTGTCCATCTTTCTATTAGGTTGTTAATCTTTTAATGTGGAACTTGATGAATTTTGCATATCAACCCTTTAAAAATTTCTCCAGTATCCCATCTGTCATTTATCTTTGTTTAGTATCTTCATAAAAATTTTAATTTTTATGGTTAGATCAATTAATCACTTTTTCTTTTTTGGATTCTGGATTTTGTGTTTTGATTAGAAAGTCTTCTATATTCCAAGAGAATAAAAATAATTTTATTTCTTCTAATATACTCCTTTTTATACTTAGTTCTTTAATACATCTGGAATTTATTTTATATATGAAATAAAGAATATTCTAAATGAGTTACTATCTTTCTAACATCATTATTTCACCAATGATCTGAAATGCCACCATTGTCATGACCAAAATTTCTGATTTTACATTTTTTTTTCTTTTTCTGTATTCTGTTCAAATTATCTATCCTTGTGCCAATACTGTTTTATGTATTTTGATATCTGGTAGGGAAAATCTCATTTTTTTCCAACAGAGGTTTGTTGATTTAATATATAAAAATAGTAACAACAGGCCAGGTGCGGTGGCTCACGCCTGTAATCCCAGCACTTTGGGAGGCCGAGACAGGTGAATTTCCTGAGGTCAGTAGTTTGAGACCAGCCTGGCGAACATGGTGAAACTCCATCTCTACTAAAAATCCAAAAAATTAGCTGGGTGTGGTGGCAGGCGCCTGTAACCCCAGGTACTTGGGAGGCTAAGGCAGGAGAATCGCTTGAACCCGGGAGGTGGAGGTTGCAGTGAGCCAAGGTTGTGCCATTGCACTCTAGCCTGGGCAATAAGAATGAAACTCTGTCTCAAAAAAATATAAATAAATAAATAAATAAATAAATAAATAAAATAGTAACAACAATCTCTCATTTAAGTAAGATTAGTAGATCTATACTGCAGTTATGGATACTATACACTAATAAGTTAACTAGTAAAACAGCTTCTTCTTTGAAGCTCAAAATTCTTTGTGATACATACATTGCAAGATAAAGGAGAAGTAGCTGAGCGGGGATAATTATAGATGAATTAATAAGATATTACAAATTAAACTTCAAACCAAAAGATACCATACAGAAACTCAAATTTTTAAAAAGCTTCTGATCCTAAGTTCTCTGATACTAAGATGAAAAATTACCTCCTATGAAAAAATGATTTTATTTATTTTGTGTTACATTTAATTTTGACTGTAGTTACTTATGGATAGTTTTAAAAATCACAGGTACTGGTAGTCATATTTAATTGTCAGTTGCCAAAAGGTACAGAAGTTTCCACGGGGAATAAAACAAGTCAAGGGAGGACTACGTATATCATGACTATACTTATATTTGGTTTTGCCTCTAATATTCTCCTAACTGTAGCAAATAGGTGGACAAAAAGCAAGCAAGAAAATAGCCAACTTACAAGAATTCAGTTCTTATGAAGTACAGAGGACAGAGGCAAACAGCCAAGTACTTTCAAGATTCAATGCATACAGTTAATTTAGAGACCAAGGAATGCTAGCACTTTTTAAAAGCTGTATTTTCAGGCGGAAAGCTTTGATGCATAATACGTCACAGTAATGCACACAGAGAAGCAGGATGCTGAGACCTAACCTGAAAAGGCTCATTTTGAAAGCGAGTAATAACACTTTTGATATGAATGCTAGAATACATAAAGTTGTGGTATATATAGAGAAATCATTATAGGGAGAGTCAAATGCATCAAATGAGCCATTTGCTTTTAAAATGTTCTGCAGTTTATTTTGTAATTTATTATTAATAAAAGACCTAATTGGTTCAAGACTTAGACTATACCATTGAATCACTAAAAACAAAACCACTTCTAAGGAGAACAAATCAATTCTTCCCCAGAGATATGGAAGTACCATCTAGCAGTTACTTTACAACATAGCATATAGCAAACTGCTGATGCTCGATATGGATGCTATTGCATGTCAAGGGTAGATTATCACCTTTGTAACGTATTTTTTCATTAAAATTTAAAATAAATTTTTTTAACTTAAAAAATTATAAATCTATTATGACTGTCATAGAATTTTATATTACGACCAATAGGTAAGATAGGTCAGTAAAAATACTTCAGTAGATACATTTAACTGATTTCGTGCATAATCTTCAGTATTATTTATATTCTCCAAAAAGGAGGGATACAATTCATATATATAAATCTTGCCTAAAATCAACTGCCTTCTAGAACTAGTAATCTTTTTGTGCAAGTAAAAGTAAAGTAAGTACATGAGCTTTTCTCTCCTGCTCTTCCTCCCCCTCCTTCCCCTTCTTCTCTTCCCCCTCCTCCTCCTTCTTCTTTGTATATATATAAATAGAGATGGAGTCTCAATGTGTTGTCCTTTACCAAGACTTGGTTTTTAAGGCTGGGTAGAAAAGGAGGTAAGCTTTGAAACAGAAAGAAAAAAAGATGGCAAAAATTCTAGTGATATTTATTGGATTTACTGGATTCACATATACCACTGGTCAAGATACAAACTTATATCTTGACTATTTAGGTGAGGTAGGGCTTTGTTACCAAATGTGATTTGCTGAGCATATCTGGCCAGTGCTAGCAGAAAGTTCAAACAAATTTAAAAGCCAAGATTTCACTTAAGTAGGAAATTTCTTTAGAAGGTTGGTTGGTTTGCTTCAAATTGCTTATTCCATGAATTATTTCTATTTATTTCTCTCAGGGTAGTTAACCATTTCATGTTGCTACATTTGGCATTCTGTTTTTATGCAAAATTGTTTTTAAAAACAATTCTTTGTATTTAACTGAACATCTAACAAGGAGGCACTACAGCAAAACAAAAATAAAATCTAGGGACAAATGAAGAGTTTGTTCTTACACTGGAGCATTACAGCCGAGTTTACCGGAAACAGAGGCATGGGAAAATAGAACTGCAGTGTCGGAAACTGCGGAAGTTCCCTTCAGATTGCTTCTCTTTTCTCAGTCAAACAGGAATGGAAGTTATTGACTAAAAGTGATGATGGGGGAGGAGTTGCAAAAAGATTTGAGGAGAGAAAAACAGGGTATGAAATAGTCACCAAAGAGAGTAGAATATATAAAATGATTGTCTTGCAGCACTACAGGCCCCTTCTGTGGTCATGAATTTAAAGTGAGACAACCCAGAATGGCTGTGTGTTTTTTCCAGCCACCTTGAGCTGAACGAGTAAAGATACAGAGAAGACAACGAGTTATGTTTAAACAGGGCTGTGGATGGCCAAGGAAGAAGAGAAAGAAGGGCGGGAGAGTGGAGGATGATTATCCCTGTTGACCTCTTCTAAAATGAGGCACTCTCAAAAATACATACAGTGCCTATTGCCTTTTTCTGCATTATTTTTCTCTTTAGCACTTACCATCTATCACATATTTAATTTCTCTTGTTGTATGTTTGTCTCTCCTATTAGAATGAAAGCTCCATGGGGGCAGGGATTTTGGCCTGTTTTGTTCACTGGTATTGTCTTTTAAAAGGTATGAGTCCTTGCTGGATAACAGCAAAGCAGGTATCAGAGTACTGGTACTCTGCCGCTCCTCACCACCGCCCACAAAGAGAAGTGACTAACTGGCTTACTACTTAGCAGCTATTTCTAAAGCACTGGGTGATTTGAGTATCATTTTGATCTTTAAAACTAGTAATATTGCTGGGCGCGGTGGCTCACGCCTGTGATCTCAGCACTCTGGGAGGCTGAGGTGGGTGGATCACAAGATTAGGAGATTGAGACCATCCTGACTAACACGGTGAAACCCCGTCTCTACTAAAAATATAAAAAAATTAGCCAGGAGTGGTGGCGGGCGCCTGTAGTCTCAGCTACTCCTGAGGCTGAGGCAGGAGAATGGCGTGAACCCAGTAGGTGGAGCTTGCAGTGAGCCGAGATCCCGCCACTATACTCCAGCTTGGGCGACAGAGCGAGACTCAAAAAAGCCAAGCAAAGCAAAGCAAAACAAAACAAAACAAAACAACAACAATAACAACAAAAAAAACCTAGTAATATTATCTTTTATAATAAAAAATCCTTAATGTGATAGAAGTTTCTCTAAAATCTTAAATAGAGTAATAAAAAAATAGGAAGTGATGAGAAATGAGATTGGATATACATGTAAGAGCCAGATCTAAACGCTGTTGCAGTCCAGGGATAAACGAAGAGTTTGCAAGAGAGGTAAGAGATGATGGTGATCTGATCTAAGATAGGGGTAGTGGGGATGAAGGCAAATAGATCTGAAAAACATTAAGGAGAAAGAAGAGAAAGAATCAACCATACCCGAAAGCTGGCTATGGAGGTGCACGAAAGGGGATACAGAGAGAGGAACAATCTGTCATTCTATGGACCACATTTAGGTTGTTTTCAAGATCATGGTTATTGGAAACTATAGTTTCTTCTACAGTATCTGAATTTTAGTTAAAAGCAATGCCAAAAAGCCCATACAAACAAACAATTTTCAGTATTCAAATGAATTAAGCTATGATGGTGTGATAACAAGTAGCAAGATTGATGAGGTGTTTTGACACAACTCATTCTACTAAACTCCTTTAAGTTAGTCATATATGGGCCCCTCTCCTTGCTCATAATTGGGCACTGTATACTAGAATTCAAGTTGAAAGGATTCTTCTTTGGTGTTGCACTGCTGGCTAGCAAACTCCTTTAAAAATGACATTTCAATAATTCTTAAATAAATTACCTATAAACACTTAAAGAATCATTATCAAGCGCCCAACACTGTACTATGGACTATTATGCTTACACAGATAGTTATGTTCATATACAGATACCCATTCAACAAATACTCTCTGCCAACAATTTCTAGTGGACTGGTGCCTGTGGACATACATGCACAGTTCACCGAGGTCTGTGTTATATGGCCAATGTGTACTTTTCCAGATTTCAGAACAGGAGTTCAAAAAATTGAATAATCCTAGCTGCAATGTTTTGGGTAATATTTCTTCTCTGGAAGTATGACCTTAATTATTAGCAATATTGATTTTTAAAAATTATCTCACCCAGTTAATCCTAGTGCTTATGTTCAGGACTATGTATTCCTTTATTATCAATAGTCTTCATAATAATTCTTAGAATCAATAGCATTTTCAAGTTCGTAAGATGAGAAACAAGTCTCATTATACAGCAGTGGTACAATTATGGGAATTCAAGTTTCTTAGGTCTGTTAAATACTGGGGGTGCATTATATTATGTTTTAAACGTTCAAATGCATTTCAAAAAGCTGAAATTCTAACTTTGACCAGAAAGGATAAAAATTGGAAGAAGAGTTTGGCCTAGAAAAGAAACAATAATTGATAAAATTCACTAGCTTTCATGCATTCATTTAAAAAATATGTTCTGCGTATCTACTACTGCTGGACACTCTTTTAAAAGCTAGGGATCTGGACACTCTTTTAAGAGCTAGGGATACAGTAAGGAATAAAACAAACTTTATGGAGCTGATAGTCCCATAGGAAAGACAGAATATTTTAAAACATGTAAAAGAAACAAGTATAAAGCATAATTACTGACAGTGATGAATGCTAGTTTCGAGAAACAAAAATAGGCAATGGGATAGAATAAGTTCTTAGTGGCAAAGCCTTACTCGTCTTGTGTTTCTAGCATTTAGCAGAATGCTTGGAAAAGAATGGTCACTCAGTTGTTTGTTACATAAATTAAACTGAGTTTTAAGGGATCTGCTTTTGTTTCTGGATCCATTTGTATACATCTGCAGACTGAAGTATTAAACATTTTAAATTGCAAGTTATAATCCTGAACTTAAAAGAGTGAAAAGATGGACAGCCAAGATACTAATAATACTGCTGAATACTTTTACAGGGGTACTAAAATTCTGAATCAGAGCAGATTTGGATATTTTCAGGCAAGTGTATAAATACATTAAAGCAAGCATATAAAATATTAATGAGCTTCTATTACTGCAGAATTAATATATATCATTTTAATAGTCTACATGTTATTTTTAATATAAGAATGACATTAAACCAAATCGATTTGTTACTTTTTTTGTTCTGAAAACAATGGGAAAATCAAATGTAATGAAACCAATAAAGGAGTAGCACTGCCTTTCTCTTAAACTTGACGCAAAATATCTGCCAAGTGGCAGAAGCTTTCTCTGAGTAGATTTACAGTTTCTAATCACCAAAGCATACTGACTGATGAAAAAGCTAGTATGCTAGAAAGTGGGATATTAAGTCTTTACAGGACATCCTCAGCACAGGCAGTCCATCATTAAGGAAGAAACATAGTTAAAAATTATGGTACATTTTTTCAAGATGTTTTGAAGATTTCAGCCAATGCAACAGACCCTTACTTTTCAGCTACCGTTTCAACACAGTGTAAAAATAGAACAAGGTTAGGCACTTTTGGTCCATTAGAGCAATGTGTCCTTGTATCATAGGCTTAGGATCCTATACTATGAGTTGCTTCAAGGTATAATATAGTTACATGTCTTGACTTATTTCTGACTTGTCAAGACTTAAATGTCTTGACTTAGTTTTGAGACCCTGGCAAAGAGGCTGGTCAGTTTCTGTTTTGAGCAGCTGAGTGTACAACTCCAACTACATCCCTTATTGGGCTCTCACATTCTGGGCCACTACATCTGCCATAATCACTCTAGGGCCAGGAAACAGAAAAAAAACCAACCAACCAACCAACCAACCAAACCAGAAACAGTCACTATGCCATGGAGCCCACTGAACTTGTTCACATCAGTCAACCTAAAACTTGTTCACCATGGCAACATCTGTTCCTTTCTGTAAAAACCACAATAAAGTATGTGCTTACAGTTACCCCCTTCACCTTCTACCTCATGACTGACCCCAGTGCTTCCCCTGAGTGATCCTGTGTGGTGTGCAGTATTTGTCCAGAGAACTGTGAGTATAACAAATTGTAAAACTCTTTCCATTTTCTCTCTCTTGATCTGCATCTGGCCTCACCATCTCATACAAAGTAATATAGTTAAAATATAATGGTACACAACATATTTATTTTAGTCAAGAAATAATACTAAGATCAACTACTGTTTCTTAATTATTATGTATTATATAGGTGCCACATTGGTTTTAATGATCCTGAAACTAATTCCCAGCAACAGTTCTGATAATTTATTTTAGAGCCACAGTCCATTTCAATTTCCAGGATGCTGTAATTGATCACAGACATCTACAAACTCTGTATGGGACAAAAATTATTGGAAGCCAAGTTCTCGATTACTGTGCTAAGTGAGGTGGGATAGTTTTAAAGAATATATGTTTGGATCCAGTAAAGGCATATTAAATTATTCAGATTAATCAATTCACTAAAAACTCCACTATAACTCTGTAAAAGCATTAAACACAGGAAAATATAGTGAAAATGTTCCAAGACAATTTCTGAATGAAAGCTTATAATGAGAAAACCTAACAGAATCTTGGAGCACCAATGCTTCCCCTTTCCAGGATGGCATTTACAATACTCCACACTTGGGATCTGACTCTGTTACCACTAAGAGTGGGTGTGGTGGAGAGAACCTCTCCATCATTGATCTGGTATCCCAAAAGAGCATCCCTTCAAGGTAAAGGTGAACCATATCTGAATGCATGCTACTTCTCTCAAAGTCACAGGACTACAGGGAAGCTACTTTGGTTATGAACAAAGCAGAAGAAAAAATATAATCTTCTGTGGCCACAGACTACAGATACACCTCAAAATTAACAAAGCCCAGAAACCCCACCCTTAGTTGAAGTTCTCACACCCAGTAGTGCTCTCAGGCACTCAGAAGAGGCAGAGGCAAAGTTTCTATACTATGGAAGCTTTATAACAAAAATTTTCAAGGGCAATTACTAATAAATAGAGAAACCAGACAAGATGCTTAGGAACCAAAAGAAACAGATCTGTCTGATAACAGATATTGGAGTGATCAGAAACAAACTTTGAAACTAAGAAACACAATAAAATGATACAGGACATAAACCACAAAATGATCATGTTAAGAAAGAACCAAACTGAACTGATAGAACTGAAAAACTCACTTCAAGAATTTCATAATACAATCAATCACAAGTATTAACAGCGGAATCAACCAACCTGAGGAAAGAATCTCAGAGTCTGAAGACTGGCTTTTCTGAAATAACTCAGATAAAAACAAAGAAAAAACAACAGAGAAGAACGAATAAAACTTCTGAGAAATACAGGATTATATAAAGAGATCAAATGTATGATCTAGGATCAGTCCTCCACATATCAATATTAACTTTGAATGTAAATGGGCTAAATGCCCCAAATTAAAGGGCACAGAGTGGTAAGTTGGATGAAGAAGCAAGACCCAACTCCATGTGATCTACAAGGAATCCATCTCACATGCAAAGATACCCATAGGCTCAAAGTAAAGGAATGAAGAAAAACCAAACAAATGGAAAACAGAAAAAAGCAGGGATTGCTATTCTAATTTCAGACAAAACAGTCTTTAAACCCACAATGATCAAAAAAGACAAAGAAGAACATTACATAATGGTAAAAGGTTCAATTCAACAAGAAGACCTAACTATCCTAAATATATATGCATCCAGCACAGAAGCACCCAGATTCATAAGGTTAATTCTTAGAGACCTACAAAGAGACTTAGATAACCACACAATGATAGTTGGAAACTCCAACACCCCACTGACAAGGTTAGACAGATGATCAAATCAGAAAACTAACAAAGATATTCAGGATCTGCACAGAACATTTTACCAAATTGGCCTAACAGATATTTATAGACCTCTCCACCCAAAACAAACAGAATATACATTCTTCTCATCTGCACATGGCACATACTCTAAAATTGACCACAATCAGCTGTAAAACAATCCTCAGAAAATTAAAAAAAAAATCATACTAAACACACTCTTGGACCACAGTGCAAGACCATAAAAATAAAAATCAATACTAAGGAAATTGCTCATAATCATATGATTACATGGAAATTAAACAACCTGCTCCTGAATGACTTTTTGGGAAACCAAAAAACTAAGGCAGAAAACCAAGAAATTATTTGAAACTAATGAGAACAAAGATACAACATACCAGAATCTTGGGGACACAGCTAAAGCAGTGTTAAGCGGAAGTTATAGGGCTAAACGCCCTAAAAAAATTAGAAAGACCTCAAATTAACAACTTAACATCACACCTAGAGGAACTAGAGAAACAAGGGCAAACCCACCTCAGAGCGAGCAGAAGACAATAAATAACAAAAATCAGAGCTGAACTGAAGGAAAACAGATATGCAAAAAACCATAGTAAAGATCAACAAATCCAGAAGTTGGTTTTTGAAAGAATAAATAAGATTGATAGACCACCAGCTAGACTAATAAAGTAAAAGAGAGAAGATCCAAATAAATAATCATAATGACAAGGGGATATTACTATTAAGCCCACAGAAATACAACAAACAAACAAACAAAAACCTCAGAGACTACTATGAACATCTCTATACACGCAAACCAGAAAACCTAGAAATGGATAAATTCTTGGAAACATACAACCTTCCAATATTGAACCAGGAAGAAATTGAATCCCTGAACAGACCAACAGACAGTGACTTCAGAAAATGAATCAATAATAAAAAGCCTATCAACTAGAAAAATTCCAGGGTCAGAAGGATTCACAGCCAAATTCTACCACATGTATAGAGAAGAGCTGATGCCATTCCTACTGAAACTATTCCAAAAAACTGAGGAGAAAGGACTTCTTTTTAACTCAATCTATGAGGCCAGAATCATCCTGGTATCAAAATCTGGCAGAGACACAAGAAAAAAAGAAAACTTCAGGTCAATATTCCTGATGATCACAGATGCAAAAATCCTCAGCAAATATAGTAAACTGAATCCAGCAGCACATCAAAAAGATAATCTGCCACAATCAAGTAAGCTTTATTCCTGGGATGCAAGGTTGGTTCAACAACACAAATCAAGAAATGTGATTCACCACATAAACAGAACTAAAAACAAAAACCACACTATCATCTCAGCAGATGCAGAAAAGTCTCGTTGCTCTGTCATCTGGGCTGGAGTGCAGTGGCACAATATCGGCTAAGTGAAACCTTGGCCTCCCAGATTCAAATGATTCGCATACCTCAGCCTCCTCAATAGCTGGGATTACAGGCACACGCCACCATGCCCAGCTAATTTTTGTATTTTTAGTAGAGATGGGGCTTTGCCATGTTGGCCAGGCTGGTCTTGAAGTCCTAGCCTCAAGTGATCTGCCTGCCTTGGCCTCCTAAAGTGCTGGGTGTGAGCCACTGTGTCCAGTCTAGAAAAGCCTTTTGATAAAATTCAACATCCCTTCATGTTAAAAACCCTCAAAAAACTAGGCATTGAAGGAACATATCTCAAAATTATAAAAGCTGTATATAATAGACCCACAGATAACATCTTAATGAATGGGCAAAAGCTGGAAGCATCCCCCTGAGAACTGGAACAAGACAAGGATGCCCACTCTCACTACTCCTATTCAACATAGTACTGGAATCCTAGGCAGAGCAATGAAGCAAAAGGAAGAAGTAAAGGGCATCCAAATAGGAAGAGAGGAAGTCAAACTATCTCTCTTTATGGATGATATAATTCTAGACCTAGAAAACCCATTAGTCTCTGCCCACAAGCTCCTAGATCTGATGTCTTCAGCAAAGTTTCAGGATACAATATTAATGTACCAAAATCCATTGCATTTCTATACATCAGTGACATCTAAGCTGAGACCCAAATCAAGAACACAATCCCATTCACAAGAGCCACAAAATGAATAAAATAGGAATATAGCTAACCAGGGACGAGAAAGATCTCTACGAGAATAACAAAACACTGCTCAGAGAAATTGGGGATGATACAAATGAATGAAAAAGCATTCCATGCTATGGATAGGAAGAATCAATATTGTTAAAATGGTCATATTGCCCAAAGCAATTTACAGATTCAACACTATTCCTATCAAACTACCAATGACATTTTTCACAGAATTAGAAAAAAAACCTACTTAACTATTTAAAAATTCATATGGAACCAAAAAAGAGATTGAATAGCCAAGGCAATCCTAAACTCAAAGAACAAAGCTGGAGGTACCATGTTAACAAACTTAAAACTATACTACAAGGCCACAGCAACCAAAACAGCATGGTGCTGGTAAAAAATAAGACAAATAGACCAATGAAACAGAATAGACAGCCCAGAAATAAAGTCACACACCTACAACCATTTAATCTTTGACAAAGTAGACAAAAACAAGTAATAGGGAAAGAACTCCCTACTCAATAGATGGTGCTGACATAACTGGCCGTATGTGGAAGACTGAAGGCGGACTCCTAATATCATATACAAAAATCTTCTTAAGGTTGATTATAAAATTAAATGTAAAATAAAACTACAAAAACCCAGAAAGATAACCTAGGGAATACCATCTGGACATGGGCCCTGGCAAAGATTTTATGGCGAAGACTCCAAGAGCAGTTGCAACAAAAATTAAAGTTGACATGTGGACCTAATTGAACTAAAGAGCTTCTGCACGGCAAAAGAAACTATCAACCGAGTAAATAGACAATCTACAGAATGGAGAGAATATTTGCAAACTATACATGCTATAAAAGTCTAATATCCAGAATCTACAAGATACTTAAACAAATTTACAAGAAAAAAACAAAAAACCCCATTATAAAGTGGGCAAAGGACACTTTATAATGTCCTTTGAAACAGACACTTTCAAAAGAAGACATATATGTGGCCAACAAGCATGTGAAAAAATGCCCAACATCACTGATCATTATAGAAATGCAAATCAAAACCACAATGAGATACTATCTCACACACATCAGAATTGATATTATTAAAAAGTCAAAAAATAACAGATGCTGGCAAGGTTGCAGAGAAAAGGGAATGCTTATCCACTGCTTGTGCAAATGGAAACTAGTTCAGCTACTGTGGAAAGCAGTTTGGAGATTTCTCAAAGAACTTAAAACAGAAGTATACCATTCAACCCAGCATTCCCATTATTAGGTATATGCCCCAAGGAATAGAAATTATTGATACCAGAAAGACACATGCATGTGTAGATTCATTGTGGCACTATTCACAAGAGCAAAGTCACAAAATCAACCTAAATGCCCATCAATGGTAGACTGGATAAAAAAAATATGATATACATACACCATGGAATACAATGCAGTCATAAAAAAGAATGAGATTATGTCCTTTGTAGCAACATGGATGGAGTTGGAGGCCATAGTCCTAAGTGAACTAACACAGGAACAGAAAAACAAATACTGCATGCTCTCACAAGTGGGAGCTAAATATTGAGTATACATGAACACAAAGAAGGAAACAGCAGACACCTACTTGAGGGTGGAGGGTGGGAGTAGGGAGATCAGAAAACTATCAAGTACTATGTTTGTTGTCTGTGTAACAAAATAATAGGTACACCAAACCCTTGTGACATGCAAGTTCCCTATACAACAAACCTGCTCATGTATCCATGAACCTAAAATAATAGTTAACAAACCAACCAACCAACCCCTTGAGAATATACAACAGCAAATTGAACATTAAAAAAGATAATTTGTAAAATAACAGATCAGAAGAGACTGTGTGAATGTAGCACAATGAAAAAAGATGAAAAATAAAGAGGGTGAGAGACAAAGAAATGCACAATAAAAGTTTAAAATACCTTTGATCAGAATCTCAGGAGGACAGGAGACAGTGAATCATGCAAAGGCAATATTTATTTTGGTTTTAAAATCAACCTTATTCCTAATTGTGGGAAATAAGGTGCAGCCATTTTGAGTGTAGTTTGGTGAGATCTGACAAAAGCATACACTCATGTAACTACCACAGGAATTAAGATATAGAATAAGCCGGGTGCGGTGGCTCACGCCTATAATCCCAGCACTTTGGGAGGCTGAGGTGGGTGGATCACTTGAGGTCAGGAATTTGAGACCAGCCTGGCCAATACGATGAAACCTCATCTCTACTAAAAATACAAA
Source organism: Macaca mulatta (assembly GCF_049350105.2). Classification (NCBI taxonomy): domain Eukaryota; kingdom Metazoa; phylum Chordata; class Mammalia; order Primates; family Cercopithecidae; genus Macaca; species Macaca mulatta. Next base: position 137,678,618 of record NC_133410.1, read on the forward strand.
AATTAGCTGGGCGTGGTGGCACATGCCTGTAGTCCCAGCTACTTGGGAGGCTGTGGCAAAAGAATACCTTGAACCCACGAGGCGGAGGTTGCAGTGAACCGAGATCGTGCCACTGCACTCCAGCCTGGGCGACACAGCGAGACTCCATCTCCCTAAAAAGGTCCCTCTTCCCTTTTGCAGTCACTGCCCCACCCATGAAATCCCAGTCCTATGCATCCAAAGTGTTTTATCATTATAAATTAGAATTGCTTTCTCTTCACACATATGGGATCATACAGTATGTAGTCTTCTATGTTTGGTTTCTTAATTTTCAATCTCGTTTTTGACATTCATCCATGTTGTTGTGTGTATCAGTGGTTTATTCCTTTTTATTTCTGAGTGTTTATCCATGCACCTGGTGATGTACATTTGGGTTCTCATTTTCAGCCATTATAAATAAAATATCTATAAATACTCATGTACAGGTTTTTTGTGTCAATATATTTTGGTTTTATTTTTGGAAAGAGTCTTGGTCTGCTGCCCAGGCTGGAGTGCAGTGGCATGATCAGGGTTCACAGCTGCAAATTCCCGGGCTCAGGTGATCCTCCCACCTCAGCCTCCCAAGTAGCTGGGGCTTTAGGCATGCACTGCCATGCCTGGTTAATTTTATTATTTTTTATTTTGCAGAGACGAGGTCTCACTATGTTGCTCAGGTTGGTCTCTGTGTGGATGTGTTTTCATTTCTCTTGGCTAACATCTGTGAGTAAAACTGCATGTTTGTATGATGAGTACACATTTAACTTTGTAGTAAAATTGTCTATTATTACTGAGTTGAAAGATTAAAAAATCAAGTCCTTTGTCAGATATACTAATTGCAATTTTTTTCTCATGGTCTTTTTTCATTTTCTTAATGGTGGCTTTTGAAAAGCAGACGTTTTTTAAATTTATTTATTTTTATTGTTTATTATTTATTTATATTTAAGACAGACTCTTGCTCTGTGGCTCAGGCTGGAGTGCAGTAGTACCATCTCGGCTCACCACTTCCCAGGCTCAAGCAATTCTCACTCTTCAGCTTCCTGAGTAGCTGGGATTACAGGGGTGTGCTACCATACCTGGCTAATTTTTCACAATTTTAGTAGAGAGGGGGGTTTCCTCTTGTTGCGTCAAGTTGATCTGCCCACCTTGACCTCTAAAAGTGTTGGGATTATAGGCATGAGCCACCGCACCTGGCCAGAAGTTTTTAATTTAATATAGTCCACTTTATCAAATTTTTTGTAATTTATTCTTGTGTCTTGGAAGAAATTTTTGCTTATCATAAGATTTTCTTTTAGATATTTTATTGTTTTCCTTTTTTATGCTTAGGTCTAGGATTCATTTCAGGTTATTTTTGTGTATGGTGTGATGTAATGGTGTGGCAGGTAAGCTCTGAAACGAACCTCAATGATCCCTACCTTATGAGGTCCTCATGAAGTCTCACCTTTGGGGCTCTACCCAGGGACTCACTTCTAATTGACAGAATATGGTTAACGTGATGTGATGTCACTTTCAAGATTAGCTTACACAAAGATCTTGACCTTTGTTTTACTTTCTCTCTCTTAACCTACTTCCCTTTCTCCCTCACTCGCTCCCCCTCTCTCCTCACTCTGAGGGAAGCATGCTACAACATTTTAGACCCATGAAGAGACCAACAAGGCAAGGAACTGATGTCTCCTGCCAATGTCAGTGAAGACCTGAGGCCTGCCAACAGCTACAGAGTGAGCTTGGGAGCAGATCCTTTCCTGGTCAAGCTTTGAGATAATGCAGCTTTAGTCAACACATTGACTGCAACTTTATGAGAAACCCTGAGTCAGAGGCATTCTGATTCCAACATGTCTAGATTCCTAATCCTCAAAAACTGTGAGAAAACAAATGTTTGCTGTTTTAAGTGCCTAAATTTTGGAGCAATTTGTTATGCAGTAGCAGATAACTACACAAAGGGTTTTCATCAAGTTTGGAAAAAATTTGCCCATTAGTTCTTTTCTTTTTTTTTTTTTTGGAGCTGGAGTCTTACTCTGTCATCCAGGCTGGAGTGCAGTGGCATGATCTTGGCTCACTGCAACCTCTGTCTCCTGCCTCAGCCTCCCAAAGAGCTGAGATTACAGGCATGTGCCACCACTCCTGGATAATTTTTGTATTTTTAGTAGAGATGGGGTTTCACCATGTTGGCCAGGCTGGTCTTGAACTCCTGACCTCAGGTGATCCACCTGCCTCGGCCTCCCAAAGTGCTAGGATTACAGGCATGAGCCACCGTGTCTGGCCCATTATTTCTTAAAACACTCCCACACTCCCATCCCTGCCCTCCTGGGACTATACTTGTATGTATTTTATACTGCTTGCTATCGTCCCTAAGGTTTCTGAGGCTCTCTGTGCATAATTTTTCTTTGGTCTTTTTTTCTCACTATGTTTCATTTTTGGATGGTTTCTTTTGCTCTCTTCAAGTTCTCTGATCTCTTCTTGTGCAGTGTATGATCTGCTGTTAATCCCATTTTGTGAGTTTTTAAATTCTCTAATATTTTTCATCCACAGGTTTCCATTGTTTCCTTTTTTGCATCTTCCATTTCTCTCCTTATCATCTTCATGTGTTCCTTTAAATCACTAAGAATATTTACAACGGCTGGTTTAAAGTTCTCATCTTTTAATACTTTTAATTAATAAAAATTAAAAAATTAATAATTGTATCCCCTCTCATTTCTGGGTGTGTTTCTATTTTTTTTTTTGAGACAGAGTCTTGCTCTGTTCACCCAGACTGGAGTGCAGTGGCGAGATCTCAGCTCACTGCAAGCTCTGCCTCCCGGGTTGACACCATTCTCCTGCCTCAGCCTCCCAAGTACCTGGGACTACAGGCGCCCACCATCGTGCCTGGCTAATTTTTTGTATTTTTAGTAGAGACAGGGTTTCACCGTGGTCTCGATCTCCTGACCTCGTGATCCACCCGCCTCAGCCTCCCAAAATGCTGGGATCACAGGTGTGAGCCACCGCGCCTGGCCATTTCTGGGTGTGTTTAGATGCGCTAGTTTTTGTTTTTCTTTTTTTCTGGTTATGGGTACCATTTTCCTGCTTTTGTTTATCTAGTAATAAAAGTGTTGGATTTTTTCTGGCAGGTAGTTAAGTTACTTGAGGACCAGCCTGTTCCTTTTGAAGCTTGTTTTTAGCTTTATCAAGACAGATTTTCAATTCTTTTTACTCTAGGCTAGTTTAATTTTAACAATAGGATAAAGTGATCCTGAAATCTTTATTGTACACCCTGGGTGTTCAACAAGGATGTTCCACTCTGGTCAACTGGAACTCTCATGTCTCTTATCATTGCGTAAACTCTTGATGTTTTGTCAGTTCACAGCTCCCAAAGATGTTATCTTTAATATTCTAGAAGAAAATACCTGTCAACTTGGAATTCCATACCCAGCAAAAGTATCTTTCAAGAATAAACAAAAAGTAAATATATTTTATGAGCAGCAGTTGAGAATTCATCACCAATAGATCTTTACCAAAGGAACTTCTGAAAGACATAATTCAGACATAAGGAAAGTAGTCCCAGATGGAATGTATGAGAACAGTATTGTTCATATATATTTATTACTTTGTTCTACATTGCTTCTAGTATCTCATACATTCAGTAATATACAATAAATATATTACTGTTCATATATATTTATTATTTTGTTTTACATTTATTATTGTTCATATATAGTTCATTACAGTAATATATTTTTTACTAAATAGTAATTAACCTATCAACAATAATATATAAGCTGGGTAAGAGAAATTAATGGTGCTAATATGTTTCAAGGTTCTTGAGTTTTCTGGGAGGAGAATAAAAGCTTTGATTAACTTCAGACTTCCTAAGTATATGTGGTATAACAGGTAGGGTAGTCACCAAAATAATATGAGTAATTAATTTCCAAATATTGGGGAAAAAAGTAGAATGATTAAAAAAATACCAAATGAATTAAAAAGATGAGAAAGAAAAAAAGAAATAAAGCAAAGATGTCAGAAATAGAAAGTACTAAATAATACGATAAAAACATATCCCAGTATATTTTGAATTACACTAAGTATCAATGAATGAAATGGCCTGAAACTGAGCTATCTACTGTTTCTAAATCTATGAAACATAGAAACAATTAAGAAAAAAATAACTAAAATGACTGGATATGTTTAAGAACTTTAGAATTTATATGAAAATGTACTTATATATAACATGTAGATTAAAAAAGATAATAAATATTAGTAAATAATTTGAGGCCAGGTGCAGTGGCTTACTCCTATAATCTCAGCATTTTGGGAGGCCAAGGCAGGAGGATCAGTTGCTTGAGTCCAGGAGTTCAAGACCAGACTGGGCAACATAATAAAACCCTGTCTCTACAAAAAACACAAAAATTAGCCATTTGTGGTGGTGGGCATCTGTGGTCCTAGCTACTTGGGAGGTTGAGGCAGGAAAATTGCTTGAACCTGGGAGGCGGAGGTTGCAGTGAGCTGAGATTGTGCCACTGCATTTCAGCCTGTGTGAAAGAGTGAGACCCTGTCTCAGAAAAAAAAAAAAAAAGGAAAATAATTTGAACTAAATAATAGCACGACATATATCAAAACGTATACTAAAGTTATGTCAAGACATAGGGAAAAATTTACAACATTGAAAAATGCATGCATTCGGAAAAAAGAGAAGGTGAAAATTTGAGTCATGCTTCTATTTCAAGAAGTCAGAAAAAAGAACAGCAACATGAAAGAAAGGAGAGGGTTAACAAAGAGCAGAAAGTAATAAAATTAGGTAATAAACACAAAATAGAAAAGATTAAAAATCAAAGGTTATTTATAAAGAGTAAAACAATTGAGAAACTCTCGTAAGAGTGATAAAGAAAAAAGAGACAAGGTATAATAATATCAGGAATGCAAAAGGAGGTATTACAGATGCTGCAGACATTAAATGGACAATAATATGGAAAACATATCCAAAAATATTAAAAATTTAGAAGAAATGGATGTATTTCTATAAAAATATAATGTACCAAAACTATGTCAATGAAGAAATATAAAATCTGAAGAATTATATCACTGTTAAATACATTTTGATTGAATCAACAATAAAAAAATACTCCTACAAAAACCCAACAGCAACAACAACAAAATTCCAGGCCAAGAGATTTCATTGGAGAATTCTATCAAATATTCAAGGAATAAACACTTTCAAAACTCCATAAAATATACAAGATTACAAAAAAAGAAGGGCTACTCTTCAATTTGTTTTTGAGGCTAACATAACTTTGATATAACTTGAGAGTTCAAGAAAGGATTTCAGGCCAAGCTCTCTCATGAACATAGACAAACATATATTAAATAAAACTCTAAGAAACCAAATCCAGAAATACATATATAAGGAGAATGCATTACAATCATGTTGATTTTGTCACAGGAATGAAAATTTGGTACATTAGCAAAATCAATCCATAAAATTTATCCCATTAACAGATTACATAGAACAAATTCAAATAATCACCCCAAACAATGCAGCAAAAGCTTTTATAAAATTTAATATTTGTAGGCCTAGCATTCTGGCTCCCAGCAGTTTGGGAGGCCGAGGCAGGTGGATCACCTGTGGTCAGGAGTTTGAGACCAGCCTGACTAACGTGGTGAAACCCCGCCTCTACTAAAAACACAAAAACTAGCCAGGCGTGCTGGTGCATGGCTGTAATCCCAGCTACTTGGGAGGCCAAGGCAGGAGAATTACTTGAACCTGGGAGGCAGAGGTTGCAGTGAGCTGAGATCGTGCCACTGCACTCCAGCCTGGGCAACAAGAGCAAAACTCTGTCTCGGAAAAAAAAAATTAATATTTGTGATAAAAGCTCTTAGTAAAGTAATAACAAAAGGAAACTCCCTGAATGTGATAGAGGTTATCACCAAACACAGAAAATATATGAAATGATGAAAATTGAAAGCTTTCCTTCTAAGATTGGGAACAAGAATAAGAATCCTGACTATCCCTACTCTGTGTATTGCACCGGAAGTCTTAGCTAGTGCAATAATCAAGAAAGAGAAACAAAACATATAGTTATTTGAAGAGATAAAACTGTTATATTGATAGACGATATGGTCAAAATCCAAAAGATTCTACAGCTTTTGTCCTAAGTAAGGTCACTGGGTAAAGAAAGTATCGTCAGCAACAAAAAGCTTTCACATTTCTGTGTATAAGCAACAATGAGAAAATGAAATTAAAATAAATTTGACAAAGGTGTAAGATTTCTACAAGGAAATTAACTTTACTGAGACATTTTAGAAGACCTAAACAAATGGAGAGATACGTCACGTACATAGACTGAAAGACAATATTATAAAAATGTTAATTACGTTGCTTGTTCTAAATTTATTTATAAAGTTGATAGAATTCAAATTAAAATTCCATCAAATTTATTTAAGGAACTTGACATACAATTCTAATATGAATACAGAAATGCCTAGAACCAAGAATAGGTAAGATATTTTTACAAAAAAGAACAAGGTAAGAGAAATGACCGTAATTAGGTATCAGGTTGCTTTTCAAATCTTGTAGTTGTTTTCAAAAGTGTCTTACAAAGGTAATAAATAAGACAGTGTGGTATTGACACAAGGATAAGCAAACAAACCAACAGAACATAAAAGAGATGTCAGAAACAGATTCACATATATATGAACACAAATTATGACAAAAGGGGCGGTGCAAAGTATAATAGCAAGGAAAGGAGAGAGTCTTGTCATTAAATGTTTCAGGATTGAATGACTATAACATGGGAAAAACAGAAGTTGACTTTCACCTATCCTGTGTTGTTGTCTTTGTCTATTCATGGTGTTATAACAAAATACCATAAACTGGATGGTTAAAAAAAGAAATCTATTTCTCATTGTTTTAGAGGTTGAGGAGTTCAAGATCAAGGAAGTTACATGCAAAGATGAGTTGAGAGGACAATATAAGCAAATATTTACACAAGTAAAATATGAGATTTGGTCTTATGGTGGTTATAAAATATGTCCAGAAATTCTTGGAGATTCATGTCTTCAGAAGGTAGGCCCTAGAACCCCTTACTGTTAATATGGTCTGGATTTAGCAACTCACTTCTAATGAATAGAAAAATGTGACTTAGGAGACTAGGTCACAAAAAGCATTACGCCTTCTTGATTTCTCTTGAATTATTTGCTCTGAGGGAAGACAGCCGCCAAGTCATGAGGATACCAAACTTCTCTGTGGAAAGGTCACATGGCTAGGAAGTGAGGTGTCTGGCCATAAACAGGAACTTAGGCCTTCCATCTACAGAGGTGTAAGTAATCTTGGAAGCAGATCCTCCACTCCCATTAAGTCTTCAGATGACATTTTGATTGATACTTCATGAAAGACCTTGTGACAGATTCACCCAGATAAGCTACTTCCAATTACTTCATGAGTAAATTTTTGACTCATTAAATTATAAAATAATAAATGTTTTTCTTAAGAACTAAATGTTGGGGTAATTTGTTACATAGAAATAGGTAACTAATGCAGTTCTAGAGTCATGGAAGTGGGAATGAAAAGATAGAAGGCATTTCAAAAGAAGAATCAATAGGACTTGGTTACTGAAAGAAGATAAATACAAAGAATGAGTCAAAGATGGCTATAAGGTTTTATATTCAGGAATTAGGGGAATAGTGGTATCAATGAAGAAAGATTGTTAAAGAAGAAATCAATTTGGAAAATGTAATATAAATTGAGTTTTGAAATGTAGAAATTAAGATAATAACAAGACATATGGTAAACGATCTACTGACAGTTACAACATGAGGGCAAATACCAGGTAAGATGTAGAGCTGCAGGAGGGTGCAGTGAAGAATTCAACAGATAATTAATAGCATAAGAATGAATATCTTTAAAAAAAGAATTTGATAAGATCAGAAGGGCTTGTTTCTTTGAAGCTTGTACGTGAGTACATAAAAATAGAAAGTAAAAGAAAAATTATTTCAAACATCTGGATAAAATAAGCTTGGTAATAAAATGTAGGGAAGAAGAGGAAACGAGAAAGAGAAACTATTTTCACTTTAAATACAGGCATAGGCATCTAAAAGCCAATAAGGGAAGGCAGGACTGAGTGGTGGGGAGGGAGAGAGAGAGAGAAACAGAAACCAGGCAGCAGATTTTTGGGGGGTCAGAAATTTTTTTTCTCAAATGGGTAAAATTGAGAACTTCAGAAAAAAGAGATTGGTAATTCAGCAATAAAGCTATAATAAAATTACTGAGCAGTGAAGGTTACATCAGAATAATCTCTGTGGGAATAGTAATTCCACAATATGACTAAAAAGGAACTGCCTTTTGTGATCTTTCTTAGATTTCAGCATTCAACGATCTTTTATTGTCAAGATTTATTGCCTCTTAAAAGCCAACAAATGCAGATATATTTCATCATATAAACATTCTTTATCACAGATTTTATTTTATTTTAATTTTATTTTTGAGAGGGAGTCTCGCTCTGTCGCCCAGGCTAGAGCGCAGTAGCGCCATCTCAGCTCACTGCAAGCTCCGCCTCCCGGGTTCACGCCATTCTCCCGCCTCTGCCTCCCCAGTAGCTGGGACTACAGGCGCCCGCCACCACACTCAGCTAATTTTTTGTATTTTTAGTAGGGACAGGTTTCACTGTGTTAGCCAGGATGGTCGATCTCCTGACATCGTGATCAGCCCGCCTTGGCCTCCCAAAGTGCTGGGATTACAGGCATGAGCCACTGCACCTGGCCTACAGAATTTTAATCAGAAATCATTAAAAATTCCATTTATGATTAATTTTTGGTTACAAATTTATGTTCCAGTAAATATATTCTCACAAAATTGTGATTCACTGCTGAGCTTTGAATCTTTTCTTCTGTAGTTTATTTCTTACCTTCAACTCTCAAGCCAGATAATTATGCTTATTCATAAAATCTATTATATTTCTATCCTTTTTTTAAAAACAATTATAGCCCATCTGGTTCATGCTTTCTCTTGAATTATTTGCTCTGAGGGAAGACAGCTGCCAAGTCATGAGGATACCAAACTTCTCTGTGGAAAGGACACAGGGCTTTCATGTCACTGATACATTTGTTGTCCATCTTCCTCTAAATTGATTCAAGTCCTTTTCTTTCTCATCTCTACTTTAATCTTTAGCATTTGCCATATGCCGGAACACCCTTTGTGCCCATGCCAGATCTCTGCCTCAGTTTATGCTTTTGAGGAGAAATAATTCATGACAATAGATTTGTCTGTAATTAAAAACAAAACTGAAAATTTCCTTTCTAGAGTACCTGCATTATAGGTTTTTAAAAAGTATAAACCACAGAACATTTAAAATAAAATTTGGTAATAAAAATTGAATTTATAAGATATTCATGGCATGAATTAAAGTATTTATTAGTTAATAAATTATTTATTAGTATATATAAAGTTATGAATTAAATTATTTATTAGTATATATAAAGTTAAATATATTTAACCTTATATGTTAAAATATACATGTATAAAACTTAAGTTAAAATCTAAAATATCTATGATTTTTGAGGTCATTCTTTGATTTTTCTAAAAAAACAATTTCCTACCCAATATAGGGAACTACCTCAACACAATAAAGGGTATTTATGAAAAATCCACAGCTAGCATCATACTTAATGGTGAAAAATTGAAATTATTTCCTCTGAAGGTCAAGAACATGACAAGGATGCCCATTTTTGCCACTTCTATTCCATATGGTACTGAAAGTCCTACCCAGAGAAATTAGGCAAGACAAAAGAAAGGCATCAAATTGGAAAGGAAGAAGTTAAATTGCCCCTGTTTACAGATGAAATGATCTTACATATACAAAACCCTGAAGACCTCATCAAAAAACTGCTAGAATAAACAAATGCAGTAAAATTGCAGGTTACAAAATCAACACACAAAGTATCAATGGCATTTTTATACACTAACAGCAATCTATTTGAAAAAGAAATCAAGAAAACAATTCCATTTACAATAGCTACTAAAACAATAAAATACCTACGAATAAATTCAACCAAGAAGGGAAAAATCTCCATATTGCAAACTACCAAAACTTGATCAAAGAAATTTAAGAAGGCACAAATAATTGGAAAGATATCTTGTATTCATGAACTGAAGAAATTAATATTGTCAAAATGTTGATACTATTCAAAGTGATCTACAGATTCAATGCAATGCCTATCAAAATTCCAATGACATTTTTCACAGAAATGGAAAAGATGATCCTAAAATTTGTATGAAACCACAAATGACCCCAGTCAGACCAATCTTGAGAAAGAAAAACAAAGTTGGAGGCTTCACACTAGGTCTATTATGGCACAAAAGACCAAATGCCATTTGTTAACATACAGTGAATAAAGGAAAGGTAGAAGAAACACTTGATTTTTCCTTTTATTCATATTTTTTCTTTTAGAATGAGTTGATTCTACAGCATCTTCCAAAGGTGACCAAAGACTTTTTTTCTTTACTTAAAACCATTTTGAAGTCATGAATTTAAAAAATGTTTGATATGTTTCAATTTATTGCATATATTCTTTTTGATATGCAGATAGTCCCCACATGGGCCGGGGGAGCTACCTTAAGTTGGTCCATGAGCCATTTTGATGTGACCCCAGCAATCTTGATACCTTCTCTTTGCTTTTTGTGATGAAAAAGTATTTTCTAGGCTTATCTTGTACTGTCCTGTCCCAAATCTGTAATCAATAATTTTTCCAAAGAGTCCTAGTCTCTTTTAGGAGACCTTTTAGTTTCTTTTTTTTTCTTTTGAGACAGAGTCTTGCTTTGTTACCCAGGCTGGAGTACGGTGGCGCGATCTAGGCTCGCTGCGAGCTCCGCCTCCCAGGTTCACGCCATTCTCCTGCCTCAGCCTCCCCAGTAGCTGGGACTACAGGCACCCGCTACCATGCCCGGCCAATTTTTCGTATTTTTAGTAGAGACAGGGTTTCACCATGTTAGTCAGGATGGTCTCGATCTCCTGACCTCGTGATCCGCCCACCTTGGCCTCCCAAAGTGCTGGGATTACAGGCGTGAGCCACTGTGCCCAGCCTTTAGTTTCTTTTAAGACCTTTTAAGAATACTGGTCTTGTTTTCACTGTTTACTGAAAAGATTGAACTAGGGAATACACGTTTTTAAAGAGTAAAATACATCTTGAGTTCATAAACTCATATTTTCAATTCCAATTTAGAACTACAAGTTTATTCAATTTCTTTTGAGTTTCTTCTCTTTTATGATGAAAAATTTGGTTCTTAAAGACTTTTATAATAACTCAGCTGCCTTATCCTATAATTATAAGTTTCAGAACACCACCATGAATATTATTTCTAACAATATGACTACTAAAAACAGTTTATGATTTCTTGCATTTCCTTTAATCCTTAGGCTTTATCCCATACAGTCTAATTACTATGTTTAATATCACTTGAAATAATTCATCTATGTAGTTAAGCCATCAACTTCCTATATAATTAAGTTAATTTGTTTAATTTTACTTTTGATTTTTAGGTATTGCTTTTCAAATTTTGATTTAATTTGAAAAATAATTATATAAACATTTATATAGTTCCAAAATTAAGCTTATAAATCTACAAAACAAGGTTCATTCAAAGAAGTCTATCCTTCATTCTGTCCCCCTCTCTCCTCTCAGAGATTACTTTTGAATTATTTTTTGGCTCACCTCTTAATTTTTAAAAACACAAATGTGTGTATGTGTGTGTATGAGTGTGTGTGTACATATGTTGTTTATATACACATATGTGCACAAACCCACACACAGGCACACACACTCCTCACTCTTAATGAGAATACTATACCTACTGTTACGTTACCTTTTTTTAACCTTAATATACTTCAGATATTGCTCCATGTGCTAGGATTCTAACTGGGATTACACTGAATCTATAGGTATATTGGTGGGGGAGAATGAACATAATTATAATATTTAGCATTCTAATTAATAAACATGGTCTCTGCCTTTATTTAGACTTTAATTACTCTTAATATTATATATAGTTTTCAAACAAAAGTCTTACATATCGTTTGTTAGATTTGTTGCTAGGTATTTGATGTTTTTTGATGTAATTATAAATTACTTTTAAAGTTTTATTTTTGAAATGTTTGTTACTGGTATGTAGATTACAAATGGTTTTTCTATATTCACTTAATAGTTTGTCTATCAATTATTTTGGACTTTTTACATATTTAACCATGTTGTCTTCCTTTCCATTTTGTCAACCTTTTATTTCTTTTTCTTGCCTTAGTGCACTGATTAGGACTCCAGTACAAAGATCAATAGAAATGGTAATAGTGAACTTCTCTGACATCTTCTCAGTCTTCAAAATAATGTTATTGACATTATTTTTTGCCACTGAGAACAATGTTTGCTATAGAATAGATGGCTTTAGAAAATTACGGAAATTCTATTCCTAGTTTTTTTAAGGAATATTTTTTAAAAAATCAATAAATATCACCCATTATTGCTTATTCATTTTCTGAATTTTTATTTTTTATTTTTACGATTTTGTCTTTATTTCTATTTCTCTGGATACGCTTTCTCAGTCTCTCTCAGTGGAATAATTTCCCTAAACTTTACATTTTGAAACTCAGTCCTCACAGTTTCCATCTCTCTATCCTCTTTTTCAACATGTTCTCATTCCATGACTTTAAAAATCATGTGTATGTTAGTCATTCATAAGTTTATAGCTCTTATTGTAATCTCTCCCCTGAATATCAACTTATATACATAATTGACTAGTTGATATCTTGACTTAAATATCTTTTGGGCAGCTCATACTTAACAGCCCAAAGCAAACTTCCTGTGATTATCACCAACCCTTTATAACCGAGTTTAAGCCACCACTATTTTATACGCGGACTATCATAGTACTAGTTTCTTTCTTCCTTCTCTTACCCTTGCCTCTTTACAGTCTATTCTTTTTTTTAATAGACTTTATTTTTTAGAGTAGTTTTAGGTTTACTATAGTAAATCATACAGTGATACAGATCATACAGTGATCACAATCATCTGTTGAACATTTAAGTCTGATCACATCACTTTGCTAGAACCTCTCTGATCTCATTCCCATGTTGAAGCTCTTGAGCTTCCCATCTCATTCAGCACAAAAATCTCAAGTTTTTTCCGAGGAAGGGTCAGATAACTTTTTCTCAAGGGCCAGAGAACAAATTATTTCAGGTTTTGCAGGCGAAACAGATTTTGTTGCAACTATCTAAACTAATATATCCAACAAAAACTACTACATTTTATGAAACATGCATGAAATTTGTAAAAAATATAATATTTGCTTTGGTTTATGACATAATATTTTTACAGTAGTTTCATAAATATTTACTGAATAAAAAGATAAGGTTCAGAATTATACATTTTTTAAAAATTATACATTTTTTTAAAAAAGTATGGCAAGCACATTAAATTACAGGTTAAAGAATTTCTTCTGTAAAACATGTCAAACAACTAACAGTAGACTTACTTTAGATTATTGATTCTAATTTCAGCACTTTCAGTAAGTTTCTTCGTTTCTTCTTTCCACCTATTGGCTGCCTTCTGTTGAGTCTCTAGGAGATGCCTCAGTTCAACAATGGAATTTCTATTACTGTCTTCCATCTCTCTCAATTGAACTTCAAACCCACGTTCCTTTACTGAAAATTCATGTTCCATTGTACTGATCTAAAAAACAAAATGAAAACATATTTTCTTTTCTTATAGGTGCTATACTGCTCAATGATATATACAAAAGGAATCACTCATTGTATTGTCAGAGGGACAGAAATGTTTGGATGAGAAAACTATGTAAGAAATCAAGTTTGGTCAGATGCGGTGGCTCACGTCTGTAATCCCAGCACTTTGGAAGGCCAAGGCGGGCAGATCACGAGGTCAGGAGTTTTGAGACCAGCCTGAACAACATAGTGAAACCCCTTCTCTACTAAAAATACAAAAATTAGACAGGTGTGGAGTGTGTGCCTGTAATCCCAGCTACTCAGGAGGCTGAAGCAGGTGAATCGCTTGAACCCGGGAGGTGAGGGTTGCAGTGAGCTGAGATCGCACCACTGCACTCCATCTTCCTGGGTGACAGAGTGAGACTCTGTCTAAAAAAAAAAAAAAAAAAAAAAAAAAAAAATCAAGTTTACAATTGGTCTTCATCATAAATGAAAACTTACAATGTTATGTCAGTAAAACTAGAATTATGATTAACTATGTTTTTTGCAACACTTTCCCTAACACCTTAACATGCCAGTAAAAGAAAAGTCTACTATCTATTACAACGTAACACTTCTCTCTTTATTTACCCTGATTTTTGTTGCCAGAATCCAAGGAAAGTGTTGATGCTGTTGGTATCTGAGTTAGGTATTTACTCAAACCACTTTTGATTTACATACTAAACTTGAAATTCTTTCAAAGGGCTTTGTAAAGTCAAAGATAATTATATACAGGAATTTCTTTACCACTTCAGCTGTAGTATTAGTGAATGATTAATGAACGAATTATTTTTCAGGAGAAAGAGACAATATAAATAATGATTTTGAAAATCTCTTATGAAACTGTCTTCAGTACACTTCTAAGAATTTATGTCATTATAGTAAAAGCACTTTAATTGCAGAATGAACTTATAAGTAAATGCTCTTTGGATACCCTAGAAGCTTTCTCTACTGGGGTTCAGGGAGAGAATTAAGCCCTAATGCTTTAAGGCATCCAATGTATATAATGACTTGCCTTCTTTCATATGTGTCTAGAATATAACTACCTAAGTACCATGTTTGGGGAAATTGAGAAAAAAGTTACTGAAACATTTTTCTACATTTTGTGGTTCAGATGAAAAACACTTGTGGAAAAAGGCAGCAAGGTGATCTGACTTCCTTATTGTACTCTCAGGCCATCTATATTTTGCTATACTAAAGAAGTATTATAAAGAACAACTATCTTGTGATACTTTAATTGCTTTAAAAATGGCCACAGCTGGCTAGACTTCTAGTAATTCATTAAACACGGTTACTCTCAAACTCAAAAAAGAACGAGACTCAACTTTACCGTGTCAAAAAACACAAAACAAGGCCCAACAACAACAAAATTCTTGGCTCACTGAAGCAAACTGCAAACATCCTGTCCTTGCCACCCCTGCTAAATGCAACATGCTTCCTAAAACTCTACAGTTTGCTTTCTCAAATAGTACACATGCAGAAATTTAAGACTTTATAAATCCAGACACTGGAAAAACAATATTGGATGTGTTAGTTTTGGGTTGTATTACTGCTGTGCAAACCTACTGAGGCCCCTTGACCCCTGCTGCTATCTTAATAATGTTTGAATTATTAGATTCTGCAAATTTAGATTGCCTGCCCTTTCTCCTTGCCTGCCTTAATCTTCACCTCCTCTGGAGAAATCATGTTAGTCTAACATCTCAGGTGGAAAACAAAAAGTACAGCCCTTATGAGTGTCTGTCTCTCTCTCTCTCATGAACACGTGTTAAAAACTGATCTATGGGCCAGGCACAGTGGCTCATGTCTGTAATCCCAGCACTTTGGGAAGCTGAGGCAGGCAGATCACTGGAGGTCAGGAGTTCGAAACCAGCCTGGCTAACAGGGTGAATGAAACTCCATTTCTACTAAAAATACAAAAATTAGCCAGGTGAGGTGGCAGGTGCCTGTAATCCTAGCTACTCAGGAGGGTGAGGTAGAAGAATAGCTTGAACCTGGGAGGCGATGGTTGCAGTGAGCCAAGATCGGGCCATCGCACTCTAGACTGGGTGACAGAGCTTCTCAAACAAACAACAACAACAACAAAAACAAAAAACCATATACGCACACAAAACTGATCTATGCATCTGTACAGTTTTATAATTTGGCTGCCTAGTTAACTCCCACTCTCACTTGGAAAATCTGTTTATCATTTCACAAGCTTTGCTTTAAGATCCTTCATGATAACCTGTTCCCTGCTTACTTTTACAAGCTTGTGTTGTGCCACACTATTCCCTTCCCTTTATTTCCACTATAATGCCTTTTTATTCTTTGGTTCTTTTCACATGCTGTTTCTTTTGCCTGAAATAATCTCTTTCTGCTTACCTATTTCAACTTTTGGAACTCATTTTTATAATTATATATTTAAAGTTTGCCCACCTACATGCAAATTATAAGCTTTTAAGGATGGGTACCATATCTGTTTAGTTTACTATTGCATATTTAGCACCTGGAACATAGTACGGTTGTCAAAACGTATTTGCAGATTGAATGGCGGCTTTTTGGTGTCAAAATTCAGTCTTTAACAAGCCCCATAGCCTTTAGTAGATACAATTCGAATTGCTAAGTAAATTGGACAGGTCTGTGGTAATGCTAACAGGCTAAGGGCCCCAACAACTATCTCCTATTACAAAAATTCTACTAATGATAAAATTCAGAAAGTTGGATGGGAAAAAGGGTTTTATGGTCTCTCTTCTTTCTTCCTTCTTCCTTCCTTTGCAGAGAAATATCCACACAAGTAGATTACTGAATTGCTGGAAACGACTCTATTTCTTAATTTTAGATGGTTATGAGGGGGGAATTTAGACCATAAAGAAATGGAGAGCCTTGGCAAAAGGAGTAGTTAGAAAAGGTGAAAGCTAGGGCTGAAATCAATGCAGTGCCATTAAGATCAAATGAAAACTTCAGATGATAAATTGTTAAGGTTCGTGGCCTACTGACCTCCCAATTTCTCACTGTCTTTATCTTTTTGGCTTCTTTCAGTTGATCTACTGAAGATCATACTCTTTTGCAATTGGGAGAAAAACAGCAAGGTGTAGGTGCACCAGGTTCCTATTTTGTCAAAGAAAGAATCAGTTACAAAGCAATTTATCTGAGAGCCTTCCTCCTCCCTAAAATAGAATTATAGCTAGTTAGTTAAGAGGTTCGGCTCTTTATCAATGGCTATTCTCTTAAGCTAGACACAGATTTGGTGAGATATGTGGGGTAGATAAACTTTCTATCACTCTTTTGTTCTCCATACCATCAGTTACTATCCTGAAATGTTAAAGAAAGATTGAGTGGTGTCCTAGATAGGAAAAATTCATTGATTCCATCCCCACTCATTATAAAAAAAAGAAAACAAATATATATTGTAAAATTATGGAAAATAACAAAGCATTGAAGTGAAATGTTAAAGACAGATCAAGTGGAGTACTAGATAGGGAAAATTCATTGACTGCATCCCCACCCATGATTAAAAAAAGAAAACAAAACAAATATATATTATAAAACTATGGAAGATATAAAGCATTAAAAAGACAAATATAAGGTGCCTCTATTCCCAAAACTCAGACAATCACTTCTAAATTTTACATAATTGTTTTTATATATGAATTCTAAAATTGTTATTACAGTATGTAAAGGATTACTACCTGTATATGTGTGTGTGTGTGTGTGTGTGTATATATATATATGTTTTAATCATAGGGTGTATCAATATAAATGCATGATAAATTATTTGGAAATATAGTTTTTAATGACAATACAGTACCTTATTAAAAACATATACACTATATATCAAAAATATATATGTGTACACACACAGGTAGTAATCCTTTATACACTAAAGTAACAATTTTAAAATTCATAAATAAAAGCAATTATGTAGAAGTTAGAAGTATTATCTGAGTTTTGGGAGTAGAGGGACTTTATATTTGTCTTTTTAATGTTTTGTATTTTCCATATTTTACTATCTATAGATGTAACATAATTATTCACTTCTAGATATTTAGGTTGTTTCTAATTTAGTATAAATAATGCTGCAATGAACTTGTGAAATATTTTAATTATTTTCTTATGACTGAATTTTAGACTCTAAAGTAAATATGTACCATTTAATACTTTTAGCTGCATGTTCACTCAGAGATACTTAGCAATTAATTAATGGTGAGTTTAAACTGCTTATTGCCTACTGTTTTTTTTTTCTTAGTTTGTAGATTCTGTTAATCTCTCACATGATTTTTTATTCGGTTACAAATATTTTTATCTTGTATTTTTAAAAGCTCCTGAGGTATGGTCTTAGAGCTTTCTGTCACATTTGTTAAAACTATCTACCTCCCAGTGATTTCTTTTTGGAACATTTAAAAATGGTTTTAAATATTTAACAACATATTTAAATTTATCAATATTTTCATTTGCAATTTCTTCCCTTTTTTTGCTTAGAAAGTTCTTTTTCAGTTAAATATTCATGTACATTTCCTGCTAATGTTTTATGGAATCATTAACATATTAACATAATGCATATGAAATTTATCATATACAGTTTATAATGAGATGAAGATACATTCTTTTCACCAAAGTACACTTTTTAAAAATCATAGAAATGTTTTAGTATGAAAACTTTTGAGCATACACAAAATAGAATGTTACACTTCCTGTATGCCCATCACCCAGCTTCCATAATTGTCCAACTATCAAACTCATAGGCACTCTGGTTTCATGTATACTCTTGCTATTCTTGCCTACTTTCCTCTGCGAAGATTTATCTGTTTCTTTCTTCTAATGAACTGTGTACGTCTTAAAAGATCAGCTCAGTTTTTACACATACACTGACATACCGAAGTCATCAAACAGATTTAGATACCCCAGGAGGTTCCCTCATGTGTCCTTCTAATCAGTACTTATCCATTTAAAAGGTAGCTATTCTGATAGTATCCTCATAGATAATTATGCTTATTCTTCACTACCATATAGTGAAATAAAATATAAGCTTTTGTATGTTTGGCTTCTTTGCTCATCTCCATGTCTATGAGACTCATCCACTATTGCTTATATAGTTCATTATTTTTCATTGTTGCTTCTATTCCATTATATGAATATATCACAATTTACTCATACAATTTCATGTTAATGAAATCATTGTTTTTAGCCTCTACGAATATTCTTGTCCACATGTTTTGATGAACGTAAGCACTCTGTTGGGTATGTAGCCAGGATTATTTGGCATAAGATGTATATTAGTCCATTTTCATACTGCTATGAAGAAATACCTGAGACTGGGTAATTTATAAAGAAAAAGAGGCTTACTGGACTCACAGTTCTCACAATCGTGGCAGAACGTGAAGGAGGAGCAAAGGGATGTCTTATATGGCAGCAGGCAAGAGGGCATTTGCAGGGGAACTGCTCTTTATAAAAGAACTGGGCACACTGGCTCTTGCCTGTAATCCCAGCACTTTGGGAGGCTGAAGCAGGTGGATAACCTGAGATCAGGAGTTTGAGACCAGCCTGGCCAACATGGTGAAACCCCAACTCTACTAAAAATACAAAATTAGCCAGTTGTGGTAGCACACAGCTATAGTCCTAGCTACTTGGGAGGCTGAGACAGGAGTCACTTGAACCTGGGAGGTGGATGCTGCAGTGAGCTGAGATCACGCCACTGCACTGTAGCCTGGGAAAGACAGAGCAAGACTCCATCTGAAAACAAACAAACAAAAACAAAACAAAACAAAAAAAAACACCAACAAAAACCCATCAGATCTTGCGAGACTTATTCACTATCATGATAAAAGCATGGGAAAACCTGCCCCCATGATTCTGGGTCCCCCAATGACACGTGGGGATTATGGAACTACAAGATGAGATTTGGGTAGGAAGACAGTCAAACCATATCAGGGTGTATGTATGTCCGGCTTTAAAAGATACTGCTACATTCCCAGCAGTATCTATCAAGGTTCTAGTTGCTTTATATTCTTACAAATATTTGATATTTTTAGTCTTTTTAATTTTAGCCATTCTGGTGATGGTGGTGTATACTGTTATCTTATAGTTTTAATTTAAATTCCCCTAAAAAATAGTGAAGTTGAACATATTTGCCTATATGCTATTTTATGAAGTGCCTACTTACGTCTTTTGCCCTTTTCTGGAAATGGAATATCTATTTTTTCCTTATTAACTATTAGCTGTTTTTTCCGTATTAATATTTTTCTTATTAATTGGTAAGAGTTTTTATATTTTGGATATGAGCTCTCTTTTTGGTTATATGCACTACAAATACTTTCTTGTACTTTCCCCTTTCTTAATGGTGTCTTTTGGTGACTAAAAATATCTTAATTTTAGTGAAATCCAATTCAGCTTGGATTTTTCACTATGATTAGTGTTTTTTGTGCTCTGTTTAAGAAATATTTTCCAACCCAAAGGCATGAAGATTTTCTCCTAGAAACTATCATTTCACATTTTACATTTAGGTCTACAAGGCAGCTCCAACTAATTTGCATATATGCTGTGATATAGGAGTTAAGTTTTATTTTTAAAATGTGGATCTGACTGATCTAGCACCATTTGTGAAGCCAGTTTCCCCCTCACTGAACTGCAATGGTGCCTTTGTTATAAATCAAGTGATTATGATAAATGAGTTTGTTTCTAGACTCAATTTTTTGCCATTGATCAAGTTGATTATTCTTATATTGATAACACATTGTCTAAATTATTTTAGCTTTTTATCAAGTCTTGATATCTGGTGGTATGGTTCCTCTCCCTGTTCTTCAAAGAACTCCCACAGTCTAAAGCTCAAAGTAAAAACTTTTCTGTAAATAAGACTCTCTTTTTCATTTCAGAGTTCAAGGTTTTACAAATAACTAGGGTATTTCATACCTGCAATAGGAGGCATTCAAAAAATATATATTGACATGAATTAGGTTGGAATATGACTTCTTAGGAGTTCTTCCAGCAATAAAAACCAAAATGAAACAATGACATGACCTCTTCATATTCTTACTATGAAATTGGAAGATGTAGATATTTATCATAAAAAGTCAGTGCCACTTTTTATAAAAGTCTCATGACATGGGGAAAGGTAAGCAAGATGTTGATGAAGATATTTGTGTTTCTTGAAAGTCCCTTAAAAGGAGGATCATCTTCCTATTACTAAACCATATAAGCATCAAAGGACAAGGAAATAAGAGAGAAAAGAAAGGGAATTTGTTTTAGATGACATTTTTGCCTCTTGCCTTCTTCCTGCCACGGAATTTTCAGACTAGCTGTGAATGGTTCTCAGAGCCTGCTGCTGTAACATCCCCTATACAGTTAGTTTTAGAGAAGTTCAACTTTTCAAAGGCTACTATATGGAGAGAAGAGAGGAAGGCAGTCTGTAAAGTTACCTAATCTATGGTTTTGCTAGTGGTGCTTAAATTGCTTTGGCAGGAGTAACAGTATATTTCATGGTTAGAAAAGAATTTTTTTGTGTGTAGCAAAGGCAATCATTTTCAAGTATGCCTGCCAAGTTCTACAACACAGAAATGATTGGTTAACACTCTGAATTATGACTTAGTGTTATTTGATGAGAAGGCACAAAAAAAAAAGGGGGGGGGCCTTAAAGATATTTTGCTAGGTATCTCTAAATATTCTCCATACTTTGATTTTCATAAGTACACATTTAACTCTAGTCTTGAAAATACCTTTAATTTGGCTTTTTTTTGAGCCTCCAGGGCAATCTTCCTTAAACTCTCAGTCTCCTTCCGTAACTGTTTATTTTCTTGCTGAAGTTTTAGCCTTTGTTCACTGACAAGCCCACAGTTCTCTCTCTCAGACTCCAACACATTTTGAATTTTCTGAATCATTTCTTGGTAACGTGATATTTCTTCTGAGGAGCTGATTAAAAAATGAAATGAAAAGAATCCTTAAACTTAATAATCTATAGTAGAAGACAAAAGTCTGTCTACATTTTATCACATGGACTTTTGTTTGCTTTATTCTGAGCCATTTCTTTCCACTTTAGACTGAAACTATGTGGTTTCAAAATGTTATGTTATACCAGGCAAATACATTCAACTTAAATATATTCAAATCTTAACTAAGAACAGATGAACTGAACTGTTATCACTTATCTAGAAAATCAATGTGAGACTTCTTTCAAATTTGTACTAACATTAAGAATCACTGTGTATGGAGAACTTCAAGGGAATGAACCGAAGGAACAAAAAAAGGATGAAGCAGATAATAACCAACATTCCTTTACTTAATCAATAAACTCTATAGACTAACACAATAGCTGACTATATTACTAAATTATAAAATCTACTTTTATATTTTCCCATTATATGTCTTAGAAAGTTTTCATAAACTTCTAGTTCTGTAAACTTCTCGTTTTATCATAGGTTAAATGGATTATATTTCCTGAACTTTCTCAACAATGGACCACTGATCACCGGGTGAGACAACCTCTATACATTAATGTTGCTTCAATCAATATACTGCTAATTTTTATTCCTATCTTTTAAAACTTCCATCTTTTCAATAACAGATAAGCCCTGTGGACATTCCCGGGTTAATAGGTTTCACAGGGAATTGTATAGAAATGCTACTAATATTGTGAAAACTTAAGAAAACTACTAGTTAAAAGTATTTTGCAAGCAGAAAAATTCTTAAAATAAAGAAGCAACTTTCACATGGTGGCAGTTTTATCACCATGAACCACTCTTTTATGGTCCTATTTTGACATTCTGACCTGCCCATATCTGCCAGTGCTTTGGGTGAAAACAGTTAGTGATTGATTTTCTTTGATCTCTACCTCTGTCTTTCTAGATCTTTGCTTCCCCAGCAACTCTCACATTCTTGCAAATTCTGTTTCCTACATTAAAGCCTTTATTCCCACAATACTCATAGTCTTTTTTCTGTCTAAACCTTGGTTGATAAAGTTCCTAATAAAGTGACATATCTAGGCAATGATAATAAAAGAATTCTAACACCAGAAAGAGGCTGAGACCAGAAACAACCATACATTGTGAGCCTCCTAATAGAAGTCCACAATATCATCATCTATGAAGAATTCTTCCAAAAACAACAACAAAAAAAGAAAGCTAGACCAGATCAAGCCTCTGGGTCTAATTACTAGTTTTTAGGAACTACGTGAGACAGAGTAAACAGCATCAATATATATGTAGTGGAGCATGTAGTGGAGGAAACTCTACATTACTAAGAACTAGTTTTTAAAACAAATTATTTGCAACAACAACAAAAAAATACAGAAAAGGGGATTCCCAGAGATTAAAGGAGATGCAAGACTACAGCACTCCAAGCATTCCTGAAATTAGAAATGGACAGGAGCACTCACACTCAAGAGAAACCCTTTAAATGAAGTGACTGAGAAAAATTCATCAAATACCTCTTAAAGCACATATGAAAACTTAGGAGAAAAACTTTCTGGATGTGGAGAATGTGGGAAAGCCTTCATTAATTCCTCATGTCTTGATGAACATGTAAGAATTCATACTGAGGAGAACTCTGCTTATAAAAAGAATGCATGGGAGCCTTTAGTCATTTCTCATTTTCTTAATGAAGGAAAAGGACTCACATTGGAAAGAAGCCCTGTAAATCTAAAGAAGATGGGCTAATCCTTATCCTTCACTCAACTTTCACAATTTATCCCAGAGAGAAGCTTTTTGAAAGTAAGGAACATGGGAGGGTCTTTTACCCAGTCCTTGCACCTTATTCTATGTTTACACCCTTTAGGAAATATGTGAGAGTTCACCTTGGAGAGTAACTTTATGAATATAAGGAACATAAAGAAGACATTGATACCTCCTTTTACTACACACACACAAAATACTCATAATGCAGAGAGACCATGTGAATTAAAACAAATGCAGGAATCCTTTCATTCAATACTCCTCCTTTAAGAGACATATGGGTATACACATTGGAGAGAAGCCCTGTGAATGTATGGTATTGGGAAAAGCCTTCATGTGTGATACTTCTCTTAGTACATACAAGAAGATTTATGCTGGAATAAACCAGTTTCTCCTGCAGGTTTGATCTGGAAGTAACCATATGAGCAGATTATCTGAATAGGTTATTGAAAATTACACATATATTTATTAAACAAATTTGCAGGATTTCTTTTTGAAAAAAACTTTTTTAAGTAACTTAGGTATTACTATTTATTTAAAAAATATATTTTGAACACATACAGAGATAACAGATTTCAGGCAATTCAAATAAGAAAATTTTGCTATATTAGGTAATACCATCGGGGTGGGGAGGTAGAAAAATACTCAGAATGGATATGTCAAATTATGACTTTATCACTTTTATAGACAATAAAATATACAAGATGGATCATTATAGGATATTCACTATAACAAGAAACATACTAAATATAGGTAATATAAAAGAATATAAGCAAGATATTATAATAGCTTCACAATTAGTTCAAAGACAACAATATTATAAACATCCTATTTAATTGCCAGAAAGGATACATTTAAAAGAAAATGGTATGCTACTGTTAAACCTTTTCTTCCTGCAGAAATTCATTTTCAGAAATAATCTTGAATAAAATTATATTTGGTCCTAAATTTTTTTTTCAACATAAGATATATTGTAAGTCCTACCAAAAAAAAAAAAAAAAAAAGAAAGGTAGAGAATCTGTCAAAAATCACGTTAATTCTGAAGATGTTATCACAGAAAATCCAAAAGAAAAACTTACTCGATTTCAAGTTGTTTTATTCTATTTTCTGCTCTCGTCAGTCTTATCTGAAGATCATCTTTTGAACGCTCTGAAACCAGGAATCTTTGGTGCATTTCTTCCAGTTTTCTGTAATCACTTTCATTTCCTCTGCCTTCACGGTAAATCTGCAGAAGAGGCTTATTATGTATATAATATTACAGAAGAAACTGTCTTAATAAACAGTTTAGAAACAGAAATCAATGGAAGAAATAAAAAGCCATGATCATGTATTCATTTGTTCCGACCGTAACATATGAAACATATCAATAATTAAATCTGGTTCTCTCACATTTACAAAATAAAATGCTAAAAACTGATATATAAAATAATAACTGTTTTGAGACTAGCCTGGGCAACATAGCAAGACCCCATCATCTAAAAAAAATTAAAAAATTAGCCGGGCATGGTGGCTCACACCTGTAGTCCCAGCTATTAGGGAGGCTCAAGTAGGAGGATCCTTGAGTCCAGGAGATCAAGGCTGCAGTGAGCCATGATCATGTCCACTGTACTCCAGTCTGGGCAACAGAGCAAGACCTTGTCTCTTAAAAAATAGAGTTTATTTTTTTGGAATTATTCATGCTCATGGTAAACTATGCAATAATACAAAAATGTAAAGCAGCTGAAGTAAAAATCAATGGCAACTTAGAGATAACCACTGGTGATTCTTTGATGAATACCGTTCAATACAATCCTCTATTCCAATATTCAAAAATAAAGATACATACCGTGGTGCAATAACTAGAACTCTCTGAAAGTGACTCTAGAATCTCACTCTGGGTTACCTGGACAATGATCTAGCTTGGATGGGGCTTCCCCTTCTTCAGCAGTGGTGGTTGTACCCAAGCTCAGCTTTCCATGCAATGGGGCTCCCTCTTACAGCACAGGGTCTGTAACATCCTAAGGGATCCAAGGTCTTCAGGTGCTAAGCAGTTCACATGTTGAGGCAAATCCTGCACACAGATACCCTCGAAATCTAGACTGCCTGACCAAGTAACCTGTGTCTTCCCCACTGACAGGACTGCTTTGTCACTCTCCATAAAAACATGGAGTATCCGCACGTCAACATTCTGCTACTGGAATACAGAACTATGCTGCAGACCCAGCAGTTCTTTGACCTTAGCACACTGGTCTGTGGAACAGTGGGAGAATAAGGTGCTGTGCTTTCCCTTTACCTGCTGTCTTTTGCCTTGTAAGTTTTACATTTCCCCAAAAGCCTTTTCCTTAACCTTTGCCATGTGATGTTGAAACATTCATCCCAAACCCTGATGTATAACAGGTGGCAATCTAAATGGGAACTGATATGTAGATGGAAACTCAGAAGGGACCTACCTTGCAGGAGAGTGGTAATCGTAAGTCCTACTTTGAACACATGTATTTTTTTTTTCACAAATGGAACTGTACATTATGTTTTGCTTTGTGTATTACTCTTTTACTGATGTCATAATTTTTTTCATGTTGATAATAGATATAGACCATAATTTTTATGCTACATAGCTCTTCTTTGAAAATCAAACTCTGACTCTACCGTTTACCACTTTTTAACATTGGGTAAGTTACTTAACCTCTCTATGAAAGTTCTTAATGCAGCACCTAAAATACAGTAAGTGCTCAATCAAATTTGGTCTCCCTTTCTTTCTCCAAGGTACTTTAAAAGAGTAGGATATTACTGCTAATACAAAAGTATATGAAATAAATGAATTTTAAACTATGGACTTCTCCCAATAGTTTTTCTGAAATATCACGGGGGTAAATATTCTTCTTAAGTGTGAAGTTAAAATCTGTACTTCTAAAAGGTAAAAATCATAGCAATGCTATAATTTTCTGGTTATATATACTTGTTTTATTTATAGATGGCCTAAGCACCATAAGAGCTAATATAAAATTCAAAAAGAAAGTAAAGACAAAGCGAAATTTCATAGGATAAGGTTTAAGCAAGAAATACAGCTACTTCAAAAAATTTGTAACTTTAAGTACAAAGTTCAAAGAATACAGCCGCTCTTGGAAAAGTATTGTATCCAGGCAACATCAGTATTTAACTGCAGACTCTAAATATATTTAAGGAAAGTGGGAGGCTGAAGAGGGCGGATCATGAGGTCAGGAGATAGAGACCATCCTGGCTAACATGGTGAAATCCCATCTCTACTAAAAATACAAAAAAATTAGCCAGGCATGATGGCAGGCGCCTATAGTCCCAGCTACTCGGGAGGCTGAGGCAGGAGAATTGCTCGAACCTGGGAAGTGGAGGCTGCAGTGAAACGAGATCGTGCCACTGCACTCCAGCCTGGGTGACAGAGTGAGACTCCATGGCAAAAAAAAAAAAAAAAAAAAAAAAAGGAAAAAGAAAAGAAAAGAAAAACTTACCAGGACAATACTAACAAATAAAGGAATTTCTAGTAGATGGCATGATGGAAACAGACAGTAATGTTGCCTATTTGCAGTTGGGTTTTAGGTAATTATATTTCCTTTTTCTTTTTACCTTTTCTAGTTCTTCTTCCACTGCTTTTTTTTCCTTAATGACTCGTTCAATTTGGCCTTGTTTTTCAGCACACTCCTATAAATTCAAGTCATATTGTAAATATATACATTTGGTAACATCTTAAGAAAAGTGGGGAAAAATGGAGAAGTAAAATAATTTGTTCATAATGGGAATATCATAGTTATCAACACAAGTTTAAGGTTACATTGATTAAAGACAAAACTCAATGTTTGAAGAGCAACCTAACCCAGGATTTCAGAAATTGCCTCCAGCAGTAGGATGCCAAGGAGTTCTAATTAAACAGATTAGGTGGGAGACAGAGGTTGGGGATTCCAGGGAGAAAAAAATATGAATGGAACTCCTCTCTAATACTATAGATTTTCTTTTTACATACTCTTATCAAGTATTTTGAAAAGGGAAGTAAGAACCAGATAGTGGCACAAAACCCTCAGGGATAACCTATGGCCTAAAAGATACGTGGGTGTATAAACTCTAAAAAAGTTAACTTTTTTCTTTACAAAAATTATAGCAAACAGAAATACTAAAAATATTTTATTAGCATGAACATAAAGTATTTCTCCTCAAAAGATTTTACTCAGTATTTAGCAAGCATATCAATTAGATAATAAAATCTAATTTTGCTAATGCACCTACAACAAAAAAGTCATAATAATTATTAGTTCTTCACAATTACTTGTATTTATACATTTATTTTGGAGAATGGGTAATGGGTATGGCTTTTTTTCTCTCTCTCTCTTTTTTTTTTTTTTTGGAGACGGAGTCTCGCTCTGCCGCCCAGGCTGGAGTGCAGTGGCCGGATCTCAGCTCACTGCAAGCTCCGCCTCCCGGGTTTACGCCATTCTCCTGCCTCAGCCTCCCCAGTAGCTGGGACTACAGGCGCCCGCCACCTCGCCCGGCTATTTTTTTGTATTTTTTAGTAGAGACGGGGTTTCACCATGTTAGCCAGGATGGTCTCGATCTCCCGACCTCGTGATCCGCCCGTCTCGGCCTCCCAAAGTGCTGGGATTACAGGCTTGAGCCACCGCGCCTGGCCATCTCTTTTTTTTTTTTTTTTTCTAATTGTGAATCATACTTTGGAGGAACCCGCTTTGCTAACAGTGCATTACTTACTAATGATGTTCAATTATTTTATAGAAGAAGTGTATTTCAATATGTTTTTAAATTTTATAGTCAGCTTCTTTTGTGACCCAAAATTAATCACCATTGATTATAATGAAGATCTTTAACCCTATGTTACAAATCAGTTGACAAATTTAAATTTAATGTCTTTTATTAAGATAGAACCCTGAGTGTATACAAAATGCAACATTAATATTCCATATATTCATATAGGAAGTTGCTTATCCAGGAGAGGGTAGCTTCAGTGCTAAATTTGGGATTTTACCTACATTTGTAACTCCTCCCATGTGATTTTTAATATATGTTAATAACAAAGTCTGGCTCACACTTCTGGGGCTGGTAAGTGGTATATAAAGAAATGCATGTGTAAGTAGGCTTCATATCCCTCTCCACCCAATCCACCATTTTACTGACAAATGATGATGGCCTAAAGAATATTTGGTTAACTTGGGGGTAAAAAAAGTAAAATGAGACAGCAAAGTTTAAACCTTTAGAGAGAATTACCATACTAATTCTATTATAAATGCACTATAATACTAAAGCAAACATTAAAAATTACTATTACAAAGTTTTTAGAGATATTTGCTTATCACCACTGACATGCCTACCTTTGGGGGAAAATATGACAAAATAATAGGTATTTTTTCAGGTACTCACGGAGTATTTCCAAAATAATACTCTATAAAAGAAGTCTCAAAACATACTAAGAACCAATCATATAGACCATGATCTGTGCTGCCGACCTAACCAAATGAGAAATCAACAATAACAGGCAGTGTAAATCCTCATGTATTTAGAAACTAAAAAAAAAAAAAGACTTCCAAAAAATTCATGCATCAAAGAAAAGACCATAATGAACATTTTATTTTACTTCTGTAAGTTTGAACATTTTATAATTAATTTTCTTATTTGATACAGATTAATAGCAATCTGCTACATGGCACAATAAAACCTTGAATATTCTTAAGATAAACTACACCTTACCAGAGAAAACAAAGGCTGTTAGGTACACGTTGGTCTTCAAAGGGAGATATGTAGCTTGAAATACAATGGTTCTGGCTTTTTCTTAATCTATTAAATAATCTGCACACTCATCTAAAATACAAGTTTTTCTCCTTCCTGTGAGCATACCTTAATTTTCGGTTAGCAAAAGTATGCTTAACTACCTTCCCGGACTTCATAGTGTAAATAATAGTATGGATGGATAGTATATTAATACTAATACTATTAGTATAGATAGTAAAATTGTTAATAATAGAAAACAATAGCAAGCATCAGGTTATTATGCTTCAAACTGCAGCTTAGATTTTTTGAGAAAATCTGTCTTGAAGTAGCCAAATGTTTTCCTTTGAACATATTTTTAACATATTTAATACTTCAAACTTTTCAATTACACAGTATAGTTCTCCCCATAGAATCAACATGACTACCAGATGTTTTAGAAAAATCACTTAGCTATGACGTAGAATTGTTTTACCATAAGAAACACTTTTTGCAATAAACTGAAATTGTCATCCTTTTTACTCTAAAGTGAGTTTAATATAGCTCTGGTTGTTACATAGCTAATAATGATTTGAAAAATCCCTGGAAGTCTTAGCCAGTCCTTGTTCCCTTGAGAATACAGAAAGAATGAATGTTCATGCCCTTGAAGGGTCTACCATCCATTAAATGATCTTGGACTGGGGTAGTATCCTTCTACTCCTCTTTTTCCACAAAGATACTAATCTCTTGATAGCTAATCAGCCCATGAAAGAGAACAAGCGAAATAACTGAGTGATAGAAAAGGAAGCAAAACTGTACAACAAAAAACTACACATGACTAACTGGCCGCATTGCATCCCACTGGTTTTACTTGATGTTCCTACATTATTAAAATAAGTGACATTAAACAAATACAAAATAAATGTTCCTTGTTCTATTACATTTGGGACCCAATACACGATGATTAAGATCCCATCATGTGCTCTCCAAAGTTTGTAGAATGGCAAAAGAAAATGTGGTTCCTCTGTCAGAGTGTTTAAATATATCATTCAGTTGATAAACATTTAAAAATAAACTCTGCAAAACACTGTACTAGGCAAGCAATAGGGAAAATAAAGGAAGGTGTAAGACTCTACTATGTTGAGATGCTACAATCTAATTGCAGATAAAAGATTTTCATGGAGAGAGACAGTGTATGATCAACATACACCTAATGCACGACATTTATTACAAGATATGATTCATTGATAAATTTTGTAATAGAGATAAAAAGTGATACAGGGAATCAGAAAAGATGAGAGTATGTGAAGTTATAAACATTTTCTCAATTCTTGAAAATTGTTGTACTTTTATTCTCCTGTAAGCAAGGTTATTAAATTTCTTTACATCAAACTTCAAGTTAAACTTCTATTTCCAATCCCATCTCTAGCCACACAAGTAATCTTTTCCTCTCCCCTCTTGGCCTACTCATTCCTCAGTCCTCATTTCTTTCAGGAAGCTTTCTGTCTTTCTTCCTTACCACTGTTAAATATACTTTCTCTTTCTCCTTGGTTTCCCAGAAAAACTCAGCATATGATAGGAGCTACAGCTAGCAATAGCACCCTGTGCATTCTCTGTCAAAGACAGGTAGTTACAGTAAAATGTGATAAATGCCATCTATCTTTCCTGCTAGAACATAAGCCACAAGACTGCTGCAAACATGTCTATCTGGATTTTCGCTTTTTTCCTAGCACCTAGTCAGGGCTTGGTTCAATAAGCATCTTTTGAATGAATGAATCCCCAATAGCATATATCTTGGCCTTTAAAGTAAGCAATATTTGGAAGAAAATATCAGTATAGTCAAACATACCATTTGAAGGGCTGAAAGTTCTTCTGTTAATCGAGAAATTTGTATATTGCATTGTTTTTTTGTGTTTGCAACCTGTAAATTAAGACATTTACTCATTATTTGGGTCTAGAATAAAAATGATTAATATCTGATAAAAACACATACAATAATAATTTTGATAAAAACAAAATTGTAACTTTTAGGGCATAAAAGACAAATAAGCACACAATATATTAAAGAGCGAAGAATTTGCCATGAAAGTGGAAGAAGAGTGAATAGAATGGTATATCCAAAATGACTGTGGTTGTCAGACATCTTCATCATAGGATGCTTTTGATTCATAAACAGAAGAATTTTTTTAATAATACCCATCACACCCCAGTATTAAATTACTTTTACTTCTGAAGATAAATTAAGATTTAATAATATTTAATAAATAACATTTAATAAAATTTAATTAACATTTAAATATCTTCAGAAAGAACACTATTAATGTGCACAGAGTATTTTGAAAAATTAGTCATCTCATCAGGATTTCTCCATGACAATAAATTTTTCTAATAACTATTCATGCTTTTTAAAAGGACTCTGAAGAATACTGATGCCAATGGTAAATCATCAGTAAACTTTTATGATCTAAAGGTCTTTGAGAATTTTCTAGTATCTTGTAAGATGGACTATTTTGAAAATATGATGTAAACCTTGTTTAGAACATTTACAATACTGCCATGTACTTTATACGGTTAATTAATATGAGTTATCTTTCTGAAGGCCTGCCAAGCATACTATTTCTGGGTCTATTTTAGCTCTTTTTTTTTTTGAGAGGGAGTCCCGCTCTGTGGCCCAGGCTGGAGTGTAGTGGCGCGATCTCGGCTCACTGCAAGCTCCGCCTCCCAGGTTCACCCCATTCTCCTGCCTCAGCCTCCAGCCGGGACTACCGGTGCCTGCCACCAGGCCCAGCTAATTTTTTGTATTTTTAGTAGAGAC
Organism: Macaca mulatta; assembly: GCF_049350105.2. Lineage (NCBI taxonomy): Eukaryota > Metazoa > Chordata > Mammalia > Primates > Cercopithecidae > Macaca > Macaca mulatta. Next base: position 137,710,492 of record NC_133410.1, read on the forward strand.
GGGGTTTCACCGTGTTAGCCAGGATGGTCTCGATCTACTGACCCTGTGATCTGCCTGCCTCAGCCTCCCAAAGTGCTGGGATTACAGGCGTGAGTCACCGCGCCCGGCCTATTTTAGCTCTTTTCAAGGTTATAATTTGATGTAGACTTTTCCTATGAATAATTATATTAAAAATCAATGTATTCTGTTTATGGATCAGTAACAATAACAGAATTTATGGAGGATTAATGTGTGTTAGGTACTATTCAGAGTGCTTTACATGTATTATCTCATTAATTCTCACAAAAATCCAATGAGGTTGTTATTATTTCCATTATAGATGAGGAAAACTGAGGCAGAGAAATTAAGTCATAAATGTTCCTATAATATAAAAATTTTGGTTCTTACAAGCCCTGTCATGTCTATCTCTCTCTCGCATAATTTCTAAAATGTGTTCTTTTTAGTATCTAGAAATGATACAGCTAACTTGAGGGCTTATGACAACAGGAGGGTACATATTTTGAAATACATTTATAGTAATCCTGGCAAATACAGATGAATCAAACTATTCATGCCTTTTGAAAGGACTGTGTAGAACTATTGACACTGATGGCATATCATATGTAAACTTCTGTGCTACAAAAGTCATATGGAATTTTCTAGAGTTAGTATCTAATGAAACAAAATGTAAACTTTCGTCATGTGAGGAAATACACATTTCAGTGAGGTAGTTTACTGTGATTGGGGTTTTGAAGTCTGTAGAGGGACTAATACACTTCTCTCATCCTATCCTCACTTTATATAAGCATTTCCCTCTATAATTTTATGAACAGTAAGGATATTTATAAACCAAATAGTAAGATAAACTATTAAGAAATAGGAAAATCCAATAATGGCACTAGCTTTGACTTAAAATCAAAAGTAAACAATGTATTTTTTTTTACAAATTTTATTTATTTGAGAGATATCTAAGAAATAAAGTATTTTCATATTTTAAAGAAATAAGCCACTGTCATATTTTTGTTCAATTTTATAGCCAGAACAGAAATATGTGACAATTTATTCATTGTATTTACTTCAGTCAATAGGAAGAGATACATATAAAGTTATTCTCAATTCAACAGGTTAATTCTACATATTTGAAGGACACGCTGTGAATAATTTGGGATTAAATGAAATTCACAGAACAATGCTAAAAATAGTGGCTATCTCTGGGTATTAAACTTGTAATTTTAATTTTCTTTTTTTTTTTTTTTTTTTTGAGACGGAGTCTTGCTCTGTCACCCAGGCTGGAGTGCAGTGGCCGGATCTCAGCTCACTGCAAGCTCCTCCTCTCGGGTTCACGCCATTCTCCTGCCTCAGCCTCCCGAGTAGCTGGGACTACAGGCACCCGCCACTTCGCCCGGCTAGTGTTTTGTATTTTTTAGTAGAGATGGGGTTTCACCGTGTTAGCCAGGATGGTCTCGATCTCCTGACCTCGTGATCCGCCCATCTCGGCCTCCCAAAGTGCTGGGATTACAGGCTTGAGCCACCGCGCCCGGCCTTTAATTTTCTTTTATACATATTTTTCATTTATACATATTTTCTCATACATATTTTCCATTTCTTTTTACAATGAATATATGTCACTTTTAATAATAATTTTAAAAGTTTACTTAAAAAAATTAACTTGGCAAGAGTGTGGAACTCAGAGGGGGCAAAGACCCAGCAAAATGCATGGCACACAGGAAGTGCTCAATAAATACTTCCTGAGTGAATAGTTGTAATGGCGGGGAAAGGCTGGCTACAGGAAATCAACAGGAACACCTAAGGAAGAAACAATCTGGGACTGACTACAAGAGTAAGTTCGGTTTCAGACATGTTGAGCTTCAGATGCCTGGAAGGATTACATATTTGAATAGGGAAATAATTGGATTTTAGGAAGCATCTGTATTTTCCATTTGCAAAACATTTGGAATGAATGAGATCACAATGCTTGTGAAAAATCCTACTTAGATTATTTAAAGTTTCATGCAAAAGATGAGCTTCATCAACCCCAAAATCAATGTGAATTTATTTTAGGATAAGAAAATACAATTAGAGGAATGCTCATACCATGAATACTTTAATAAAATATTTTTATCATTAAAAGTATAAAGTTTATTAATATTTATTTTAAAAATGTGTCATCGAGAATATTTTAGGCTATAGTCCAATGTTACGGTACTCTCAACTTCACGAATAGGAAGGACAGAGATCCTGCAGAAAGGATATAGAAGATTAGAAATTAAAAAGCACACGGTTTACTTTGGACTCTGCCTTAAATTAAAAATTTTATCTTGGGAAATTATCTAATTTCGGTCATATAAAGATAAAGTAATAGATTTTTTTTCTTTACACTATGATTCTGTAAAAGTAATAGATTTCTAAGAAATACTTCTGCAGGAAGAAATATTATACAGTGGCTTTGTGGAAATAAAAATTCTACCACCTAGTTGCTTGGGAGAAAGCAAACATTTTAACTTTATTTTTTCTAAACTGATGAAGTTTTAAAATCCAGTTTAAAGCTACAGTTCACCTAGAAGAGAAATAATATTGCCCACAAAAAATACAGATAAGGAAAAAAAAGGAACATCTTTATTTTATCAAGTGGAGGGCTATTCAGTATATCCCACTATCCTACTGGAGATAAATTTAAAGGAAAGGAGCCTTTACTCAGTTCCTTTAGTTAGTTTTTAAACATTTATGTTAATAATTTCAAAACAGTTTTTATAACTACGTAGGCAAGTATTTTAATTTTAATTTACAAATATTTAGGTAGAATTTAGTCTTTAGTTGTGACTTAAATTCTGAATTTTAAATATAATTAAAAATCCTTACTTCCTTCTTGGTTCTTATGGTAGCATCTTGTACAAACCGAGAAACTGTCTCTTTCATTTTCTCTATGTCTTCTTCTTTTTGCTTCTCCTCAAGTAGAGCCTTCAGAAAACAATCATTTCATGTTATAGATCACATCATTATTAGCAAAGATAGTAACAGGTAAAAACCTATCCACTAGTCACTTTCTATAAACACCTTATTCAAAACTTCTGGGACATCTCTACTTGAATATCATGTTGAAATCATGAATGATATTTATTTTCCCTAACCTCCTCACTTGCCCTTGTCCTAACTAAAGACACTTTCTCTATGGTATTTATTTCAGCCAATGTTTCTAACACCCTTCTAATCTCTACAGCCAGAAATCTTAAAACCATTTTTGAATTTTCCATTTTTTTTGAGTCCCTATATAAAGTAAATCATCAAATCTAGGTATTGTATCCTTATAAGAATCTCTTGAATTTCTTTCTCTTTCCATTATTTAGTATTATTCAAATTATGTCACTCATTAACTCATAACTTGATCACTGCAGACACCACTTGTTTTTGTCTCTTTGATGTGTTTCTATCATTCCAATCATTTCCATCTCCCACCAAATAAATATTGCCATAATCCTAGCTCTGCTGTCAGTCACACTCCATTTCCTTGCTTCTCTGTGAAGCAAAACTCTGTAACATGTTCATCTCCAAGACTTTTTCTTTCAATCTCTTTTATACTTCCTTGAATCAGGCTTTCACCATCATGATCTCCATGTTGTTTATCTGTAAGTAAATTTTCAGTACTTCTTTACCAGCAGCACTTGAGATATTTACTTTCCTCTCCTTGTTGTACTTTCTGCACGTGATTTTCAGCACATCATACACAGTACTGGTTTTCCTCCTATCTCACTGATCATTCCTCTTCAGTCTACATTGCTGATTCTTCCTCGTCTCCTGAATCTCTTAACACTGGACTACCCAAGGTTCAGTTCTTGCCCCCCTCTCTATATGTCCTTCTCTTAGTGGTCTAATCAAATTTCATGGTTTTAAATATCATTTATATGCTGACAATTCCCATATTTATATTTCTAACACAAATCTTTTTTTCTGGGCTTGGAACTCCTTCAATTAGGCCAAGTTGAATCCATTTTAAATCAACATGTAAGTGGCCCTGTGTTCTGTTCCCACCATCTTCCAAAGGTACCATACACATTTTTACCTGTTTTTTTAAAAATTGCTTTTTAAGATAAATTTCCTCCACCTTAAACAAGTAAGCTAGTGACAAGTAACAGCTGTTCTTACGTAATAACCTTGAGGGGGAGAAGGGGAACTATGCTAGGCTGCACTTCCTGCCTTGCTTGTATGATCGGTTGGGAGAACCGTTGACTTTGAACAAGCAACTGAAGATGGGAAACCTCTAGCAACTAAGCAATGAGTCAAGGAGCAGCTTAATATTGTAGCCATAGACAGTCTCTGTGAGGGTCTGTTGCCTTAGGATTTGAGTGAGAAAATTTGGGAGGAGGATGGGCAATGAGTGTTCCTACTCTTTTCTCTGTCCACTGTGCTCTACACAAGATGTTTATTTTTAATGGCTTGGTATTAAGAGTGCTCATACAAGTAGGCTTCAGAGGGCAGAGATAAAAATTTTGTCTTGACCTTAATTTTTCTAGTTGATTTAGGTATTCGACACAATTCCCAAGCATATTATGTCTATTGTGTGCCTCTTAACCATTCTAAAAGACAGTATTCAGATCACAGATGAAAATATTAGTTGAAAGGCATGATAAACACCTTAGCATTCCCAGTTAGGATTTAGATAATTTTTTTTTTTATTTATTAGCTTCTCAATATCCAACTTACACTATGTTCTGTTTTACTAGATCTCTTGAAAAATCTTCTGTAAAAAGGGAAATATACATAAAACAAAGCACTTTCTTTGTACCCCAACATACTTGCTAGCAGAGTATTCTGCATATACTAGGTTTTCAATAAATGTTGGTAAATAAATTAATGATTTAATGAACTCTACATAAGGGAGGCAGCAAAATAAACATTAAAACATTTATTTTGTGACTACAATAAACTAAATACATAATTCATAGGGAAGCAGTATATGACAAGGAACACTGTATTTGATAGCACAAGAATCACAATTGTTAGAGAACTAAAAAAGAACAGTGACATGAAGACTTTGGTAAATAAATCTTTAAAGCCAATTAAGCTTCTGCTTTATTAAAGTAATTGAGTATATGACGAAGGGGAATAGAGATGGATAAGATTTATCAGGTTCAACTGAATAAAATATAGGGTATACTGCAGTAAAGCACTGTAACAGTGTTTTTTTGTTTTTTTTGTTTTTTTTTTTTTTTTAAGTATGAGACTACAGGGTTTGAAGATTAGTTACACAGGGTTTGGGAAAATAAGAAAAGTCTGATATTTATACATTATTTTAGAAAGGAATTGACATTTTATCATATTATCATATTTGGTTTTACCATCCAAGAATATGGTATGATTACTAATGAAGAGAATAGCAATTTCATTTTCATGCATTTATTCTGCAGCTATTGAATCCCTTACTGTGAGGTCACATGGGAGAATAGTCAACATTTTATTATATCTAAACATATTTACTAGCTTTCTTACCTGACTTTTTTGAAGGTGAGCTTCTTCTAAGAGTTGCATGCTATTTCTGGCTCTTACAATAGCCTCATATCGCTCTTTTTCTAATTCATTGCACTTTGCTTGTAGCTCTCTGGTCTGTTTTTCCAGATGTGTATTTTCTGTTCTTAATTGGTTGGCTTCTTGGATTGTCACACATAATCTAGAAATCAATAATTACACTGGGAAAGTTAAACTTTTTTAAACGGAAGGAGGGAGATTTCCTGAGCATCTACTACTCAGTAGCATAATACCGGTATTATTATGCTAGTAACTTTCGCATGTATTAATATTTTCTCATTTGATACTCATTAGACTTCTATAAAGTAGGTTTTACTATCTACATATCTTCATTTTAAAGAACAACAAACATACCCAGAGAGGTCAGGCATTTGATTAAGGTCATAGGGCTAATGAGCAGTGGGGCTGAGACTGAGCCTAGATTTTCTGATCCTAATTATGTTATACTTGTTATGGTATTACACTGTATTATATAGTTACATGACAATGACACAAAGCAAACCCTTAAGAAATCAGTTGTTCTTTACATTTATATGGTCTTTTCTCTTTTCTCCCTTTTCATGCTCTCTACCCAGACAAGCTATGTGAACTTACTAATGTATATATTAAAATAATTTTCTCAATATTCATATGATTTTATATATATATATATACACTCATACACATATACACATAAATATACACACATATTATACATACAGTTAACCACAGGAGCTTAATTTTTGTTATAACAATAAAAATCATAATATATACCCTTTTCTGTACTTGCTTTTCTCATCTAATAATATAGAAATCTCATCAAGTTATAAAGGCTCCTTCCTTTCTTAGTCTAATGAATGTAACCTCATTTCACTGTTAATTTGTATTTCTCTATAAGAAACTTTACGCATATTTTCTTCCTTTTGTAAGCCAAATGAATTTTGTTCTTTGAATTTCTTCTAATCTTTGCACATTTTTTTTCTGATGGGTTGTTTACTTTGCTCTTCCCTTTATAAGAACCATAAATTATAAATATTAACCCTTAGTCTGTCCTTTATGCTGAAAATTTTTTTTTTTCCAAATCTACCTTTTTTTGTTCTTGCCTATTGACTCTATTTAGGGAATCTTCATCACACTAAAAATTTAACACAGCTAAATTTGACTATTTTTTTCAACTTTTGGGATTTCAGTTTTTATAAAGATGGTCTCCTTCATCCATAAATTGTCAGTGTAATCTCTTAGATTTCCTCCAAAGATTTCCATGACTTTAATTTTTACCCCTATATTTTTAATCCTGACTCATTTGAATTTACTCCTGAGTATGATGTAAGAGAAGAGTCCAACTTAAGTTCCAAACTAATGGCCGGTTGTTTGAGTACCATTAGTAACTAATGAATTTAAATACTCCTATTACCATCCTCCAAATATGCAAATATCATATATGCAAATATAATAATTTACTAGTAGATTATGTTTCATTAATCTACTTAGTTTTACATGCTCAACTCATTTTAATTTGATTACTGATTTGATTACTTTGGCTTTATAACATGTTTGGTAAGACACATTTTATAATTTTCTTTGTTATTTGTTATTTTCAGGCATTTCTTTTTTCTAAATAGTAGAAGAAGCAGGCTTCTCTATTCTCCCCTCTGCACTCCCCTCCACTACCCACTTCAAAACCCTCTTCCTGTCAGTCAAGTGGTTTACTTTCTCATGCATTTGGTAATTTTTGATTAAGTTCATATCTGTCTAAACTTAATTTGTGGGAATCCTGAGGGGTCCGTGTTCAAAAGTATTTCACCCAAAGGTTTACTATTGCTTCTTCCATGCACCAGGACTACCTACCAATCTGTTGCCACTTTAGTTTTTGGGGCTGAGGTTTCCAAATGAACAGATAGTATAATATTAAACAACAGTGTCATATGAGGGCAGAGTTATGGTTACACATTCTCAGAGAAGACTACAATGATTATTATGATTTTTATTTTTTCCATTTGGCTACATGATGGAAATAGTTTTATTGGTTGGCTATCATTGTTAAGAAGCAGAAATTTTTTTCTATTTTAGCCTTTTAATTAGAGTGTAGCTCCTTCAAGGGTTCTAGCCTGCCCAAGGACATTTACCTTCTTGTGACATAATATAGATCCAGCCCTGACGTCCTTGGCAGGCAAGTCATTTATTTATCATTCTTGTTTTAGCTTCCTGTTTTTGTTTTTTTATTTGTATGCTTGAGAGTTCCCAACTATATAAGTTGAGCATTTAAATGTAATTAAACAGTTCATGCTATAAATTTTTTTATGCTATTAGCATTCTAATATGTAAGTTAAAGAAACAACTTTGAAAACAAATCATGTTGTCATTTATCAAGATGCTTACATTAAGAGGGTTTTTTTTAGAATATTTAGTCTGACATGTTATGTGAATGGAATAGTCTGCACAATCATTATTAATCATTACTTTGTTCTCCTCCATTTCTAACCTGTGTTACTGAATTGTTGGTCCATTCAAATATCTGCCTCAAATCTTAAGAACAGACATTAATCGTATATTATGTCTGCTGTATCTGGCTTTTGTGCTTCCTTTATACTGATATTAGACTTTACCTGAGCCAAAAAAACAGGGATGGCTAAGAAATCCTCCCACCCTTGTCCTCTAAACCCCCTCTATCATTTTGTGTTTCAGAATAGAGTTAACAGCATAAAATAACCCTGCTCTCGCATATTCCAAAATAAGACCCACCTCCATCCTTCCTCATGAGTCCCATAAGACTCATGCACCCCTCGTTTATCCACCTATATAAAACCTCAGGCCCCTTCCTTTTCTTTGAAACATTCCTCATTAATGAGCATTCTCCCTACTGCAATAGCCTGTATAAAATAATCTCCTGAATTATCTGGTACATTTGGTCTTTCACAGTACTAAAGACCCACCTAACTAAATCTTGAGGAAAAACAATTGTATCTAAATTCTGTTTTTCAATCACTTTCATATTAGTCTTTTCAAGCTCTCAAACATATACATATATCCTATGGTAACTTAGCTTTTAAAATGTCTTCAGTCTAGTAAGTGAATATTTGCTGAAGAAAGGAGAAAAAAAGTGATTTGGATTCCGATTAAGTAACGAATGATGTATAAATCTGGGTGCATTCTTTAGTACATATGAGTGAAATCTCAAATATCAATTCAGGCAGATAGCGGTAGCCAACCGAGAGTCAATTATATTATTGAATAATTTTCTTTCCCTAACAATTTAAGCATATGAGTAATGGAGGTCAGAAGGTGGTGGGGGTGATTATACAAGTAAGTGATGCCTATCAATCAGACTTCATTCTAAGTTTTTACTTATTTTTTAAAAACCCTATTTTTAATAGTAGTATCCATTGGTGAATTTTCCCTACTGAGAATAATCTTTTGTATCTGTTTAAATAGGTATAAATGATGTTTTAAGGACTTTTCTCTGTCATCTACAGAGAGAATCAGATATCACCAGATACAGGCCACTTCTAGAATTCCAGAACCTAAAACACTGGCTGGTACAACAGTAGGTGCTCAACACACATTGAAAACATGATGCTTCACCTGTGAATACGAAAGTCCGTCTTAGGAGGGAGTCTTAAAGACTTTTCTTCTAACAATGTATGGAAAATCATATCTAGTCATACTGGGGTATATCTCAACTATCTCTTAGACCTTTTTCTACTACTCCTGTTCAATAGGCATAAAAATAGGGGTTTCAAGTATGCTTTGCATATATCTCCTTTATATTGCCCAAAATTACTGAAAACAAACAAACATACAAAAATTATTAAAACTTCATTTCACTTCTTTTCTTCTCAAATCTAATTATTATTGATTTCTGCAAGGATCATATTTGTTTTCCTCTACCTGTATTAGTTATTCTAAATATTAGCACACAAAAGGCATTGTTGATGTGGGAGAGGTAGTCATATATTTATTTTCACTTTTATTATAGTCATTGTGTCAAATGAAAAGATTTTATTAAACAGATAAATTATTCATTTATAGCAAAATAAAATCATCAAAGCACTTGGAAAATGTTCTCTTTTCAAGATGACTTTTAGCATCTGGTTAAAAATTACTTCTTAGCAAAGACAAACATATATTCTCCCTACCTAAAATAAAGTCCACAATCTAATATCAAGTCATATGGCTCAGCTTGTACAAAGAAAAAAGATTTTAAAAAGAGTACTGCATGGACCATTCTGATATACCAGAGTCCTATACTCAACGGTTTGCAACTATGATGGTATTGGCATTTGAAATGTGTGGGGACATTTGGTAGTTATAATGCTAAGAGGTGCGACTAGAATTTCGTATTTGGTGCCAGGGATGCTAAACATCCTGTAATTATTGGCACAGTCTCAAACAACTAAGAATTGTCTCACTCAAAAAGCCAATACTCCTGTTGAAAAACATGACACCAATTGATGATGGCTATCAGGACAGAGATGAGTGATGGGTAAAGGTATCCGAAGGGCCACTGCAAATTAGAACTCCCAAGAACACAAGGGAGAACAGTACTGGGAAGCAGGATACACTAGCACCTGGCCTTCTGGAGGACCAAAAGGATTGATGATCAAGCTTCAGCTTCCAAGATTTTTCTGACATATTATGTGCAAGATGCAAAAAGAATCTACATTTAGCTCTTGAAGTTAATCCTCTTTGTAGGATTTATGGCTCATGATTCCTAAAAAATAGCTTTTAAAAATAACATTCCTCTCCTTCCTTTGCCTTCCATTTTAATGGTTTATTTCTACTGTAACTGTATTATTTTGGAAGTACAGAACTATAGAGGGGTTGAGGTAATATCAAATTTCCTCTTAACTATGATTTTAAAATTTTAACCACTCTTTAGAAGAAAGAAAGATTTTAGGTTACTGAAGGTCAACTATGTTCACACCAAAATCTGCAGGCTGACCTAAGGACAAATGAAAATAAAGGTGTACTTTGTGCTCTGCAGTACTGATACAAAAGCATGATATCAAGGGTTTTATTTGTTTCCCAAAAAGTACTGGACTAAATTTGGCACAACTATTCTCGTTCAAAGTTAAATTAATGCACTTAGTAAAGGTTTTAAAATCATATTAAACAAATTATCTTTGAATATATATTCAAAGTATAGCAATCTGTTGAATATAATTTTTAATAAATAATGTCGATTAAATCAGATTTTACACCTATGATTATAGTTTTGATTTAGAGTTTATAAAATATTTATTCTAGTAAATATCGCACTCTGACACTTTATTGTAAAATATCTTTTAAAGCATATCAACAATGCTAGGTGCATTTAACAATTTACCTTATTTCTAATTGTTTTATACTGGACTGTAACTGCTGTAAGCGCCTATCTGATGCTTCCTCTCTTCCATGGGCAGACACCACATCCTTCTCCTAGAAAATAAAGAAACCAGAAGCTTACTTTGAGTATGTGAAAATTCAATACACCATTATACAGCCTAAAGAAAACAGTTCATGCTATAAAGTTACTATGCTATTAGCATTCCAATACATACGTTAAAAGAAACAATGTGACTTTGGAAACAAATCATGTGTATAATAAAAAGGAGGGGAGAACTTCATCATCAATCCTGTATTCATAAAAAACACTCAAAAGTTATTGCATAAGATTTCTACCAATATTTCAGACTATTTCTATAATGCAACTCTAACAAAACAAGAGAGAGATTTCTATGCAGAGAATCTGCCTTTAGAATATGCTCTCTTTACTATTCTATGTCTCATTAAGTATCAAGGTAATCACAGGGTCTTTCTTCTTTGACATAGTGATGCTTTGACCTATATTAATAAATTTTATTTGTATCATCTTTCTAAAGAAATTTCTTGTTCTTCTTTTCCTGTTTCATGTGTTAACAAATATTTTTTATGATGCCATAACTTTTTGTTTTTCTTTTTGAGACAGAATCTCATTCTGTCTCCCAGGCTGGAGTGCAGTGGCGTGATCTTGGCTCACTGCAACCTCTGCTGCCCAGCTTCAAGCGATTCTCCTGGCTCAGCCTCCCGAGTAGCTGGGATTACAGGTGCCTGCTACCGCGTTTGGCAAATTTTTGTATTTTTAGTAGATATGGGGTTTCACCACATTGGCCAGGATGGCCTTGAACTCCTGATCTAGTGAGCCACCTGCCTCGGCCGCCCAAAGTGCTGGGATTACAGGCATGAGCCACTGCACTCAGCCATTTTTTTTTTTTTTTAAGGGTCTTGTCATGTTACCTAGGCTGCACGCAAACTCCTTGGGTCAAGTGATCCTCCTGTCTCAGCCTCTCAAGTAGCTGGGACTATAGGTGCACATCACCATGCCCAGCCTAAGAATGCTATTTTAATTCCTCTATTGCTTTTAGCTATATCTGTTTGAACTATTTTTTAGTAGTTGCTGTAGAGATTACAATATGCATCTTGAACTTACCCAATTTATTTAGAGTTAATATTTAGATAAAAGCTCAGAGAAAACACTGGAACCTTGCAACAGTGTATATCCATGTAGGATCCCAGTCCTGAGTGCCATTGTTGTCATATATTACATCTGCACACATTACAAATCCATCAAATACAGTGTTATTAGTTCTGCTATAAGCAGTCATCTTTTAAAGATATGAAGAGAAAAGTATGTACACACGTTATTTCATATTTGCCATTTCTGTTGCTTTTAGTTTCTTCTTGTATCTGAGTTGCCATCTGGTGTCATTTCCTTTTAGCCTAAAGAACTTCCTGCAGAATTTTTTGAATGCAGGTCTGCTGGGGACAAACTCTCTCATTTTTGGTTTATTTGAAAATGCCTGTATTTTGCCTTCAGTTTTGAAGTATGATTTCACTGAATATAGAATTCTTAGTATTTTTTTCTTCAGCATTTCAAATATATTATTCCAATACTTTGTTTTCACAGGTTTTTTTTTTCACCCTTCCAGCCTTTATTTTTGATTCAAGGGGTACATGGGCAGGCTTGTTACATGGGTAAATTGTGTGTCAGGGGGTTTGGTATACTGATTATTTTGCCACCCAGGTAATGAGCATAGTCCCTGATAGGTAGTATTTCAATCCTCACCCTCCTCCCATCCCCTACCCTCAAGTAGGGCCAGTGTATATTGTTCCCTTTAGTGTCCATTTGTACTCAATGTTTAGCCCCCACTTGTAAGTGAGGACATACAGTATTTGGTTTTCTGTTCCTGGGTTAATTTGCTTAGGATAATGGCCTTCAGCTGCATCCATATTGCTGCAAAGGACATGATTTTGCTCTTTTTATGATTGTGTAGTATTCCATGGTGTACACGTAACACATTTTCTTTATCCAGTCTGCTATTGATGGGCATCTAGGTTGATCCCATCTCTTCGTTATAGTGAATAATGCTGTGATGAACATACATGGGCACGTGTCTTTATGGTGGAACAATTTATATTACTTTGTTATATACCCAGTAATGGGATTGCTGGGTTGAATGGTACTTCTGTTTTGAGTTCTTTGAGAAATCTCCAAACCTTTTTCCACAGTGGCTGAACTAGTTTCCATTCCCACCAGCAGTGGATAAACATTCCCTTTTCTCAGCAACATCACCAGCATCTGTAATTTTTTGACTTTGTAATGATAGCCATTCTGACAGGTATGAGATGGTATCTCATTGTGATTTTGATTTGCATTTCTCTAATTTGTAGTATTCAGCATTTTCTCATTTGCTTGTTGGCCACGTGTATATCTTCTTTTGAAAAGTGTCTGTTTATGTCCTCTGCCTACTTTTTAATGCTTTTTTATCTTGCAAAATTAAGTTATTTATGCTGGATATTAGACCTTTGTCAGATGCACAGTTTGCGAATATTTTTTCCCATTCTGTAGGTTGTCTGTTTACTCTGTTGATAGTTTCCTTTGGTATGCAGAAGCTCTTTAGTTTAATTAGGTCCCACTTGTCAATTTTTGTTTTTGTTGCAATTGCTTTTGGAGTCTTTGACATAAAATCTTTGCCAGGGCCTATGTCCAGAAGTGTTTCCACAGTTTCTTGATGAGAACTCAGCCTTTAATCTTATCATTGCCTCTCTGTTCAGGTCATTTTTCTATTGCTACTTTCAGGTATTCTCTTCATAATTGGCTGTCAGTATCACTGTGATGTGTCTTAAAGTGATTCTGTGTTTACTCATTAATATTTTCCACCAAATTTAGGAAGTTTTCAGCCATTATTTCTTTATTTTTTTTCTGCTCCCATCCCCCTCCCTTTGGCAGTTCCAATTACACTTATGTTGTATTGCTTCACATTGTTCTATAGATTTCTGAGCACTTGTTCATTTTTCTTCAATCTTTTAAACTCTCTGTTCTTTGGACAGGGTAATTTCTATTGTTCTGACTTCAAGTTCATTGATTATTTCTTCTGTCTTTCCCAATCTGTTTTTGAGTCCATCTAGTGAAATTTTTATTTCAGTTGCTCAACTTTAAAGCTCTAGAGTTTCTTCTTTAAAAATTATGTCCCAGTCCTCAATTAAAATTATCTATCTCTTCCTAGAGATTTTAATTTAAAAACAGATTTTAATTTCTTGAACATATATATAATAGCTGATTTGAATCTCTGTCTGCTAAATCTAACAGATAGATCCATTTAAAGTCAGTTTCTAATGGCTGCCTCCCTCAGCACCTCCCCAACAAGTATAGGTCATACTTTTCTGTCTAGTAATTTTTTATTGAAAACCCGATAGTGTAGCTAATACATTGCAGTTACTTGTTTTGTTCTTTTGAGCATTAATTTCTTTCTTTCTTTTTTTTTTTTAGTTCAAGTAGACAATTATCTTGCTTGGTCTTGAAATTTGAAATCTATTCCACATACAGTATGTATCAGCTGATACATGTAATTAGTTCTTATTGCTTTCCACTATTGCTTTTATAACTAGGCCCTGTGCCTTCATAATTTGAAGATAGTCAAGATTTGGGCAGAGGTAGGGTTCATCCTCTTTGTGGTTCCCTTGCTTCTAGAGATTCCCTTGTAATTTTCAGCTGCCTTTCCAGCTTTGGGCTTTGTCCTCTGATACTTCAAACAATAAGGAAGGCTTCAGTATGCTGATGCTTCAGTTGCACACATTTCTCGCATGCATTCAATTATAAAAAGTAGTAAACTCAAATATCTAGTTTCATACATCTCTATCTTTCAAAAGTAGATTTCTCTTAGGTCTCTGCCTGCTTCTTCACTGGGTTCTCTGGGGTCCCTCCCCCACTTCCATATGCATAATTTAGTTGTCAGGCATGAATTTGGTAAGAATTTACACTCAGAATTTGGCTCTTTTTCTGTGTGTTACTCTTGCTGCCACTATTTTTTCTTTAAATCTCCTACTGCTTTTCTAGCCCTAAACTTTGACCTGGGTACCTTAAGCCCATACAGAGGTGTTTTCTGAAGCCACAGCTGTGGGGGTTGGGAGAACTGACAGGCCAGAAATCCAAAAATTAACAATTCTTATTTCTTTTACTTTTTTCTCTTTTGGGTGCTTTCTGGTGTTTTAAAAATGTATCCAAGTTTTAAAATTGTTACTTATGGAAGGATTCTTGTAACACTTAAAAAAAATCTACCATTATTAGAAATCCATAATCAACTTTTTACAGATTGGGAATAAAGCTTAGAAAGTTACATAGCTAATAAGCCCCAGAGTGAGAATTTTCAATAATTATATCTATCTAAAAATAAAGCTTGACTTTTCCTTGACATCCTTCTGAAATTTCTCTATTACATATTTAAAAGAACCGGAGTCTATTATGCCAATAAATATTTTAGTAAATAACATAAAAGTAGTATTAAATGCTTGTTTTCCAACTGCAAATAACCAGTTAACTGAAACCTGATCTTGTATTAATCTGCATTTCAGTAACGATGTGATTAAGTGGGATTATGATGTTTTATTGAATTAGGCTACAGAGGATGGAAATAAAAAATTATTTATAAAGTTGTTTTCAATAATATAGTTTAGCTTCCTACTTTCATATTTTATATTTAAGGGTAATAAAATAATTAATTCATCTTCTGACAACCCTCTTTAACACCTAATTCAAAATAAATCAACAAAATAGAAAGAAAACTAAGCAACAGGTATCCATTTGTCTTAGAAATAGAAAATACCTTCTTTTTCATCTGTCCCTGCAGATCTTCAGTCGCGTTAGTTAACTCTTCCACTTTTGCTACAGCAACTCTCAGCTCTAATTTGGCTTGCCTAAAAAATAAAGTAAATTAATAAACACTGTTTTCATAGACCACTAAGAATAAAAAATTAGAATAGAAATCTAAATTTGGTAAAATCAGTTCTAATTCTTGTGTATCGAAAATGCATCCATGGAATAAATTTTGGAAGATTCCTTTATTACTAATGAAAGCATGTAGAAGACACTAAAGAAGAAAAAATATAGTTGAATGGTGAAGGGTATGAAGTAGAGGTCATGAATGCTTTATTTGGGTAAATTATATTATATACCAAAGTAATTCAATAAATTTCTTGAAAAATCACTTGATCATCTTGATACATTACCTAACAAGAGCTCCAGTGCACTAAGAAGGATATACTTAGGTCTATAATATCCTTATAGAGATGGAGATTGGACTTTCTATGAAAATGAACTTAAACTTCAATACCTTGATCATTCCATAGACACCAGAAGTTTGTATTATGTAAACACTTAACATAAATTAAAATATTTGTCCCACCATAATACAATGTTTATTTTCTTCAGAGACTGTATTGGCAACGAATGAAAAAGACAAGTTTTTGTGAACATTCTAACAGAATCAAGTAAGTTTCAGTATCTTCTTGACTCCTCATAGGAAATGATTTTAGAACAGTAAGATAAGACTTTTTTAGACAGAAAAAATGATTTTTAATATCATCGTAATTTACCATTGAGTATAAAACACTTTGATTATCTAAAGAACATATTTTTTAAGAAGAAAAATATTTTAGTGTAGGAACTGTTCCCTATTTCTTAATTACATTTTATGTATGTATCTAAATGTAAATCATATTTGTGCTATAAAACTTACAGAAATTATTTGATGCAAAATTCACAAGTAAATGTTAATTCATTTCCTTTTGACTCTGTCTTTAAAACTGCATTACTTATATAGTGATAAATTTCCTACAATAGAAAATACAAATCTAATAATAGCTGAAAACATCTCAGGTAGTTATTAGGGCCAGGGACTGTTGTAAATGCTTTGCAGTCATCTCACTTGACACTCATAATAACCGTGAATTAAGACTACTACTATATCAAACTTAAGTAGAGGAGAGCAAGGTTGATAGAGGTTTACCAATATGCCCTAGGATTCACAATAAGTAATAAAACTACTATTTAAAGAGTCCCCTATGACAGACTGTCTACCCTCAAATGGTCCCAATAATATTTTATATGATGAGGCATTTAAGAAAATGTTTTGCTTTAAATTAACCAAGATTATAAAAAAAATCAAACAGGCCGGGCGCGGTGGCTCATGCCTGTAATCCCAACACTTTGGGAGGCTGAGGTGGGAGGATCACGAGGTCAAGAGATTGAGACCATCCTGGCCAACATGGTGAAGCCCTGTCTCTACTAAAAATACAAAAATTAGCTGGGTGGGCTGGCGTGCATGCCTGTAGTCCCAGCTACTTGGGAGGCTGAAGCAGGAGAATAGCTTGAACCCGGGAGGTGCAGGTTGCAGTGAGCCGAGATCGCGCCACTGCACTCCAGCCTGGTGACAGAGCAAGACTCCGTCTCAAAGAAAAAACAAACAAACAAACAAACAAAAATATATTTTCTTCATTTGCAAAATGATTTGCCAAAGGAGAAAACAAAAACCACCTTATTTGTGGAAAATCTACGTCAGGCTGAGAGATAATTTTAGGAGTATATCTACAATCTAAATCAACAAATGATTCTACCAGTTATAAAATCCTATATACTTTTAAAGGAAAAACTTAAGGAATAATATATTTAAGTAGTAAGGATAAAACTGAGAAAACTCTGAATAAGCATAGCAACCACGCTGATTTGGTTTTCTTACCTTCAGAAAGGATAAAATATTGCTTGTTCTACTTGTTTCATGGGATTGCTGAACAAGTAAAAATAGATAATGTATATTAGAGTATCCTGTAAACTGTAAGCAAGATAAGGTCATAGTATGATCAAGGAAAAAAAAAAAAAGAAAGAAAAAAAAAACCTGTTGGAGACACAGGAAGCAAGGTACAATGTGGAGAACACTAGAGGCAGGGACCCAGTTTCGTCACTAACTAGTAATATGCCTTACCGCAATTCACTTGACCATGCTGCACGTCTCAAAGACTTCATGTCCAACAACAGAGGTGGATTAGGCAATTTGCCAAGACCAAAATTCTATAATTAGATTCTTCCCTTATTTTAATCTAATTGGCCTGAGTCTATTTCTAAACTTTCAATTGTGTATTCCTTTTTCATTCTATGGCCCAAACTTTAGCTTCATTATCACTCATAATACTATTCCAATAGATTCCAAACTCATCTCTTCACTGATGGTCTCCTCTTTCGTTCATTCTTTATAATATATCTTATCTGTTAAAAAAGTTATCTAGTACTAAAAACTCCTATTTAACAATGATTCCTGGATTCCACACTTTTTGGCATAAAGTCTACACGCCCCTACATGGCATATAAGGCCAGTCAACATCTAACATCAAAGAGTCTCATCTCTTGCCAATTACCCCCATGTAATTTATATTCCAAGTATAATAAAACACTCATTCAGTGTTTCTTAAACACATCTTTGTTTCTTTTTTCATATGTTTGGTTGGACTAGTCTTCTCCTTCATTTTCTAACCAATTCCTTAAGTTTGACCTAGTTCAAAAGTCTCCCCATCTTCAAGTCTTCACTAATTTCCCCTTGGCGAAAACCCTATATCTCAATACTTATATAATACTTTATACGCTATTGATTGACTACACTGTATTATAATCAATACTATAGAGATTCTTCTTTATGGAACTGTGAGTTCATAAAAAATATACAATGTAAGATAATTAAAAGCAAGGATCACATCTTATTAATTTTTAAACCCTCAGGAGATAGCACAGTACCTAGGGCACAGGAGACAAGTCAATCTATCATAAATGAATGAGAGGGCAAAAAGAAAAGGTGAGAAGAGGGAGGGGGAAAGGGAGAGGAATGGGAGGGAGAAGGAGAGGGAGAGGGAGGGAGAGAGGGAGAGAGAAAGAGAGGGAGAGAAAGAGAAAGAGAATGTTACAAGTACAACTATATATTGATATTTTACCTAGATCTTGCACGCCCAATTTAATATTCATGTGTGAAAAATTCTAGAAAAATAATTTATGAACAATTATTCCAAATATATATTATCTCATATTCCTTTGAGATGAATCTCCTGCTACTTAGGTAAAAAGAAAAAAAAATAGGCACTGGACTTAGACCTAATTTGGAAGTCATTATAAAAAAAATTCTGAAAACATTCATATTATATTATATTCACTAAAACACAAATACTATTTTTTTGGGGGCAAATAAGTAGTAGTTTTCCACATTGTTCCATAGAACAGTTAGAAAGTAAGTAAATAGTTCTTTTTATCTACTTTTGGCATGACAGGTTGAAAAAATTCTAAAATAAAAGGCAGAAAGCCTGTCTTCTAGAACTGACTACAAACACAAAAGGTATGTGAACTGAGCCAATCACTTAACTTCTCTGAGTCTTAGTATCTATAAAATGGAGATAAAAACAGTTTTCCCATATAGTTCACAGAATTATAAAGTTCAAATAAGTTAATGCATATTAAAACATTTTATAAATTTTACTGTAGTTTATACAATGCAGCTACCATCGTCATTTTGTCTTTTTATTAGATTAAATAGTCAGGAACTGTGTAGTAAAGTATTAATTTACAGTTGGACTGGGAAAGCTCTGGGGATGCCTGAATGTCTAGCCTTGACTCTTAGCCAGTATATGAACAGCGGGATTTATGATGTGCTGTTTAAAGTATGAATCTCTTCCTGCAGCCTGCAAGTTGATTTGTTTACTGATGATTTTCACTGGGCATAACTAGATAGCCAGGCTAGGCTATGTGATCAGTGTGGCAAAAAAAAAAAAAAAAAAATGACCCTGATGGGAACTCCTGCCTGGAGCTCTCCTGAAGCCAAGATTCATTGCACAGATTCTTGGTGGCTCAAGGTGGAGACAAAGCATGTCTGTGTATAAATAAAGGCCCTAGGGTGCCTATGATTGAATGTGTCCTGGATGCTATATGCTTGCCTATGTTCTTTTTCTGGCTGCACAATATCCTTTGGCCTTTAAATAAAAGCCTTCTGTAAGTATGCCCTGTGCGGTCTTGTGAGTTCTTTTAAATATTCACGCTTTTAAAATTTTTGAAGGAACTAAAAAAATAATTCTAATATTATTTTATGAAGAAACTCAATAATTACGTTTATACTATTTACATGCAAATGTTTTAGATACATGTCTCCCTGTGTATGTAATTTTATAAAAGTTAAAAACAGTTTAACAAAAAAATTTTGATTTAAAAAAAACACAACTAGTTAACTATTAACAATCTTGATGTCATAACTACCCAAGGATTTTACTTTTGCTTCAAATAAATATTCTAAAAAGCACATTACTTTATTTTCAGGTATGTTTGTTAATCCACTTTATATTCCTGGGATTTTTCATTAATGTATTTTTTCATTGCTTATGATATTAAACACATTTGAATGACAACTTATTTATTATTATCATTTTTTGAGACAGAGTCTGGCTCTGTCGCCCAGGCTGGAGTGCAGTGGCACGATCTCGGTTCACTGCAAGCTCCGCCTCCAGGATTCATGCCATTCTCCTGCCTCAGCCTCCTGAGTAGCTGGGACTACAGGCGCCCACCACCACACCCGGCTAAGTTTTTGTATTCTTCAGTAGAGGCAGGGTTTCACCATGTTAGCCAGGATGGTCTCGATCTGCTGACCTTGTGATCCACCTGCCTCAGCCTCCCAGAGTGCTGGGATTACAGGCGTGAGCCACCGCACCTGGCCGACAACTTTTAAAAAAATAAAACTTCGTTAAGCAAAATGTAATCAAGTATAGCATAAAGGATAGCATATAATACTAGATTTATATTATACCATCAATTTGGACAGAAATTAAAATGCTTTAATTATCAATACACTTTTTTGAGACTTAACATCAAGTACAATGAGTCTATTTTAAGACAAATTTTTGTTTCTTCCTGCACTCTCATACAAAGGGAATCCTAGAAATGTTTATAATACCTTTTTTGCATACAATGAAAACTGGTAAGATTTTGAGAGATATAAAAGCTAATTTTGCTGATTTGATATTCTTAATTTTTTCCTCTTTAAAACAGAAAAATGCATACGTTAGGTAATTTAATAAGGACTTTCGTAATTATCCAGTATAATAAAGCTGATCATTTACACTTAATAGCTTTAGAAAATCCTGAACATAATTTTAGACAAAGTTCTAAACTTTTAAAATCACTACTGCTTTTAGGAAACCGAGTAAGTACCAAAACTGAATAACGTTTTATTTCAATGTTTTTCCTCTTCCCAGTCTTTAGTGGCAGTCTAATAATGAAACCCATTCAAGGCAGAAGCATTCTGAAGAAATTCTGAAAGCAATGGATATTATAATCTATACGTTGAGCTAACAAAACTTTCCAAAATAGTGGCTCTTCAGTTTTTAAATACACTATTTGTGTATTATTTATAGAAACTTAAAGTTAACTCAAAATTATACATAGTTTTAGGTAATTCAAAATTCTAATTTTTATGTTAGATATAATATTCTATGATACCAGTAGTAGTGTCCATACTTTGTGTGTACGAAAGTGAGCTTTTTGCAACTAATATGCATAGGCTTTTTCACTTCATATATGGATAGGCTCAATCTGAGACTTATTCAGAATGTCTGCAGGCAATACTTGGTCATCTCTGTTTTTCAGAATCTCTACAGGGGATTCTGATGTATATTCACTGTCTTAGATTTTATAAAATAACTACAGAATTCACAATTTACTCTTTTGTAAACAATGATTACAAGTATAGTCTTAGAGTCATGTAACTTTGGGTAACACTGACAAAGTGCAGAAAACATTAATTCATACTCTATTATTGATCAGACTATCGAAATCTCTTATTCAACAGACATGCTTACAACATGTTTACTTCATGCCTGCAATGTTTGAGGTGCTGCAATAATGTGGTACAAAATACACAAAGGGTTTTTCTCCTTCACAGATGATCATATCTACCCTACCCAATTTAAACTTTCAGCTCCATAATGTGATTATAGCGCTATAGTAATCTTGAGGAGGGCCACAAAGCAAGCATATGTTAAGTAACACAAAAGATTAAAATAAAACATTATGATTCTGAGTATGCAGCACATTTACATTTAGCTGGGAGAATACCGAAGTGAGAGGTATTTAAAGCAAGAATTGGCAGAGGAATTATATATCTCACAAGAAGAGATAGAGAAAGCTTTAGGAAAAAACAAGATAAGCACAAGCATAAAGGTAGGTAAGTGTAGGACTTATTTATAGAAGATGAGAAATAAGACTGTAAAGGCCATGGGGACTACAATGTCAATGTCCTTAATTGACAGTTATCTGTATCAATTTAGAGGCAAGTGGGGAACTGCACCAATAATGGTATCAGAGTTGCACTTTAGAAATTTAAACCTGACATTCGTAAAAAATAGACTAGAATGATAGTTCTCTCTCTGTAACCAATATGTTATAATAAATGAGCAAGAGGGAGGAAAAGTCTAAACCAGAGTGATGACAACAATATTGAGAGAGATGGTGTAGGTTTCACAAAGATAATTTAAGGGATTCCATGCATTCATACTTTGAACAAATATTTATTGAATGCTTATAATATGCCCGACACTGTGAATATAATTTGGACATGTTGGCTTTAAGAGCTGGTGGCTCATCAGTTTTTTGTTTGTTTTTCCTGTATTTCAGGAGTCCTAGAGTTATTTTACTGAGCACCTACATGTACCATACCAAGCGCTGTCTATTGAGCAGCTACATGCACCATACGAAGCACTGTCATCAGCACTGGTGATGCAGTGGTAAACAAGGAAGATAAAGCCCCTGTCTCATAAAGTTCATATTGTAATGGAGGGAGACAGGCAATAAGCATTTCAATAAATCAGGTAATTAAAGAAAGTGACAATGTTATAAAGAAGATGATACAGGGAAATAGGAAAGACATGGGTCATCAGGGACATCTATGGTAGAAATATCTGAGCTGCGACCTAAAGGGTGATGATGAAAACTGAAGGAAATTTAGGGTAGAAGAATTACAGGCAAAGATAATTAAGAATAAATGAAAGAATATGAGAAAAACAAAGAAATGACAATTAAGCCGGAATGCATCACAGAGAAAAAAGTGTAAGATAAAGTCAGAGAGGAAGTTTAGAGGTCAGATCACATAAGGGCCTTCTGGATATAGTAGGAATTTTGGAATGTGTTCCAATTGCAATGAAAATCCACTGGAGGGTCTGAAGCAGGTAAATGATGTGATATATTGTGTGGAGAATGAATTGCAGTGGAGTAAGAGTGAAAGCAGGTAGACCAGAGAAAAGGGTACTGCAAACAAGAGACAGTGGGGTAGAGGTGATATTGATGATGAGTGGATTTGCGATCATCTATACACAGAGCCAACAGGAGCAGACATAGAGATGAAGCAACAGAGAGCAAGCAAGCAAAAATTCTGAGGTTTGATGATGGCATTAGCTACTGAGATGGGGAGGCCCTCTACTCCTTCATAGCCATTCTGCTTTTATAGGTTTAAATTCTGAGGTTCCATGTATAAGATTTCTTTTTTTTTTTTTTAAAGTTTACTGTTAAAAAATAAAAAGTTTGAAAACCACTGACCTAGCAATTCAATTATGGAAATCAACAAAGAGATCAAGGTCAGAGGTGTATACTTGGGAAACGTTATTGAGCTGAAAGTTTGAATTGGGCAGGGTAGATATGATCATCTATGAAGGACAGAAATTGAGTCACATGGTTATAAATCTAAGAAATGTATACTTTTCATAGGTAGGATAAGGAAATGGGGGAAGCAAAAGAAGAAGAAGAAGGAAAAAAAAAAGCAACAAAAGTCAGAGAAGAAATCATGGCATAAACACAAAAGTCCTGGTAGAGAAATGTTCAAGAAAGGTAGAAAAAAATCATCCGTTAAGGAAAATCAACAACCAAGGAGAATGAGGGAGGCATTTTTAAGGCATAAAAGGTACCAGTAATTCTTGAGGAGAAGAATAGATAGGTGGGGCTAATCCAAACTGAAGAAAACTCCAAAGAGTGATTATAATAAATACAGATTCTTCCAAGCAACACCAAAGAATGGGAAGAGGAAAGTATCTGAGGACTCATCAGGGAGGTCTATACATCTGAGGTCTTAAAAGAACCCTGCAAAAGAGAAACTAAGATTTCAAAACGAAAAGAATATAACTGAAACATACAGAAGGGAACAGAAAGAATTTGGGATTGTACAGTTGGCAAGAAATGGGGGTACAACATAATAGAAAGAGGAGAAAGAAAGAAATGGTTACTCTGGTCGTAGAAATTACAGCAGCAACAAAAAAAGGCAGATTTCCCAGGTCTGGGAGTTAAATAATCCACTATTTATTACAATGTTAATACCAACTCCCAAATCTACTAGCAGGTAATTTGTAAATATTGTATATCCTACCTACAGAGGTTGGATACTAAAGTAGAAGGGAAGTGGGCAAAGACAGTAAATTATATTACATTGCAACCCTGCAAGGAAGGTAACTGCATTTTCATTATAGTAATGAGAAAACTGAAGTCCATGCAGTTAAACAACCTACCCAAGTCACCAGTAAATGGCTGCTTTAGTCTGAGTATCTGTATCCCTGCAAAATTCATATGTTGAAATCTCATATAAATACAACCTTCATATAACTCTCAATGTAATGATATGAGGTGGGGTCTTCTGGGAGGTGATTAGGTCATGATAGCAGTGCCCTCGAAAATGGGATTAGCGCCCTCATAAGAGAGGCCCAAGGGAGGCTTGTTTGCCCCTTTTACTGCGTGAAGACAAAGAGAGAAGGTGTCATGTATAATCAGGAAACAGCCCCTCACCAAACCCCAAATCTGCCATCTTCTTAATTCTGAACTTCCTGGCCTCCAGACTGTAATAAATATATTTCTGTTGTTTATGAGCTTTTCAGTATGTGGCATTTTGTTATAGCAGCCCCAATGGATTAAGACAATGGCAGAGCCAGAATAAAAAACTAGAGCTGACTTCAAAGCCTATGCTTTTTAAATTTCATACCAGACAGAACCACATTTTTAAAGATAGGTAGAATAATGTAGAGTATTTGCAAAAGAAAGTTATAAACATCAATTAAAATATATTTTGACAGAAAACAGTCATCTACTCTTAGAGGCAAAAGTTCTGAACGATGATGTTATGTATTTGTTTTATTCTTGCCAGAACCCCAAACAAGAAATGTTAATATTAATTAACTGTGGCTAAGGTTCCACTCTTGACTAGTGTGTTCTAAAAGTCTAATAATCAATCTTGTTACTGTCTCTTAAAGATTGAGAGGAAAAAAAAAATATATTGAATAAAGGTGACAGTAATCCCTTTAAATAACATTAAAGTAAAACAGTGTGAAGAAATAGAAAACTGACAGCAAAGCCCTACTCCTTATCTTAAAACCTGTTTTCCATGCTCAGAAAACTAGCTGCCAACACATAAGGAACTGTCTGGCAATTCTATGACTAAGCACATCTGCTCAGGGCCATTTCTCACATGGGATTGTTTCCAAGACACACTATGAATTAAAACTAGTGATCCATGAATTCCAGATTTCCATAGCATTTTTATAATAGAAGACACAATATTATTTAAATTGGAATATGAAACATCTGAGAAAAATATGTTATCTCAGCTAAAATAAAACTATTACCCGGCAAAAGTACATGTCTTTTAAAAAAGTAAGATAGTATATAAAAATTATCAGCACATACATTTTTAAAGAAAAAAATATGCATTTGTAACAAAGATTAAAATGAACACAATGAATGTATACAAACTGTGATTTATATAATTTACCTTTTCAGATTTAATATGATAGAGCAATACTAAGAATTGCATTCCTATCACATCAGCTCTAATGCTCTTCAATGAAGCCACTTATATATAAGTAATTTTGCTATCATATTTTAAAGATGTTCTGGATTTTATTTCACATTTAAATATAGAGAAACCACTAAACATAAAAAATATTTAAGGCTCTAGCACCCAGTCAAACTTTGAGATTATTGGTAATAAAAACATTTAAAAGTTAATATAGCTTAAAGCCTGGATCTATAATGAGAAACACTAAAAATCTTTTAAATTCATTGTGCAAAGCTTCTATTAATTATATTAAAATGATTTTTTTCAGGTGTGTTGTTTTGGAAATCCAACTTCTAAGTGGTCACACATTTCTGTGTAGCTGAAGGAGACAAAATATAATTTTTAAAAATAATGACAGTTCAAGAAAACAATTGTGCCCTGAGAGGTCAAAGAGCAAAGGACGCAGATAGAAAATCTGCATGAATAAATTAGCTTTGTCTCTCCAATAAATTGCAATTTAATTATTTAATTAACTGACTCACTCACTCAAGTATTTTTTTGAGCACCTGCCATATGTCTAGTACTGTGCTAGATGATGGCAAGATAAAAATCACCAAATCATAATCCATTCCTTCCAGGGGCTCAAAGACTAGTGTAGAGAGATGGATTTGTAAACAATAAAGTGTTAAAAATGCTGTGACAGTGTAAGATATCAGATCTAACCAACTGCATCTTGCTTCTAACCTCCAAACTCTCTTTGTCCATTCCTGGGCATAGGCTGAATTAGCCTTGGGAAGGAATTTAGTTTATAGTTTAAATAGCCCTTCCCAAAAGCTACACTGTTCTTGTAAAATGAATGAAAGGCCCCGAGCCACCAAGTTAGGATGAGAGGGGCTGGAATTCTAAATATTACCAGCCATTTAGTCTGGAGGTCTTAAGATTTGCAACTTCCTCAATTACTCTTGAAGATAACATTACTATTGTAAACCTAAGATTGTTCTTTTAAGATGTCTTTCCAGGTTTTTGCATTTCTGACAACCGGATGGCCCCACCTGGACCTGCCAACCGGTTCTGTGGCCCCTACTCAGGAACTGACTCAGCATAAGAGGACAGCTTCGAGTCCCTGTGATTTCATCCTTGAGCCAATCAATCAGCACTCCTGACTCACTGGCCCCTACCCGCCAAATTATCCTTAAAAACTCTGATCCCTGAGGGTTTTCGGGGAGACTGATTTGAATAATAATAAAACTCTGGTCTCCCGCCAAAAAAAAAAAAAGAAAAAGAAAAAAAATGCTGTGACAGATGTATGTGCAGTCTACAGTTGAGGCACATAGGAAGAAGGCATGTTTGGTACTACAGGAGACTCAAGCTGAGTAATTTGTCAAGTTGAATAATTTGGATTATATCCTATAGGTATTTAGTAACCATTGAAGGAGAGTGACATGATCAGACATATTTTAGAAAGATCACTTTGATAACAGTATGAAAAAGGAAGATGGAGGCAGTAAGCTAATTTAGAGGTTACAGCTGTAGCTCAGATGAGAAAGTAATGAAGTGAAAGATCAGAGAGATATTTATAAGGTAGAGTTGGGACAGAAAAGAATTTATGATGTCTCCTAGTTTTCTGAATCAGGAATTGGATCGTACAATTCACGAATATGGATAAAAGATTTGAGAGATAATGATAAGGTTAGTTTGGAGCCTGCTGCTTTTCAGGTGTCTCTGAGCCATGTGGGTAGAGAGAACCAGGAGAACTTCGAGCTAGAAAAATTTAATGAGATCTCATCCTCATAGAAACTGTCGAAGCTACAAAAGTGCGCAAGAGATGAAATGGGTGAAATTAAAATAACTTTGAGGCTATCACATTATACATAAACTTATTATAAAGACTGTTTCTACCCTCAGAGCACAGATGTACATTTTTAAGTTCTTAATGAATATAAAATAAATTGATTTGACAAATTATAGGCTCCTTATATGAAGATAATATCTATGTCTGTTAATGAGATAAGTCCTTAGTGGCTAAGTTATTATTATTTTGAGATGGAGTCTTGCTCTGTTGCCCAGGCTGGAGTACAATGGCACAATCTCAGGTCACTGCAATCTCTGCTTCCTGGGTTCAAGCAATTCTTCTGTCTCAGTCTCCCGAGTAGCTGGGATTATAGGTGCCCACCACCACGCCCAGCTAATTTTTGTATTTTTAGTAGAGATGGGGTTTCACCATGTTCGCCAGGCTGTTCTCAAACTCCTGACCTCAGGTGATCCACCCACCTTGGCCTCCAAAAGTGCTGAGATTACAGGCTTGAGCTACCATACCTGGCCAGCTAAAATTATTTTTAACAAATATTCTGATGATGCTACTCTGATGAAACGTTAATAAGGAACCCATGCAAATGCTTTACTTAATCTTTTTTTTTTTTTTGAGACGGAGTTTCACTCTTGTTGCCCAGGCTGGAGTGCAAAGGTGTGATCTCAGCTCATTGCAACCTCTGCCTCCCAGGTTCAAGTGATTCTCCTGCCCCAGCCTCCCTAGTAGCTGGGATTATAGGCATGTGCCACCAAGTTCGGCTAATTTTGTATTTTTAGTAGAGACGGGGTTTCTCCATATTGGTCAGGCTGGTCTTGAACTCCCGACCTCAGGTGATCCGCCTGCCTCAGCCTCCCAAAGTGCTGGGATTACACGCGTAAGCCACAGCGCCCGGCCACTACTTAGTCTTTATAGTACATCCTTTTAAAAGATAACATTGGTTATTCCTAAAAATATATAATAAAGGACAATCTTTCCCTTCGAAGACTTTACAAGGCAGGCATAAAATCTAAGCACATGAGAGTTGGAAAATAATTATCATCATAACTCAGTTGGATATATATTATAAATAAGTATATAAGACAAAAAAGCACCTCTGGAAAAACAGTATAAATCTAAGTTTAAATGAATAAATACTGAGTAGGTTCACAAGAATAAAAGAGTAAAAATCTGGTAGAATGAATGAGATAAGTCTTTTGGGAGACGGCAAGTTTTAGCTAGGTTTAGAAAATTATAAATTTTCTGAGAAACAGAATGATCTAAGGCAAAAAGGAGGTTACCAAAAGTTTTTCTGAGAAACAGCAATATGACTACTTTTCTGTATAACTGGAGGGTTAAGGAAGATCAGGTGAACGAAGGTTCTTAAGAAAATAGGCTGAAGAGTTTTATCTACTATGACAAGGTATCACCAAAAACTCTCAAAATGAAATATGATTAAAGCTTTAATTATAAATTCACATGGTTTTAACTTTTTTGCACCACACTATCAGACAACAAATGAAATTAATATGTTTCAGTATAAGCACAAACTTAAACAACTCTAGTGCTTAAGCAGTTTCTAATTTAGTTATTCTTGGCATGGTTACATAGAGCATCTCAAAACCTAAATTCTGGTAATGTCAATATGCCCATCATTCAGAATCTGTCATACTTGAAAGCAACACCCTCTTCCCTAAAAGAAGCATCTGTTTATCCTTATGTTCCTTCAAATCTGTGGCAGGAAAAGCAAGTATAGTTTTATGTATACAACTCTGAACTGCTTAATGTTAAGCTATGGAATACTGTCAGTAAATATTATGGCAAAGTTGCTCATGGACAATTAAACACTTAAGACATTTTAGGCTTTGGAAAACTGCAACTAGTTTTATCAATCTCTAAACTCAATGTATAATCCTTAGGCCCTAATGTCCATGCTAAATGATCTTCCAGGCAGATGTCAAAAATCAAAGTATCTACTCATCATACTTTTTCCCCCCAATCAACTCTCCTACTTAACTTCCCTACTGCTGTGCATACTGTCAGAGAGCTAGGCTTAGATGCTCACTAGATTAGTAGTTGCAAGATGTGAGTTCTAATTTGGCTTTTCCATGAATTCGTTGTGCAACTCTGGACAAGACAAATAGTTTCTAAGCCTTTGGTTCACTTTGAGTTTTCTATAAAATTAGGAAGTTAAACTAGATGAACATTAACATACCTTCTAGCAATAAAATTTCACGATTCTTCCCCTGTCCTTTAGTCCAATATTATGAAGTTCGGCCCATTTTTCCTATATAGATTTTTTATATGCATTTTTATTCTCTATTTCCATTACTATAATATGATTGTAGGTCTTTATGAACCAGTTTCCTTACTCATCCTTCCAGGATCTCTACCTTCTAATTTATCCTAAGTATGCCAAAAATCTCATATTCTTTTTTTCCTTCTACTCTTTTCTTAACCTTGAATGCAGAGTTGAACTTTTACACTATTCACTCCATGACCTATTATCATTATCAGCTGTAAAAGATGTTTTCATTTGTTTATTTTTGTTTTTTGCTTATTCCCAATCCCTTTCTCATTCTCCTCCATTTCATAAGTTCACATAAAAATGTGATATGTCCTCAGATATACACATTTTCTGGTAAAACATATACTGTTATTACAAGCATGTGTTTTATGCTAGAGACCCATATATTTTACTTTTTAAATATAAACATTGTTTTCTAGTTCTACCCATGATGCTGTAACTACATCTTTTCATGTAAATATGTGTTTCTAAATAATGCACAGTATTTCACAGGATGTAATTACCACATTTTACTGTTCATTCCCTTAGTTACAGATACCTAGGTTGTCTTCAATTCTCTACTTCCACAAATAGCCTCATTCCACAGAGACAATCATTAACTTGAAGTAAGGATACATAATTTCTGGGAATGGTACTTTATTCTCTTGTAATGCACACACACATACACTACATATATATGTAATAGACATATAATTTTTACTATATATTATGAATATATATTGATATATCCATATACATATATCAATGATCAATACACACTATTGTTTAAAACATTTAAACTGTATCGCACTGTAATTTTTTGGCCTCGTTATTACACTCCACATTTTTACATTGATTGCTGAGTATGAAGTAGTATCACGTTTTTTACTTGCATTTTCCTGATCGCTGTAACTTTTGAAATGCTTATTCATATCCTTTGCCTAATTTTTGATGAGTTAATTATTCTTATTGATACTTAATCAGTTAATGTGTCCTTAACACTAATCTGTTGTCA
The DNA here is from genome assembly GCF_049350105.2 of Macaca mulatta. Classification (NCBI taxonomy): domain Eukaryota; kingdom Metazoa; phylum Chordata; class Mammalia; order Primates; family Cercopithecidae; genus Macaca; species Macaca mulatta. Next base: position 137,741,181 of record NC_133410.1, read on the forward strand.
GTTACAATACATGCACTGTAAATGTCTTCTCACAGACTATGAGTTGTCTTTTCATTTGACTTATATTGTTTTTGTAACAGAAGCCTAATATTTTAACATATTTAAGTAAAGAAATCTTTTCCTTTTTGCCTTGTATATAAATCTTTTGTTTTTTTCATGATAGGCTAATTTTAATTTTTGTAGAGATGGGGTTTCACCATGTTGGCCAGGCTGGTCTCAAAATCCTGACCTTAGGTGATCTGTCTGCCTCGGCCTCCCAAAGTGCTGGGATTACAGGCATAAGCCACTGCGCCCAGCCTAAATCTTGATTAAGAAGTATTTCTCTAAGGAGAGGAAGCAGAGCAAGATGGCTGAATAGAACTCTCCAACAACTGTTCCCCTGCAAAAATACCAAATTGAATGACCACTCACATAAGAAAGCATCTTCATAAGAACCAAAAAATCATGTGAGTGATTACAATACCTGGTTTGAACATAGTATCAAGGAAAGAGGTACCGATGAGTGTAGGAAAGACAGTTTTTCATTACCTATACAAACTGCCCACAATCCCAAGCAGTGCAGAGTGGACAGATAATTTGTGTGCTAGAGGGAGGGTGAAGTAAGTGTTGAACTTTGCATTAGAACTCAGTGCTGTCCTGTCACAGTAGAACACAACACAGGCTAGAATTCCACCAGCACCCATGGAGAGAGCATTTAGACCAGCCCCAAACCAGAGGGGAATTCACCGTCCCAGTGGGAGGAAACCAAGTCTCTGCTGCCTTCACTACCACTGACTAAAGTAGCCTGGGCCTGGAATAAATTTAAGTGGTAGTCAGGCCACAAGGACTGCAGTCCTAAGGCAAGCCCTGGTGCTGCACTGGTCTCAGAGGCAGTGCACTTAGGGTACAACCCAGTGTGACCAGCAGTGGCAGCCAAGGGATTGCCTGTGTCATCCCTTCCCAAACTCCAGGCAGTACTGCTCCAAAGAGACTCTTTCTGCGTGGGGAAAGGGGAAGGAAGAGTATAGAAGACTGTGTCTTGCAACTTGAATACTAGCTCAGCCACAGTAAAAGCACCAAGCAGATTTCTGAAGTCCCAGATTCTAGATTTTTGCACCTGAATGGGTTTCTAGACTCACTCTGTGCTAGAAGAGAATCCACTCCTCTAATGGGATGCACCCCATCCTGGCAGAATTCACCCCCTGCTAACTGAAGTGGTCCTGGGCCTTGAATAAACATCAGGCAGTGGTGGCTGCAGGCCTTGGGTTAGCCCCAGTACCGTACTGGTCTGCAGGGATTCAGGTGTGACTCTGTGTAGTGCTAGCTGTGAAAGCCATGAGAATGGCCACGTCACCTCTCCCCAACTCCAGACAGCACAGTGCACAGAGAGACTCCTTCTGATTGTGGAAGGAGTAAGAGACTTTGCCTGGTTACCCAGGGAATTATCCCTCATCTTACCAAAGTCTAGCAAGTCTGTGTATGCAGGAGGATCTAAGAGCTGCAGCATTCCTAGGCTTCGATTCCTTAGGAATCCTTACGAATTCCTAAGGAATCGAAGCCTAGGAATGGTTCTGAAATGGCTTCTGCAATGTTCTGAAATGGCTGCAATAATTGCAGGCTTAGGTCACTACACTCAATCTCTTTTAGATTCGTGGAAAGCCCACTCAAGAAGGAAGAATACAAACAAGCCAAGACTGCAAAAATTATAATAAATACCTAACTCTTCATTGCTCAGATACCAATGAGCCTCCACAAGTACAAAGAACATTCAGGAAAAACATGACCTTACCAGATGAACTAAATAAGGCACCAGTGTAACCAATCCTAGAGTGACAGAAATATGTGACCTTACATACAAGGAATTCAAAGTATTAATTGCTGTTTTGGGGAAGCTCAACAAGTTTCAAGATAACAGAAGGAATTCAGAATCCTGTCAGAAATTTGACAGAGACTGAAATAATTTTTTAAAAGTCATGTAGAAATTCTGGAGTTGAAAAATTCAGTTGAAAAACTGACAAATGCATCACTCTCTCAAAAGCAGAACTGAACAACTAGAAGAATCCATGAGCTTGAAGACAGGCTATACGAAAATACACACTCAGAGGAGAAAAAAAGAATGAAACATGCCTACAATATCTTTAAAACAGTCTTAAAGGGGCAAATCTAAGAGTTACTGGTCTTAAAGAGGATGTACTAAGAGAGATGATGTAGAAAGTTTATTCAAAGAATAATAACAGAGAACTTTCCAAACCCACAGAAAGATATGAATATCCAGGTACAAGAAGGTCAAAGAACACCAAGCAGATTCAAACCAAATAAGACTACTTCTGGACATATAATAATCAAAGTCTCGAAGGTCAAGGATAAAGGATCTTAAAAGCAGCAAGAGAAGAGAAGCAAATAATATGTAAAAGAAAAACTGTCCTTCAAACATAGAGGAGAAATTAAAACTTTCACAGAAAAAAAAAAAAAAAGCTTATGGAATTTGTCAACACCAAACCTGTCTTACAAGAAATGTTAAAGGGAGTTCTTCAATCCAAAAGAAAAGGGTGTTCATTAGTAACAAGATATCATCTGAAGATATAAAACTCACTGGCAACAGTAAGTACACAGACAAATACAGAATAGTCTAACTCTGGTCAGACACCTTTAATTCTAATTGTGATGTATAAACCACTAATATCTTTCGTCAGAAGACTAGAAGACAGACTTACCAAAAATGATAAATACTACAACTTTTGAAGAGATAGACAATATAAAATATACATAAATAGAGACAACAAATCAAAAAGCAGTGGAGATGAAGTTAAAGTGTGGAGTTTTAAATTCTCTTTGCTTATTTTTCTTTATAATCAGAGTTAAGTTGTCATCAGTTTAAAACAATTGGTTATAGTATTTGCAAGCCTCATGGTAACCACAAAATAAAAACTATAATAGATACAAAAAAATCTGAAAAGCCAAGAAATTAAAATCTACTACAAGAGAAAGTCACTTTTACACAAAGGAAGACAGAAAGGAAGGGAGGACCAACAATACAATCCCAGAAAAAAAGTAACAAAATGGCAGTAGTGAGTCCTTACCTATTACTAGTAACACTAAATGTAACTGGACTGAATTCTCAAATAAAAAAAAAGTAGCTGAATAGAAAAAAAATAAGACCTAATCATATACTGCCTACAAGAAACTCATTTCATCTATAAAGACACCCAAAGACTGAAAATGTAGGAAATATTTTCAATATTTCCATGCAAACAAAAACCCCTAAAGAGCAAGCGTAGCTATACTTACACCAGATAAAATAGATTTCAAGACAAAAATTGTAAAGAGAGTAAAAAATGTTATTATATAATGATAAAGGGGTCAATCCCACAAAAGGATATAAGAATTATAAATATATATGTACTCAATGCTGGAACATCCACATATATAAAGCAAATATTAAAACTAAAGATAAAGTTAGACACCAATAAAATAATAGCTGAGAACTTCAACACCCCTCTTTCAGAACTGGACAGATAATCTACATAGAATATCAACAAAGAAACATTAGATTCAATTTGTACTATAGACTATATTGACCTAATAAACATTTACAGAGTATTTCATCCAACAGGTGAAAAATACACGTTCTTCTTCTCAGTATATGAAACAGTCTCAAGGACAGAACATATATTAGGCCATAAAACAAGTCCCCAAAATTCAAACAAACTGAAATTATATAAAGTATCTTTTCTGACTACAAAGGAATAAAACTAAAATTCAGTAACAAGAGGAACTTGAAACAACACAAACATAAGGAAATTAAACAATATGCTCCTGAATGACCATTGAGTCAATTAACCAATTTAGAAGGAAATTTAAATATTTGTTAAATAAAAATAGAAACAATGTATCACAACCTACAGATACAGCAAAAGCAGCACTAAAAGTGAAGTTTATAGTAATAGACACCTCCATCAAAAAGTAGAAAAACTTCAAATAAACAACCTAAGGATATTTATTAAACAACTGGAAAAGCAAGAGAAAACCAAACTTAACATTAGTATAAGAAATAATAAAGAGCAGAGCAGAAATAAATAAAATTCAGACTAAAAAATACAAAAGATAAATGAAAAAAAGTTGTTTTTTTAAGACAAACAAAATCAACAAATCTTTAGCCAATCTAAAAAAAAAAAATACGGAAGACTCAGGTAAATAAAATGAGATGAAGAAGGAGATATTACAACTGAAACCACAAAAATTCAAAATATCATTAGAAACTATTATGAAAAACAATATGCCAATAAATTAGAAAATCTAGAAGAAATGAATAAATTCCTAGAAACATCCGACCTACCAAGATTTAACCATGAAGAAATACAAAACTTGAACAGACCAATAACAAATAAAAAGATAGAAGCGGCAATAAAAAATCTCCCATCAAAGAAAAGACTGGGACTTGATGGCTTCATTGCTGGATTCTATTGAACATTTAAAGAAGAACTAATACCAATCCTACTCTAACTATTCCAAAAAATTGTGAAAGGAATACTTCCAAACTTATTCAGTATCACCCTGATACCAAAACCAGACAAAGACACAGCACAATAAGGAATGCTATACGCCAACATCTCTGATGAACACAGATGAAAAAATCCTCAACAAAATATTAGGAAACTCAATTCAACAACATATTAAAGAGATCATTCTTCATGATCAAGTGGGATTCATCCCAGGGATGCATGGATGGTTCAATATGTGAAAATCAATAAATGTGATATATCAACAGAACAAAAGACAAAAACCATATGATAATTTCAATTGATGCTGAAAAAGCATTTGATAAAATTCAACATCCCTTTTTGATAAAAACTCTAAAGAAAACCTGGGTATAAGAGAAACATATCTCAACACAGTAAAAGTAATGTATGACAAACCCACAGCTAATATCATACTGAATGGGGAAAAACTGAAAGCCTTTCTGCTAATATCTGGAACAAGACAAGGATACCTACTTTCACCACTATTATTCAACACAGTGTAAGAAGTCCTACCCAAAATAGTTAGACAAGAGAAGGAAATAAAGGGCACCCAAATTGGAAAGGAAGAAGTCAAATTATCCTTGTTCGCAGATGACATGATCTTATATTTAGAAAAACCTAAAGATTCAATCAAAAAAACTATTAGATTGGATAAATTAAGTAAAGTTGCCACATACAAGATCACCAAACAAACAAAAATCAGTATTATTTCTATATGCCAACTGAACAATCTGGGAAAAAAAAAAAAAACCAAGAACTTTACAATAGCTACAAATAAAACAAAATACTCAGGAACAAATAACCAAAGAAGTAAAAGAAACCTAAAAGAAAACTATTAAACTTTGATGAAAGAAATTGAAGATGACACAAAACAATGGAAAGATATTCCATGTTCATGAATCGGAAGAATTAATATTGTTAAAGTATCCATAGTACCCAAAGCAATCAAATCTATAGATTAAATGCAATCAAAATACCAATGACATTCTTTACAGAAATAGAAAAAAATCCTAAAATTTAAAGGGAACCAAAAAAGATATAGGATAAAGCAATCCTGAGCAAAGAGAACAAAGCTAGAGGCATCACATTAACTGACTTCAAATTACACTACAAACTTACAGTAAACAAAACAGAATGGTACTGGCATAAAAACAGACACATAGATGAATTGAACAGACAGAGAACCCAGAAATAAATCAATGCATTTACAGTCAATGCATTTTCAACCCCTATTTCTCGCCATAAACCCAAATCAAATCAAAATGTATCAAAGACTAAATCTAAGACCTGAAACTATGAAACTACTAGAAGAAAACGTCGGGGAAACACTCCAGACATTTGTATGGGTAAAGATTTCTTGAGGAGGACTTCAAAAGTACAGGCAACCAAAGCAAAAATGTACATATGGGATCATATCAAGCTAAAAAGCTTCTGGACAGCAAAGGAAACAATAAGTAAATGAAAAAACTCACAGAATGGAAGAAAATATTTGTAAACTACCCACTGGACAAGGGATTAATAACCGGAATTGGAATATATAAAGAGCTAAAACGACTCAAGAGGAAGAAAAAGAACAAATAATGGGCAAAATATCTGAATAGTCATTTCTCAAAAGAAGACATACAAATGGACAATAGGTATATGAAAAAATGCTCAAATGATTTGTGGGTTCCCCATTCGTGGGTTCAACCAATTGCAGATTGAAAATATTTTTAAAACAATAAAAATAATCAAAATCAGATTATTTAAAGTATATGGGAAGATGTGCATAGGTTATATATAAATACTATGTCATTTTATATAAGGGACTTGAACATCTGTGTATTTAGAGGTCTGTGTATCACAGTTATCTCCTAATAATCTTGGTTTCAGTTTCTTCCCATCCTAACAGATCATACACACAAAAAGATATTGACAGAAGCTTAACAAAAGGAAGGAAAAAAAAAACACCCATAGGGAAAATTACAGCATCATCAGCTCCCTTGAAGAAAAATAATTAACAATGAAATAATGAAACTCATTTTTGAAAATACCTAAGTTTTTTTCGGAGTTGTTCGATCATCACACTTTGTTCAGTTACTGTTTTCAGAAACTGTTGGTTAGTCTGCCACGAGAAAAATAAAAGTATCAGTATTAGAATATTTAATAACAGTATCTTTAAAGATGACACATCAGACATACAAGTAGAAAAAAAATTTAGTGAGATTTATGATAATGATTAGAGTTTTTGAGGGTAAAATGTAACGTTGGCCTTCTTTCCTTGCCTTTACTACTTCATTGGATAACTGTTTCACTTGAAACTACCTACACATGCATTCCTGTCTTATGGCTTTCTTTGGGTATCTGAATCTCTTTTGCTCATCTATCCAACTGTGCATAAATCTATAAGTGTTACAGAAATAATGTTCCACCCTGTTCTGAGCAGCCTGACATGTCTGAAGGGAACTGGCACATAAAAAACCCAAACTCCCTTCTTGCATGGGTGAAGTAACTCTGAGGCTTGTGTTCTACACTGTCTTTCAGAATTCATTAAGTTTTAGTTACTCACAGTGTTAACTTCCTTAATTTTAAAAAGCCTTTTATTGGCTGTCTTCTCTTCTCTTTGGTACCACTTCCCCACCTTCTTACTGGTGCTCCCTGGTATTACTTACTAAATAAATGACATGTTTTGGAACTTTTTCCTGAAGGTCGGCTTCTGGAGAAATCCATAGTAAGATATGAAGTAGTCTTCTAAATGTAGAACTACTTTTTTTTTTGGCATAAGAAAATTTATTACTACAGTGTTTGCACCATTAAAATTTATGATCTTGGTCTTTCCTTCTTGCCTTTGTACAGGGCCAGAAGAGACACACTGGCTACTTTGACAACCTTAAAGCGGACTCCAGGAATATCACCAACAGCATGACCTTTGCGACCAAATCCAGCAACCAGAACTTCATCGTTTTCCTCAATAAAGTTCAAGCAACCGTCGCTGGGTACAAAGGCTGTGATTTTCTTGCCATTCTTGATCAGCTGGACCCTGACACACTTCCTAATGGCAGAATTTGGCTGTTTGGCTTCAACTCCTACTTTTTCCAGGACGATTTCTTTTGCATGAGAAGCACCTCCAAAAGGGTTGACCTTCAGGGCTATGCCCAAATGGGCTTTCTTGTACTGTTTATCATGCCACTTCTGGTCTCGTTGGTGACTGCGGAGCTTCCTAGCAGTACGAAGTCCATGACACTTGCCCATCCTGTCGGCGCCACCGGCCTGAGCGAAAGAGAGAAGCAGCCAGAACTACTTTTCTTAAAGGAATTGATTTTCTTCCATAACTGCTGGTTTTATCCATGATGATACAAATTCCTTATCCCTTTTCTTTATATATTATGGTTTCTCCTGATTGATCTTAATAATTTTGATTTAATCCTGTCCCAACATATCATGCTTACATTTCTCCAACTAAAGTCCCTGAGATAGCTTTCATTGTGCTCCTCTCATGCTCTATTTGAGCTCATTGACTTCATATTTTTAACATACTATTGTATTTTCCTCTGCCCAGGATGTCCTCATTCTGTCTGCATTCATTCCTCAATACCATGTGTATTTTACTCATTCTCAGGTAAAATTTACCGTTTCCTTTCTGCATTTTGATAAAACTTAATACATATCTTTTCAATGCACATTATATTTAAATATTAAAGTGTAGGTATTCCTGATTAAAATATGAGCCTTTTTAAAGGATCAGCTTTTCCCAGAACTCCCAGTGCCTGGCACATGATTGAGTACATCACAGGCACAACTAGTGTTTTATTATATATACTGTCTTGGCACTAGCGTACTTAATGCTTGTGTTTTTGACCATTTGGGAACACCTCAAAGATAGATTACATAGAGCACTTAACAGAAGAATAAGCTAAAATTCTGCATTTTAAGAATCTAGTGCTGGAAACCTAGGTGCTTAACTTGCTAGCAAGCCTAGTAAGAGCTCCACAACTGCATCTGAATATGGAATAGTTGTTCTATATTTATGATCATAAAGAAAATTATGTACTATATTAATATTTTAGAATTAAGAGACTCAAGAAGGTGTAGGGAAGCATCCTTTTCAACCATCATCTATTTAGCACCTTTTTCACTGATTATTTCATATGTCAGCCTGTTTTACCAAGGAGACACAGATTTTATGGTTGATGCATTTCTGCAACTTAGAGAACCTATACTTTCATGCAAGATAGTTAGTATGCAATTAAATATTTTTTAGTAAATTGTAGAGATGAGCAAATATTAAAAAACATTTCAGTAAAGCAAACCTATGGGAAATGTGAAATTATAATATATCTACAGCATAATAAATAGAAATATGTACTTTTATGTACCATTCATGTCAGAGCATATCTGTTACATATTACTAATTTGCATTGGTAAAGACAGATATTTATTTGTATCAATTTGTAGTAAGAATACTTACATGAGTTATACACTTCTAAAACATGTTTAAGCGTACAATACGTAATTGTTGACTACAGGTACAATACTGCACAGATCTCTAGAGGTTATTCATCTTGTTTGACTGAAACTTCACGTGTGTTGATTAGTAAGTCCCTATTTCTTCTCCCCATAGGCCCTGGTAGTCACCATTCCAATCTCTGTTTCTATAAATCTGTCTACTATAGATACTTCCATATAAGTAAAATCATACAGTGTTTGTCTTTCTGTGACTGGCTTATTTCATTTAATGCTCTCAAAGTTTATTCATGTTATCACATATTGCATAATTTCCTTCTTTTTAAAGGCTGAATAGCATTCCACTGTCCGTTAATACATTTTAATCCACTCCTCTTTGATGAACATTTAGGTTGTTTTCATATCTTGGCTAATGTGAACATGCTGCAATAAGCACAGGAGCGCTAGCATCTCTTCAAGATCTTAATTTCAATACTTTGGGATAAATATTCAGAAAAGGGATTTCTGGATCATATGGTAGTTATATTTTTTTTTTTTTGAGGAAACTCTATACTGTGTTCCACAGCAGATGCACCGTTTTGCAATCCCACCAAAAATGTTCAAGGTTTCCAATTTTTCCACATCCTCTTCAATATGTGTTGTCTTTTTTGTTTGTTTTGATAATAATCCCTCTGACATGTGTGAGGTGACACCTCATTGTAGTTTTAGTATTTATGTTTCCCTAATGTTTAGTGACATCAAGCATTGGGCACTTCTTCACATACCTGTTGCCTTGGAAAAATATCTACTTAAGTACTTAGCTCATTTAAAAATCAAGTTATTAGGTTTTTTGTGTGTCTTTTGTTTTTTTTACTATTGAGTTATAGAAATTCCTTAAATACTTTGGAGATTATTCCCTTATTGGACATATGGTCTGCAAATATTTTGTCCCATTCCATTGGCTGCCTTTTCACTCTGCTGATTTCGTTTGCTGTGCAAAAACTTTTTGGTTTGATGTAGTCCCACTTGATTACTTTTTTCTTGCTGTCTGTACTTTTGGTGTCGTATCCTTGAAATCATTGCCACGACCGATGCCATGGAGCTTTTCCCCTAGGTTTTCTTCTATGAACTTTATAGGTAAAAGGTGTTAGATTTAAGTCTTTAATCCATTTTGGGTTGATATTTGTGTGTTGTGTAAGATAAGGGTCTAAAATCATGTTGTGAATATGAATATCTAGACTTCCCAACACTATTTTAAATTCAGTTATTGTGTTCTTTAGATCCATGATTTTTGTGCTACTTTTTAATATTTTTTCTCTGTTGCAATTCTCACTTTGTTCATGCATTGTTCTTTTAACTGTGGTGAGCATCTTCAAGAGAATTATTTTTAATTCCCTATCAGATAATTCACAACTTCTTTTCATTAGGATTGGTTTCTGGAGATTTATCTTATTTCTTTGTATGGAATATCTTTAGCTGGTTCTTCATTTTTCCTTGACTTTGTGCTTATGTCCATGCATTAGAGAAAGTGGGCACCTCTCCCAGTCTTCACGGATTAGTCTCATACAAGAGAAGACCCCCACCAATCAGCTGGCCAGAGATTCAGCAGGCCTCTACAAACTCTTTCCCTCCCCAGGGAGATGCTGGCAGCTGCTTGCTCTGTGATGAGCTGGGGGGTAGGGAACTATAGCATGTATCAGCCCAATCTGCTATTTCTGTTCTTTCCTATGTGGCTAGACTGTGCTTCGTGAGACAGATGCTATTTCTCTGGGCTGCCCCAGAGAAGCTGCAGTGCTGGATCTACTTCTGCCCTCCCTAGGGGGAAGCTGAGAACTGAATTTTCATCTACTTACGCTGTGCTGAGAAGAGCACAGGACCAATGCCATCTATCAGTCCAAACCAATGCCTCCATTTTCCCTTGGTTGGTCAAACTATGCTGGATCTGTGAGCTCCAAGACTGGCAAGATAGAGGCTAGTATTCTGGGGACCACCCTCAGAAAATTTGGGGTGATGAATGCACATACCTAATCCCTTCCCTCCCCTGGGTGAAGCTGGGAGCTAAGGGGTCTCTTTTTGATCACATGGCACAGCACTGGGGACAGGGTGTCTAGCAAGAGAGGGTCTCAAATCTCGCTGCTAGCTTTGGTGAGTCTGGTTTTCCAATCCCCTAGGAGGTGAGAACATTTCCATTAGTTTCTGGTTGGTCGCAGAGGAAATTTGTCCATGAATTGTTGCTGAATTTGTGTATATGTGGGGAGAAGGAGTGTCCAGGGTGTCCTACTCTGCCATGTTAGTCAAATTACATTGAAAGATAGTTTATTTACTCACTGCGTACTCATCAATTTATTCTACATCTATAAGAATCTATTCATTTAATGAGTTTATTCATGTAGTCAGAAAATTTTTTGTTGGAAACTGCTTGATTTTTAAAGGGAACTTTTCTTCAAGTTTGATCTGGACTCAAACTTGCCCCTATAACTATGCTCTGAATGCTCTTTGAGATGTACAAGATCTTACCACTTTGCTTGTCCCCTTTATACTTATCAGTCTTCTTTGCTATTCATTATATACATTAAGAAAAACTTAAATTTTAAAATTTCTTTCAATCACTTACTTTTATCTTAACCACCTATATAGTCTTTTCTATATTTTTATAAAACTCTCTTTTATCCATCATGCCATTTCTTTATCAGTTTTCTTGTATCCAGTTTATTCTTAGCTTCAACCTGGAACCAAGACTACTTCTGCCTTAGAAATTTTTAACATATTCCCTTGGAATATATGACATCCTTTTCCCATGACTTTCTTTCATCAAAATCATAATAAAATAGGGGCTCTGCGGTATGACATATCAAAGAACGATATAATTCCAATTATAGGAGACATATTAAAGAAGTAATGAATAATTATGATGCTAGGTTAAAGCACTAATTCCATGTAGAAATATATTAAATTAAAAAATGCCTTTCTTAATTACAGAAATCAGTAACCATTTTGTTCTGGAGTACTAGTATTTTAAAACTCTAGGAAGTATAATATATTATCAAAAACTGTATGTGATTAGACATTTCAAATGTTAAACAGAATAGGTACAGATTGGTTTAATAATTTTTTACACAGTTAAAAAAGAAAAATTTTTAAAGTAGAATAAAATTGGATACTTACTTTTGATGGCACAAATCCACTGTTATACAAAGACATTTTTATTAGGTACTAACAAGAATTAGCAGAGTAACTAAGCAAGAATGAAGAAGGGAAAGAGAGAGGAATTACCTGAAGTGTCATAATTCTATTACTCAACAATGAGGTAAAAATAACATTCCAAGAAAGTAAACAAAAGTGAGAGAATAAGAAGGTAAAGAACAGAATTGAGAAGACTAATTCTATTTATTTTAGGAAGAACTTATAGGGAAATTTAGGAGTATCATACCAATACATGGTCCTTAGTTTCCCAAAATTTTTTTAGGAAATGGGCTATTTATTAAACAATTACACTATTCTTATTAAATACCTGGCAGTATGTCAGATGAAATTAAAAAAATTAAGCATGTGCTCTACTCTTGAGGAGCTCACTGTCTAGATTAGTCTAAGGAGACCTTACTAAGAATCCTAAGAGGATTTCCAGATTAAGATATATTTCAGAGAGATGTTAGATATCTAAAAGGTACTGTAAACTACGTCATGCTATTGAATAAGAAAGCAAAAGCAAAAGAAAAAAGAGTACTACCTATCTAATTTCATGCAGCATGCTTTCTTGTTATTGATTTATATCAACATAAATAAATATGATTATTTATAGGGACAATTTCTAGTTTATGTAAGTAAGTATACTTACCACTTCCATGTTCTCATTAGTAACATGAAGTTGCTGGGTCAGTTGTTGAAAATCAAAAAGCTGATCCTACAGTGGGAAGGTAAGGGGAGTATATAAATAGCATTTTGTTGTTTATAACCCATATTTAAAATTAAACTAAAATCAAGTCTAAAATCATTATGCTTAAGTTTAGATAAAATTGGCAGTGTTTCTTCTTACTACTGTGTGAATTAGTAGTTGAAAAACTAATAAATTTTTTAAATGATTAAAAAATTAAAGTGGCAATGCTGAAATAAATGTAGCTGTTTATGTCAAATAATTATTTCTAGAAATCAATTATTAAATATTATTTTAAAACTCGAAGAAATAGATCATAAAAAATTATAAGTGATTAGAAATTCTAAATGCTAGAGAGACCTTGTCCAATACTGGAATGTCACTTTCAAACCTACTCAAAACCTATAATACAAACCATGGCACAGGAGTCACTGCCCATCCTTTTTAAAAAAATTCTCATGCCCCACATTTTAAAAATTGTTTGATTAGCTGTTATGATTCTATTAAACATTATTTGTACAGATGACAAAAAGTTGGGAGAGGCTGTAAATATACTGAATGACAGAATTAAATAGATAACCAGGGAAAAAAGAATGGAAGTGTTATTTGTAAAGTCTCGTATAAGGACCCATCAAACTATATAGCTATAGTAAAAGAATGATATTATTCAGGTGAAAACAAAACAAAAACCCAACTTTGTGGGCTTAGTTGACTGACCTATATGAGGAAACAGCAATCAAAGAACTTAATATGAAAAAATGGTTTTTAAATCTCAGAGGTAAAAGCAACAAATCAGATTGATTACGCGTGAACTTTTTTTCAAGCCAGGGCATGCATAGAAAAATCATTTTGTAAACTGTAAAGCATCATGCAAGTATTTTTACAATCTCTTTAGGTAGACATTTCTAATTATAATTATAATAATAGGAATATTCATAAACCAGAATTTGAAAAGTCTGTAAATGAGAGCTGAAGAGAGGTATGAAAACCAAATTATTTAAAGAGCTGCCTCTCAAAATATATAGAAAAGAGGTCAGAATTAGAATTCCTCCACAGTGCTCAATGCACCTAGCAATAAAAGAACCAACAGAAGAATAAAAGAGGTAGATTTCCCAATGGAATGGATGGTCTTGTGAGATAATGAGTTCTTGTCAATAGACAGACGTGTAAAGCAAAAGCTAAAGCTACATGTCCACTTTGAAAGAGTGTAGAATGATTCTTGCTTTGGATAGAAAAAAGTCTTTTAATAACCATTAAGATGGCTTCCTATTGTAAAATTATATTCTGATTAACTTATGGTAGATAAAGTTGACACCTATTTTAGTAACAGGTCACATTTAAGGGTATTAACATTTTGATTTTACATAGTGTTCTCATTGTATTTGAGCAGGTTTCTTCACTGGCCATAAACTAATGAACAATTTTGTTTTGTTTTGTTTTAAAAGTCAGGTAGGAAATGAAGCAAATAAAAACTTTGAAGGTTTATTTATACAAAATAAAGTTAAAGCTGCTTTTTAGCACTAAATTGAGCTTTCATTGCTGACAACATTATAGAACCAAATGATCACTGTCCAGTTCTCTAATTATCTTACCTTTCAAGAGCGTAACCATCAAAGATCTATATATTATTAACATAAATAATAAAGTGATTAGAAATTCTAAATGCTATAGGGTAGAGTCTTAGGTGTTCCCCTCTAAAACAGTTTCTTCAGAGTGCAATTTCTTACCGATATACAAGAAAACAATGAAATACAAGATTACCTTTTGTTTTTGACTTTCAAATACATGAATTTGGGCCTCGGTCATATGTTCCTGGTAAAGCTTGTGTAGTCTGTCCAACTCCTGAGAAACAGTCTGCCAGAGTTCCACAGCCTGAGTTTTTTCCTATTAAAAAAATTGGATAACTCATTAAATTATCAGCAGGCTATTTATTGTATAGTACAAATGGATCCTTTTCTTTTATAGAATAAATTCTTTATAAAGTCATAAAATAAAACAACTGTGTAAAGACGGTATTAATTTTGAAATTGTGTTTTTACTCAGATTTAGCTAAAATTAAAATCTTTAACAGAGATGTAGACTTAAACCATGTTCTTTGTTCCACAAGAAAGTATGAGCCCTAGAAACTGATGAAGCAGAAAACTGCCCCCTAGTAAAGCACAACATTTTTTTCCTGATCATAAAAGTAACAAATTTTCATTGTGGAAAATTAGGAAAACACAGAGAAAAACAGGAGAAAATCAGAATCAGCTATAATTTTACCACCTGATGATAAACACTGCTAACATCTAGATATAGTCATCTTTTTAAATGTTGATGCATTCATGTTTATAAATGTGATGCTGGGAGAGAATTTTGTAATTATTTTAACAAAATTAGGGATCATATACTGGGCTATTTTTACTTGCCGTTTTATAATGAGAAATTTCTCAGGTCACTAACTATTGTTTGCACATAGTATTATCTAAGTGTGGTACAGAAACTCTTAGACTTTGAAAGGTCCTTGAAGTCAAATTTATCTTCAGAATAATATGTTAACATTATTTGCCTTTTTACTCTCATCCTCTCACAAATGTACAGTGGAGTTTTCTAGAGTTTATATGATGTGAGGTCATCCTTGTTCTAAGGGCTAATGGACTGTGTGCTTATGCTCCTACTTTTTGTTTTAAGTCTCAGTTTTAATTTGTAATACAATAAATACTGATAGATATGTAACCTACAAAAACATAAGGCACCTTGGAGAACACTGAGGTATACCATGCATTCAGAAAATGAACAAATTGTACATTTTTACAAAGTAAGAGCGCTCATGTAACCAGCACCCAGTTCAAGAGAGAGAACATTATTACCATCACCTAGAAGCCAGATGCCCCTCTTGTGATCTCTTCCAGTTACCATACTCTTCTCCTAAACTATTTCCTCGTGTTCCTAACACAATAGATTAGTTTTGTCTAAAACTTAAAAAAAAAAAAAACACCAAAACTGTAGGCAAATTAAAAATTTTAAAAGTGGTTTTAAAATTTGTAGATAAACACAGAATCTGGAGCCAGAAGATATGGGTGTGATCTCTAATTCCTGGCCAAATGGTCCTGGATAATTCACTTCATTTTCTTAAGACTCAAGTTTTCTTTTCAGTAAAATGGTCGTAAAAATGCCTCATACCTCAAAATGTCCCACTGTTTCTCCAGACCTGTCTGATGACAAAAATCACCTAGACTAGTAGTTACACAACCCAGATTCTCCTAGAGCAGTGGTTCTTAAAGGACCAGCATCATCAGCAACACCTCAGAACTGTTAGAGATGTAAACTATTGAGCTCTATCTCAGACTTCTCGAATCAGAAACTGGGGTGGTGGTGGGATGGGGAGGCAGAGCAGAAATCCACGTTTCAAAAAGCCCTCAAGTGATTATGATGTACACTACATAATTTTTTAAAATGGTACGCTTATTATTTGGACAAACTACAATTTAACTGATTCCATATTTAAGATTTTTAAACTATGTCAAATGTTTCATTACAATAAATATTATAATGAACATATTTATTAAAAAATTTTTATATTCAGCTCTTTAGCACAAATTCATAAAATCTATGTGGTGTCATCATCTAATTACTGCATCAAATAGTGCAAATATTTCTAAGGCTCTTCTTGCCAAACTGACTTCTAGAAAGATTTTTACAAATCATACTGTAACAGAAAAAATATTTTAAACTAAAAATATTAAGCTAGGTATTTAGTACTGTGCTATTGCTATTGGATCCTAAAGCAATATATTTATATTACAAGGCACCTTTTGCACATAATTTTAATTCTTATTTGTGAGTCTTGCTGTTCAGTAATGATAATAACGATATTGATAAATAAGCAAATTTATTAACTTACATATGTGCTAGACATATAAGCCTAAATTAATTTCTATTTACTCGTATGAAATCAATTATAAATCTTTCCTAGTCTAGAACAAACGGCATGTTTTCATTATTTCTTTCTTTCATCACATTTAAAAATTCTTTCCATTCATATATTAAAAATAAATTAGTGTTAAATACATGTTCCTTATCAAGCTAAAGATAGCCTTCTGACTTACCTAAAGTATCACTTTCATAATTGTAGAATTTTAAAACCAAATTTTCAGAAAATAAAACTGAATTTTCAGAAAATTATCAAATCAAAATTGTAATTTAGAATTTGTAGCCCCCATTTATAAATGAGGAAACTGAGGCACAAGAGTTTTTTCTATGATCACACAGCTGGAAAGTAGAAGAATGGGGATTTAAACCCATACAAGATATGAAACATTTGGGATATAACATTGTAAATTAAAATAAAATTCCCTTATGAATAAAATTTACAAAAAATTACAGTTGAAAACAGGATATATTTAACATAGCTGCTCAAATGACCAGTGATGATGAGCTTTTTTTCATATGTTTGCTGAAAAAATGCTCATCATCACTAGCCATCAGAGAAATGCAAATCAAAACGACCATGGAATACCATCTCACACCAGTTAGAATGGCAGTCATTAAAAAGTGAGGAAACGACAGATGCTGGAGGGGATGTGGAGAAATAGGAACACTTTTACACTGTTGGTGGGAGTGTAAATTAGTTCAACTATTGTGGAAGACAGTGTGGCAATTCTTCAAGGATCTAGAACTAGAAATACCATTTGACCCAGCAATCCCATTACTAGGTATATACCCAAAGGATTATAAATCATTCTTTTATAAAGACACATGCATATGTATGTTTACTGCAGCACTATTCACAAGAGCAAAGACTTGGAATCAACCCAAATATCCATTAATGATAGACTGGATAAAGAAAATGTGGCACATACACACCATGGAATACTATGCAGCCATAAAAAAAGGATGAGTTTGTGTCCTTTGTAGGGATATGGATGCAGCTGGAAACCATCATTCCCAGTAAACTAACACAGGAACAGAAAACCAAACACTGCATGTTCTCACTCATAACTGGGAGTTAAACAATGAGTACACAAGGACACAGGGAGGGGAACATCACACACTAGGGCCTGTCGTGGAGTGGGGGGCTAGGAGAGGGATAGCATTAGGAGAAATACCTAATGTAGATGATGCGTTGATGGGTGCAGCAAACCACCATGTCACATGATACCTATATAACAAACCTGCACGTTCTGCACATGTATCCTAGAACTTAAAGTATGATAAAAAAAAAAAAGAAAAAAAGAAAGAAAAAAAATTCCCATAAGAAAAAAAATCATGTTAAAAGCTTTATGATTTAATTAAACACATTTTTGACAATCAGTGAGGGTATTTGGCAAGTGTATTTATAACAGTGAGAGTATTTATTACAAGTTTTGCTACCTGTAACGATTCTTGTAAACTGTAGAAAATCATGTTACAATTTTATGATTTTGTTATCCAAAAATAATGATTAACATGAATTTTTAAAAGGTATGTTAATTCAGAATATAATTTTAAAAAATACATGTCACTCACTTCATTGGCTAGCTGCAATTGTTCTTGAAGGTTTCTGACTGTTTCATCATCTGCATATGTATCAGTTCCTATCTCTGTGCCAAGGGGAAAGGCCTCCAATTGTTTTTCAACAGCATCTTTTAATTCACTGTGCAACCTTTGAAACAAACAGTTAACATGATAGTCTCAAGTCATTTTAGTAACAATAATTACTGTTTTGAGGTCAATTAAATAAACATTTGGGTCAACAACAACTCTTTACACAAAACCATTTTTAAGTAGACTTCAAATAAAAAATTAGAAGTGTTTAAATACCGTTAAATACTGTGCTATAAGAATAAAAAGATTATGTAACAATTTCAAATGCATTAAATCAATCACGATTAATTGAAGCATGATTCAGTTTGTCCTAGAGAGGATTTAATTCTTCAAAATTTTTCAAAAATTTTTTAAAAGAGTAAAACTCAGATATTATCCCTTATTAAATAATAAAACAAGCCATTCAGAAAAATTATAAAATATCTACGTATATCTAGTCAATTAAATGAAAATTACATATTACATCTTGTAAAGTTATTTGCTATTTTCTTCAGTGTGTTTCACAAAACTCACTGACTTCTTACTAATTCCAGTTAACAAGCAAAGAGAAGAAAATGGTCGCTGGCTATAAAACCAGCACATCAGAAACTTTATTTTTCAGCACATCCTTATATAAGTTCAACAATAACACTGAAAGGCTTAAATTCGACTTTAATCTTAACATTAAGGTAAACTGCAGCTATTTCATGTTTTAAAACAACTACAAAAAAAAAAAAGCAAGGAAGGTACAACTTAAAGGAATGATTGTTTTAATTTAAAATAATACTTAAGAGAAAAAAGGTACATTTTCAGAAAACACTCTTATTTAATATAACTATAAGCAGAAAATATAGCAAATACATTTCAAAGTGAAAATAACAAAATAAACTACATCCATCTACTTAAAACATTTGGAGGTGAATGAATGATTTGCTAACATTACGAATCTCCTTTGAAACAAGAAAACTTAAATCTTAATGTCAGAACATATTTATTGTAAAAAAAGTTCATCAAACACAATAAAACTGAGGAGGTAAACACTTTAGAAACAAAAAAATTAATTACTCTCTAAAGAAAAGACAGTGCTTGAAAATTATTCTCTAATTAAAAAACTTACAAGTATTGGTTAAGACAGAAGTTTTTATTTTTAAATATCTAACGCTGTTTTTTAAAATATTTATTTTTCCTATATGAAATGTTTACCTAATAGAGAAAAAGATCAATATAGAAATATAACAAGTTTTAGGAAAGATACCCCAAGTCCTATGAAAAAAACCATTATTAATTCTGTAATATATTTTCTAGCAGAATTTTTACTTTCCATTAAAAATAGACCAAAGAAGAGCAAACACATTCAAAAGCTAGCAGAAGGCAAGAAATGACTAAGATCAGAGCAGAACTGAAGGAGATAGAGACATAAAAAATCTTTCAAAAAATCAACGAATCCAGGAGCTGTTTTTTTGATAAGATCAACAAAATTGATACACCACTAGCAAGACTAATAAGGAAGAAAAGAGAGAAGAATCAAATAGACGCAATAAAAAATGATAAAGGGGATATCACCACCGAACACACAGAAATACAAACTACCATCAGAGAATACTATAAACACCTCTACACAAATAAACTAGAAAACCTAGAAGAAATGGATA
The DNA here is from genome assembly GCF_049350105.2 of Macaca mulatta. Classification (NCBI taxonomy): domain Eukaryota; kingdom Metazoa; phylum Chordata; class Mammalia; order Primates; family Cercopithecidae; genus Macaca; species Macaca mulatta. The sequence goes on from NC_133410.1 coordinate 137,761,169, forward strand.
AATTCCTGGACACATACACTCTCCCAAGACTAAACCAGGAAGAAGTTGAATCCATGAATAGACCAATAGGCTCTGAAATTGAGGCAATAATTAATAGCCTACCAACCCAAAAAAGTCCAGGACCAGACGGATACGCAGTCGAATGCTACCAGAGGTACAAAGAGGAGCTGGTACCATTCCTTCTGAAGCTATTCCAATCAACAGAAAAAGAGGGAATCCTATCTAACTCATTTTATGAGGCCAACATTATCCTGATACCAAAGCCTGGCAGAGACACAACAAAAAACCAGAATTTTAGACCAATATCCCTGATGAACATCGATGCACAAATTCTCAATAAATTACTGGCAAACTGAATCCAGCAGCACATCAAAAAGCTTATCCACCAGGATCAAGTGGGCTTCATCCCTGGGATGCAAGGCTGGTTCAACATATGCAAATCAATAAACATAATCCAGCATATAAACAGAACCAAAGAAAAAACCCACAAGATTATCTCAATAGATGCAGAAAAGGCCTTTGACAAAATTCAACAGCCCTTCATGCTAAAAACTCTCAATAAATTAGGTATTGATGGAATGTATCTCAAAATCATAAGAGCTATTTATGACAAACCCACAGCCAATATCATACTGAATGGGCAAAAACTGGAAGCATTCCCCTTAAAAACTGGCACAAGATAGGGACACCCTCTCTCACCACTCCTATTCAACATAGTGTTGGAAGTTCTAGCTAGGGCAATCAGGCAAGAGAAAGAAATAACGGGTATTCAATTAGGAAAAGAAGTAGTCAAATTGTCCCTGTTTGCAGATGACATGATTGCATATTTAGAAAACCCCATCGTCTCAGCCCAAAATTGCCTTAAGCTGATAAGCAACTTCAGCAAAGTTTCAGGATACAAAATCAATGTGCAAAAATCACAAGCATTCTTACACACCAGTAACAGACAAACAGAGAGCCAAATCATGAATGAACTCCCATTCACAATAGCTTCAAAGAGAATAAAATACCTAGGAATCCAACTTACAAGGCATGTAAAGGACCTCTTCAAGGAGAACTACAAACCACTGCTCAGTGAAATAAAAGAGGACACAAACAAAAGGAAGAACAAACTATGCTCACGGATAGGAAGAATCAATATTGTGAAAATAGCCATACTGCCCAAGGTAATTTATAGATTCAATGCCATCCCCATTAAGCTACCAATGACTTTCTTCACAGAATTGGAAAAAACTGCTTTAAAGTCCATATGGAACCAAAAAAGACCCCACATTGCCAAGACAATCCTAAGTCAAAAGAACAAAGCTAGAGGCATCATGCTACCTGACTTCAAACTATACTACAAGGCTACAGTAACCAAAACAGCATGGTACTGGTACCAAAACAGAGATATAGACCAATGGAACAGAACAGAGCCCTCAGAAATAATACCACACATCTACAGCCATCTGATCTTTGACAAACCTGACAAAAAGAAGAAATGGAGAAAGGATTCCCTATTTAATAAATGGTGCTGGGAAAACTGGATAGCCGTAAGTAGAAAGTTGAAACTGGATCCCTTCCTTACTCCTTATACAAAAATTAATTCAAAATGGATTAGAGACTTAAATGTTAGACCTAAAACCATAGAAACCCTAGAAGAAAACCTAGGCAATATCATTCAGGACATAGGCATGGGCAAGGACTTCATGTCTAAAACACCAAAAGCAACGGCAACAAAAGCCAAATTGACAAATGGGATCTAATTAAACTAAAGAGCTTCTGCACAGCCAAAGAAACTACCATCAGAGTGAACAGGCAACCTATAGAATGGGAGAAAATTTTTGCAATCTACTCATCTGACAAAGGGCTAACATCCAGAACCTACAAAGAACTCAAACAAATTTACAAGATAAAAACAAACAACCCCATCAAAAAGTGGGCAAAGGATATGAACAGACACTTCTCAAAAGAAGACATTTATGCAGCCAACAGACACATGAAAAAATGCTCATCATCACTAGCCATCAGAGAAATGCAAATCAAAACCACAATGAGATACCATCTCACTCCAGTTAGAATGGCAATCATTAAAAAGTCAGGAAAGGATGTGGAGAAATAGGAACACTTTTACACTGTTGGTGGGACTGTAAACTAGTTCAACCATTGTGGAAGACAGTGTGGTGACTCCTCAAGGATCTAGAACTAAAAATACCATTTGACCCAGCCATCCCATTATTGGGTATATACCCAAAGGATTATAAATCATGCTGCTATAAAGACACATGCACACGTATGTTTATTGCGGCACTATTCACAATAGCAAAGACTTGGAATCAACCCAAATGTCCATCAATGACAGACTGGATTAAGAAAATGTGGCACATATACACCATAGAATACTATGCAGCCATAAGAAAGGATGAGTTCGTGTCCTTTGTAGGGACATGGATGCAGCTGGAAACCGTCATTCTCAGCAAACTATCTCAAGAACAGAAAACCAAACACCGCATGTTCTCACTCATAGGTGGGAACTGAACAATGAGAACACTTGGACACAGGAAGGGGAACATCACACACCGAGGCCTGTTGTGGGGTAGGGGGCGGGGGAGGGATAGCATTAGGAGATACACCTAATGTAAATGACGAGTTAATGGGTGCAGCATGCCAACATGGCACATGTATACATATGTAACAAACCTGCACGTAGTGCAAATGTACCCCAGAACATAAAGTATATATAAAAATAATAATAAATTTTAAAAAAGGAAAAATAGACCAATGACACACTGTATTGCTAAAGCTATAATCTGTCTTTTTAACTGTAGTATTGAGACATATGCATTCTCTCATATTCTAAAAAGTTTTCTGCAAATATTTTAAAGATGACATAATATTCCATCATTTTCATCATATTGTTATCTGCATCATAACCTATCAATTATCCTCATACTTTAAATTGATTGTAAAATGAAATGAAAAAATAGTAAAATTAATATTGAGTACACTGTACTTTAAAATATCAGAAACACTGAGAATTAAAGTGTCATATTTCTTTGTTAAAAATGTAGTTATAACAAGCAGTATAATTATAACTGACAGTAAGACTGTTTTTAGGGTCTTAACGAAATTTTTAGCCCGGTGCGGTGGCTCATGCCTGTAATCCCAGCACTTTGGGAGGCCAAGGTGGGTGTATCACGAGGTCAGGAGTTCTAGACCAGCCTGGCCAATATGGTGAAATCCCCTCTCTACTAAAAATACAAAAATTAGGCGGGCGTGGTGGTGTGTGCCTGTAGTCCCAGTTACTCAGGAGGCTGAGGCAGAAGAATTGCTTGAACCCGGGAAGTGGAGGTTACAGTGAGCCAAGATCAAGCTACTCCAGCCTGGGCGACGGAGCAAGACTCTGCCTCAAAAAAAAAAAAAAAAAAAAAATTTTAAAGGTCACAGAAATATCATAATTGTCCCCGATTTATTATTAAGATAATTTTGTACAGTTTCAGCTTGCAAGGTCATTTTTATAATCTTACACTTCATACAAAGGAAGGACTACCTATACATAGTTTAATTTTGTTTGCTTCAGTATCTGGAATACTTGGGGAATAGGTATCTAATCTTATGTTTGTAATGCTTGCTGTCTCTCACCGAGTGTGCTCAATCCCGAGGTGTTATATGATTTTGGGTTTAGTTTGCTGTCCTTTTTCTAACCTCTTCAGCAAATTCTAAGACATCATTATTTTTAGACTTTTTTTTCTAATACATACTCTTAAGATTACAGTTTTCCCTCTAAGAATCACCTTAAAGGCAATGCCGAGGTTATGTTATTTTCTTTATTAATCAGTTGAAAATATATTCTAATTTTCATTGTGAGTTCTTTGACCTCTGAGTAACATTTAGAGGCATACCGCTTAACTTAGAAAAAGCTGGGGATTTTCTAGTTACCTTTTTGTTATTGATTTCTAGCATAATTTTCACTGTCATCAAAGAACATAATCCAATCCTTTCATAATCTGAGAGTTGCTTTTTTTGAGTTGGTCAATTTCAGAAATCTATCATGTGTACTTAATGCATATTTTGAAGGTCTTCGGTATTAGTATTCTATGTATGTCCCTTAAGAGATTTCTTAACTGCATTATTCAAATACTGCATCTTAACTTACTCTTTTTATTTTCTGGTTGCTATTTTATTTACTGAGAGCAACCTGCTCATATTTCCTATTATAATGGTGCATTTGTCTGTTCTGCCATTCAGTGCTATCACATTTTATATTCTGAGTCTTTGTTTTTGAGTGCTTACAAATTTAGAACTGTCATATCTTTTGAGCAAACATAATTTTTTATCATTATGAAAACTGCCTTTTAATCTGTAATCATCTGTTTCACATTAACTTCTACTATATCTGATATTACCAGCATGTTTTTAGTTAGCAGTTCTATGGTATATGTATTTTCTATCCTTTTATTTACATCCATTCTGTACTCTTGTATTTTAAGAATCTCTTAATTCTTAATTCTTAATTCTTAATCTCTGGTAAATCACTGTCTTAAAATTATAGCATGTAGTATAGCAAAATTTAATGTAATTACTAAGGTATCTGGGTTTATATCAACTACCTTAGTATTTCCTATTTGCCTTGCCTTTAAAAAAACAAAACACCTATCTCTCTTTTTATTCCTATTCTCTTTGCTTATTAACTGGAATTAATTACATTTTATTATTCTACTTTCCCACTCCATTAGCTTGGAAGCAATAGAATATTTTAGTTTACTGTAGGGCCCAGCCCAAACATCGTAACATGTCTGAGAACTGCCACCCTCCACCATAAATTAGTATCCTATTTCTAATGGATAATGTAAGAACCTTAGAATATTTTAACTCCATTTACACTCTTCCTAAATGTATGGTATTGCTGGCTCATATTTCAAGTCTCCTAAAACATTTTAAAGCCATTATCATTATTTTTAGAAGTTTATATTCATTAGATTTTCTCCCATATTTACCCTTTCCATAGTTCCAAACTTTATTCTAGGATGATTTTTCCTTCTTTTTTGGGATCTGGATTAATTCTGTCAATGGTAATTTTCTCAGTCTTCATCTGAAAATGTATGTATTTAACTCTCCTTCTTGAAGAACATTTCGCTGAGCACACAATTCTTAGTTGACAGTTTGTTTCTTTTCTTTTCAGCACTTTGAAGATATTCCATGTCTCTCGATTTCTATCACGTCTGTTGAAAAGTCAGTTATCTTATTGCTATTCTTGAGGATAATCTCTGTTGTGAGAATTTTTCTTAGATTTTCTTTGATTCTGTAGATGTTTTTGCATTATCATGCTTGTGATGCATGGTGTTTCTTTAATCTATAGAACTTTTGCTAGTTTTGAAAATTTCCAGCTATTGTCTCTTCAAATATTATTTCTGTCTTTCCTGTTCTCTCTGGGATTCAAATTACATGAATTTTAGTTATTTTCACATTACATTTTGTTCCATAGTCTCTTTTTAAAATTTTTTTGAATTTATTTTTTACTTAACTTTTAAGTTCAGGGGTACATGTACAGGTTTGTTATGTAGGTAAACTTGTGTCATTGGGGTTTGTTGTAGAGATTATTTTCAATCCAAGTATTAAGCCTAGTACCCATTAGTTATTTTTCCTGATCCTCTCCGTTCTCCCAACGTCCACCCTCTGATAGGCCCCAGTGTCTGTAGTTTCCCTCTACATGTCCATGTGTTCTCATCATTTAGCTCCCACTTATAAGAACATGAAGTATTTGCTTTTCTGTTTCTCTGTTAGTTTGCTAAGGATAATCACCACTGGCTCTATCTGTGTTCATGCAAAGGACATGATCTTGTTCTTTTTTATGGCTGCACAGTATTCCACGGTGTATATGTACCATATTTTCTTTATCCAGTCCACTGTTGATGGGCATCTAGGTTGATCTATGTCTTTGTCATTGTGAATAAGTATTCCGATGAACATGTGAGTGCATGTGTCTTTATGGTAGAACGATTTCTATTAGTTCGTTACATATCCAGTGATGGGATTTGCTGGGTTAAATGGCACTCCTATTTTGAGTTCTTTGAGAATCCAAACTGCTTTCCACTAGTGGCTGAACTAGTTTCCGTTCCCACCAGCAGTGTAAAAGCATTCCCTTTTCTCTGCAACCATACCAGTATCTGTTATTTTTTGATGTTTTAATAGCCATTCTGACCGGTGTGAGATAGTATCTCATTGTGGTTTTGATTTGCATTTCTCTAACTATCAGTAAAGTTGAGCTTTTTTTCGTATGCTTATTGACCACATCTGTGTCTTCTTGTGGTAACTGTTCATGTGCTTTGCCCATTTTTCAATGAGGTTGTTTGATTTTTCTTGTAAATTTAAGTTCCTTATAGATGTTGGATATTGGACCTTTGTCAGACGCAGTTTGCAAAAATGTTCTCCCATTTTGTATGTTGTCTGTGCACTCTGTTGATAGTTTCTTTTGCTGTGCAGGAGCTCTTTAGTTTAATTAGATCCCATTTGTCAATGTTTGCTTTTGTTGCAATTGCTTTTGGTGTCTTCTTAATAAAATCTTTGCCCACTCCTATGTCCAGAATGGTATTGCCTAGGTTGTCTTCCAGGGTTTTTATATTTTGGGGTTTTACATTTAAGTTTTTAATCCATCTTAAGTTAATGTTTGTATATGATGTAGGCAAGGAGTCAAGTTTTAATCTTCTGCATGTGACTAGCCAGTTATCTCAGTACCATTTATTGAACAGGAGTCCTTTCCCCATTGCTTGAGTTAGGTTTGCTGAGGATCAGATAGTTGTAGGTGTGTGGCTTTATTTCTGGGTTCTCTATTCTGTTGCAATGGTCTATGTGCCTGTTTTTGTACCAGTAGCATGCTGTTTTGGTTACTGTAGCCCTGCAGTATAGCTTGAAGTTGGGCAGCATGATATCTCCAGCTTTCTTATTTTTGCTTAGGATTACCTTGGCTATTTGGACTCTTTTTTGGTTCCACATGAATTTTAAAATTGTTTTTTCTAGTTCTGTGAAGAATCTCAATGGTAGTTTAATAGGAATAGCATTAGATCTATAAATTACTCTGGGCAGTATGACCATTTTTACAATACTGATGCTTCCTATACATGAGCATGGAATATTTTTCCATTTGTTTGTGTAATCTTTGATTTATTTGAGCAGTATTTTGTACTTCTTCTTGTAAAGAGATCTTTCACCTTCCTGGTTAGCTGTATTCCTAAGTAGCTTGTGTGTTTGTTTATTTATTTAATGCAACTGGGAATGGGATTGTGTTACTCATGTAGCTCTTGGCTTGACTGTTTTTTTGTGTATTGGAGTGGTAGTAATTTTTACACATTGATTTTGTATCCTGAGACTTTGCTGAAGTTGTTTATCAGCTTAAGAAGCTTTTACACCAAGACTATAGATATAGTTATAGATAGATATACTATCTATAGATATACTATAGATAGTAGTTATAGATATAGAATCCTGTCATCTGCAAATAGGGATAGTTTGACTTCCTCTCTTCCTATTTGGATTACATTTCTTCCTCTTGCCTGATTGCCCTGGCCAGGACTTCCAATACTATGTCAAATAGGAGTCAGTGAGAAAGGGCATCCTTGTCTTGTGCCAGTTTTCAGGGAGAATGTTTCCGGCTTTTGCACATTCCATATGATTTTGGCTGTGGGTCTGTCATAGATGGCTCTTATTATTTTGAGGTATGGTCTATCAATACCTAATTTATTGAGACTTTTTAACATGACGGGTGTTAAATTTTAATGAAAGCCTTTTCTGCATCATTGGAGATACCATGTAGTTTTTGCCTTTAGTTCTGTTTATGTGATGAAACACATTTAGTGATTTGCATATGATGAACCAACCTTGCATCCCAGGGCTAAAGCCTATTTGATCATGGTAGGTAAGATTTTTGATGTGCTGCAGGAATTCGTTTGCTAGTATTTTCTTAGGGATTTTTGTCTTTATGTTCATCAGGGATATTGGCCTGAAGTTTTCTTTTTTGTTGTATCTTTGTTAGGTTTTGGTATCAGGATGATGTTGGCCTCATAAAATGAGTTTTATGGTCTGTTGCATTGGTCTATGTGACTGTTTTTGTGCCAGTACCATGCTGTTTTGGTTACTGTAGCGCTGAAGTATAGTTTGAAGTTGGGCAGTGTGATGTCTCCAGCTTTCTTCTTTTTGCTTAGGACTACATAAGCTTTTTTTTGGGGGGGGGGGAATAGTTTCAGGAGAAATGGTACCAGCTCTTTGTATATTTGGTAGAATTTGGCTGTGAACTTACCCGGTCGTGGGCTTTTTTGGTTCATAGGCTATTTATTACTGCCTCAATTTCAGAATTCATTATTAGTCTGTTCAGTAACTCAATTTCTTCCTGGTTTAGTCTTAGGAGGGTGTTATGTATCTAGAAATTCATTCATTTCTTCTAGATTTTCTAGTTTATGTGCATAGAGGTGTTCATAATATTATCTGATGGTTGTATTTCTGTGGTGTCAGTAGTAATATCCTCCTTGTCATTTCTGGTTGTATTTGAATCTTCTCTCTTATCTTCTTTATCAGTCTAGTTAATGGTCTATTTTATTAATTTTTTCAAAAATCCAGCTTCTGGGTTCTTTGCTCTTCTGAATTTGTGTGTGTGTGTGTGTGTGTGTGTGTGTGTCTGAATCTCCCTCAGTTCGGCTCTGATTTTGGTTATTTCTTGTCTTTTGGAATTTGTTTGCTCCTGGTTCTCTAGTTCTTTTAGTTGTGACATTACGTTGTTAACTTGGGATCTTTCTAACTTTTTGATGTGAGCACTTAGTGCTATAAATTCCCTTGTAACACTACCTTAGCTGTATCCCAGAGATTCTGGTATGTTGTATCTTTGTTCTCATTAGTGTCAAAGAACTTGTTGATTTCTGCCTTAATTTCATTATTTACACAAACGTCATTCAGGAGTAGGTTACTCAACTTCCATGTAATTGTATGGTTTTAAGCAAATTTCTAAGTTTTGGCTTCTAATTTGATTGTGCTGTGGTTTGAGAGACTGCTATGATTTCAGTTCTTTTGCATTTGCTGAGGAGTGTTTTACTTCTGATTATGTGATTGATTTTAGAATATGTGCCATGTGGTGATGAGAAGAATGTATATTCTGTTGTTTTTGGGTGGAGAGTTATATAGACATCTATCAGGTCCATTTGATCCAGTGCTGTGTTCAAGTCCTGAATATCTTTGTTAATTTTCTATCTTGATGACTGGTCTAATATTTTCAGTGTGGTGTTAAAGACTTCCACTATTACTGTATGGGAGTCTGTTTCTCTTTGAAGGTCTCTAAAAACTTGCTTTATGAATCTGGTGCTCCTGTGTAGGGTACATATATATTTAGGATAGTTAGATATTCTTGCTGAATTGAATTGAACCTTTTACCATTATGTAATGCCTTTTTTTTTTTTTTTTCCTGCTCTTTTTCAGTGTAAAGTCTGTTTTGTCAGACATTATGACTGCAACTCCTGCTTTTTTTCTGTTTTCCATTTGCTTGGTAAATTTTCCTCCATTCTTTTGTTTTGAGTCCATGTGTGTCACTGCATGTTAGATAGGACTCTTAAAGACAGTATACCAATGGGTCTTGGTTCTTTATTCAGTTTGCCATTCTGTGTCTTTACTTTTTTATTTTTTTAACTTTTATTTTACTTTTGTGGTACACGTGAAGGTTTGTTACATAGGTAAATGCATGTCACGGGGGTTTGTTGTACATATTATTTTATTACCCAGGTATTAAACCCAGTATTCAGTAATTATCATTTCTGCTCCTCTCCCTCCTCCCACCCTCCCCTTTCAAGTAGATCCCAGTGTCTGTTGTTTCCCTCTTTGTGCTCATAAGTTGTTACCATTTCGCTCCCACTTATAAGTGAGAACACGCAGTATTTGGTTTTCTGTTCCTGCATTAGTTTGCTAAGATTGTGCCTTTTAATTGAGCATTTAGCCCATTTATGTTCAAGGTTGGTATTGATATTTGTGGATTTGATCTTGTCATCATGTCAGCTGGTTATTTTGCAGACTTGTTTATGTGGTTGCTTTATAGTGTCACTGGTCTGTGTACTTCAGTGTATTTTTGTAGTGGGTGATAATGATCTTTCCTTTCTATATTTAGTGCTGCCTTCAGGAGCTCTTGTAAGGCAGGTCTGGTGGTAATGAAATTCCTCAGCATTTGCTTGTCTGAAAATGATCTTATTTCTCCTTTGCTTATGAAGCTTGTTTTGGCTGGATATTAAATTCTGGCTTGGAATTTCTTGTCTTTAAGAATGTTGACTATTGGCCCCCAATCCCTTCTGGCTTGTAGGGTTTCTGCTGAGAGGTCTGCTGTTAATCTAATCATCTTCCCTTTGCAGGAGACCTGACCTTTCTCTCTAGATGCCTTTAACATTTTTTGTTTCATTTTGACCTTGGAAAACCTGATGGTTATGTGTCTTGGGGATGATCTTCTTGTAATGTGTCTTACTGGGGTTCTCTACGTTTCCTGAATTTGAATGTTACCCTCTCAAGCTAGGTTGGGAAAATTCTCATGGATGACACACTGAAATATGTTTTCCAAGTTGCTTCCCTTCCCCCCATTTCTTTCAGGGACGCTATGAGTCATAGATTTTGCCTCTTTAAATAATCCCACATTTCTTGGAGGTTTTGTTGATTCCTTTTCATTCTTTTATTTCTATTCTTGTCTGACAGTCTTGTTTTAGAAATCCAGTCTTCAAACTCTGAGATTCTTTCCTCCACTTGGTCTATTCTGCTTTTAATACTTGCGATGGCATTATGAAATTCTTGTAGTATGTTTTTCAGTTCTATCAGGTCAGTTGGTTTTTTTCTATACTGGCTATTTTTGCCGGTCAGCTCCTGCATTGTTTTATCATCATTCTTAGCTTCCTTGGATTGGGTTTCAACATACTCCTGTAGCTCAATGATCTTCATTTTCATGCATATTGTGATTTCTGTTTCGGTCATTTTTAACAATCTTAGTCCAGTTCTGAATCCTTTCTGTATAGGTGATGTGGTTGATTAGAGGAAAAGAGGTACTGTGGCTTTTTGAGTTGTCAGGATTCTTGCACTGATTCTTTCTCATCTTTTTGGGTTTATCCACCTTCAATCTTTCAGGCTGCTGACCTTTCAATGGCTTTTTTTTTCTTTTATCCTATTTGATGACTTTGAGGGTTTGATTATCATATAGGGAAGATTTAGCTGACTGGCTTCATTTCTTAAAGACATTAGGAGACCAATGCTCAGCTCCTGATATCTGGACTGTATGCTCTAACTCTGGGGACTTGTATTGGGCCCCGACATTGTTCTCTCACTCCCTGAGGTTAGAAATCCACTGTGCTGGGAGCTCCAGGTGTTTCTGGACCACTGGTCACTACACTCTAATGGGTAGTGTCAGCCAAAGTGTTTCATGGTGCAGTGACAGAGGGATCTGTCCTCATTCACATGTGTCAGCAACAGCAGTAGCGGCAGCTGTGGCAGGCTGCTAGTGGCTGCTGGGGTGCCTGTCTCCCTGTGGGAATTAACCACAGTGGCAGAAGCAACTCATCTGGGATGGGTGTGGGGAGCCCCTGCTGGTGACTATGTGGGTGGTTGTGCAGGTGGTGGTGCTGGCTTAGGGGAGGGGCACTGGTAGGCATAGGTCTGTGTGCCCTCTTTGTGGTCGCTCAGTGTGGGGGAGAATCTGCTGTTCTCTGAGCAGCCTAGTTTTGCTCCCATGGAAGTATTAGTGCAACAGTGGAGTGCTGGCAGGGTGGGACTGGCTGGCTCTGTTTCCACCAAGGCTCTGTCTGCAATGGTGGTCAGCTACTGGAGGGGAGTGGACTACACTCCCATGTGCTGGTGGGGCAAGGAAAGCAAAACCTGCTCACACAGACATGTATCAGCAGACAGATGTGGGGAGTTGCCATGGGTCCAGGGGTAGATGCGGTGTGCAGAGGGAGTGTGCAGGCTAGTGCATGGTTGTTGGGGCCACTCTGCTGGAGCTCTCTGCCAGTCAGGCATGGTCCACCAGCACAGAAGCCATGATGTGGCTCCCAGGGCACCTGAGGCTGTTCTTTAGGCAGGCATGGCCAGGCTGGGTACCCAGGAGAGGGCAGCAGACCAAGGGGTGCTCAAATTGGACTGGCCCTATCTGAGCTGGGGCAAGTCCACCCTGCAGAGATTAGGATGAACAGCTCCCCTAGGACTAAAGTCTCCTAAGATAGCAAGAGAGCAAGTCGAGCCTTGTCCCTGGCCATGCTCCACTACACATGCTCCTGCACCAAACCCTCTGGGATTCACATCAGCTGGCTTGCTGCCCCTACCACTTCTCCAGGAACCTCTCCCTGCTAACTTGAGTGTCCATGATGGTTGAAGGGTGTCCTCCTGCTAGGGTTCCAGAGGCCCATGCTCCTTGAAAGTTCAACTCACCCATTCCCTCGGAGCCACCAGAGACCAGGAATGAGTCCAGGTGTGTGGTACCCCCATGTAGCGTTCCCAGTTTTCCCCCACTTCATTGCAGCTTCTGTGTCTTTCCTCCATCCACTCTCAGGGCCTTCCTCCTGAGCATCTGTTAGGAGTACGCCAGTCATCTCTGTCCATCAGTGGCAGCTGCTCCACCTGGCTGCATCTAGGTGGCTATCATACAGGTTTATATTTTCTATCCTCTTGTCTCTCTGCTTCATATTGATATTCAGTTAAAATATTTCTTCTGAATTAAGTTGCATTTGATTATCTTGTTATGTCTCATTTCCATTGTTGTATTTTTTCAGTTCTAGAATTTGTTCTTTTTTTAGAGTTTCTAGTTCTCTTACAAAATTCTCAATATTATATCTTATTTCACTGACCACATTAAGCATGTTTATTTATTTATTTTAGTTTTATCTTATTTTAAGATCTGGGATACATGTGCAGGACCTGCAGATTTGTTACACAGGTAAATGTGTGCCATGGTGGTTTGCTGCACCTATCAACTTATCACCTAGGTATTAGCTCTACATGCATTAACTATTTATCCTGATGCTTTCCTCCCACATCCCCCCAACAGGCCCTAGTATGTGTTGTTCTGTTCTGTGTGTATGTGCATTTTCATTGTTCAGCTCACACTTGATTGAGAACACGTGGTGTTTGGTTTTCTGTTGGTAAAGCATTTTAAAGGCCAACCCTGTGGATCTATTTTTATTGCCTATTATTTCTAGTGATTCTTTTAAAATGTTACCATGTTAGCTTCAATCTTCCTGTTCCTAATTCTTTTTGTGTTAGATGTGAGCTAGATATTATACGTTAAAAAGTATAGTGGCATTTTGAGGATCCTAACACACCTATTCATAAGTGTGATGGATGCTGAACTTCATTTTTTTTATTGTTCTAAGACTGTAAATTTGTTTCAAGCTCTCCTTAGTTTTTAAACCTCTCTCCATCTCTTCTTGGACAGTGAGATGCAACTAGGGAAAGCAGCCCCAAATGCAGACTTATATCCCTGGATTTCTTTCTATTCCTGGTCTTTGCCCTATAATTTTTTTTCACAGATTCCAATTTCTTTAAACAGATTCATGGGGAGGGGGGAGGGGGAAGGGATTGCATTGGGAGTTATACCTGATGTAAATGACGAGTTGATGGGTGCTGACGAGTTGATGGGTGCAGCACACCAACATGGCACAAGTATACATATGTAACAAACCTGCACATTATCCACATGTACCCTAGAACTTAAAGTATAATAAAAAAAAAATAAACAGATTTGATTTTTGTTAAGGTTTTGTCAACATTTTATAGTTTTGTCTGAACTTTCTAGTTTTTCTCAGAAGAAGCCTGATTACAGTACCTACTCTGTCATTAATGTAAACAACATTGATTTACTTATTTTCAATTTTACTTTTCTATTACTTAAAAACGACAAAGTATTCTGCATACTATTTTGGCTGCACCTTACTAGTTTGATATGGTATTTATTTTAAGTAGTTTTTAATTTTAGTTGTCAATTCGTTTTTTAATCTCAGGGGTTATTTGAAAATATAGTTTAAAAATTTTTATGTGCTCATCCTTTGTCATTTTGTATTTTATTGCAGATATAATTTATGTGTTTTCTTGGGGGGGGGAATTTGTATGTGTGTATGTGGTAGGGAGGGTTTTCACTACATATCTATGTTTGTAAGTTTTTCATGGGTCTTTGAAAAACAAAGTATACTCCTGTTGGTTAATATACGAGTGTGTATAAACAGAAATGCAAATGTGCATACTCAAACTTGTTATTTGCTCCTTATATCATCTATATCTTTGCTTATTTTCTTGTTTTCTTTTAAACATAACATAATTGTAATAACATATTTGTAAATAAATACAGATTAAATGAATTTTATCTGATTTTCCAATGATATTGGCAGTATAATTAAGAAAATCAGTTAAGTGCCCTACAGGTTTAAGAAATTGATCTTTTTTAAAGCATTATATTTTATGTATGGTTAAACATCTTGAAAATTAAATATCAACAATTCAAGCTCAACAAATATCTAAAGAAATATTATATGCAAGGTAGTAAGACAATTTTCGTTCCAGTTGTATTTATTAAAATACATAAGCAAGTCAAAATGTAAGAGCCAAAGGAAAATAAAAAAGAGAAAGTACTATTATAATTGGTTGGCTTGATATTAAGAAGAGAAACGAAATAAAACGTTTTGGAGGCAAACAGTGTTATCTGTATTATTAATAACACTAATAGCACCATATATCTCTGCATAATTGCTTTTCTGCTATCACTATCAATTAGCTGATCTCTATGTTCCAGTGCAAGTTCTGGAAAAAAAAGTCAATCTTACTGGTTTAGCTAATTGCAGAAATGGTTTGCTACATTGGTCACAATTAGGAAACTGGACAATCAGGAAGCAGCTATATCTACTGCTGGTTCTAGAATCACATCCCTTTGCTGAGATCCTGAGACCAGAATGTTATTGCCAGAGCTGCCGCCTGCAGCAACACCCTGCCTTAGCTTTGACAGAAGTGACAGCCAGAATTGTTGGCTCTATAGCCATACTACACTTGTTAGATTCTTAGCCACAAAATAGATGCCTCAGGCACTGCCTTTTCTCCCACTATTTCCCAATTTAGGTATCGTACAAGTGGTTATCATTAGCAGAACCAAACTCATATCCTGAACTAGTTTTTAGTTTTCCAGCCTCTGCAATACAGGAAGGCATACTAAAAGAAAGGTGCAACAGATGTTAAGCCAATCTATCATATTTGCCACAACCTGTTATTATAATTGCACAATTTAATTACATATGCCCCAAAGTGACAAATAAAAGTATAAAGAGTTAATGTTTCTATAACACCTAAACTGAATGTGAAAGGCCCAATATAGATGAGTTGTTAAATTCACTGCTATTTAATTAGAGGTAGGTAAGGTAATTATAAAAAGCCAGAAAAACTACAAAATCAAAGAAGATTAAAAGGAGATCAAAATGATCTCTCCGTTCTCACACTTCTTCAAAGAAATTTAAAATGGAAATTATAAAGAATGAGTTAAACATATATATGGTTTATGCATGAAAGATAACAAAAAACTATCTTTCATAGCTTTCAAAGATAACAAAAAATTAATAGACTCGCTCAAAGACCTTGGCATTATACCAAATAATTAAAGAATAAATGTACATTTATATTAATTCAAAGTCAAATATTTTTAAAGTATGTATTTTTTATGATTCCTTATTTTCCTAACTCTCAATCAACAGACCAACTACTAAGTTAGAAGGTAAGGGAGCTTCTACTATATGTTATGCCAGGTACAACATGAGTAATACAAAAAAGAAACAAGTTGTGCAACCTTAGTGTTGACTATTTTGCTGGAGAAAAGATATTTCTGATGAAATTTTTTTTAAAGAAAATAAATATTGTCCTATAAGACAGTGCTTTTACATTAAATTTACATAAATAGCTATGCTTTTATAGTTATTCTTTATGATTTTTATTATTTTTCTAGCTTACCACTTGCAGTATCATTTCAAAAGATTTAAAGAGCACTTACTATGAGAATATAAAACAATAAAACTGAAATCATATAGTCCAAGACTTTAATTTTATATATTAAGAAACTGGGTTCCATATAAATTCATGTACTAATACCAAGAAAATTACCCAGGCAGGGACTGTAGAAATAAAGTTATAACCAATTATCCCAAACAGACAATAAAATTTTGGCAAAGATCATCTTTATAAAAGTTTTGATCTTTTAGGTGACAAAGATGAATCAAACACAATGTCTGTATTTCTTTGAATTGAATTTGTCTCCAATAAAAGATGCACCACTCTTTTACATACCATTAAAAAGAAAAACTGCTGCCTATTAACCTTTCACAAGCCATTGAATACAGCTGCATCTCCCTTTTGCAGGTGTTAAAAGGTGAGAAAAGGGGGATAGTTAGTGAATTTTAGAATCAAATAAGACAGAAGAGAGAGTCAGACAAACATAGTGGCATATATTGCCACTATATGCACATATAACCACTATGGTTAATTCCCACAGGGAGGCAGGCACCCCAGCAGCCCATTTGCACCCTGTCACAGCTGCCACTATATTTTTGTGTATTCCTTTATATAAATGAAAAACAAATTCTAGACAACTGTCTGGTATGACTCTCCAGATGCCTCACCTCACCAGACAGATTTCACTAATCCAAGCCTCCTTGGTGAAAATATCCATACCACTGCCACAGTGCAGCATTTCTTTTTGGGATTAATACGAAAGATCCTAAAAACTAGAATTGCCGCTTCCTTTCTTATGCTCCTCCAATGAATCATACACATTTTTTTTTTTTTCTATCTGGTATTCTCCAGTTCTGAAGTGCAACTAGAAAGAATCCTTCTAAAATTGCACCCCTTCCTCTGTTCAGAACCCCTGAAGAACCTCTATGTGATCTGTAAGAAAAGCTCAATTCCTTAAGCAGAGAATATAAAATTTTATATCATCTGGTCCCTACCTGCCATGCGTGTCTCATCATGCATAATTCCCTTACATATGTTGAGACACAGCCATATTACATGGCCTGAATGTATTAGACATATAATGTTTTCTTCAGTTATCTGCTACTTATTCTACTCTTTCTGAAAATCATTGAGAATGAAATCCTACTCCTTCTGACTCAGCTCAGATTTTACCCACTCAGTGAAGCCTTCTCTGATGTCTAAAGCCAAAGTGAGGTGCTCCATGAATACATTCTTATATATATACTGGATATGTTATAGTCACGGTATCTGCCATGTCCAGACTTAAGTAGCCTTTGCCCAGAGCCCATGGCTCTGGGAACAGCATGCACTATTCTGTGCACAGACAGAAGCCAATGATTAGATTATAATTTTGCATATTTTCTGAGGGCAGTCCTATCAACAGGTGACTGGTATAAAAAGCGTTGACAACTACAAGTGATGGCAATTAGCTAAACCAACAAGACTGGGTTTCTTCAGGATTTGGACTAGAGAAGAGAGAGAATCAGTCTTTTGGTTGAAAAAGAAGAAGGAGCAGCTACACAGAGGGGCATCACCATAGCAGAGACCATAAGGCCACGCGAACTGGTAAGAGGAACACACCTGTAGAGACATTCCTAATTGTTTCCCAGTTCTAGTTAAAATTCCATGTATCTCCTTATCATATATTCCTTATTACTTACAAATGACTCAGGCCTTTGTTTTTTACAGCAAAAAAATCCAGGTATGAATATATGTACGTTTATATTTTTAATATATGAAATCATTCCTTCAATATTTATTGAGCAGTTTAATGTGTACCAAGCACTGTTCAGTGGTGGTAGGTATACAGTGGTAGAAGAGACAAGGGTCCTGCTCTCATACATTCTAGTGGAAAAGACAAATAATTACCAAGAAGGTAAGTAATTTCAGGTAATAAATAGCCAAATAGGAACAGCTCCAGTCTGCAGCTCCCAGCAAGACCAATGCAGAAGGAGGATGATTTCTGCATTTCCAACTGAGGTACCCCAGTTCATCTCATTGGGACTGGTTAGGCAGTGGGTCCAACCCATGGAGGGTGAGCAGAAGCAGGGTGGGGTGTCGCTTCACCCAGGAAGCGCAAGGAGCTGGGGAACTCCCTCCCACAGCCAAGGAAAGCAGTGAGGGACTGGTTATTATGCTTTTCCCATGGTTTTTGCAATCTGCAGATCAGGAGATTCCCCCATGTGCTTAAACCACCAGGGCCCTGAGTTTCAAGCACAAAACTGGACGGCTGTTTCATACCCCAGTGGCGCCTGGAACGAGAGTGAGACAGAACTGTTTGCTCCCCCGGAAAGGGGGCTGAAGCCAGGGAGCCAAGTGGTCTTGCTTGGTGGGTCCAACTCCCACAGAGCCCAGCAAGCTAAGAACCACTGGCTTGAAATTTCGCTGCAAGCACAGCAGTCTGAAGTCGACCTGATATGATCAAGCTTGGTTGGGGGAGGGGCATCCGCCATTACTGAGGCTTGAATAGGCAGTTTTCCCTCTGACAGTGCTAAGGAGGCTGGGAAGTCTGGGCTGGGTGTGGCAAAGCGGCTGTGGCCAGACTGCTTCTCTAGATTCCTCCTCACTGGGCGGGACATCTCTGAAGGAAAGGTAACAGCCCCAGTCAGGGCCTTACAGACAAAACCCCCACTGCCCTAAGGAAGGGGCGGCTGTGGGCACAGTTTCAGCAGATTTAATCGTTCCTGCCTGCTGGTTGTGAAGAAAGAAGCTGATCCTGACAAGAGGGATTCTCCCAGCACAGCGCACCAGCTCTGCTAAGGGACAGACTGTCTCCTCAAGTGGGTCCCTGACCCCCATGCCTCCGGACAGGGAGAAACCTCCCAACGGGGGCTGACAGATCTCTCATATAGGAGAGCTCCAGCTGGCATCAGGCCGGTGCCTCTCTGGGATGGAGCAGGTAGCAATTTTTGCTGTTCTGCAGCCTCCACTAGAGATATCCAGGCAAACAGGGTCTGGAGTGGACCTCCAGCAAACTGCAGCAGAGCTGCAGAAGAGGGGCCTGTTAGAAGAAAAACTAACAAACAGAAAGCAACAACATCAACATAAAAGACCCCCACACAAAAATCCCATCCAAAGGTCATCAGTCTCAAAATCAAAGGTAGATAAATCCATGAAGATGAGGAAAAATCAGTGCAAAAACGCTGAAAATTCCAAAACCCAGAATGCCTCTTCTGCTCCAAATGATCGCAACTCCTCTCCAACAAGAGCACAAAACTGGACCAAGAATGAGGTTAGAGAATTGACAGAAGTAGGCTTCAGAAGGTGGGTAATAAAAAAACTCCTCTGAGCTAAAGGAGCATGTTCTAACCCAATGCAAAGAAGCTAGGAACCTTGATAAAAGGTTACAGGAACTGCTAACTAGAATAACCAGTTTAAAGAGGAACATAAATGACTTGATGGAGCTGAAAAACACAGCATGAGAACTTAGTGAAGCATACAAAAGTATCAATAGTCAAATCGATCAAACGGAAGAAAGGATATTACATACTGAAGATCAATTTACTGAAATAAAATCTGAAGGAAAGATTAGAGAAAAAAGCATGAAAAGGAATGAACAAGGACTCTGAGAAATATGGGACTATGTGAAAAGACCAACCCTATGACTGATTGGGGAACCTGAAAGTGACAGGGTGAATGCAACCAAGTGGGAAAACACTCTTCAGGATATCATCCAGGAGAACTTCCCCAACCTAGCAAGACAGGCCAACATTCAAATTCAGTAAATGCAAAGAACACCACTAAGATATTCCTTGAGAAGAGCAACCCCAAGTCACATAATCATCAGATTTTCCAAGGTTGAAATGAAGAAAAAAATATTAAGGACAGTCAGAGAGAAAGGTCAGGTTACCTACAAAGGGAAGCCCATCAGACTAACACTGGATCTCTCTGAAGAAACCCTACAGGTCAGAAGAGTGGGGGTCAATATTCAACATTCTTAAAGAGAATAATTTTCAACCAAAAATTTCATACCCAGCCAAACTAAGCTTCATAAGTGAAGGAAAAATAAAATTCTTTACAGACAAGCAAATGCTGAGAGATTTTGTCAACACCACATCTGTCTTCCAAGAGCTCCTGAAGGAAGCACTAAATATGGAAAGGAAAAACCAGTACCAGCCACTGCAAAAACAAAGTAAAATATAAAGGCCAATGACACTATGAAGAAACTGCATCAACTAATGTGCAAAATAGCCAATTAGCATCATGGCAACAGGATCAAATTCACACATAACAATATTAACCTTAAACGTAAATGGGCTAAATGCCCCAATTAAAACACACACACTGGCAAACAGGATAAAGAATCAAGACCCACTGGTGTGCTGTATTCAGGAGACCTATCTCACATGCAAAGACACACATAAGCTCAAAATAAAGGGATGGAGGCATATTTACCAAGCAAATGGAAAGCAAAAAAAAGCAGAGGTTGCAATCCTAGTCTCTGATAAAACAGACTTTTAAACCAACAAAGATCAAAAAAGACAAAGAAGGGCATTACATAATGGTAAAGGGATCAATGCAATGGGAAGAGCTAACTATCCTAAATATATATGTACCAAACACAGGAGCAACCAGATTCATAAAACAAGTTCTTACAGACCTACAAAGAGACTTAGACTCCCACACAATACTAGTGGGAGGCTTTAACACTCCATTGTCAATATTAGAACAAGAAAACAGAAAATAAACAAGGATATTCAAGACTTGAACTCAGCTCTGGACCAAGCAGACCTAATAGACATCTACAGAACTCTACACCCCAAATCAACAGAATATACATTATTCTCAGTACCACACACCATGTAGTCTAAAACGGGCCACATAATTCAAAGTAAAACACTCCTCAGCAAATGCAAAAGAATGGAGTTCATAACAAACAGTCTCTCAGACCTAAGTGCTATCAAACTAGAATTTGGGATTAAGAAACTCACTCAAAACTGCACAACTACATGGAAATTAAACAACCTGCTCCCAAATGACTACTGGGTAAATAACAAAATTAAGACAGAAATCAAGAAGTTATTTGAAACCATTGACAACAAAGACACAATGTACCATAATCTCTGGGACACAGCTAAAGCAGTGTTACGAGGGAAATTTATAGCACTAAACGCCCACATCAGAAAGTGGGAAAGATCTAAAACCAACACCCTAACATTACAATTAAAAGAACTAGAGAAGCAAGAGCAAACAAATGGAAAAGCTAGCAGAAGACAAGGAATAACTAAGATCAGAGCAGAACTGAAGGAGATAGAGACATGAAAAATTGTTCAAAAAATGAATGAATCCAGGAGTTGGTTTTTTGAAAATATTAACAATACAGACGGACCTCTAGCTAGACTAATAAAGAAGAAAAGAGAGAAGAATCAAATAGACACAATAAAAAATGATAATGAGGATATCAACACTGATCCCACAGAAATAAAAACTACTATCAGAAAATACTCCAAACATCTCTATGCAAATAAAATAGAGAATCCAGAAGTGGATAAATTCCTGAACACATGCACCCTCCCAAGACTAAACCAGGAAGAAGTTGAATCCCTGAATAGACCAAAAACAAGTTCTAAAATTGAGGCAGTACTTAATAGCCTAACAACCAAAACAAGCCCAGGACCAGACATTCTCATCTGAATTCTACATCAATATTCTGTTGATGTGGGGTGTAGAGGAGCTGGTACCATTCCTTCTGCAACTATTGCAAACGACAGAAAAAGAGGGTCTCCTCCCTAACTCATTTTATGAGGCAAGCATCATCCTCATACCAAAACCTAGCAGAGACACAACAAAATTTCAGGTCAATATCCCTGATGAACATTGATGCAAAAATCCTCAATAAAATACTAGCAAACTGAATCGAGCAGCACATCAAAAAGCTTATCCACAAAGATCAAGTCAGCTTCATCCCTAGGATACAAGGCTGTTTCAACGTATGCAAATCAATAAATGAAATTCATCACATAAACAGAACCAATGACAAAAACCACATGATTATCTCAATAGATGCAGAAGAGGCCTCTGATAAAATTCAACATCCTTCATGCTGAAAACTCTAAACAAACTAGGTATTAATGGAGCATTTCTCAAAATATTAAGAGGTATTTACGACAAACCCATAGCCAATATCATACTGAATGGGCAAAAGCTGAAAGCATTCCCTTAGAAAACTGGCACATTATAAGGATGCCCGCTCTCACCACTCCTATTTAACATAGTATTGGAATCTCTGGCCAGGGCAATCAGGCAAGAGAAAGAAATAAAGCGTATTCGAATAGGAAGAGAGGAAGACATATTGTCTCTGTTTGACTACAACATGATTATATATTTAGAAAACCCCATTGTCTCAGCCCAAAAACTCCTAAAGCTGATAAGCAACTTCAGCAAAGTCTCAGGATTCCAAATTAATGTGCAAAATCAAAGGATTCCTATACAGCAACAATAGACAAGCAGACAGCCAAATCATGAGTGAACTCCCATTCACAGTTGCTACAAAGAGAATAAAATACCTAGGAATACAACTTACAAGGGATATGAAGGACCTCTTCAAGGAGAACTACAAACCACTGCTCGAGGAAAAAGAGAGGACACAAACAACTGGAAAAACATTCCATGCTCATGGATAGGAAGAATATTGTGAAAATGGCCATACTGCCCAAAGTAATTTATAGATTCCATGCTATTCCCATCAAGCTACCATTGACTTTCTTCACAGAATTAGAAAAAATACTTTAAATTTCATACGGAATCAAAAGAACCCATATAGTCAAACCCTAAGCAAAAAGAACAAAGCTGGAGACAATCCTAAGCAAAAAGTACAAAGCTAAACAAAAAGATCATGCTACCTGACTTCAAACTATACTACAAGGCTACAGTAACCAAAACAGCATGTTACTGGTATCAAACCAGATAGATAGACCAATGGAACAGAACAGAGACCTCAGAAATAACACCACACATCTACAACCTTCTGATCTTCAATAAACCTCACAAAAACAAGCAATGGGGAAAGGATTCCCTATTTAATTAATGGTGCTGGGAAAATTGGCTAGCCATGTGCAGTAAACTGAAACTGGACCCCTTCCTTACACCTTATACAAAAATTAACTCGAGATAAATTAAAGACTTAAATGTAAAACCCAAAACCATAAAAACTCTAGAAGAAAACCTAGGCAATACCATTCAGGACACAGGCATGGGCAAAGATTTCATGAATAAAATACCAAAAGCAATTACAACAAAGCCAAAATTGACAAATGGGATTGAATTAAATGAAAGAGCTTCTGCACAGCAAAATAAACTATCATCAGAGTGAACTGGCAACCTACAGAATGGGAGAAAATTTTTGTAAGCTACCTATCTGACAAAGATCTAATATCCACAATCTACAAGGAATTTAAACAAATTTACAAGAAAAAAACAAACAACCCCATCAAAAAGTGGGTGAAGGATAAGAACAGACACTTCTCAAAAGAAGATATTTATGCAGACAACAAACATATGAAAAAAAGCTCATCATCACTGGTCATTAGAGAAATGCAAATCAGAGCCACAATGAGATACCATCTCACACCAGTTAGAATGGTGATCATTAAAAAGCCAGGAAACAACAGATGCTGGTGAGGCTGTGGAGAAATAGGAATGCTTTTACACTGTTGGTGATAGTGTAAATTAGTTCAACCTTTGTGGAAGACAGTGTGGCAATTCCTCAAGGATATAATACCAGAAATTCCATTTGATCCAGCAATCCCATTACTGTGTATACACCCCAAAAATTATAAATTATTCTACTATCAAGACATATGCACACATATGTTTATTGAAGCACTATTTACAATAGCAAAGACTTGGAACCAACCCAAATGCCCATCAAAGATAGACTGGATAAAGAAAATGTGGCACATACACACCACAGAATACTATGCAGCCATAGAAAGGAATGAGTTCATGTCCTTTGCAGGGACATGGATGAAGCTGGAAGCCACCATTCTTAACAAACTAATGCAGGAACAGAATACCAAACACTGCATGTTCTCACTCATAGGTGGGAGATGAACAATGAGAACACATGGACAACAGGGAGGGGAACATCACACATTAGGGCCTATCAGGGGGTGGGGGGCAAGGGGAGACAGAGCATTAGAACAAATACCTAATGCATGTGGGGTTTAAACCTGGATGATGGGTTTATGGGTGCAGCAAACCACCATGGCACATGTATACCTATGTAACAAACCTGTATGTTCTGCACATGTATCCCAGAACTTAAAGTAAAAAAAAAAAAAAATTCAAATAGTAATAAGGTACTATGAATAAAATAAAATTGGATAATACAAAAATGAAAGATGGGAGGGTTTGGAAAGAGAAGGGCTAGATGATGTGCTTAGGAATGCCTCCCTGATAAGAGACTGGATGAAGGGAAAAGTCCAGTTCTGTGCAGCTCTGGAGAAACACATTCAAGGCAGAAGAAACAGGTAAAAGGTTCTCAGGTTGAAACTAGTTTACCATGTTTAAAGAAGCCAATGTAAGGTCAGAGTGACTTAAGACTAGTAACAAAATGAAGTTTGATGAGAGGTCTATACATACATAAATACAAAAACATAAACTCAATTATAAACCAAGACACACAGAGAACCAGGTTAGTTTTGGCTTTTCATGAGATTATTAAAAATAGATACTTAAAACTTCACGATTAAAGCTTAGGCAGACAGGATTCTGGCGGGCTTTGGGGAATAGTCTTCTTCACAGTGTAATGACCTCGAGTAGCACCAGCATAGTGGTGTTGACCATGTCATTCCAGAGATTTCTTTTCTCTTTTTCACTCAAGAATAGGAAAAGCATTTACATCACATCTTCTGAAATTCCATAAACAAATCAATTTGAAGGGAGGAGAATACCTTTTTCTGGGCTAGCATTGAAAAATAATGGCTTTATTATTGTTTTTGTAAATATATACATGAACTCCTTCCCAAATTTCAAATAGATAATAAATATTTACTATACTGTATTCATAGGATATTGTCAGCACACTTGAATGGCATAATTAGGGAAAGTAAAATCAAATTTAATATCATACCATTGATTATCATTAGTCAAATTATGAAAGCACATCAATAAAAATGTTTTTAAAATAATTCTGTTGTATAATGCTATTTAAATCTGTATCATATTTAGTTGTAATCTAAAAAAATAAATATCAGGCTATCAGAAAATAAAAAATAACAAGATGCCAAATATCACTACATACTAGATTCGTATACTAACTACTTTATATACTAAATACTAACTTTATAATCTTGTTGATTATGTTTCTGTGTTCTAAAGCTATATATAAATATGCCTAAATATCTTCAGATAGTTTTAAATTTCAAAAAAACTTTTTAGTGACTGTTAAAGACTAGTTTAAGAGATTCTGCAGTGAAAGAATATTCCATGTATCAGGGATTAGTAAACTTTTTATGTAAAGGACCAGAGAGTACATAAATATTTTAGGTTTTGTGAGCCATTCAATCTCTGTCACCACTATTCAACTTCATAGGCACATAAAACAAAGCAGCCGTCGACAAGATTTAAATGACTAAGCATGGCTGTGATCCAATACATTTTATTTATAAAAAGATCTGGCAGGCCAGATTTGACCCACAAGCTACAGTTTGTGAACCCCTGACAGATGTAATTAAATCTCTTTATCAGCACACTTTGGCTACAAGTAATAAAACACCCAACAAATAAATGAGAATAGCCATTTCTGTCTATTTTATTCACTAATGTATCTGAAAGCCTTAAATGGTGCCTGACATTTAGTAACCACTCAACAGTTGTGAATGACTATTTTCTTACTTCACCTAATATTAACTTGGAAGGTATACAGTTCCAGATTTGCTTCAGCAGCTCAATAATATCATTTAAGGACTTTGCAAAGGTTTCCTCATGTTTCTCTTCTTCTAATCTCATGTTGCTGATACCTACACACATAGTTAAAAAATGGCTATAGCAGCTTCACACATCACTTTCTAAAATGACAGGGAGCAGGAAAAGGGGAAAGCTTTCTTTTTGCCCTCTCTCCTCTTATTAGAGAGAAAAAGCTTTTTCAGAAGCTCCACAAGAGATTTTCCTTTATATCTCACTGGCTAAAACTAGGTCACATGTCCACTTCCAAGCCAATTCCTGGCAAAAAGACATAAAAACTGGTTTAGGTCAATGATTTATTATCTCAGGTTGTGGAATAAGCTCATCTTCCCTGAGCACATTGCCACTGGAACAAAATTAGGGTTATGTGACTATGTATGAAGGAAAAAAACAGCTCTTGTACTGGCAACAGATGATGTCTTCCATACCCTCAATAGTAAAATAAAAAATGACAACAATAAAATTTACTTTGTATTTAGTTAGTATCAGAAAATGCTGTACATGTATTCATTCATTTATTCAATTATCTTACTCAATTTCCTTCCTCTGGAAAGTTATGAGAGGAGGAAAAAATAGTATTGAGAAAGAAACAAGACAAAGCAAAACAAAACAAAAACCTCTATAATCTCAACATGAAATACATTTCAAGGATTTCAAAATGGAAGGGAGAATACTACTACTAATAATATGCTTTTTTTTTTTTTTACTTTTTCCTCAGTCTGAGTTTTATAAAATGACCTCATTATTTCCTATTTGTAGTAAATTCTCAGATAATATACTCTGATATACAAATGTAAGTATTAAAATTTTCCCAAAATTCAGTAATGTGAAATTGTATACTTTTACACAATCCACGCCATTGCTAGCTTCCATTATTTAGACCTGTCCATGTATATTTATTTAAGGTATTTTCCTTAAAAATTAAATTCTTTTGATTTTGTAGTCCTTAGCTGCAAATACAATTAAAAGTAGGATGTTGTCCTAATGACATAATCAGTAGAGTTCACTTTAAAACCTGATTAACACTATCAAGTTACCAAAAGTGTCTTTAATAAACTTAGAATCCATTTTTTACACTTTCCTATTATACTAGGAATAAACATATTCATGAGACATGACTGCATTACCGTTAAATAGGTGAAGGCAGATTTTAAAGACCGGCTTCAAAAGACCTGGATATGAAAGGAATAATATAAAGTCCAATATAGGAAACAATTAAATGATTAGCTCAACCATAAAATACCTTCTCTATTCTCAGCACATTAATATACAAACTTTATCTAAGTATATTGGTGATTCAGAAATCTTTATAATATTCTTTACTAGGAAGAGTATATTCCTGCTTAATAAGTATTTTGGAAAAGAATAGTAAATCATAAAATATTAAGATTAAAAAAAGTTTCCCATGGGAAAAAAACAAAAATAAATGAGAAAAACTAAAAGCCCAATTAAAAGATTTACTTTATTTTACACTTCAGTAAACACTGACAGCTTAAATATGTGAAGTTTTTGGAAATTAGAAGGAAAGAAAACTAATGGAAAATACAAGCAAGAGAAAATCATGAAATAGCCAAGGGCAAGACAATTCCATGGGTGTGCTACGTAATTTTAAGGAACAGCATGTATTAATTTAAATATAGCTACACTAAAATAAATGCAATAAAAATAAAATTACTATATAATATAGAAGAATACAATAAAAGAATGTCAAACTTTAAAAGAGCCCATGTTTTGAACAAATTTAGAACTAAAAAAACTTTGGATATTTAGTCTAGTTAAAAGTCAACAAAAAAAGATGTATCAGACTTCAGTCCAGTAATATGAATTTTATGGGTTAAAGTTAAGAAACTTGGTATGGAAAAGCTTTAAACATTTTTTAGAAGCAAACATAAGAGAAGATCTCTATGATGTTAGGCTGAGAAAGGACTTCTTACAGGAGATACAAAGAACAACAACCACAGGAGAAGAGTGAGAGATTCAAATACTTAAAAAAAAAAGAAAAAAATTCTGTTAATCAAACACACCACAATCTGGGAATACAGATTTGAAACATCTATTATTGAATGTGTTCTATGAACCACTGGCACTAATTATTTATTTCTGTCCCCTTTCATATTCTGGCCTCCGTCCCACGGGCGAAAAGTCTCAAACTACATTGTCCAGATGTCTTGCAGCTGAAGTTGTGGGTAAGATTAAAATTTTACCAGTGAGAGGCATTTCAGGGAGATATAGAAGGCAGAAGTGAGCTGAGACCATTTTTCTGTTGATATAGTGGCTGGTAAATAAAACTGGATAGACAAAAATGTCTCTTGTAGTCAATATCATATGGTCCTTTATCCAATATCGTCTCCAGCTTTATGGAAATGATGCTGCCATGGTAATAGGGATGGTGTAGCACCATAAATTCCTGACCTCAGGATTATAGTCTCTGAGGTGTAACTGTAAAACCAATCATTTAGTAGCACTTAACTGTAAGTGAATTAAATCCTTTCTTGTTTGAAATTTCTAGAATGGTTATTGTTTACTGCGTTGAGACTGACTGGCACATCAACAAATTTTCAGAATACAGATCACATAATGCACTTTGACAATTTAATAAGAAAAAGATAAGTAGAAATGGGGAAAATATATGAACAAGCATTTTATGAGAAAAGAAAACCACATAAGTAAATAAACATATAAATGGTCAGTAATGGCAGGCTGAGGCGGGCAGATCATGAGGTCAGGAGATCGAGACTATCCTGGCTAACACGGTGAATCCCCATCTCTACTGAAAATACAAAAAATTAGCTGGGTGTGGTGGTGGGCGCCTGTAGTCCCAGCTACTTGGGAGGCTGAGGCAGGAGAATGGCACGAACCCGGGAGGCGGAGCTTGCACTGAGTCGGGATCGCACCACTGCACTCCAGCCTGGGAGACAGAGCAAGACTCCGTCTCAAAAAAAAAAAAAAAAAAAAAAAAGTCAATAATATTAGTATTCAGGAAAATGTAAATTAAAACCACAATAAAAAAGTATTTAACAGTCAAAATGATGAAAATTAGGAAGCTTAACAAGAGCTACAGATATTAAAAGATATGGATCAATATAAACTCATAAATATCACTGGTAAGAGTATAAATTGGCATAGCTATTTTGGAAATTAAGTTGATATTATATTGCAAAATTGATATTCATATAACCTATAATCCAGCAACTTCCTTCCTTGAAACTCTTGCACTTGTGTGTGTTATTGAATAAAAAAGTCCTAGAACACTAGATACCATTTTTATACAGTCTTTAAAAATATAAAACTAAAAAGTATATTGCTTGGAGATACACATACCTATAAAAAAACTGTAAAAGCAAGGGAATAATAAACACAAAATTCAAGATAGTGTTTATCTCTGGCAGAGAAAAAGAGAAGGACGGGAAATGGAAGAAAACCATGGATAGATGCACGAGTATTGGCAACATTTTAACACTCAAGCTGAGTGGTATGTTGAGAAGTTTTCATTTTATCAATATGTTTTCCAACATACATATATGTTATATACTACATTATTGATTGCTAATATTTGTAAGGTGCTTATTTTGTACCCTACTCCAAGTACTTACTTTATCCGTTACAGTCAGCCCTATGAAATAGGTTCTATTATGATATCTGATTTATAGAAGAGGACACTAAAACAGAAAGGGAAGTAACCTGTTCAGGGTCACACAGCTAACAAGTAATTGAGCCAGGAGTCAAATAGAAAAATCAGGCCCCAGAGTCCACATTCTTAACTATTAATACTATAGCTATCAAATATCAAATAACAAAAATAAAAGTTACCTAAGACAATAAAAGATAAAACCAATAGTTAATTGATTTACCTTTCATTTTCCTTGATGACATTTTCAAGCTGTAGTTTCATCTCACCCACCTGTTTCTGAAAGAATAAAATATGGTGTTGCAATACATTTTCCAGACAATCAGCTCTCCATTAAGTAGACCACTCATGTAAGCAATCAGATTCTGACACTGGTCTAGTGTCAGATTTGAAAGACTTATTCCTTATTTCTAACAAAGGGATAATTAATATGGATAGTTTACTAATAAGCAGAATACAATAAAACATTCATTTTAAATAGAATATAAATAAAATAGAAAGATTTTATGTAACACAGTGAGAAATATTTATAAATGTAATTCCTATGACTTGTAGCTGTGAAAAACAGATGAAAGATATTCCGGAGTATGTCACTATAACAAATACCAGATGGTTCCTGTATCTTGAATGTATATCTTAGTTAATTCACCTCAGTTTAGTGAAGCCCATATAAGCATATGTATTTTTCTAGTATTTCAAAAGGTAAAATGCTAACAGTAAGAAGAAAATGGAGGTCTTTTTTTAGCAGTCATTCGTTCAGTCTCTGATTCACCACTTTCATTAACTATCTAAACTCTCTGTACCATACAAGGCTGCTAAGGTAAACAGACATGCTCACTGAAAAATAGTAGGAAAGATGGTTAAAAAAAAAAAAATCACCTAAGTAAAATACAAGGAAGAATAAAATGCACACTAGAAAGGGAATTAAATGAAGGTCTGATTAATGCTCTCTGAAGGAGTAAAAAGATGTTAGGATTTCAAAAGAAAAGAAAGAGCATTTAAAGTTGGTAAAAATATGAGTAAAAGCAAAATAGCAAAAAATAAGTAGTCAACTCTCAGTAAGTGTGAATGAGCAAGTGGAGAGCATACACCCCCGCCCCCCCCCGGAAAAAAACCCTGAATTTATATGTAAAAGCATGCAAAATCTCACTTAAAACTGTAATCAATTCATGATTGTGTATTAGTCTTGATTGTGCTTCCTAGGCTAAAGGAGAGAAGCTTATCCTGGAGTACACCTTCACAACGGACGGGTGGAACAGGCAGTTCTCCAAGCCTTTTTCTCTCCCTTTCAACCAGAGAAGATCAAGGCAGCTTGGTCTAGGAGATCAGAATAGTGAATGCTAACTATAAATTTGGTTTGAAAGGTGAACTTTTCCAAGGTCCCCGTTATGCCTGAAACAATTAAACCAACATGAATTAATTCACTACCAGATAATTGAGCACTGGCCATATATGGACCGATACAGTGAGAGAGAAAATTGGAAAGACAGGTACAGGGTTTTGAGAATGTCATGGCAAGAGGTTTGGATTTATTGTAGCAATTATGTTGATTTTATAATTTTTAAATAATTTTTTTTTCCCTGAGATGGCATCTCACTCTGTCTCTTAAGCTGGAGTGTTCTCGAGAGCATGATCACAGCCCACTGCAGCCAATAAACTCATCTTTAAAAGTTGCAAAACTATCAGTGCATCTTAAAGAATGTTTATTACTCTTAAATAATTATGTAAGATACATACTCATTAGCTAAGACTAAAGATGGATTGTAACACTCTCACTATAAATTCCTTACTGTAAAATATTTCAAAATATTTACATTTGGAAGGAAGTGAAATCCACACAGTATTTCTCACATCATCAAATTTTTCCCTTCTATTTATATTTTCCGGCAAAAAATCGTCCATATAGAGAATTGCAGTGCTACTTTTCCTGCTTTGGAGATAACACTATTTTTTGACTAGGTCAATAAGTCATAAGAACTAGTACTTCTAATCAATCACATCTATCTGAGCAACCATTCTTAGATGTCAACATTTTTTTTTTCTCTAAAAGAAGGAGCAATTATTTTTATCATCAAAGACTCTTAGGCTTTCTAGCATAGTTTATTTCTCTCTTGTAATTAATTCAGTGATCACCCTCTGGCGGTAAAGAATGCAAAATGGAAAAACAAACTTAAACATCTTAGTAAAATGGCTTATTAAAGAAATACATGAATCAGATTATAAAAAATTTAAAAGAATTTAATTTCAAGATAATTAGCTATCTTATGTTATAACAACCAAAGTACATAATATGTTATTATAGGAATTTAGAAAGAGTAAATTCAGCAGAAACTTTAAATTCACTAGTCCTGAAAACAAAAAGAAAATACCATTTGTGCAAAAGAGGGCTTTCCGTTGCTCTTTAATTGTCAGCTAGGAAGATTAAAAGACATTACTGTGCTTGTCCTAAATTTAAATGACTACAGGCTAAGAAATACACAGTAAAGACCAGGAAGACTTTATGATAAAAGACACTATAATTTTAATGAAATGCTTTTATTTGACATTTGGGTCTAGAGGACAACTTTGTACGTTTATGTGTTTGAGAAATAACCTTGGAAATGAAAGCCTACATAATTTCAAACGCAGTGAAAGAACCTAATTTTATTTTTAGCAATTGGAAGCATTATGTGTTCTTTTAGTAAAGCTACATATCAATGCATTAATTGATAAGTAAGGGCTTGTTAAACTAGCTCTAATCAGCTTATTCCCATAAACCCTGGCATTTAATCATTTATTAAATATTTAAGGGCCTACTATGTGCTACACTTGAAAGTATACAGTAGGATCCCTTCACGTCCATGCATAAAAAGAAAAGGAAGTAAGGGAGAAAGTGCTTAGTGTCTGCCACACACACGGCCCCATTCTGAGGAAATCAGTCTCAGGGGTTGCTTTACTATATTTTATTTTATTTTTTTTTTGAGACAGAGTCTCACTCTGTTGCCCAGGCTGGAGTGCGGTGGCACGATCTCAGCTCACTGCAGCCTCTGCCTCCCGGGTTCAAGTGATTTCTCCTGCCTCAGCCTCCCGAGTAGCTGGGATTACAGGTGTGTGCCACCATACCTGGCTAATTTTTGTATTTTTAGTAGAGACGGGAATTCATTATGTTGGCCAGGCTGGTCTCAAACTCCTGACCTCAAGGGATCTCCATACCTTGTCCTTCCAAAGTGCTGGGATTACAGACATGAGCCACCACACCTGGCCAGGGTGCTTTAATATAAAGTCATTATACTCTCTTCCATTTGCATTAATGAAAGCCAACTTTGCCACCCTTGCTACAACTGTATTTATCCAGGAATTGGTATCTAAACCAAATACAATCATGAGTATATTCAAGCTCTAATAAAGAGAGGTCATTGCCTCCTGATAGGCTTAGCTTGAGACATGTAAGTTCTATTTAAGAAATACTTCCATTATATGGTTATCACAGTATCAGAAAGGTCAAAATTTTAGGGGAAAACATTAAAAGACATTTTCAGATCAAAGAAACACATTATAAATATTAGGTATATTCTAAACATGTAGCTCATTGAAACTCAAATTGTACCCTAAACAATTTTGTGCTATTATTCCAGTTCTCCATAAGCCCTGGGACCCAAAATGATAATCCATTCTGCAAGTAATGGGAAATGCAGATAGAATGAGGTACGGAGGAAGGTCTGAAAGGATGAGAGACAGTTTTAGGTTAAAAATAGAGAGATGTAAGCAAACAATAAGGAGATTAAGAGCTTCTTCTAAGCACCTAAGAAGTATCTCACGCAAGACAGCAAGAGCAAGGAAACACTGAATTAAAAGACAAGACTGAAGAGAATATTAATTTTCTTTGAGACAAGGTCCAGTTCTGTTGCCTAGGCTGGAGTGCAGCGGCTTGACCACAGCTCAATAAAGCCTCGACCTCCCAGGCTCAAGCAATTCTCTTACTTCAGCCTTCTGAGTAGCTAGGACCACAGGTGCACACCACCACACCTAGCTAACTTAATCCTAGCACTTTGGGAGGCCAAGGTGGGCGGATCACGAGGTCAGGAGATCAAGACCATCCTGGCCAACATGGTGAAACCCCATCTCTACTAAAAACACAAAAATTAGCTGGGCACAGTGGCTCATGCCTGTAATCCCAGCTACTCGGGAGGCTGAGGCAGGAGAATAGCTTGAACCAGGGAGTTAGAGGTTGCAGTGAGCCAAGATCGCACCACTGCACTCCAGGCTGGCAACAGAGTGAGATTCCATCTCCAAAAAAAAAAAAAAAAAAAAAAAAAAAGAAAAAGAAAAAAAAAGAGATGAGTCTCACTATGTTACCCAGGCTGGTCAAATGATCTTCCTGTCTCAGCCTCCCAAAGTGCTGGGATTACAGGCGTGAGTCACTGCACCCAGCTAGAAGAGAATCTTTAAACAAACATATACACATATATACATTCACACACATTTACAGAGGGCCACCAATTGGTTAGTTACAGCAAATATTCTCTTTCTCATCAATGTCTTTTTAAAAAGAGGGAGTCTATTTTACTTTTTATTTTCATAACGAAATATTATAAAAGCCTCATAACTATGATTTCATACCTGATAATATTTCAGCTGCCCATTTAGTTCTCCTAGATGTTTATCATACTCAGTTATAAGAGGAGCTAAAAAGCTAAAAAAAAAAGACAATAAAAATATAGCATATTCTGTTCCATCTAGTTTAATAAATATATAACAAGTGAAATAAATTACACATAAAAATTTTATGTTTAGTCTACTCATGCAACCAAAACTTTTCCCTTTTTTCCAAAACCAGGAGTTTTAAATATTTGCACAATTAATATTTTGGACTGAAAAATTCTTTGTTGTGGAGTGGCTAGTCTGTGCATTGAAGGATGTTTAACAGCATCCTTGGCCTCTACCCATTAGATGGCAGCAGCAGTCTCACTTTCCACAGTAGTGACAAGCAAAAATGTTTCTAGACATTGCCAAATATCTCCTGGTGAAACAGGGGTAAAATCATTCCGTCTGAGAACTAATTTTGTAGACCCTGTAATACTTGCTTTTTCTTGTCAATTCAAGAACAAAGCATTTAAGTTTAATAACAGCAGATCATGAAACAAACATTCCTGATACTAAAAGAATTACTTTAATAACAATTAAATAAAACTAAGAAAATGATATTATTCTGGTTAATACTTTACCTTTGGTCAAACACGAGGTTTTCAAATGTGTCGTCTCCTTCTCCTTGGCAGACAGCTTTCTATAAGAGAATGTGCATCTTAAAATGTGTTCTCACATCATTCTAGCCAAAATTGATAGTGATTTAATATTAAATGCAATTAAATTTTCATAACCTTAGAAAATCTATTTATGTCATTCATAATGAGAGAAAAAGAAAAAATAATAATCTCAATTTATATTGAAAAGCATTTGGTAAATTTAATACCCGTGCATAATAAAAACCATTGGCAAATTAGAAATTTGGGGAACTTTTCTTAATTTGATAAAAATATCTGCCAGAAATCTAATCAATTACAATTTAAAGGTTGAAAAGCAAGAAGCAAGGCTATTATTATCTACAAACAATTTGGCCATTTACCTAAAAACTCAGTAAAATCTACCAATTATTAGAACTAGTAAGAGAATACACTAAAAGTCACCAGACAGAAAATGAACACTTAAAAAAAAAATTACTAGCTTTTTCAAATACCAGCAATGATTAGAAAATGTAATATAAAAAATCCTATTCACGACTATGACAAACAATATCTGCAGAATAAAGCAAATAAAAAATGGTACAGGAGCTTATTGAGAAAATTAGTTTTACTAAAGGATATAAAAGGAAATCTAAACAAACATGGTACTATAGCATTCATCTATGGGTGCAACGGTCAATATTTTGAGTATGTCAGCTCTCTAAAATTGACTACAACTTCATTGCACTCAAAAATGAAGTTCCAATAGAATAATTTATAAAAGTTCCATGAAAGAGTAAGTGTGAAAAATTAGCCAAGATAATCTCACCAAAAAAAAAGGAAAAGAAAAAAGAAAGAGAAGAACTTGGCTTACTACATAGCAAAACACCACAATGCTACAGCAATTTTAACAGTATGCTATAGGTACAGTAACAAACTCAACAGTATAACAAACCCAGAAATAGATTCAAGCATTTATAGGTATGTGGTATATAAAACAAGAGGAATTATAATCGAATGGACACAGTACTGCTATCCAACAAATAGTACTGGATAACAAACAAAATTAGATTCTAGCACATACTAAATGGAAAAATATAGATAAAAATCCAAATGTTGTTAAAATTTTAACAATTATTGCAAGAAAATGCATTATTGACCTTGAGTTAGACAATGCTTTCTTAACTTCACAAATGCAGAAATTTTTGTCTCTTTTGTTTGTAAATATCTCAAGCAGCGCCTGCCATACTTTTTTGCTCAAATTGCATTTGTTAGCTGGAAGACACCAGGAGCAAAACCTATAAATTGAAAGACTGACACATTTTACAACATCCAAATTTAAAACTTCTATACAGCTAAAGACACCATAAGCAAATTTAAAAGACCTATAGCATTCGTAGCATGACCAGAAATTTTGTATCTATGGCATATGGAGAAACATTTAAACACAAGATGTGCAAGGTTTTTCAGTGGTGCCTTTACTATAAAACATAGCTAACAAAATGTCTTTTAACAGAATAAATAAAAAATGATACAATAGAATCCCGTAAGTAGTTCAAGAAATTAATTAAATTTATATGTATCAAAATAGATATATCATAAAAAAAAGTTATTTCTAGGGGTGGAGAGAAGAAAATAGGACAGAGAAGGAAGACGGTCAAAGGGATCACTAAAAGCATCTGTAATATTCTGGCTTTTTGAAGGGAGAAAGTATTTATGATCACATACATATTAAAGAGTAATTTTAAAGCATAACTCAAGCCTCTGAATTCTAAAGTTTCACTTAATTAATTTTTAATATTTTACTCTGTAAATATTTATTTACCTACTATGTGTAAGGGCCCATGGGAGGTACAGTAAATAATACAAAGATGAACAACTCATAGTCCTTATCCACTGAATGGACTGTAGAGTTATAGGCAGAAACAGGCAAATAAGCAAGGAACAATAATAAGAATAAAGACATACCATGAAAGAGGCATAGAATGGTGAGAATGAGTGGATGAAAGGAAGATAATCAATACTGTTTTTATTCAAGTACTACATACATACAGAAGACTGTGCAAATTATAAGTATACAGCTAAATAATTCTCACAAAGTGAATATACTCATGTAACCAGAACACAAATCAAGCAACACAAGTACTCCTCACTTTGCATGTTGGTATGTCTTCATTTTGCACAGTTCTGTGGAAACATCAAATCCAAGTAAGGACAAAGTTGTGATACACACAAGTTTCAGTTAATATGGCACTGCAAAAAGTGAGAATTGTGTATATAACCAACAACCCCTAAACCCCTAAGTCACTACTCCCACGCTCCATGTGGGACCCAAATCCTGACTTCTAACAGTATGAAATCATTTTGCCTGTTTTTAAAAAAAATTATAAAAATATAACCATACAGTATATTTTCTGTTATGTCTGGCTTCTTTTGCTTATCACTGGGTTTGTGAGATTCATTCTTACTGCTGTGGGTAATTTTGGTTCGTTCATTCTTACTGACATATACCATTTCACTTTATAAGTATGCCACAATATATTTATGCTTTCTATTATTATTTATTTATTTATTTTTGAGATGGAGTCTCGCTCTGTTGCCCAGGCAGGAGTGCAGTGGCACGATCTCGGCTCACTGCAACCTCCGCCTCCCAGGTTCCTGCCATTCTCCTGCCTCAGCCTCCTGAGTATCTCGGACTACAGGTGCCTGCCACCACGCCTGGCTAATTTTTTGTATTTTTAGTAGAGATGGGGTTTCACCGTGTTAGCCAGGATGGTCTCGATCTCCTGACCTCGTGATCCGCCTGCCTTGGCCTCCCAAAGTACTGGGATTACAGGTGTGAGCCACCGTGCCTGGCTATGCTTTCTATTATTAAATGAAGTATCTGGGTTGTTCATTATTTGGCTATTATAAATAGTGCTGCTACAAACATTCTTGAAAAGGTCTTCTTGGTATAGGCATTTCTGATGGGTATACCTACAGGTAAAACTGATGACTCATAAGGTCTGTATCAGTCAGATCTAGAATAAAATGTCAATTTTCTGAAGTAATCTTACCAATTTACTCTCTCACAGGCAGTGTATGAGAGTTATTCCACATCTTTGTCAACACTTGGAGTTATGCTTTTCACTCTAGCCAGTGGATGTAGTAGTATTTCATTGTGGTTTGAATTTCCATTTACCTGATAAACAATGAAGTTGAAGACTCTTTTCTACAGTTACTAAGCATTTTAAATACCTCCTTTTGTGAAGTGACCTGTTTCTCTAATGGATAATTGTTTTAGTTATTAATTTGAAGACATTCTTCAAATATTCTAGATTTTTGCAAGATTACAAATATATTCTCCATTCCATAGCTTAGCTTTTTACTTTCTTAATGGTGTCTTAAAAACATAAGTTCTTTCATTTTGAAGTAGCCCAGTTTATCATTTCTTTCCTTTATGATTAGTGCTTATGTCCCGTTTAAGCCATCCTGCCTACTATAAGCTCATAACGTCTTCCCTCAAGTTTTATTCTAAAAGCTTTACCTTAACATTTAGATATGCAATCAATGCAGAAATCACATATGAGAGTAGTTTGGGTAGAGATCAAAATTCATTTTTCTTTATTCTGAATGAAAGTCTGGTATGTGTAAAGCTATTTCTAAACTTTATTCTGTTTAACTGGCTTGTTTCCTTGGCCAATACCATACTAACCAAATTACTATAGCTTTATAGTAAATATTAAGACCTGGTAGTATCTGTTTCCAAGTGTAGTTGTTCTGCAAGATTGTCTTAGCTCTTCTTGTCCTTTTTCATATAAATTTTGAGGGGGAACTATTATGTTTTTGAGGAACTTCCATACTGTTCTCCACAGTGGCTAAACTAATGTATATTTCTACCAACAGTGTATGAGGGTTCCCCTTTCTCTACATCCTCACCAGCATCCATTATTGCCTGTCTTTAGGACAAAAGTCATTCAAACAGGGGTGAGATGGGATCTCACTGTGGTTTTGATATGCATTTCTCTAATGATGACTAAATGTTTAGCATTTTTTTCATATACTTCTTGGCCAGTTGT
This sequence comes from Macaca mulatta, assembly GCF_049350105.2. Taxonomy (NCBI): domain Eukaryota; kingdom Metazoa; phylum Chordata; class Mammalia; order Primates; family Cercopithecidae; genus Macaca; species Macaca mulatta. The sequence continues at coordinate 137,799,934 of NC_133410.1, forward strand.
ATGTCTTCTTTTAGAGATGTCTATTCAGTTCATTTACTCATTTTTAAATTGGATTCTTCTTTTAACTGCTGAATTGTTTAAGCTCCTTATATATTCTGGACATTTGTCTCTTGTCAGATGAATAGTTTTCAAATACTTTCTCCCATTTTGCCAGATTTCTCTTCATTCTGTTGACTGTTTCCTTTACAATACAGAAGCTTTTAAGATTGATATAATTCCATTTGTCTATATTTGCCTTTCTTGCTTATGCCTTTGAGGTCTTCTCCATAAAACCTTTACCCAGGAAAATGTACTGAAACATTTGTTTTTGTCCACCAGTTTCATAGTGTTTGGTGTTACATTTTTTTAGTCCATTTTGTGTTGATTTTTGTATATGGTAAGAGACAGGGGTGACTTATTTTTGGCATATGGATATCGAGTTTTTCCAGCACTATTTCTTTTTCTTTATTTGCAGATGACAGTTAATTTTAATTTTTATTTTACTTTAAGTTCTGGGATACATGTGCAGAACATGCAGGTTTGTTACATAGGTATACACGTGCCATGATGGCTTGCTGCACCTATCAACCTGTCATCTAGGTTTTAACCCTGCATGCATTAGGTATTTGTCCTAATGCTCTCCTTCCCCTTACATGCCATCCCTGACAGGCCCTGGTGCGTGATGTTTCCCTCCTTGTGTCCATGTGTTCTCATTGTTCAATTCCCACTTATGAGTGAAAACATGCAGTGTTTGCCTTTCTGTTCTTGTGTTTGCTGAGGACAATGCTTTCTAGCTTCATTCATATCCCTGCAAAGTACATGAACGCATTCTTTTTTATGGCTGCATAATATTCCCTGGTGTATATGTGCCACATTTTCTTTATCCAGTCTATCTTCATGGGCATTTGGGTTGGTTCCAAGTCTTTGCTATTATAAATAGTGCTTCAATAAACATATGTGTGCATGTGATAGTAGAATAATTTATAATGCTTTAGGTATATACACAGTAATGGGATTGCTGGGTCAAATGGAATTTCTGGTTCTATATCCTTGAGGAATTGCCACAATTTCTTCCACAATAGTTGAACTAATTTACACTCCCACCAGCAGTGTAAAAGCATTCCTGTTTATATACAAACTTGCCAGCATCTGTTGTTTCCTGACTTTTTAATGATCGCCATTCTAACTGGTGTGAGATGATATCCCTTTTGGTTCTGATTTGCATTTCTCTAATGACCAATGATGATGAGCTTCTTCTTCGTATGTTTGTCGGCCACATAAATGTCTTTTTTGACAAGTGTTTGTTAATATCCTTCACCCATTGTTTGATGGGGTCGTTTTTTTCTTGTAAATTTGCTTATGTTCCTTGCAGATTGTGGATATTAGACCTTTGTCAGATGGGTAGCTTGCAAAAATTTTCTCCCATTCTGTAGGACGCCTGTTCACTATGATGATAGTTGCTTTTCTATGCAGAAGCTCTTTAGTTTTAACTGGATCCCATTTGTCTATTTTGTTGTAATTGCTTTTGGTGTTTTAGTCATGAAGTCTTTGCCCATGCCTATGTCCTGAATGGTGCTGTCTAGGTTTTCTACTGGGGTTTTTATGGTTTTGGCTTTTAAGTCTTTAAACCATCATGAGATATTGTTTGTATAAGGTGTAAGGAGGGGGTCCAGTTTATGTTTTCTGCTTGAGACTAGCCAGTTTTCCCAGCACCATTAATTAAATAGGGAATCATTTCCCCATTACTTTTGTCAGGTTTATTGAAGATCAGATGGTTGTAGATGTGTGGTTTTATTTCTGAGGCCTTTGTTCTGTTCTATTGGTCTATGTATCTGTTTTGGCACCAGTACCATGCCGTTTTGGTTAGTGTAGCAGTGCAGTATAGTCAGGTAGCATGACTCCAGCTTTGTTCTTTTTGCTTAGGATTGTCTTGGCTATACAGGCTCTTATTTGGTTCCATATGAAATTTAAAGTAGTTTTTTTCTAGTTCTGTGAAGAAAGACAGTGGTAGCTTGAGGGGAATAGCATTGAATCTATAAATTTCTTTGAATAGTATGACCAGTTTCACAATATTGATTCTTCCTATCAATAAGCATGGAATGTTTTTCCATGTTTGTGTCCTCTCTTATTTCCTTGAGCAGTAGTTTGTAGTTCTCCTTGAAGAGGTTCTTCATATCTCTTGTAAGTTGTATCCCTAGGTATTTTACTCTCTTTGTAACAATTGTGAATGGGAGTTCACTCATGATTTGGCTCTCTATTGGTCTGCTATTGGTGTATAGGAATGCTTGGATTTTTGCACACTGATTTTGTATCCTGAGACTTTGCTGAAGTTGCGTGTCAGCTTAAAGAGATTTTGGCCTGAGATGATGGGGTTTTCTAAATACACAATCATGTCATCTCCAAACAGAGACAATCCGACTTCCTCTTTTCCTAATTGAATACCATTTCTTTCTTTCTCTTGCCTCATTGCCCTGGCCAGAACTTCCAATACTATGTTGAATAGGAGTGGTGAGAGAGGGAATCTTTGTCATGTGCCAGTTTTCAAAGGGAATGCTTCCAGTTTTTGCCCATTTGGTATGATATTGGCTGTGGGTTTGTCATAAATAGCTCCTATATTTTGAAATATGTTCCATCAATACCTAGTTTATTGAGAGTTTTTAGCATGGAGGGCTGTTGAATTTTGTCAAAGGCCTTTTTTTGCATCTATTGAGATAATTGTGTGGTTTTTGTCACTGGTTCTGTTTATGTGATAGATTGTTTATTGATTTGCATATGTTAAACCCGCCTTGCATCCCAGGGATGAAGCCAACTTGATCGTGGTAGATAAACTTTTTGATGTGCTGCTGAATTCTGTTTGCCAGTATTTTATCGAGGATTTTCAAATTGATGTTCATCAGGGATATTGGCCTGAAATTTTCTTTTTTTTGTTGTATCTCTGCCAGATTTTGGTATCAGGATGATGCTGGCCTCATAAAATTAGTTAGGGGGGATACCCTCTTTTTCTACTGTTTGAAATAGTTTCAGAAGGAATTGTACCAGCTCCTCTTTGTACCTCTGGTAGAATTCGGCTGTGAATCCATCTGGTCCTGGACTTTTTTTTGGTTGGTAAGCTATTATTTACTGCCTCAATTTCAGAACTTGTTATTGGTCTATTCAGGGATTTGACTTCTTCCTGGATTATTCTTGGAAGGGTGTATGTGTCCAGGAATTTGTCCATTTCTTGTAGATTTTCTAGTTTTGTGTGTGTGTGTGTGTGTAGAAGTGTTTATAGTATTCTCTCATGGTAGTTTTTTATTTCTGTGGGATTGGTGGTGATATCCCTTTTATCATTTTTTATTGTGTCTATTTGATTCTTCTCTCTTTTCTTCTTTATTAGTCTGGCTAGCAGTCTATCTATATTGTTGATCTTTTAGAAAAACTAGCTCCTAGATTTATTAACTTTTTAAAGGAATTTTCATGTCTCTATCTCCTTCAGCTCTGCTCTGCTCTGATCTTAGTTATTTCTTGTCTTCTGCTAGCTTTTGCATTTGTTTGCTCTTGCTTCTCTAGTTCTTTTAATTGCAATGTTAGGGTGTCGATTTTACATCTTTCTTGCTTTCTCTTGTGGGCATTTGGTGCTATAAATTTCCCTCTACATACTGTTGAAATATGTCCCAGAGATTCTGGTACGTTGTGTCTTTGTTCTTATTGGTTTCAAGGAACATCTTCATTTCTGCCTTCATTTTGTTATTTACCCAGTAGTAATTCAGGAGCACATTGTTCAGTTTCCATATAGCTGTGTGGTTCTGAGTGAGTTTCTTGATCCTGAGTTCCAATTCGATTGCACTGCATTCTGAGAGACTGTTATGATTTCCATTCTTTTGCATTTGCTGAGGAGTGTTTTACTTCCAATTTTGTGGTCAATTTTAGAATGAGTGTGATGTGGTGCTGGGAATAATATATATTCTGTTGATTTGGGGTGGAGAGTTCTGCAGATGTCTCTTAGGTCTGCTTGGTCCAGAGCTGAGTTCAAGTCCAGGATATCCTTGTTAACTTTCTGTCTTATTGATCAGTCAAATATTGACAGTGGGGTGTTAAAGTCTCCCACTATTATTGTGTGGGAGTGTAAGTCTCTTTGTAAGTCTCTAAGAACCTGCTTTATAAATCTGTTTCCTCCTGTAGTGGGTGCATATATATTTAGGATAGTTAGCACTTCTTAATGCATTGATCCTTTTAACATTATGTAATGCCCTTCTTTATCTCTTTTGACCTTTGTTGGTTTAAAGTCTGTTTTATCAGAAACTAGGATTGCAACCCTTGCCTTTTTTTTGCTTTCCATTTGCTTGGTAAATATTCCCCCATTTCTTTATTTTGAGCCTGTGTGTGTCTTTGCATGTGAGTGGGTCTCCTAAAGACAGCACACTGATGGGTCTAGACTCCTTATCCAATTTGCCAGTGTCTTTTAACTGGGGCATGTAGCCCATTTACACTTAAGGTTAATATTGTTATGTGTGAATTTGATCCTGTCATCATGATGCTAGCTGGTTATTTTGCCCAATAGTTGATGCAGTTTCTTCATAGTGTCCATGGTCTTTACAATTTGGTGTGTTTTTGCAGTGCCTGTTACCAGTTTTTCCTTCCCATATTTAGTGCTTCCTTCAGGAGTTCTTCTAAGGCCGGCCTGGTGGTGACAAAATCCCTCAGCATTTGCTTACCTGTAACAGATTTTATTTCTCCTTCGCTTATGAAGCTTAATTTGGCTGGATGTAAAATTCTGGGTTGAAAATTCCTTAAGAATGTTGAATATTGGCCCCCACTTTCTTCTGGCTTCTAGGGTTTCTGCCAAGAGATTTGCTGTTAGTCTGATGGGCTTCCCTTTGTGGGTAACCCGACCTTTCCCTCTGGCTGCCCTTAACATATTTTCCTTCATTTCAACCTTGGTGAATCTGATGATTATGTGTCTTGGGGTTGCAATTCTTGAGGAGTATCTTTGTGGTGTTCTCTACATTTCCTGAATTTGACTGTTGGCCTGTCTTGCTAGGTTGGGGAAGTTCTCCTGGATAATAACCTGAAGAGTGTTTTCTAAGTTGGTTCCATTCTCCCCGTCACTTTCAGGTACACCAATCAAATGCAGATTTGGCCTTTTCACATAGTCCCATATTTCTTGGAGGCTCTGTTTCTTTCATTTCACTCTTTTTTCTTTAATCTTGTCTTCTCACTTTATTTCATTAAGTTGATCTTCAATCTCTGATGACTGTTCTTCTGCTTGATCGATTCGGCTATTGATAGTTGTGTATGCTTCACAAAGTTCTCGTGCTGTGTTTTTCAGCTCCGTCAGGTCATTTATGTTCTTCTCTAAACTGGCTATTATAGTTAGCAGCTCCTGGAACCTTTTTATGAAGGTTCTGAGCTTCCTTGCATTGGGTTAGAACATGCTCCTTCAGCTCAGAGGAGTTTATTACCTACCCTCTGATGCCTACTTCTGTCAATTTGTCAAGCTCATACTCTGTCTAGTTTTCTGCCCTTGCAGAAAGGAGAAGAGTTGTGACATGTGGAGAACAGGCATTCTGGTTTTTGGATTTTTCAACATTTTTGCACTGGTTTTTCCTCATCATAATGGATTTACCTACGTGGTGGATTTGATCTTTGAGGCTGATGACCTTTGGATGGGGTTTTTGGGTTGGGGTCCTTTTTGTTGATGTTGATGTTATTGGTTTCTATTTTTTAGTTTTTCTTCTAACAGTCAGGCCCTTCTTCTGCAGGTCTGCTGCAGTTTGCTGGAGGTCCACTCCAGACCTTGTTTTCCTGGGTATCATTAGCAGAGGCTGCAGAACAGCAAAGATGGCTGCCTGTTCCTTTTCCTGGAAGCTTCATCCCAGAGGGGCACTGGCCTGATATCAGCTGGAGCTCTCCTGTATAAGCAGTCTGTCAATCCTTCTTGGGAGATCTTTCCCAGTCAGGAAGCATGGGGGTTAGGGACCCACTGGAGGAGGCAATCTGTCCCTTAGCAGAGCTCTAGTGCTGTGCTGGGAGGATTCTGCTTGTCAGGATATGCTGCACTCTTCAGAGCCAGCAGGTAGGATCGTTTAAGTCTGCTGAAGCTGCGACCACATCTGCCCCTTCTCTCAGGTGCTCTGTCCCAGGGAGATAAGCCCCTAACTGGGGTTGCTGCCTTTCTTTCAGAGACACCCTATGAGCATGAATCTAGAGAGGCATTCTGGCCACAGTCTCTTAGGTGCATTCTATTGAGTTCTGCCCAGTCTGACCTTCCCTGCCTCCTTAGCAGTGACAGCAAAATTACCTACTCAAGCCTCAGTAATGGTGGATGCCCCTCCCCCAACTATGTTTATTCATCCTAGGTGGACTTCAGACTGCTGTGTTGCCAGCAAGAATTTCGAGCCAGTGGTTCTTAGCTTGCTAGTCTCCATGGGAGTGGGACTCGCTGAGTGAGACCACTTTGCTCTCTGGCTTCAGCTCCCTTTCCAGGGAGTGAGCAGTTCTGTCTCACTGGGGTTCCAGGCACCACTGGCATAAGAAAAACAAAAAAATAAACAAAAAAAACAAAACAAAAAATCTCCTGCAGCTAGCTTGGTGTCTGCCCAAACATCCACACAGTGTTGTCCTTGAAACCCAGGGCACTGGTGGTGTAGGCAACAAGGGAATCTCCTGATCTACAGACTGCAGAAACTGGGAAAAGCATAGTATCTGGGCCAAATAGCACAGTCCCTCATGACTTCCCTTGCCTGTGGTAGGGAGGACTCCAGCTGCTTGCACTTCATGGGTGAGATGATGCCCCACCCTACTTCTGCTAGACCTCCATGGTCTGCAACTGCTGCCTAACCAGTCCCAATGAGATGAACAGGTTACCTCACTTGAAATGCAAAAATCAACCACCTTCTGCATCGGTCTCGCTGGGAGCCGCAGACTGGAGCTGTTCCTATTCAGCCATCTTACCAATGTCTATCTGCCAGTACAATTTTTTTTTTTTTTTTTTTTTGAGACACAGTCTCGCTCTGCAACCTTTGCCTCCCAGGTTCACACCACTCTCCTGCCTCAGTCCCCCGAGTAGCTGGGACTACAGGCGCCCGCCACCACGCCCAGCTAATTTTTTCTATTTTTTTTAGTAGAGACAGGGTTTCACCATGTTAGCCAGGATGGTCGTGATCTACTGACCTTGTGATCCACCTGCCTCAGCCTCCCAAAGTGCTGGGATTACAGGCATGAGCCATTGCGCGTGGCCCTGCCAGTACTATTTCTTAAAGAGACTGTCCAATCTCCAATGAATGTTCTTGGCACCTTTGTTGAAATTCAGTTGGATGTAAATTTTGATTCTTTATTGTGTTCTACTGGTCTATGTGTCTATTTTTATGGCAGTACCATGCTGTTTTGATTACTATAGTTTTATAGTATATTTTGAGGTCAGGTGGAGTGATGCCTCCAGCTTTGTTCTTCAAATCCATGAACATGGTATGTATTTCTATTTGTTTGTATCATTTTCAATTTCTTTCAACATTTATATATTTACTTATAGAAATCTTTCACCACCTTGGCAAATTTATTCTTAGATATTTTCTTAATTTTCTGTAGCTATTGTAAATGAGATTGCTGTCTTGATTTTTTCTCCCACTAGTTTATTTTAGTGTATAGAAACACTGTTAAGTTTTGCGTGTTGATTTTGTATTCTGCAACTTTACTGAATTTTTTGATCAGTTCTAAGAGTGTTTTGGTGGAGCTTTTACATGTTTCTATATATAAGATGATGTCATCTGCAAATAGGTTCAAACAACTTCCTCCTTTCCAATTTGGATGCCCTTTAATTTCTTTCTCTTGCCTAAGTGCTCTAGCTAGGACTCCCATACTAAGTTGAATAAAAATGGTGAATGTGGGCATCCTGGTGTTGTTCCAAATCTTAGGAAGAAAAACCTTTCAACTTTTATATAGTCAGTATAATGCTGGCTGTGGGTTTGTCATAGATGGACTTAATTGGTCTGAGATACATTCAAACACCTAACTTGTTGAAAGCTTTTTTAAATCAAGAAGATACGTTGAATTTTATCACTTGCTTTTTTTGGATCTATTGAGATTATCATATGGTTTTTGTCCTTCATTCTTGGATGTGATGTATCAGGTTTTCTGATTTGTGTATGTTGAACCATCCTTACATCTCTTGATCCCACTTGATGATGGTAAATAATCTTTTTAATATGCTGCTGGATTCTATTTCCAATTATTTTGTTGAAGAATTTACCATCTATATTCATCAGAGATATTAACCTATAGTTTCCTTTTATTGTGCCTTTGTTGGGTTTTGGTATCACGTAATGCTGGCCTTGTGGGATGTGTTTGGAAGAATTCCATCATCATTGATTTTCTGGAATAATTTTAGAAGAATTAATATTCTTCTTCTTCTTCTTTTTTTGTTTTTGATAACTCTTAGCCTCCCAAGTAGCTGGGACTATGGGCATGCACCACCATGCCCAGCTAATAAGAATTAATATTATTCTTTAAATGTTTTGGTAAAATTCAGCAGTGAAGCCATCAGGTCTTGAGTTTTTTTTTTTTTTTTTTTTTTTTTTAAGACTTTTTATTACAGACTCAGTCTCGTTCTTCATAACTGATCTGTTCAGGTTTTCTATTTCTTCTACATTTAATCTTGGAGGGTTCTGTGTGTCTGGGAATTTATCCATTATTGCTAGGTTTTCTAATTTATTGACATATAATTGTTCACAATAGTCCTATTGATCCTTTGTATTTCTTTTCCTTTTTTTTTTTTTTTTTTTTTTTTTGAGAGGGAGTCTCACTCTGTCACCCAGGCTGGAGTGCAGTGGCATGATCTCGACTCAATGCAACCTCCACCTCCCAGGTTCAAGTGATTCTTGTGCCTCAGCCATCCGAGTAACTGAAATTACAGGCACCCGCCACCACGCCTGGCTAATTTTTGTATTTTTAGTACAGATGGGGTTTCACCATGTTGGCCAGGCTGGTCTTGAACTGGCCTCAGGTGATCCGCCCACTTTGGCCTCCCAAAGCACTGGGATTACAGGCATAAGCCACCATGCCCGGTCCAATCCCTTGTGTTTCTGTGGTATCATAATGTCTCCTTTTTTCACTTCTGATTTTATTGGGATCTTTTCACTTTTCTCTTGGTTATTTTGCCATATTTTGTTGTTTATCTTCTCAAATAATGAATTTTTCATTTTGTTGATCTCTTGTATTGTTTTTTTTAGTGCCAATTTTGTCCATTTCTACTCTGACATCTATTATTTCTTTCCCTATACTATTGTTTGTGTTTGATTTGTTCTTGCCTTTCCAGTTCCTTCAGATGTTTCATTAGGTTACTTGAAGTCTTTCTATTTTTTTTTTTTCCCTTCTATTTTATTTATTATTATTATTATTTTTTTTTAATTTATTTATTATTATACTTTAAGTTGTAGGGTACATGTGCATAACGTGCAGGTTTGTTACATATGTATACTTGTGCCATGTTGCTGTGCTGCACCCATCAACTCGTCATTTACATCAGGTATAACTCCCAATGCAATCCCTCCCCCCTCCCCCCTCCCCATGATAGGCCCCGGTGTGTGATGTTCCCCTTCCTGAGTCCGAGTGATCTCATTGTTCAGTTCCCATCTATGAGTGAGAACATGCGGTGTTTGGTTCTCTGTTCTTGTGATAGTTTGCTAAGAATGATGGATTCCAGCTGCATCCAAGTCCCTACAAAGGACTCAAACTCATCCTTTTTTATGGCTGCATAGTATTCCATGGTGTATATGTGCCACATTTTCTTAATCCAATCTGTCACTGATGGACATTTGGGTTGATTCCAAGTCTTTGCTATTGTGAATAGTGCTGCAATAAACATACGTGTGCATGTGTCTTTATAGCAGCATAATTTATAATCCTTTGGGTATATACCCAGTAATGGGATGGCTGGGTCATACGGTAAATCTAGTTCTAGATCCTTGAGGAATCGCCATACTGTTTTCCATAATGGTTGAACTAGTTTACAATCCCACCAACAGTGTAAAAGTGTTCCTATTTCTCCACATCCTCTCCAGCACCTGTTGTTTCCTGACTTTTTAATGATTGCCATTCTAACTGGTGTGAGA